>NC_056630.2:338462841-339087841 GCF_002870075.4 Lactuca sativa | reverse complement strand
CGTTCAGGGTTGTAGCCCGGGTGGGCAGGGTGGCGTACCGGCTGGATCTGCCAGCCGAGCTCAGTCAGATCCAAAACACTTTCCACGTCTCTCAGCTGCGGAAGTGCCTAGTGGACGATACAACGGTGGTACCCTTGGAGGACATTCAGGTTGATGGCAGCCTGAATTACATCGAGCGGTCTGTAGCGATCCTTGACAGGAAGTCGAAGGACCTGAGGAACAAAAGAGTAGAACTCGTGAAGGTGCAATGGCAGCACCGGAAGGGCTCGGAGTGGACTTGGGAGCCGGTGAGTGAGATGATGGAGCACTACCCCGAGCTGTTCCAGGATCGAGCGGAAAACTTCGAGGACAAAGTCTAAAATAAGTGGGGGGGGGGGGATTTGTAGCACCTGGTTCTTGGTATGTGTTCTGTTATTAAATCTTTTTTATTTTTGCACTTTTGGCCTTGGACTCGGTGAGTCGAAGGACTGACTCGCCGAGTAGAAGCGGGATGAGGCGCGGGATTTAAGTCGCGGACTCGGCGAATTGAGTCCCGGACTTGACGAGTAGCTGCTGTTTGGGCAAAAACCCTAATCCAGGGGTTTGCACCCTATTTAAACGACCTTATGCAACCTCCTTTCCCCCTTTATGCTCCCAAACACTCCTCATAGCAAACCCTAGCTGTTTTTGTGAGGATCTAAGACTTTTTGAGTGATTCTTGTGAGTTTTGATCTCAAGGAAGAAGGAAAAACATAGAAGGATCAAGAGGGGACTGAAGGATTTGAGTTTGGTTCATCATTTGCAGTCTTTGGAAGGTATAAAGTCTGAACCTTGCTCATTCTTTTGTTAGATCCCTCTTTGGGGTGATTTAGGGCTTTTATAAGCCATTTTTGGTGGCCAACCATGTTTGCAAACATGGTTGGGGGTTTGGGCTTCTGTATCATGTCGTTTTATGAGCTACAAGTCAGATCTAGGTTGCTTTTTGCACCAAGGAAGGCCCCATGCAATAAAAGAACCATTCTAGAGCCTTTTAAGCTCTAATGTCCCATGCATGCACGTAAAGTTTGTAACTTTATGTGCTAAATCGAGTTTAGGGGCCTGGATATATCATTTGGTTAAGTGTTGTACTTCAGAAATCGAATTTCTTAGTAAGGAATGTGATAGAGTCAGCGAGTCCTTTCCTGGACTCGGCGAGTCGATTCCTGGACTCAGCGAGTCCAAGGGTTTTGGTCCCATATCAGTGAGGGTCGTAAGGACCAGTTGGATGTGGAAGGGTTTTTAGGAGTCCCGGGGAGTGACCCAACATTCTGGACTAAGCAAATGGTTCTGGGAATTCATGGTACTCGGAGAGTGCATGAACGAACTCGGCGAGTCCAAGACAATCTTCATGGAACTCGGTGACTTTTTCATCAACTCGGCGAGTCGAGGACAGAACGTGTTCATAGGATGAAGAGTAACTCGACGAGTTGTTCATACAACTCGACGAGTCAGGCCAGGGCATGAGTATTAGTTGATGTTGAACTCGACGAGTTATTCATACAACTCGGTGAGTCAGATGTGGATTCAGTCGGTGTTCATTTAGATTGAAAACTCGTCAAGTCATCTCCTAACTCGACGAGTAGAGACGGGTATAAGGTCTGATGGAAGGACAGGGACTCGGCGAGTTGACGAGTCAACTCGGTGAGTCAAGTCAACTGGAAGTTGACTTTGACGTTGACTTCGACTTGGTGAAGGGGTAAAATGGTCATTTTACCCTAAGGGTAGATATCAGTTTCTGACTAAGTGTTTTGTGGGAATTTTTAGCCAGAGGACTTCCGGAGCAGCCGCGGCAGCAATCAGAGGATTTCCGCGTAGTTCAGCAGATACGAGGTGAGTTGCCTTCCAGTAGGGGTGGGTCTAAGGCCACAATGCCAGCCCACCATTGAGGAGTACTTAGAAGATAATTGTCTTTGTGATAATTTATCTTGGTCTGGTTTGCGTTTGGTTACGTGTTATATCTGTATGATATGTTGCACTATAGGGATAGTTTCCCTGATAGTAGTCCGTAGGACCAAGGGGTAGGTCAGTACCCGGATATGTCTGAATGTGTGCTTATATCTGTTATTGTATGCTAGTGGTAGGGGTGGAATAGTCCCCAGTTACCGGTTGAAAGATACCGATGACGACTACCAGTTGAAAGATACCGATGACGATTACCGGTTAAAAGATACCGATGGTATTGTATGGTATGTGGTATGATGGGAGAACTCACTAAGCTTTGTGCTTACGGTTTCAGTTTTTTGTTCAGGTACCTCTTCATCCAAGGGGAAGGAGCCCGCGACGTAGCATGGCATCACATACAGTAACATATGATTTCTGCTCGGTGTTTTCTGGGATTGTACTCTGTATATGACATTTGTTCATGGTCGTGGGTTTCGAACATGATACTTTGTTTTGAGATGACATGTTTATACAATATTTCCTAATGAATGTTTATGAATTAATTAATCAAAAATGAAATTTTTGGGCTTGAATTTCGGAATGTTACAGTAGACTTGCCGAGTTGGGGAAATAACTCAGTGAGTCAGAGGGGGTTAGGGGACTGGAGTTCAAGGCGGAACTCGTCGAGTTGTTCTTGAGACTCGGTGAGTTGAGTCGGGGTAGGCCCATGATTCATGCCAGGTATGACTCATCGAGTAAAGGGAGGTAGTCGATGTGCCAAGCGGGACTAAAAGAGTTAGCAGAGAAGTGTTGACTCGCCGAGTCGCCCAAGTGCACTCGACGAGTCGGGTCAAAGTTTGGCCATTGACTTTTGTTGACTTTTGGGGTTTGGTCAACAATGTGGCCGTTGAGCTAAAAGAGAGGTAATATGGTCTTTGCCTAGAGAGGGTTGAGTCTAGTCCTGAGATTCACCGAGACACCTGAGTTATGTGACAGAGTATTTTAGAGTTATATGTCAGTGTATTTGTATGTTATTATGTGTTGTGATTTATTGTGATATGAGATATGCATGATTCAGAGTTACAGAGTTAGGACCGGTGGGTCCACAGAGTTATGGTACCAAGAGGGCCCCAAAGAGATATTCGACCAGAGGGTCAATAGAGTTACAGCCTTGAGTGGCTGATATGTGTATATGTGGTATTTTAGGGAACTCACTAAGAATTTATGCTTACAGTGTTATGTGTGGTGTTTCTGGTACCAGTGATGATCACATGAAGGCGTCGGCATGACTCGTACAAACGCACACTGGAGTTCATATGTTTTGATCTTGGGGTTTTGTATGAAGACAATGATGATACAATGTTTTAAAATGTGGATGTAAATGAAATTATATGGTTTTTAAAATGCAAAAAATTATTTAAATTTTTACGGTGTTACAGTTTCTCTTCGATTCATGAAAATGATGGTAAGGAAACACTTTCAGTAAGTAGATTTTAAGTAGATAACAATCTTTGCATTCTCAAAGTCGTTAGTAGAGAACACTAACATGGACTTGTGAGAAATAGCAAAGGTCTAAACAATTGAGACTATGATTACGACATCCCTTTTCATAGTTCTGAAATTGTTTAGACACACCTGTGAGCTATCTAAGAAAAGGTGTGTGATTTTGCTAAAGTCTTATCAAAGCAATCTAGTATCAGAAATCTGAACTTTGGTAAGAAAGTCAATAAAATATTGATTTCTAGAAGTGCAGCTGATTTCTGAGTACATGTCAAAGCTAGTGGGAGCATAAGTGTTATGCTAATAATCATCATGTTAGTGGAAGCGTGATAATTATGATAAGTATTGCAAGTTAACAATATTAATTATAGAAAACAAAAGTTTCAATTCGTGAGGCTGCAGGGGTTGAAAAAGTTGTTTTGCTATAATTAAGGGAGAGGAAATTATACTTCATTTCAATTCTAAAAGCTTAGATTGAGATTTTAATCAAATTTATTCAAGAATATGTATGAATTTCATGTTGGAATGGCTCAACATAAGGAAATTCTATATATGGGTTCATTATTTGCGTTCTAAAATTCGATTATTATTACGACATCCCTTTTCATAATCTGAATTATGAGAACTTGGCAAATAGAAATGGAAATATTATAGCAAAAGACTAGTTTATTCTTTATGTGAGACATCATGAATCGTGTCCCATATGCTTCAGATATAGGATCGATTACATGTGCTATATTCATCCTTTCTGAAATTTTCCAAATGCATGGGGCATTAAGAAGGGAAAAGGTCTAGAATTAGATATGACTCAAAGGATTAAGCAATTGTTGAAGACAATCTAAGGTTTACCAAAGATTGGTTGGTCAGGGACAGTTGGAAGTATAGTGTTAATTGTTGGAAGGACCATATTCACGTATTCTGAAAAGAGGCAAATCTTGTTCAAAAGTGATAGTCAAAAGGGGAATATGGAAATGATCTCGTAGGTGGAAGTTGTTCAATAAATCTGTGTAAGATTAGGAAACTTAATGCAAGAAGGATGTTTCCAAGGAGTTGATCTCCTTTGGAATGCTCTGTAATGTTTGTTGTCAAGTCTTTGTGACTTTGTGCATAATCATTACAAGAGAATAAGTGCATATAAGTCTAGAATCTATTAGATTTCGGTAAATGGCATGAATTTGGAATTTCTGCATTTTCCATAAGATTTCGGGTGAAATTAGAATCATTGAAATTATGGTCAATTGATTTATTTCACAAAGTAAGGATCATAGACAAACATAATGGGCATACTTGGTGTATGGCAAAGCTATTGCTTAGAAAACATAGTGTACATGTTGGAGCATGGGACAACTATTGTTTTAATTCAAGAATAAAGTTGATAGCTAAAACAATATGCAATGGATAATGTGTAATTATATGGTGATAAATAAAAGGTGTTTTATTTATATTCATAAGTTCTAAGACCATATTGTATTCGATTATTATAGTGTTTCACTTTGCATGTTTTTGATGGGTTTTGAGCATTCTAACACTTCCTAAGTGTACATGCAACCCTAATAACCTTGGATCTATGTTTGTATAACAACCATGCAAAGTTGTTTTCCAAGGTTATGAACCTATCTAGCATACATGGGGTACAATTTTCTTTGTATAAAAGATAGAACTACATACCTTGTTGTTGTAAGTGTTCCTTGAAACCTTGTGAGCCTAGCACCTCAAGTGTGATGCCTCAAATGCTTCACACAACACCAAATGCAAAGTATAAACTTGAGAGAATACTTTAACACACTCAAAATCGGCCAAGCCCTCTTGTTTTCAATTGTGTATCACTAGTGTAGCCGATTTTAGGGAGAGACATGGTCCTTATATAGTGTGTTGCATTAGGTAAAACCTTAATGTAACATGTCTCTTCATTTCTCAATCCATGGGTTAACTCCATGGAGCATCCATGGAGCATCCTATGGGTGGAACCCAACTTGATAATCCATGGACCCTTTTAGCCCACTATATAAGATATGGAAGATTTACATAATCTACCCATATATTTAATTAGTTATTCTTTTGATCACTTAATTAATTCTAAATTAATTCTAGATCAAAACTAATTAAATAATATTATTAATATATTAGAACTTATAATATATTAATAAACCATATGTGTTATTTCTCTCATTTAGTTTATCCAATTGCATGGTGCCATGCAACCCAAATGGACCATGCCGGGTCGGGTCAAGTATTTACCAGAAATAGTTATGGACTTAGATACCTTATCCAACAGTCTCCCACTTGGATAAGTCTAATAACTATAACTGCAATACTTTAGGAACCAGTCGGAAATCGTAGCTCTATCAAGGTCTCTCGGAACTGATAAGATGTTGATACGCCGTTTAAGATAAGTGATCATATAATCCTCTGTTCTAGATATCAGCCGGACAAATACATGGAACAATGTCTTACTTATTGTCCAGCAGTTTGTTTCCTGATTTCCGATTTGTTTGACAAAGAACTTAATTGAACACATCAACTTAGTTCTGACCGGGCCCGGTACATAGGTCAAAACAAAATCATCGAGGGGCCCAGATATCAGCTTCTAATCCAAGAAGGAACAGATAAACTTCGACTCATATGTTTGTTCTACCACTCATTGAATTACACACAAAGGCACGTTTTATAACATCGAGTTACCAATGCGTTTTCGTACAATCAATGCATAACCAACTCGTAAGTAACAAATCATATCTCTAGGTTTGAAGACTTATATGATATTACCGTCTCACGATCACTCGAGATAAATTCCATGAAGTGATTCCAGTGAGCGTGGGTTGAGTCCAATGCTCAGAACTTATGAGCACTCATGATTGCTGTAGCCATGTCCAACACCTTAGACCTCTGCAACCAATCATGACAGTCTTGATTCATACCTACTTCCGACATATGACTGACTGTGGAGGTTCGAATAATATGATATACTAAACATAATTAATCTGGAAGTCAAAAATTGCAAAAGAAATATAGTAAACGATTGACAAAAGATAGTAACACTTTACTCATAAATAAACACAACTTTTATTCATCATCAATTGTCAATTACATTTTACAAATTTCATAATTTATCTAACTACTAAAACTTATATCATCCTTTAGTCCTATGCTCTGAGCATGCTGGAGATGCTTAACCCTACTCAGTCCCTTCGTGAGGGGATCTGCTGGGTTCTCATCCGATGATACCCTCTTTGCCACGAGGATTCCTTCTTCTATGCGATGTATGATAAAATGATATTTTCTGTCGATGTGTCTGGATCTACCGTGATCCCGTGGTTCCTTAGCTAAGGCAACAACACTTTCACTATCACAGAAAATTTCCATGGGCTCCTTTATAACTGGTACAACTCCAAGGTCTCCAATGAAGTTCTTCAGCCATATTGCGTCCTTTGCTGCCTCGCTCGCTGCTATATACTCTGATTCACAAGTGGAATCAGCCACTGTCTCCTGCTTGGACCTCTTCCAAGTGATTGCTCCTCCGTTTAAGGTAAAGACCCAGCCCGACTGAGAGCGGAAATTATCCCTATCAGCTTGGAAGCTAGCATCACTATACCCTACAACTTTCAAGTCATCACTCCCACCGAGGGTAAGGACCCAGTCCTTAGTCCTCCGTAGGTACTTGAGGATATTCTTTACCGCAGTCCAGTGTGCCTTGCCAGGATTCCCCTGATACCTGCTAACCATGCTCAAAGAAAAGGCTACATCAGGTCGAGTACACGTCATAGCATACATGATCGATCCTACATCCGAAGCATAAGGTATTCGACTCATTTCTGCTATCTCAGCCTCAGTGCTAGGGCTTTGTGTCTTACTCAATCTGGCGTTACTCTGGATGGGTAACTCTCCTTTCTTGGAGTCCTGCATGTTGAATCTCTTCGGCACCTTATCCAAGTAGGTACTCTGACTAAGTCCAATTAGTCTTTTACTCCGATCTCTCAAGATCCTTATCCCTAGAATATAGGAAGCTTCTCCTAGGTCCTTCATAGAGAAACACTTCCCAAGCAAGGACTTAACTTCCTGCAGAGTTGGGATGTCATTTCCTATGAGTAGTATGTCATCCACATATAATACCAAAAAGCTAACTATACTCCCACTAGCCTTGACATACACACAAGATTCATCTTCACTCCTAGAAAAGCCAAATTCCTTGACCTTTTCAACAAAGCAAAGATTCCATCT
The DNA here is from genome assembly GCF_002870075.4 of Lactuca sativa. NCBI lineage: Eukaryota > Viridiplantae > Streptophyta > Magnoliopsida > Asterales > Asteraceae > Lactuca > Lactuca sativa. The sequence goes on along the minus strand of NC_056630.2, from coordinate 339,080,224 downwards.
GTGAGGTGCTTGCTTTAATCCATAAATGGATTTCTCAAGCTTACACACTCTATTAGGGTACTCGTTGCTGACAAAACCTTCTGGATGACTCATGTAAACATCTTCAGTCAACTTTCCATTAAGGAAAGCGGTTTTGACATCCATTTGCCAAATTTCATAGTCATGAAATGCAGCTATGGCTAACATAACCCTAATAGACTTAATCTTGGCTACTGGAGAAAAGGTCTCATCATAGTCCACTCCAGGAATTTGAGAGAAGCCCTTTGCAACTAGCCAAGCCTTATAAGTGTGTACATTACCATCCATGTCGGTCTTCTTCTTGAAGATCCATTTGCACCCTACAATCTTACGACCTGGTACATTCTCAACCAAGTTCCAAACTTGATTGTCATACATGGATTGTATCTCGCTATTCGTAGCCTCTTTCCATTTAGCAGGCTCAGGGCCTGCCATGGCTTCCGTGTAGCTGTTAGGTCCATCCAGACCTACTAGTGTCTCATCACTAATAAGTGTCTCACCTTCCGCAGTAATATGGAAACCATAGTAATGCTCAGGTGCATTCCTAACTCTCATGGAACGCCTCAGAGGTACAGACTCGTCAATTGGCTCAACAGGGGTTTCCTCCTCTAGTTGAGGGCTAGGGTTTGAAGTTCCTTCACCGCTTGACTCTTGAATTTCTTCAAGATCAATTTGCCTCCCACTGTCTCCTTGTCTTATAAACTATCTCTCTCGAAAGACTCCTCTTCTTGCTACAAAGACCACATTATCACTAGGTATGTAGAAGAGGTAACCAAAGGATCTTTGTGGGTAGTCGATGAAAATACACCTCTCGCTTCAGGGTTCTAGCTTATCATGAGACTCGCGCCTCACAAAAGCCTCGCAACCCCAAATCTTGATGTGGTCTAGTTTAGGTACTTTACCAGTCCACATCTCGTGAGGAGTTTTGGCAACTTTCTTTGTAGGGACTAGATTAAGAATATGGGCGGCAGTCTCTAAGGCATACCCCCAGAATGAAATTGGTAGCGAAGCTCCACTCATCATGGAACGAACCATATCCAACAAGGTTCGATTACGCCTCTCAGCCACGCCATTCAACTGTGGTGTCCTGGGAGGTGTCAATTGTGAGACAATCCCGCATTCCCTAAGATAGTCGAGGAACTCTGAACTAAGATACTCACCACCTCGATCGGATCGAAGCATCTTAATGTTCCTGCCCAATTGATTCTCGACTTCCTGTTTAAATTCCTTAAGCCTTTCAAAAGTCTCTGACTTATGCTTCATCAAGTAGACATATCCATATCTACTGTAATCATCAGTAAAAGTCAAATAATAACGATTAGCATCCCTTGTGGCATGTTTGAATGGTCTACACACATCCGTGTGTACAAGGTCCAACAAACCTTCGCCCCTCTCACAAGAACTTGTGAAGGGTGTCTTTGTCATTTTCCCAAGTAAGCATGATTCGCAACTATCATTTGACTTTAGGTCAAATGAATCAAAGACTCCATCCTTTTGGAGTTGGCCTATGCGTTTCTTGCTTATATGTCCAAGACGACAATGCCATAATGATGATTTATCCAAGTTATTATTATTAACAGAATCAATACACAATACATTATTTCCTAAGTAATCAACCACAGATACTGTTTCATACACGCCATCACAAGGTAATGCTTTAAAATAAAGAACATTATTAAAGAAAGCATTAATAGAACCAACTTCATTATCAAATGAAAAGGTGAAACCTTGTTTATACAATGCATGAAAGGAAATAATATTTCTTGCCATTTCTGGCAAATAACAACACTTATTCAAATCTAAACTAAACCCACTACTTAGCGATAAAGTATAAACTCCAATCTTGGTGAGAGTTGAAGCTTTCATGTTTCCCATGATCAAGTTTATTCTTCCTTGCTCCACATTCTCACTTCTTCTTAGTCCCTGTAAATCAGAACATATATGAATACCACAACCGGTATCAAGGACCCAAGAATTAGAATGGGGTGAGTTATTAGATAAGATAGTGTAAATACCTGCATGGTTGGGTTTAACTTTCCCATCCTTCACATCTTGTTGGTACTTTGGGCAGTTCCGCTTCCAATGTGCCTTTTCATGGCAATAGAAGCATTCAGCCTCTTTTGGGTCAGAAGAAGGAGTGATGAAACCTTTCTTGGTTCCACTTGAAGAAGAGCCATCAAGAGTCCTAACCTTGGTACCCTTCGAAGAACTCTTTCTCTTCTTCCCTCGTCCTCTCCCGATTGCCAAGACAGGGGCGGAGTTGGTAGGAGTAGGAGTAGTAACAACCGCCTTAACCTTAAGACCACTTTCCGCGGTCTTTAAGAGTCCTTGAAGTTTGCTGAGAGTGACCTCTTCCTTGTTCATGTGGTATGTCATGCGGAATTGATCATAAAATGAAGGCAAGGAGTGCAAAATGATATCTATTGTAAGCTCCTCGGGAAAGTTCACATTAAGCTTCAGCAAATGGTTGTTTTTGTCATCCGATCTTTGCTAGGACTGCATCATAGGGATGTAGGTCAAACCTTCATGAACATACTTCCATTCCGTACTAGGACTGCATCATAGGGATGTAGGTCGAACCTTAGAGAACATACTTCTATTCTTTAAATGAGCGATCGAACTACGTTTAGATTCAACCATTTTCGCTCACAAATTCATTTTCTTTCAGTAACAGAATTATGGCTCGCAAGAAGAACGATCAGCCCATCAACCAAACACCAACTCTTCAGATTGATGCAGCTACCTTTCAAGCTGCAATCTCGGCTGCCGTGTCAGCTTTTCTGACCCAAATGAACGCTAACGACGCAAGTGTTAGCAGATTGGTGAACGACAATTCCAACCCAAGTAACAACCCAGTGCCTCAGAAAGCAACAAACTACCACAATACCCTAAGTACTAAGACCAAGAGTATCAAACGAAAGTCTTGGATTAACTTTAAGGACAAGTCGCTTCGAAGGGCGAACAAGAAACAACCAGCAGTAACAACCTTCACAGCCACGACATCAACACCTCCAACTACCATCCCTTCTGGTATCCCAGTTAACCATAACCTAGTCAGGCCGTATGCAGGCAAAATCCCAAAATGCATCAAATGCAATTATCACCACCATGGATATGCCATCTATGTGGTGTAACAGGGCACTTCAAAAGGGACTGTCCATCGGAGAAGGACAACGGCAAATCCGGAGGAGTTTGACCTCATAATGCAAAGAGGCAATTAAGGACCCTAATATAGTATGGTTTCCCTCCATGTCGTCAGTATTCTATATGTTCAAGAACATGTTTAAAACTAGTGCAACTAGAGTCTATATTTTGCGGGATCCTGTCGGTATAGGGATGCTCGTGCTGCCTATACTTGTCTTTTGTTGTATATCTGATTCGCAGCAATAGTATTGTAGCAAATCAAAAGTACTGTAACTCTAATCATGGTTTCACGGTTGTTTTTGTCTGTAAACGTTTTATGCTCAAATCTAATGTCTTTAAGTTTCTGTATGATTCGGACATTATCATACGACTCGATCCAATTCGATCCTCGCAATACCAGCTTCATAAGTACACCTCTTTCTCAGTAAACGTCTTTTAGCGAAGCCGTCATATCAGAACACCGAAGTACTCATACCAGGAGTACCTTATAGTTCTTTTCCTTTCCGAAGGAATCCCCACATTATTGCTCGTGCAGTACGTCAAGTTCAATTCCAGGATTCATACGGTTGATCTATCACTAAAGACTGTATGCATGAGAGTGTTATACAATTAATGTTCTATAGGTTTAGAATTGATGATTTCACTTTAAGTTCTTTTCCCTCGATGGGATGTGAGATTAAGGAAGAATCAGTTATTCGACTACCTTTTCAGTTTTAATTATATCCGACTCGTATACACGAAATTGTGATCATTGAATCACGTATGAATTCTATTATGAACTTCAGGATGGAGACTGCCCAAGACTACGAGTAATTGCATTTGGCATGTGAACAAACTTAGAAACCAGTACGAATCTTATAACCAGATCGCCCTCAGTCTAAACACCTACAGAAGATACAAGAACAGCCCAGACAACACAGCGAACTACTCAACAATAGGATTAGAAGGCCAGGCTTCTCACCCTTGAGAGCTCCGGTCTTATTCTTACCAGAAGTCGATGGAGTGCATTTTATGTACCTTAACGACCGGAGACTTCATTAAGATTTCCTTTAGAAATCGTTGTCTCTGCCCCGCATAACCGAATTGATTGGGCAAACACAGGGAAATAATTACTTCAGAAATGGACATGAGATCCGAATATCACCAGTTCGAGTGTTAGGGAGGGATGTCCTAAAGACTACCCTCCGAACTCGATGCGGACACTTCGAGTCCGTAGTGATACCCCTCAGATAGGACCAATATGCCCAAAGTATTCATGAGCTGAATGAGTAGAGTACGCCTTTCTTACTGGGATCAATTCGTCATTTCTCCATAAAATGATTACTTATCTACCCTCATAGTAAGAAAGAACCCATAGAAACATTACCCTCAGAGATACTTTCCGCAAAGTTCTCTGAACAAGAGTTTTTGAATTTAGAGTCAACTTTCTTGAGACACACTTTTAGTGTTGTGGAAATTCTTGAGTACTCTGTCAAATTATCCAAAACCATTGGGAATTTGTCGGCACCGTAGTAACCGACGGAAAATTCGCCAAATTCTAGGTCTTACAGACCTACTATCATAGTCCATTCGGAATTCCCCATAAACTTCAGGAACCCTTTCGACTTTGACCCAACAAAGGAAATGGCCCTTGACTGGGAAGTAAGCGAGAGAAAGAACCTTTGGAATTCCAAGTGAGAGACCAAATTCTTTAGGAAACCTCACTCTGGGAACGGCTTAATACGCTTCGTAAAGCGTGGAAAGCTAAAATCCAATATAGTTAGGACCTCCGAGATTCTTACCAGAATCGGTCCTGCATTTCACAAACTAGACCTACTCTGCGAACTCAGTAAAGTACATTTTCCCCTTCGCGTCTCGAACTTGAAACAGTATCCTTCCATTAGGACTTTCGTAATCCGTCTCGGCGAGATCGAGATCTACGGGATCCTTGCCTTCGTATTAGAACCGTAGTGACCCTTGACCGAGTGGCCAAGGGGACGAAGCAACGCCGTCGCCCATTAGTGAAGGTTCGTTGAAATACCAACTGAGAACCTGATTTCACTTGGAAGCGCGGGAGCAAATCGATTAGGAAGTTTTCACCTAACGACTCGATCATTTATACCTACTTCCTTATCTAAATTCTAATTTCGGGACGAAATTCCCTTTAACAGGGGGATGATGTGACCACCCGAAATTTCCATTCTGAACAACCCATATCAAGACAATAGAGCTTAGAACAGTTTCAGGGAAATTCCAGACTTCGGGTATAAGTTTGGCAGTTTTCAGGATTTACACTTAAGGAGATATCAGGAGAGTGGGTGCACTAGGGTTTTGTGCAACACTGTTATTCCAACACTCTATTATATTAGAGATCATTTCAGGAATGAAAATATTTTCTGCCAAAAATATCTCAGGACTATAAATAGAATTATGAACCAAATTCATTCATTATTCGCATTTCCAACTAGAGAAAAGCCATTTTCTCTCTCTCATGGATCTTCGGGTTTTTATCCCAAATCGTGAGTACCTCTTTCTAGTATTGTTAGAAAGCTTTAAATGTGTTCATAACATAGATTTCATAGCTAAATCATTAGATTTAGGAGTTTACTCCCCAAGGTGTTCTTGGGCGGTAAACTCCCGAAACGAAGCCTAGACCGACCCTTGTGTTATGCTACTGCCTTAGAGTCATTTATAAGTGTATTAGGGACATGAAAACGAGCTAGAAACACCCAACTTTGAGAGTTTACGGCCCAAGAGAAACTTAGGTCGTGAACTCCCATTTCAAACTCAAAATGGTGCTTTTAAGGCACCTAAAGCCTTAGAACTTTTACCTAGACTTGTCCCTAATAAATCAAGAGCCTTAAACACATAAGAATCACATTTCAAAGTGAGTTTACGGCTATGACATGGTTCATGGGCCGTAAACTCATTTAAGGGGCACCAAAGTGTGTCAATGGTCTTCATATGCTTGGAATAAAAGTCTAGAACCAATACTACTTGTGCATGAGGCTTGAAAACAACAAGAACACCATTCCATGGGAGTTTACGGCCGTGTCGCAGAAGTTGATACAAATGGAGGAATGCACATGTTTCGCACCAGTCGCCTTGAACATGCTCGTGAGAGGTCTGAGAGAGACCATGAAACGCTGCTGCAAGCACTGGCTGAATCACGAGCCAAAGTCATGGAACTTCGGGTACGCCAGAGAGTGTACGAAAGACACCTACTTGATGTGGAACTCCAACTGGCTGAACTGAGAGTTCACCAGAGGGATAACCGTCGCCAGTAGTAGATGCTTTACTTTATATTCCTTGTTAGATAGGAATCGTGTTTCCTATCTATGCCTGATGTGGCATTTACTATGAAACTATCTTGTACTGTAAGTACTCTAGTTAGGTCTATATGCTGTCAAGAACTATCTCCTCTGAATATGATGTAAGACCTATTTACAAGGTCATTTTCCCGAACTTGTATGTCATGAATATCAAAGATATTGACAGTCGGCTAACTTCTGTGTCGTTCTTTATTCGAATACTCTTATCATACTTTCATTAGAGACTATTTGAAACATGCTCTAGTCAAGTCATTAGACTATAGCAATTTAACTCCGGAGACATCCCTAAGTCTCTGGTAATGGTGGATCACGTAATTAGCCAACCAGCGATACCTCGGCTAGAACGAGAAACATCTTGAGACCATCGCATGAACTTACTTCCGATCTTTGCTAGGACTGCATCATAGGGATGTAGGTCAAACCTTCATGAACATACTTCCATTCCGTACTACGACTGCATCATAGGGATGTAGGTCGAACCTTAGAGAACATACTTCTATTCTTTAAATGAGCGATCGAACTACGTTTAGATTCAACCATTTTCGCTCACAAATTCATTTTCTTTCAGTAACAGAATCATGGCTCGCAAGAAGAACGATCAGCCCATCAACCAAACACCAACTCTTCAGATTGATGCAGCTACCTTTCAAGCTGCAATCTCGGCTGCCGTGTCTGCTTTTCTGACCCACATGAACGCTAACAACACAAGTGGTAGCAGATTTGTGAACGACAATTCCAACCCAAGTAACAATCCAGTGCCTCAGAAAGCAACAAACTACCACGATACCCCAAGTACTAAGACCAAGAGTATCAAACGAAAGTCTTGGATTAACTTTAAGGACAAGTCGCTTCGAAGGGAGAACAGGAAACAACCACCAGTAACAACCTTCACAGCCACGACATCAACACCTCCAACTACCATCCCTTCTGGTATCCCAGTTAACCATAACCCAGTCAGGCCGTATGCAGGCAAACTCCCAAAATGCATCAAATGCAATTATCACCACCATGGACCTTATTGGGAGATGCAGTGCTTAAACTGCAAAAAAAAAAGGGACACGCCATCCGTTATTGCAATATCCCGATCCCACACATCACTTCAACCACAAATGTCGAAACTTCTCGAATATGCCATCTATGTGGTGTAACAGGGCACTTCAAAACGGATTGTCCATCGAAGAAGGACAACGGCAAATCCGGAGGAGTTTGACCTCATAATGCAAAGAGGAAATTAAGGACCCTAATATAATATGGGTTCCCTCCATGTCGTCAGTATTATATATGTTCAAGAACATGTTTAAAACTAGTGCAACTAGAGTCTTATCTTTTGCGGGATCCTGTCGGTATAGGGATGCTCGTGCTGCATATACTTGTCTTTTGTAGTATATCTGATTCGCAGCAATAGTCTTGTAGCAAATCTAAAGTACTGTAACTCTAATCATGGTTGCACGGTTGTTTTTGTCTGTAAATGTTTTATGCTCAAATCTGATGTCTTTAAGTTTCTGTATGATTCGGACATTATCATACGACTCGATTCAACTCGATCCTCGCAATACCAGCTTCATAAGTACACCTCTTTCTCAGTAAACGTCTTTTAGCGAAGCCGTCATATCAGAACACCGAAGTACTCATACCAGGAGTACCTTAGAGTTATTTTCCTTTCCGAAGGAATCCCCACATTATTGCTCGTGCAGTACATCAAGTTCAATTCCAGGATTCATACGGTTGATCTATCACTGAAGACTGTATGCATGAGAGTGTTATATAATTAATGTTCTACAGGTTTAGAATTGATGATTTAACTTTAATTTCTTTTCCCTCGATGGGATGTGAGATTAAGGAAGAATCAGTTATTCGACTACCTTTTCAGTCTTAATTATATCCGACTCGTATACACGAAATTGTGATCATTGAATCACGTATGAATTCTAGTATGAACTTCAAGACGGAGACTGCCCAAGACTACGAGTAATTGCATTTGGCATGTGAACAAACTTAGAAACCAGTACGAATCTTATAACCAGATCGCCCTCAGTCTAAACACCTACAGAAGATACAAGAACAGCCCAGACAACACAGCGAACTACTCAACAATAGGATTAGAAGGCCAGGCTTCTCACCCTTGAGAGCTCCGGTCTTATTCTTACCAGAAGTCGATGGAGTGCATTTTATGTACCTTAACGACCGGAGACTTCATTAAGATTTCCTTTAGAAATCGTTGTCTCTGCCCCGCATAACCGAATTGATTGGGCAAACACAGGGAAAGAATTACTTCAGAAATGGACCTGAGATCCGAATATCACCAGTTCGAGTGTTAGGGAGGGATGTCCTAAAGACTACCCTCCGAACTCGATGCGGACACTTTGAGTCCGTAGTGATACCCCTCGGATAGGACCAATATGCCCATAGTATTCATGAGCTGAATGAGTAGAGTACGCCTTTCTTACTGGGATCAGTTCGTCATTTCTCCATAAAATGACTGCTTATCTACCCTCGTAGTAAGAAAGAACCCATAGAAACATTACCCTCGGAGATACTTTCCGCAAAGTTCTCTGAACAAGAGTTTTTGAATTTAGAGTCAAATTTCTTGAGACACACTTTTAGTGTTGTGGAAATTCTTGAGTACTCTGTCAAATTATCCAAAACCGTTGGGAATTTGTCGGCACCGTAGTAACCGACGGAAAATTCGCCAAATTCTAGGTCTTACAGACCTACTATCATAGTCCATTCGGAATTCCCCATAAACTTCAGGAACCCTTTCGACTTTGACCCAACAAAGCAAATGGCCCTTGACTGGGAAGTAAGCGAGAGAAAGAACCTTTGGAATTCCAAGTGAGAGACCAAATTCTTTAGGAAACCTCACTCTGGGAACGGCTTAATACGCTTCGTAAAGCGTGGAAAGCTAAAATCCAATATAGTTAGGACCTCCGAGATTCTTACCAGAATCGGTCCTGCATTTCACAAACTAGACCTACTCCGCGAACTCAGTAAAGTACATTTTCCCCTTCGCGTCTCGAACTTGAAACAGTATCCTTCCATTAGGACTTTCGTAATCCGTCTCGGCGAGATCGAGATCTACGAGATCCTTGCCTTCGTATTAGAACCGTAGTGACCCTTGACCGAGTGGCCAAGGGGACGAAGCAACGTCGTCGCCCATTAGTGAAGGTTCGTTGAAATACCAACTAAGAACCTGATTTCACTTGGAAGCGCGGGAGCAAATCGATTAGGAAGTTTTCACCTAACGACTCGATCATTTATACCTACTTCCTTATCTAAATTCTAATTTCGGGACGAAATTCCCTTTAACAGGGGGATGATGTGACCACCCGAAATTTCCATTCTGAACAACCCATATCAAGACAATAGAGCTTAGAACAGTTTCAGGGAAATTCCAGACTTCGGGTATAAGTTTGGCAGTTTTCAGGATTTACACTTAAGGAGATATCAGGAGAGTGGGTGCACTAGGGTTTTGTGCAACACTGTTATTCCAACACTCTATTATATTAGAGATCATTTCAGGAATGAAAATATTTTCTGCCAAAAATATCTCAGGACTATAAATAGAATTATGAACCAAATTCATTCATTATTCGCATTTCCAACTAGAGAAAAGCCATTTTCTCTCTCTCATGGATCTTCGGGTTTTTATCCCAAATCGTGAGTACCTCTTTCTAGTATTGTTAGAAAGCTTTAAATGTGTTCATAACATAGATTTCATAGCTAAATCATTAGATTTAGGAGTTTACTCCCCAAGGTGTTCTTGGGCGGTAAACTCCCGAAACGAAGCCTAGACTGACCCTTGTGTTATGCTACTGCCTTAGAGTCATTTATAAGTGTATTAGGGACATGAAAACGAGCTAGAAACACCCAACTTTGAGAGTTTATGGCCCAAGAGAAACTTAGGTCGTGAACTCCCATTTCAAACTCAAAATGGTGCTTTTAAGGCACCTAAAGCCTTAGAACTTTTACCTAGACTTGTCCCTAATAAATCAAGAGCCTTAAACACATAAGAATCACATTTCAAAGTGAGTTTACGGCTATGACATGGTTCATGGGCCGTAAACTCATTTAAGGGGCACCAAAGTGTGTCAATGGTCTTCATATGCTTGGAATAAAAGTCTAGAACCAATACCACTTGTGCATGAGGCTTGAAAACAACAAGAACACCATTCCATGGGAGTTTAGGGCCGTGTCGCAGAAGTTGATACAAATGGAGGAATGCACATGTTTCGCACCAGTCGCCTTGAACATGCTCGTGAGAGGTCTGAGAGAGACCATGAAACGCTGCTGCAAGCACTGGCTGAATCACGAGCCAAAGTCATGGAACTTCGGGTACGCCAGAGAGTGTACGAAAGACACCTACTTGATGTGGAACTCCAACTGGCTGAACTGAGAGTTCACCAGAGGGATGACCGTCGCCAGTAGTAGATGCTTTACTTTATATTCCTTGTTAGATAGGAATCGTGTTTCCTATCTATGCCCGATGTGGCATTTACTATGAAACTATCTTGTACTGTAAGTACTCTAGTTAGGTCTATATGCTGTCAAGAACTATCTCCTCTAAATATGATGTAAGACCTATTTACAAGGTCATTTTCCCGAACTTGTATGTCATGAATATCAAAGATATTGATAGTCGGCTAACTTCTGTGTCGTTCTTTATTCGAATACTCTTATCATACTTTCATTAGAGACTATTTGAAACATGCTCTAGTCAAGTCATTAGACTATAGCAATTTAACTCCGGAGACATCCCTAAGTCTCTGGTAATGGTGGATCAGGTTATTAGCCAACCAGCGATACCTCGGCTAGAACGAGAAACATCTTGAGACCATCGCATGAACTTACTTCCGATCTTTGCTAGGACTGCATCATAGGGATGTAGGTCAAACCTTCATGAACATACTTCCATTCCGTACTACGACTGCATCATAGGGATGTAGGTCGAACCTTAGAGAACATACTTCTATTCTTTAAATGAGCGATCGAACTACGTTTAGATTCAACCATTTTCGCTCACAAATTCATTTTCTTTCAGTAACAGAATCATGGCTCGCAAGAAGAACGATCAGCCCATCAACCAAACACCAACTCTTCAGATTGATGCAGCTACCTTTCAAGCTGCAATCTCGGCTGCCGTGTCTGCTTTTCTGACCCACATGAACGCTAACGACACAAGTGTTAGCAGATTTCTGAACGACAATTCCAACCGAAGTAACAATCCAGTGCCTCAGAAAGCAACAAACTACCACGATACCCCAAGTACTAAGACTAAGAGTATCAAACGAAAGTCTTGGATTAACTTTAAGGACAAGTCGCTTCGAAGGGTGAACAGGAAACAACCACCAGTAACAACCTTCACAGCCACGACATCAACACCTCCAACTACCATCCCTTCTGGTATCCCAGTTAACCATAACCCATTCAGGCCGTATGCAGGCAAACTCCCAAAATGCATCAAATACAATTATCACCACCATGGACCTTATTGGGAGATGCAGTGCTTAAACTGCAAAAAAAAAGGGACATGCCATCCGTTATTGCAATATCCCGATCCCACACATCACTTCAACCACAAATGTCGAAACTTCTCGAATATGCCATCTATGTGGTGTAACAGGGCACTTCAAAAGGGATTGTCCATCGAAGAAGGACAACGGCAAATCCGGAGGAGTTTGACCTCATAATGCAAAGAGGCAATTAAGGACCCTAATATAGTATGGGTTCCCTCCATGACGTCAGTATTCTATATGTTCAAGAATATGTTTAAAACTAGTGCAACTAGAGTCTTATCTTTTGCGGGATCCTGTCGGTATAGTTATGCTCGTGCTGCCTATACTTGTCTTTTGTAGTATATATGATTCGCAGCATTAGTCTTGTAGCAAATCTAAAGTACTTTAACTCTAATCATGGTTGCACGGTTGTTTTTGTCTGTAAACGTTTTATGCTCAAATCTAATGTCTTTAAGTTTCTGTATGATTCGGACATTATCATACGACTCGATTCAATTCGATCCTCGCAATACCAGCTTCATAAGTACACCTCTTTCTCAGTAAACGTCTTTTAGCGAAGCCGTCATATCAGAACACCGAAGTACTCATACCAGGAGTACCTTATAGTTCTTTTCCTTTCCGAAGGAATCGCCACATTATTTCTCGTGCAGTACGTCAAGTTCAATTCCAGGATTCATACGGTTGATCTATCACTGAAGACTGTATGCATGAGAGTGTTATATAATTAATGCTCTACAGGTTTAGAATTGATGATTTCACTTTAATTTCTTTTCCCTCGATGGGATGTGAGATTAAGGAAGAATCAGTTATTCGACTACCTTTTCAGTCTTAATTATATCCGACTCGTATACACGAAATTGTGATCATTGAATCACGTATGAATTCTAGTATGAACTTCAGGACGGAGACTGCCCAAGACTACGAGTAATTGCATTTGGCATGTGAACAAACTTAGAAACCAGTACGAATCTTATAACCAGATCGCCCTCAGTCTAAACACCTACGGAAGATACAAGAACAGCCCAGACAACACAGCGAACTACTCAACAATAGGATTAGAAGGCCAGGCTTCTCACCCTTGAGAGCTCCGGTCTTATTCTTACTAGAAGTCGATGGAGTGCATTTTATGTACCTCAACGACCGGAGACTTCATTAAGATTTCCTTTAGAAATCGTTGTTTCTGCCCCGCATAACCGAATTGATTGGGCAAACACAGGGAAAGAATTACTTCATAAATGGACCTGAGATCCGAATATCACCAGTTCGAGTGTTAGGGAGGGATGTCTTAAAGACTACCCTCCGAACTCGATGCGGACACTTTGAGTCCGTAGTGATACCCCTCGGATAGGACCAATGTGCCCATAGTATTCATGAGCTGAATGAGTAGAGTACACCTTTCTTACTGGGATCAGTTCGTCATTTCTCCATAAAATGACTACTTATCTACCCTCGTAGTAAGAAAGAACGCATAGAAAAACATTACCCTTGGAGATACTTTCCGCAAAGTTCATTGAACAAGAGTTTTTGAATTTAGAATCAAATTTCTTGAGACACACTTTTAGTGTTGTGGAAATTCTTGAGTACTCTGTCAAATTATCCAAAACCGTTGGGAATTTGTCGGCACCGTAGTAACCGACGGAAAATTCGCCAAATTCTAGGTCTTACAGACCTACTATCATAGTCCATTCGGAATTCCCCATAAACTTCAGGAACCCTTTCGACTTTGACCCAGCAAAGGAAATGGCCCTTGACTGGGAAGTAAGCAAGAGAAAGAACCTTTGGAATTCCAAGTGAGAGACCAAATTCTTTAGGAAACCTCACTGTGGGAACGGCTTAATACGCTTCGTAAAGCGTGGAAAGCTAAAATCCAATATAGTTAGGACCACCGAGATTCTTACCAGAATCGGTCCTGCATTTCACAAACTAGACCTACTCCGTGAACTCAGTAAAGTACATTTTCCCCTTCGCGTATCGAACTTGAAACAGTATCCTTCCATTAGGACTTTCGTAATCCCTCTCGGCGAGATCGAGATCTACGAGATCCTTGCCTTCGTATTAGAACCATAGTGACCCTCGACCGAGTGGCCAAGGGGACGAAGCAACGCCGTCGCCCATTAGTGAAGGTTCGTTGAAATAGCAACTGAGAACCTGATTTCACTTGGAAGCGCGGGAGCAAATCGATTAGGAAGTTTTCACCTAACGACTCGATCATTTATACCTACTTCCTTATCTAAATTCTATATTTGGGACGAAATTCCCTTTAATAGGGGGATGATGTGACCACCCGAAATTTCCATTCTGAACAACCCATATCAAGACAATAGATCTTAGAACAGTTTCAGGGAAATTCCAGACTTCGGGTATAAGTTTGGCAGTTTTCAGGATTTACACTTAAGGAGATATCAGGAGAGTGGGTGCACTAGGGTTTTGTGCAACACTGTTATTCCAACACTCTATTATATTAGAGATCATTTCAGGAATGAAAATATTTTCTGCCAAAAATATCTCAGGACTATAAATAGAATTATGAACCAAATTCATTCATTATTCGCATTTCCAACTAGAGAAAAGTCATTTTCTCTCTCTCATGGATCTTCGGGTTTTTATCCCAAATCGTGAGTACCTCTTTCTAGTAGTGTTAGAAAGCTTTAAATGTGTTCATAACATAGATTTCATAGCTAAATCATTAGATTTAAGAGTTTACTCCCCAAGGTGTTCTTGGGCGGTAAACTACCGAAACAAAGCCTAGACCGACCCTTGTGTTATGCTACTGCCTTAAAGTCATTTATAAGTTTATTAGGGACATGAAAACGAGCTAGAAACACCCAAGTTTGAGAGTTTACGGCCCAAGAGTAACTTAGGTCGTGAACTCCCATTTCAAACTCAAAATGGGGCTTTTAAGGCACCTAAAGCCTTAGAACATTTACCTAGACTTGTCCCCAATAAATCAAGAGCCTTAAACACATAAGAATCACATTTCAAAGTGAGTTTATGGCCATGACATGGTTCATGGGCCATAAACTCATTTAAGGGGCACCAAAGTGTGTCAATGGTCTTCATATGCTTGGAATAAAAGTCTAGAACCAATACCACTTGTGCATGAGGCTTGAAAACAACAAGAACACCATTCCAAGGGAGTTTACGGTCGTGTCGCAGAAGTTGATACAAATGGAGGAATGCACATGTTTCGCACCAGTCGCCTTGAACATGCTCGTGAGAGGTCTGAGAGAGATCATGAAACGCTTAATCAATGTTTTAAATGATTTTAAATGTTTTATTAGGGAGGGGGGAATACAAGTAGAAAACAATATGTTATTAAATCAATCTTATGTATTTTATAACTGTGTTTTCACTTAGTAGATTTCACATATTTCAAAAGGTGACACATGAAGTGGTTTTCTATCTTAAAATACCTTGATAACAAAAGTATTAGTTTTGAAATGTTTATTAAAATGACATCAAGTCATTCTTAATTATTGTTCAAAACTCCTAGATATCTTGCAAAACCATTATTTTACCTTCTTGAATCAAACTATACTTATGCGCATATGTTCATATATATGTTAGAGATTATAGTTTTCACCCTTCATTTAGTTTCCAATACTCTTGGGTAGCAAGAGTGCATAAATCTACGTAAACAACCAATTACCTTCCAGTTAGCTATCATAGGGATAGTTAGAAGATATCAAACATTATTACTGTTACAAGGAATCACACAAGAGTCAGTTCATTCATGAGTCTATACCAATACCTTACATGATACATGAGTACACTTACTTAGGATTACCTGATACATGAATATGTTTACATATACTTACCTGATACATGATCATGCTTACATGAAAACATTACATGAATACCATACAGGAACACTGTTACTTAGGTGCATTATCCTGTATTTACTTACCTGGATACTAGTACTTAGGACTACGAGGATGATTTATTAGTATTTACTGTGTAAATTATCTTTCCTATCCCAGTTCAATGGGGTAATTCGGCGGGACTTACCATTCCGAATCCCACTGATTAGCACCAGTGGTCGATGAATATCTACGAATGTTTAAGGTTGTCACTTATTTAGTAGTCAATGACGGGACTAACCATCCCTCTGTCCACTGTTGCAACAGTGGATGAGATGTGAATCTTCGGAGGATCATTAGGTTGACGATCTATATTAAGAGATCGATACGGGGACTAACCCTCGCTCCACCCTGCTGCCGCTACAGAGGATGAGGGGACACTCTTCGGATGTCCATAGGGTCTATCTTTCGCTTCGGCGATGTCGTATTTGTCCTGGTAACCCAAGACAATAACACTCACATGATTATACTTTTCCTGTTTACTTTATTTTGTGATACTTTCACATAAACGAGGAGTTAGACTAAGTACTCTAGTACTAGTCAATAGAAAGGAAAAGCTATCATATTACTTACAAAACATTCGGGTCATGGTAGAAGACTACTTAGTCATAACAAAACATTCGGGTCTTGGTAGAAGACTACCTAGTCATTACAAAACATTCGGGTCTTGGTAGAAGACTACTTAGTCATAATAGAACATTCGGGTCTTGGTAGAAGACTACTTAGTCATAACAAAACATTCGGGTCTTGGTAGAAGACTACTTAGTCATAACATAACATTCGGGTCTTGGTAGAAGACTACTTAGTCATAACAAAACATTCGGGTCTTGGTAGAAGACTACCTAGTCATTACAAAACATTCGGGTCTTGGTAGAAGACTACTTAGTCATAACAGAACATTTGGGTCTTGGTAGAAGACTACCTAGTCATTACAAAACATTCGGGTCTTGGTAGAAGACTACTTAGTCATAACAGAACATTCGGGTCTTGGTAGAAGACTACCTAGTCATTACAAAACATTCGGGTCTTGGTAGAAGACTACTTAGTCATAACAGAACATTCGGGTCTTGGTAGAAGGCTACTTAGTCATAACAGAACATTAGGGTCTTGGTAGAAGACTATCATATCATTTTCCTATTTTACTTTATTTTGTGAGATATTCACATAAACGATGAGTTAGACTAAGTACTCTTAGTACTAGTCGATAGAAAGGAAAAACTATCATTTTACTCACAGAACATTAGGGTCTTGGTAGAAGACTATCATATCATTTTCCTATTTTACTTTATTTTGTGATATACTCACATAAACGATGAGTTAGACTAAGTACTCTTAGTACTAGTCAATAGAAAGGAAAACCTATCATTTTACTTTGTCATAACAAAACATTCGGGTCTTGGTAGAAGACCACATTTCATACCTATATCAACTGTTCTATTTAAGGATTTATACGACATTCTTACCAACATTCCAAAACAGGACAATATCACATAAATACTTATGAATTCACCAGCTTTAAAGCTGATACTCGCTTTCAAAATAACTTGTATTCTCAGGTCTTCAGTTAGACAGGTGCGATGGCCAGATTCGGAGAAGATGGAGCACAGACAAGACTCGCCTTATTTTGATTATTCATATTATTGTTGTACATTATTAAATAACACACATGTATTACAACTCTACTTATAATTAAATGGATGATGTTGTTGCTTGTTTATTATATTACACTGTTGTGATATTGTACATGAGGTCCTCCACCCCTGAACGTTTCTGCCGTTCGTGGTTTTGGGGTGTGACAGATTGGTATCAGAGCATTGTTTATAGTGAATTAAGTATATCAACCCATAAAAGATATACTAACTATAAACACATTGGGATTAAAACACTCTGTCTAAGAGTTTATACATTTAAATAATAAAATATTTAACAAAGTATATGTGCCTGCATTCATACTAAAATCAGTGTCACAACGACAAGAACAAAAGTATTACGATTGTTGAATATCACAAGTAAGCCTGGGGATATATGGTCAGTCTTGGGAATGGCATAGCCTGATCAACTATGCTGGTCCGAGGAGTGATTAGCATATGCCCAAGAATGGTTGTGATATGGCAACAAGTCTAAAAACTTACCAACACAACCATAAAGAAATACCATAGGGGTATTTGGTCTTACTGTAATTATCTTAGTCAATTCGTCTATGTAGCTATTTCTTATATCCCCAAATTCTTGCGTAGATAACATGGCTGGATTCCATCCCCACGACAACCCGTTCCTTCCGAACGCGGTTATTGCTGGATGGTTTGGAGAAGAACCAGTTAATGATCATCCAATCCCTCTGAATGATCACCATGCTGAAGACCTTTCAGACGATGCCATCTCCGAACCCGAGGTTGAGAACCTACCCCAGACAGCTCCCTTTCCAATTCCTAACCCTCGTCCGACTTTTCATGGCCAAAGCCTCTATGACCTGAGCAATGGGGGCTCAGCAGACAGAAGCATGCCAATTCTGATCTGAAGAGTTGCATTAGGTAAAACCCTAATGTAACGTGACTCTTCATTTCTCAATCCATGGGTTAAATCCATGGAGCATCGATGGAGCATCCTATGGGTGGAACCCAACTTGATAATCCATGGAGCCTTTTAGCCCACTATATAAGATATGGAAGATTTACATAATCTACCCATATATTTAATTAGTTGTTCTTTTGATCACTTAATTAATTCTTGATCAAAACTAATTAAATAATATTATTAATATATTAGAGCTTATAATATATTAATAAACCATATGTGTTATTTCTCTCATTTAGTTTATCCAATTGCATGGTGCCATGCAACCCAAATGGACCATGCCGGGTCGGGTCAAGTATTTACCAGAAATAGTTATGGACTTAGACACCTTATCCAACAGTTTTCACTTCAAAAGTAACTAGGTCGTTTTTCCTGAATGACTAAGTTATTCAAACTATCCACAGTCAGTCATATGTTGGAAGTAGATATGAATCAAGACTATCATGAGTTGGGCTTGTAGAGGTCTAAGATGTTGGACAAGGTGGTGCTACAACACTCATGAATGCTCATAAGTTCTGAGTATTGGATTCAATCCACGCTCATTGGAATCACGTCATGGATTTTATCACGAGTGATCATGAGACGATAATATCTTATATTTTTCAAACCTAGAGATATGAGTTGTTACTATGAGTTGGTTGTACATTGATTGCATGAAAACGCATTGGTAACTCGATGTTATAAAACGTGCCTTTGTGTACGATTCAACAAGTAGTAGAACAAGTCGTATGAGTCGAAGTTTATCCATTCCTTTTATGTTTGGGATAAAAGCGATATATGTGGGCCCCTCGATGATTTAATGATGATACATGTGAGTGCTTGGCCAAGCCAGGACTGATTTGATTTGTTCACTCAGTCAGTCATCATGAATCAGAAATTAGGAAATAACTGATGGACAAAGAGAATGATTTATAATCCATCTCTCAGTCCATATGATATCTAGAATGGAGGAATATATGATCCATTATCTAATGGACAAGTGATTGACAAAGGTCAGAGTTCATCGGCAAGGTCAGAGTTCGACAGTGGCTTTTGAGAGCTACGATTGCTAGTTGGTTCTTGAAGTCATACGCAATAATAGTTTTAGACTTATCCAAGTGGGAGACTGTTGGATTACTGTCTAAGTTCATAACTATATTTGGTATGTACTTGACCCGAATTTGCATGGTCCATTTGGGTTGCATGGCATCATGCATTTGGATTGACTAAAATGAGATAAATAACACTTAAAGTTTGGTAATATATTAGAAGTTCTAATATATTAATAGGATTATTTAATTACTATTGATCAAGAATTAATCTAGAAGTAATTAAGTGAGCAAAAGAAGACTAATTAAATACATGGGTTGATTGTGTAAATCATCCATACTTTTATAGTGGTCTAAGATTCCATGGATTATCAAGTTGGGCTAAAACCCATAGGATGCTCCATGGTGTATTTGAACTCATGGATTCAATGAAATTGAAAGCCATGACAATTAGAGTTTACCCTAAAGGTGACACTATATAAAGTTCATATTCTTGGGAAAAATCGGCCACTATGTGTGATAGAAAGGGCTAGCCGATTTTATGAAGTGTTCCATTTATCTCAGGTCATTCCATGTGCATTTTGTGTTGTGTGAACCACTTGAGGTGTCACACTTGGGGCACTAGGCTCTCGAGCATTATGAAGTCAAGCTGCATCAAACAAAGGTATGTATTCTATCCATTTGATTACCCAAGTATCAATTATTGTATGCTAGATAGGGTAATACCTTGGAAAGTTCATAATTGCATGTATAATAGAGAAAACATATATCCAAGGTATTTAGGGTTGCATGTACACTTAGGAGTGTTAGAATGCTCAAAACCCAACAACTCTGACTGAGAAATCCCTGTCTGCTGCTCCGGTGACTCTCCGACTATAATTTCCATAAAGTCACAAAGTCAAGAACTGGTAACTGATCTTAGGGTAAATTGACTATTTTACCCCTGGCCAAAGTCAATATCTTGATCAGAGTCAACTTCTAGTGGACTCGACTCGCCGAGTTGGCTCGCCAACTTGTTGAGTCCCTATCCCTTCATCTGTCCCCCAACCCGACTCAACTCGTTGAGTCTAGCAAGAACTCGACGAGTTCTCCTTCAATCATATCATTGGGAGAATCTTCAACTCACTCGCCGAGTTCCTCCTTGAACTCGTCGAGTTATCTTCGTCATATGAACGTGTCTAGTTTGTGACTCGCCAAGTTGTATGAACAACTCGTCGAGTCAATCTTCATGGGTTGGGAGATCGCCTTGGAGTCGCCGAGTCCCAATAACGACTCGTCGAGTCGACTATTGTCCAATTCCATAACTCGATTTCTGATGTAGAACTCTCATCCAAAAGGTAGATCTAGGCTCCTTAAGTCGATATAACACGTAAATTCATGAACTTTACATACATGCATGTGACTTTTATGCTCAAAAGACCAAAAATGGGGTTTATTTCATACATGGGGTTCTCATGGCCATAAAGATGGCACCTTTATGCAATGAGGACCCTCCAAGGTTCCAGATCTGAAGATATACTAACTTGCAACGTCCAAGTCCCAAGGATGAAGCTTCTTAAACCCAAAACTTCATAAAAATGACCACAAGGAGATCTAAGAAACTACAAGTCAAGTATGAAGCTTGATTACCAGAAAGTGATGGGAAAATTCTGTTGTTCCTGGATCTACACTCTTCTCTTGAAGTCCTCCTTCTTCGTCTTCTTCACACAAACTCCAAATCACACAAGATTACTCAAAATGGCACTCAAACACTTCACAAGGCTCAAGGTGGCGAGTTAGGGTTTTTTGGATGTTGAGGGAGTGATAAGGAGGCCACAAGGGTGTTATGTTTCTTTAAATAGGGGGACAAACCCTAAAATTTAGGGTTTCCATCAGAAAACTCCTACTCGCCGAGTCGGTCTTCCGACTCGTCGAGTAGGTCACTTAGTTCCCCGATCCGGAGTCGATCCTACTCGACGAGTTGAGCCTCCAACTCGTCAAGTCCAAGGGTAAAATATGAAGTTTGACTTGAATTAAATGAATACTTGAGACCAGGTGTTACATGATGACAACTCCTGCATCTCGGGTGGCGCCAATTGGTATGACGCCTTGGCGATAGGAGCCGCACCTAGCACCAGGTCGATCCGGAACTCGACCTGCCTCTCCGGAGATATCCTTGGCAACTCCTCCGGGAATACGTCAATAAACTCTCTAACCACTAGGACCTCTGAAACTAGAGTCTGGTCGCGGCCCTACGTATTTACCACATACACCAAATGACCTGCACACCCGTGCTGAATGTACTGCCGAGCCTTGGCAACTGAACAAAACCTTGATCCCACTCTGGTTCCCTCACCATATACAACCAGTGCTCCCCCACTTGGGGTTCGAACTACCACTTGATGGCCCTCACAGTCAATCATAGCACCGAACTGATGGGTTTTAGGTAAAACAAATA
The DNA here is from genome assembly GCF_002870075.4 of Lactuca sativa. Lineage (NCBI taxonomy): Eukaryota > Viridiplantae > Streptophyta > Magnoliopsida > Asterales > Asteraceae > Lactuca > Lactuca sativa. The sequence goes on along the minus strand of NC_056630.2, from coordinate 339,058,339 downwards.
AACTAGAAAAACAATTCCTAAGTTCACATGCAACCTACTTTGGATCTATGTTTTATCTATTGAACATACAACTGTGAATTGCAAAATAAGAACCCTAGAGGAGAGAGGCTATTTTCGAAATTCACAAACTAGGGTTTAGAAATTACATACCTTTCAATTGTTATAGTAAACAATTGATAATTCCCTTGATCTTGATCTTGATCTTCTTGGAAGCTTAGCACCACAAGTGTAATGCCTCTAATGGAATCACACCCAAACTAGCAAGAAGGAAAGTAGAAGGAGAGAGAGGGAGTATGCAATTTTCGGCCCTAAGGGTTTCTTCCAAAGAAAGAGTGACCAAGATGTGAACCAGGAGGCTCCTTATATAGTTGAGGGATCTAGGGTTTAGGAAAAACCCTAATGCTCCTTGCTTAGGGCCTAAGCAAAGCCAGAGGCCTTATCCAAGGCCCCTTGGACGAAATCCTTAGGGTTTCCCCTATAGATTTCGTCCACCTCCTTCCAAGGAGGTTCTGGAGCCTTCCACTCAACTATTAGATAATTGCAAACTAGTCCCTGGACTTTATAATTAATTCTTTTAACCCCAAAATTAATTCTAATTAATTTCTGGCTAACAATTAATTAAACAAAATGATTTCTTATTAATATATTAATCTTTTAACATATTAATTCATTTATATTAATTTATTAATCTTATAATAAATTAATATCTCTCCTTTCATAATTTCCTTGTCCGGTTGCTAGGTTTGAGGGCAACCCAAAAGGACTGTGCTGCTATCAATTCAAGTATATACCAATTATAGTTATGGGCTTAGACACCTAATCCAACAGTCTCCCACTTGGATAAGTCTGTAACTATAATTGCTCGTATGGCTTCTAAATTTGACCAGCAAATTGTAGCTTCCAAAAAGCTGCTGCCGAACTCTGACCCAGTCAGTTACGAGTCCTAAGATAAGAGATCACATGACCCTTCGTTCTACTAGATATCTCTAGACATAAGACATGGAATACAATCGATCTCTTTGTCCAGAATCTATGTTTCCCGATTTCTGATTTGTGATGATATAGGACTTCTAATCGAACACATCAATTAGTCCTGGCTGGGCCCAGCACATAAGTGAACACCAAATCATCGAGGGGCCCACAAATATCGCTTTTCCGGTTAGGGCAAAAGGAACGAATAAACATTGACTCATATGCTTGTATCTTTTACTCATCAAAACATACATGACAATACGTTTTATAACACCAAGTTACTGATGCGTTTTCATATCACCAATGTATAGCCGACTTGCAAATTACAACTCATATATCTCTGTTTCAAGATCATAGATATTATCGTCTCAGTATTACTCGTGATGAATTCCATGAAGTAATACTCTGAGCGTGGGTTTATCCAATACTCAAATCTCAATTTCTGAGTACTCATGAACGTTGCAGCAAATCTATTGCCATGTCTATCCTTAGACAATTCTACAATCCAATTCATGACAGTCTTGATTCACTACTTACTTCCAAAAGTACGAGCGACTGTGGAGTTTGAATAATCTTATTATTCGGGAAGTCAAAACATGCAAAGTGAAACGCAATAATAATATTAATCCTATATGGCCCCAAAGCTTTTGAGCGTAAATAAAAACACTTTTATTTAAACACCATATTGATTACTCATTATTCATTGCTTACAGTTTCAGAAAATCAACTTATTACTTGAATTATAACGACAATTGTCCCATGCTCCAAGCATGCACACTTTGGTTTCCTATGGTCCATACTTTGCGAAATAGATCAATTGAAAAACCTTTCCAATGATGCTCATTTCACAATTCCCAATCCCTATTATTAGTGTTAGAACACAAGGTTCTTGCAACTACTAGAATATGCTAGATTCTAACATTTTATGCAACGATCCTTTCGCAAAGTCACAGCACAAAAGTCACCAAGACTTGGCAAATGAAATTACAAAGTACTCTATCGGAAATTGTTACAAGATAATTCCATAGACGTGAAGTCTCACATTCAAAGTACATTCCTTTGAACATCCTTCTTGCATAAAAGTTTCTAATCTAGACACAGACTCTCAACATCCAACTCCCAATATGGAGACATTTCCATATTTGCCATATGACGACTTATTCTTAATAGAATCTTATCTATTCATAATAATGTCAACATGGCCCATTCATTACTATACTTCCAACTACTCACAGGCGACAAATCCTGAGTGAACCTCTGATTTTCCTTTGATAGTTGTTTAATTATTTTAGTCAGAACCGATTCTAGATCCTTTTTCCCTCTTAATACCCTAGGCATTTGGAAAATTTTAGAATGGTCAAATATTACAGCATATGCAATCAATCCTATACCCGAAGCGTATTGGACACAATGCATAATGTCTCACATAAAGACATGATACTTTATCATCCTTCTGCCATAATATTTTATGTGTCTTGTTCCCACTATTCGATCTATGAAGAGGGATGCCGTGATCATAATCGAATTTGAGAATGCATTATATATCCTTGACTAAATTTATTAATGTTTCTCGATCTAAGCTTTAGAATTTTGAAACGAAGTATAATATTCTCTCCCTTAATTATAGCAAAACAACTTTTCAAACATTACAACTTTGCAAAGTGAATCTTTGTTTTTCTATAATTAATATTGCTAACTCGCAATACTTTACCATAATAATTATGCTCCCACTAACATGATGATTATTTTCTTACCAGCATAACACTTATGCTCCCACTAGCTTTGACATGTATTCAGAAAACAATTAAACTTCCAGAGAACAATGCTTATTGAATTCCTTAAGTTCATATTTCTAATACCTAACGCTTTGATAAGCCTTTATCAAAGCTTCTTAAAACCATACACCTTTGCCTTAGAAAGCTCATATGTGTGTCTAGACAAATTCAGAACTTATGTCACTAAGTCCCAAATGTTCAGACTAATTGTCAAATCTCATAATTCGAACTATGGAAAGGGATGCCGTAACCATAATCGAACTTGAGAATACAATTTCCACAATCGCTATCTTCTTAAAATCTCTCTTAGTGAAAGCATTTCCTCACCATCATTTTCATGAAGGAGGTAATCTTATGACACTTAGATTTTTGTGGTGTATAAGTTCCTATCCATGTGAATTTGTCAAAACCAAAGTTTGTGACAAATCCAAACTCATATGGACTAACCTTTCTTAATCTTGATTTCTTGCCTTATGGTAACATGAGTGCCCACCATATCTTCCAAGTGGTTTAGCAACTCATTCCTATCAATGTACTTTCCATTGATCAAGGTGCTTTGTCTTTATGCATTCACATGAGAACTCATAGAACTCACTTGCATAATTAATTCAATTGGAATGGCATAGATAAGGAGTATGTCATCCACGATAGGCTATAAACCTCAAGTCGTGTGCTAGTGATGATCGATAAGGTTTATTCTTGATTTGTTCTTGAAACCTTTTCAAGATCATTAAAACTCCCACTGACCTCTTGACATATACGATTCTCTTGTCAGGAAACTTTCCTCGACAAAACAAATATTCAAGAGTTAGTGTGGTTCTTATCAAGACAAAACACTTCACAAAATTTGTCATAGGTAGTCTTTGTCTTATCCAAGACATCACAACTTACAAATTTTAAACGCGCAAGAATAAGAAAACTTTTCCAATTCCACATTTGATGAGTGTTATAAACCTTCTCGAGACTTGTCACTCAATTCACAATCTTGGAGTATAACTCTAAGACTTGATGTTGGAATGAAGTGTGATTGACTTCTTGATTTTAACCATTTCCTCAATTCTCTATTCCTCTTCTTAGACATGCAAATGCACTAAGACTTACTTAGAGGATCAATTGAGATATGGTTCCTAATCATTAAGACTTATCATAAAACACGATAAAAGGTACTCTCCCTTCTTCTTAGAATAGAGAAACTTTTATCTTTCTGCCTACTTGATTCTTCTTTATTCGTTCTGCTATTCATTGAAACTCTTTCAATCAACTTAGAGTTACACTTAATCTTATAAGTATAATCATATTTACCAAACTTTAGTAAATCATGACGAATATCTTATCTATTTTGTGGTGGACTTGATCAACACACAACCTAGTGTACTCGATGTCCTAGTCCTTCACTTGACACTTTGTCAAAAAATTAGTCTAGTTTCCAAATATGAATGTTTTTTCATTCATCACGCAACCAGGTTGCATGATTCCAAGTTTCTGTCCAATTGAAACTTGGGCGATGAGAAACTCTCCTTATTTGGTAAATTCTCGACATTTCCACAAATAACATAATTAAGAATCAAATCCATTATTGTTAATAATACACAAACATCAATTTTTCATAACGATTTCATCGCAAGGATATATATATATATATATATAATTATTCAAACAAAAATTTCTTTTATTCATAAAAGCAGCGGAAAACTTGTCCTTACAATGCAAAATCAACTGAAAAACTATGTATTTATTCCTAACAAATCTATCATAACTTTCTAAGCTCAAAATCTGATCTTCGAATCCATGCGACGGTGATCCATTTCTTCGTGATCAGACTCATCTTGCGTTTCCATCAAGCTTCCTCTCTTTTCTCTGATCCTAAAAAACATTCAAATGTAATCTTATCACATTATGTATTAAGAATCAATGAATAGGAACTTGATGGAGTTAGATAATGGATTTTTTTTACCTGAAGTAGAGCCATATACCTTGACTCTCCCATCTCTTGGACTCTTCAGGTTCTCAGGGCAGATTTGTATCCAACGCCCCTTCTCTTGGCAACAGAAACAGGTGGGTTTTTGGAATGTCCTTGAAAGCATGGTTGGTCGATTCACCAAACAAATATGCTCCATTGCTTTGCCAAATCATTTCTGATTCAACAACAATAAGCATCTAAGTTAGGTCAATGAGGGTGGCGTCAAGATCCATCATATAATACTCTCTCTTAAACTTATTATATGATTCAGGGAGTGACTGCAGAACCCAGTCCGCAGCCAACTTCTTGGGAAAGGTAGCACCCAACATTATCAACCTATCGATGTGTGATTTCATCCCTAGGACGTGAGCACACACGGGTTTACCATCTTCATGTTTCATTTCCAATAGGGCTTTAGTGATATTTAACTTTTCAATCCTTCGGTCTTGTGGGTTTGGGAGAACAACGGGAGGAGGTGGAGGAAGTGGAATCAAGTTAGTTCACATAGCAGGGATTGATCTTTCACCTTCATAGTGGAACAGACTTTGAGCAGGAATACTTTTTCCTTTAGATTCAGGAAGACCATGGTTAGATTCAGACATCTACAAAAACAGGAGAAAATTCAAGTTAGTTAATAAGAATCCTTGATGTAACACCCAAAAGAAACATCAAGGCTAGGATCCAACACAACACTCCACAAATTGGAAGAGGGATGCCGTAATCCAATTTGCAGAATATTTGAAGGTAGGTAAATGACGATTTACCAATTTCCACCACGAAAAACGAAAAATAAGGTTAAGTTTTAAATGTATTGGAAACTCCTAGATTCTTTGAGATACATTGAAACTATTCAATGGCATGTTTTAATCTCGGATTATGCTCTTCTATTTGTGACTGGGATGCTGAGGATCACAAACAAGATGTGAATAACCATGCAAATGTGCTTGGTAACCTCATTGTCTTTATCATTAACTATTGATGTGCCGGTAAACCACACACGCTCCATCAAAATGACAATTATGAGATACCCATTACTACTCTTTATTAGTGCCTTTTAGTGTGCCGGTTACCCACACACGCTCCACTAACGACCAATAAAGCATTATGTGCAATTTCATGGATTAGCATATTTTTCACATTTTTTCTAAAGTAACTAGAGTTGGGATTTTATAAAATAATGTTCTAGTACTTTCTTTAATAACATTATACTTTTAATGAGATGTAGTTGTCCTATCAAATCCGTTCTGCTAACGACCCTCCACTAATCAAGGAAGCGGTGGGTGAGAGTGGACACCCATTCAACTACCATTTTATAGGCAGTTTCCTTATACCCCCCTTATAGATTAGCTTCGTGAATGAGGCATACTAGCGATTTGACTGACCATATTCTTATACATATATTAATATTTAACTTTTAATTATAATATACATATAAGGTGTGTTTTAAAACATTTTAAAACTCCAAGGGTTTATATAAATTTTTCGAAATTTAAAGTATTAAATTTTAAATTTAAGTAAACCAATTAATTAGATTTAATATTTATCTATTAATTAACTTTTAATTAATTTATTAAATCTTTTAAGGATTATCTAATTAAATTAAACAATTAACTTAATCCTAATCCATATCCCTTCTATATTTCAAAAATATGGGGTTAGGATAATTTCCTTAATTTTCTCAACCAAATAACTAGATTTAATATTTGTCTATTAATTAACTTTTAATTAATTAATTAAATCTAGTAAGGATTATTTAATTAAATCAAACACTTAATTTAATCCTAATCCATATCCCTTCTAGATTTCGAAAATATGGGGATAGGATAATTTCCTTATTTATCTCAATTATCCAATAAGGCAACTATTATCCAAAACAAAGAAACCTTAAAAAAAAGCATATTTCGAAATTACAAGGGGAGGAGGCTAGGGTTTTGGAAACCCTAACCCTAATTTCGACTAGGGTTCATGGAGGCTAGGGTTTTCGAAAACCCTTTGCACCAAAACCCTAAAATCGAAAATTTTGGCCTTTAGGGTTTAATGGCTATAAACCCTAATTTGCAATTCAACTATTATAGCAATTCAATTTAAAACAACAATGGCTCTGATACCACTGATGGGTTTTAGGTAAAACAAATAAACTAGAAAAACAATTCCTAAGTTTACATGCAACCTACTTTGGATCTATGTTTTATCTATTGAACATACAACTTTGAATTGCAAAATAAGAACCCTAAAGGAGAGAGGCTATTTTCGAAATTCACAAACTAGGGTTTAGAAATTACATACTTTTCAATTGTTATAGTAAACAATTGATAATTCCCTTGATCTTGATCTTGATCTTCTTGGAAGCTTAGCACCACAAGTGTAATGCCTCTAATGGAATCACACCCAAACTAGCAAGAAGGAAAGTAGAAGGAGAGAGAGGGAGTATGCAATTTTCGGCCCTAAGGGTTTCTTCCAAAGAAAGAGTGACCAAGATGTGAACCAGGAGGCTCCTTATATAGTTGAGGGATCTAGGGTTTAGGAAAAACCCTAATGCTCCTTGCTTAGGGCCTAAGCAAAGCCAAAGGCCTTATCCAAGCCCCCTTGGACGAAATCCTTAGGGTTTCCCCTATAGATTTCGTCCACCTCCTTCCAAGGAGGTTTTGGAGCCTTCCACTCAACTATTAGATAATTGCAAACTAGTCCCTGCACTTTATAATTAATTCTTTTAACCCCAAAATTAATTCTAATTAATTTCTGGCTAACAATTAATTAAACAAAATGATTTCTTATTAATATATTAATCTTTTAACATATTAATTCATTTATATTAATTTATTAATCTTATAATAAATTAATATCTCTCCTTTCATAATTTCCTTGTCCGGTTGCTAGGTTTGAGGGCAACCCAAAAGGATTGTGCTGCTATCAATTCAAGTATATACCAATTATAGTTATGGGCTTAGACACCTAATCCAACACGAACCGACTGAGCCAATCCATGCCTACAATCACACCCCCCATGGGGATTGGAATCAAATCTATCGGAAAGGACATCCCAAAAATTTCCAACTCACACCCTCGGTAGACCGAAGAAGCAGAAACCCCGTGTTCGTTGGCGACAGAGACTCGCAACGGACACTCTAACTCGCCCACTGGCACCCTGAACTCCCTGCTAAACGACTGAGGTATGAAGGACCGACTCGCCCCCGAGTCAAATAAAACCAAAGCAGGCAAGGAGTTCACTAAAAGCGTACCTAATCGTAAGTACAATAGATAAGCATAATACAATTATAATAATTGAAATAAAAGAGAGAAATATACGAGCAACCACATTTGGTGCTACCCTGGCCTCCTCTACGGTCAGCTGGAAGGCACGCCCCTGAGCCTTCGGAGGCTCTGTCTTGACTGGCCTCCCATCCGGTATCCTCAATGTAGCCGGCGCTGGAGCCTGCGCCGACCTGGCTACGAGTTGTGGACAGTTGGTCTTCACGTGACCAACCTGATGTCAATGATAACATATCCTCATATCTGATGCAGGGGCTATCTGGCGACAATCCCTAGCATGATGCCCCTCCTTGCCATACTTGTGGCATCCACTACCCGAACGACAAACTCCGGAATGACTCTTGTCGCACTTTTCACAAGTACGGTTCTGCTGATCCTCGACCCTAGAATCAGCGGTCTTAGAGCGCTTAGGCACTGGCTACGACTGTGCCGTGGCCAGCCGCTGGTCCCTCATCTGCAGCTCAATCTCTAACTCACACCGCCTAACGGCCTAATGCAACTCCAAAAGAGTATCACATCGTTGGGTAGACACAAACTGACGGATGTCAGTCTTGAGCATGCTCAAATAACGGGTCATCTGAGCCTGCTCAGAAGCAAACTTTGGGTAGAACATCGCCCTCTCTGTGAACATGCGGGTGATCTCTGTCACCGACTCCCCCTCCTGTCTCAAACTCAAAAAATCATGTGACAAACGTTCCCGCTCGACCCGTAGAATGTATCGGGTGTGAAACATATCCCTAAAGTGCTCCCAAGTAATATCAGCTCTCTAATCATCAGTGTACGACCCAGTCACCAATCTCCACCAGTCCTTGGCCCCAGACCTTAGCATGTTCAGAGCATACTTGACCTTCTGGTCAGTAGGACACGAGCTGGTAAAGAAACACCCCTCCACATCTGAAATCCACCTCATTGCCTTGATGGGGTCCTGTGTCCCATCAAAAGTAGGGGGCTTAGTGTTATCGAAGTCCCTACACTGGAAACCCCTAGTGGCTCCTCCTCCTCCCTTACCGCTGTTACAGCCGATGCAGCTGCAGCGGCAGCCGTCTCTACAAGGGCTGCATATCGCTCATCAAAGTACTCGACCATGGCAGTCTTAATAGACCCAAACATCTCCGGCAGCTGTGCCCGGAGCACAACAACAACCTCATCATACATGATCTCTCGGATATTGGCATCCAACTCCTCTGTACCCATCTGCACCACGAGCTCATACTACCTTCCACACCAACCCATATTTATCTCAAGTATCACCACAACACCCTAACAATATACATAACTATAGCGAGCACTCAATACTCACTCTTATAGGAAGGCTAACTGAATCACGACTGACCTATCGACCTCACACAACCCACCCGTTTATGAAACTTCCACCAACCCTGCGACATTAGTGTATGCTAATCATATATAATGCTGGACCCTATAGACTTTCGAATATTCGAACGTACCCTAAGCCCTAATCAATGAGAGTAGAGCATAAGGTCAAATCGAACATTCTCGAGCTATAAGATCTTAATTATGTACCACCGTGATACAAACACAAGTAACTACAGTAATGATGTCAATCTCATGTAAAGAAACACTAGACTAGTAGGCATCACGAAATTAGGCAATTATATCATGCAATTCCTAGTACTAGCATGTTGTTCTATCATATCATATTATTCAAATAACTATATGGTATTTTGGGGGCAACTTATTGGCTCCGGCTGATCGCACACTTGCATCCTCTCTTACTTATTTTGAAAACCATTTAAAAAATCATTTTAAAATCTTTCCCTTGATTTGAGACTGGATTCACACGAGTGTTCCTCCAATTCACTCAAACCGAGGCTCTGATACTAACTTGTTGATGGGTTTTGAGCATTCTAACACTCCTATGGTGTACATGCAACCCTATAAACCTTGGATCTATGTTTTCTCTATTATACATGCAAATAAGAACTTTCCAAGGCTTTAATCCTAACTAGCATATTATGAAGCTCTTATACTACAAAGTACTAGTTAGATGACATACCTCTTGATGTAGCTTGATGTCTTCAAGCTTTAAGAGCTTAGCCCCAATAGTGTGGAAGCCTCAAGTGCAATCACAAATCACCAAAACACCTTGGAAGACTTTTGAGAATATGGATACTTGGCTCTTTCTAGTGAAATCGGCTAGCCTTCTTAGTGTATCCACACTAGGGCCAATTTCACCAACCAAGGACATCTTTATATAGTATGGAAACTAGGGTTAAACCCATGACCTTTCATTTCATATAATCCATTGGTTAAAGCTCCATGGACTATCCATGAATACTTAGCCCAACCTAAATGAACTTGGCCCATTCCATATATATAAGAGTACATATTTAATTAACTCATTTTGATCACTTTATTAATTATAAATTAATTCTTGATAGATACTAATTAAATAATATGATTATATATTAATATATTAGAACTTATAATATATTAATATAATTCATAAATATACTATTCTCAAAAGACTATCCATATAAATTGTGCCGGTGAAGTGCAACCCAAATGGACCATGCCGGGTCGGGTCAAGTACATACCAAATATGGTTATGGACTTAGACATTAATCCAACACTTGTAACACCCGAAAATTTCATGCCAAATTAAAACTTTTTCAAACCATTTAAAACCGTTCATCAGTACAAAGTTTGTTTTCATAATATCTAATATCAGAGTTTTCCCAGAAACATAAACAAATCATGAGGAGTTATACGATCATGCCTTCGCCTTGCCGCGATCTCCTGATGTACCTGAAACAATAAACTGAAACTGTAAGCCCGAAAGCTTAGTGAGTGTCCCCAAAAATACCAACGCCATAAAATTATAACCACATCAAATAACAATTACAAAACAACATGCATATTGAGCCTTCAGCCTGACTGGACCACCTCGTAGGGCCTACAGCTTATCTGGACCGCTCCCGAGCCTTCAGCATGACTGGACTGCCTCGCAGGGCCTACAACCTATCTGGACCGCTCACCGGGTATGTTGGCTTACAACACAAAGCATGACCGCCTCAACCCAACCCCTAATCAAACAAACATGTGCACATAAAGATCATATGTTAACTCATATTATATAACAGACAAACCGATCAAACAGATCACTAATCATAGCAACATCCCAATAACTGAGATACAGACCTAACCGGTCACTAACATAGCATCACCCTATAACTAAGACACTGACCTAACCAGGCCACTAAGCATATGCATACCACCATCCTAACTACCAAGATGTAATCAATAAACATATCATGCCATAATCCAGATACAAGTATATAAAGGGCTGGCCTTGGTGCCTTGGACCTATTGGTATAGTGAGGATAACTCACCTCGTACTGACAAATTGAAGATAAACTCAAGCTCTTGGATTGCCGATACCACTCCACCACCTGAATACACCATAGAACCATTCTTGTAAATTTCCAATTTCCCAAAATGTCCCAGAAGTCCCATAGTCAACCCTTGGTCAAAGTCAAAGTCAACTTATCAAGGTCAACAGTCCGTGTTGACCTCAACTCGTCGAGTACCCTTAGCTACTCGCCGAGTTCCTTACACAACTCGCCAACTCGCCGAGTCACCTGAGTGACTCGTCGAGTTCCTAGTGTCAGTGGTCGTAACTCCTTGGCCAACTCGGCGAGTTTTCCCCTTACAACTCGCCGCGTTCATACGTGTCCAAAGGTTGAGAAACCCTAGCCAACTCGCCTAGTCGTCGAGTTCATGACCATCTTCATATGACTCGCCGAGTCGACCTTGCGACTCGCCTTGTCCCTTCAATCCTTCATCCATACAGATGCTTTTTAAGCCATTCAAAGGTTCCATCTTCCAGATCCAAGCTCCTAGGACATGTTTATCACGTAAAGTTGCAAAGTTTACATGCATGCATGATGATAATGGCCCAAAACAAGATCAAGAAGTGGTTTAAGGTAAGGGAAAGGTCATAGCTCAACAAGGAATGAAACTTTATGACAAAGAGGGGCTAAAGGAGCCCAGATCTGAGGTTGCGACCTCAGATGTTGACCTAAATCGGAGAATCACCACACAAAACCCTAAAATCCCAAACCCATAAATGAAGAGATCTAACTAGGAGAGAGCCAAGGTAACAACTTGTTACCTCTAAAATAATGCCAAGACAGAGAAGAATCCGGATCTACAACAACCCCTTGCTTCAATCTTCTTGAACTCCAAGCTTTTTTCTCCAAAGATCCCTCTTCTAAGCTAAGAAGCACACAAATATAGAGATCAACCATGAATTATGGATTCTGAACTCAAGGGAGGTAGTAAGAGAGGCTAAGGGGGAATAAGTGGTCCTTAAATAGGGTGCAAATATCCAGGATTTAAGGTTTCATCTGCCACCTCCTACTCGTCAAGTCCCTTCTTGGACTTGGCAAGTAGGTCACTTAAACACGTGGACCAACCCGCTGCTACTCGACGAGTAGGGCAACCAACTCGTCGAGTAGACGTTGCAAACAAGAAAATTCTTATAACATCGATACCTGAGAATTAAGGCGTTACATAAAACACATGAAATTTTGCGTTAATATTCAAATGATTTCAAACAGTTTCGAACCGTGTCAAGCTATTTCAAATGATTCAAACCATTTTAAACTGTTTCAAACTACATCAACTATTTTATACTTTGGTTTTACAAAATACATGCTATATATATATATATATATATATATATATATATATATATATATATATATATATAACTCGTTAGATAAAAGTTTAACCCTTTTGTAACTTGTTGAAAGGTCTTATTTTGTGGTTTGGGCTAGGCAATTGAATGTATAGATGCTATAGGGCTTTTGTTTATGTTGTTGGAGTGTTTACGGTCGGGGCTGTGTTTATGGTTTGTTGTGACCGTAAACCTATTTATAGTCTGCCTGACCGTAATCAGGTTTACGGTCTGTCTTGCTAATATATATAGCTTGTCAGAATCAGTCAGTGTTGTTGTAAGTCGATTTAGTTTATTATCATCAAGTTGTACCTGACGTTTTTGCGATATTAACGTGTGCAAGCTTGATCCTTATTCTTCTTCTACTCATTTCTTACTTTATTCGATTGTTTGATTGATCAATGGTTAAGATCCTTGTATTGAGGACCTTAAAATTGGTATTAGAGCTCAAACTAGTGTCAATTCACTTCTTTTTCAAGTTTACGGTCGGGGCTGTTTATGGTGTGTTGTTACCGTAAACCTATTTACGGTCCGCCTGACCATAATCAGGTTTACGTTCTGTCTTCCTATATATATATAGCTTGTCAGAATCATTCAGTGTTGTTGTCAGTCGATTCAGTTTACGGTCATCAAGTTGTACCTAACGTTTTTGCGATATTAATATGTGCAAGCTTGATTCTTGTTCTTCTTCTACTCATTTCTTACTTTATTCGATTGTTTGATTGATCACTGGTTAAGGTCCTTGTATTGAGGACCTTACAATCGGTATCAGAGCTCAAACCGGTGTCAGTTCACTTCTTTTTCACATTTACGGTCTCAATAGGTTCGTGTTCGTCTGCATTTGAAGCTTGGTTTGGTGTTTTCATAGCGTGGGGAATCAAATCAGCTGCAAAATCTGTGTTTTCGTCGAAATCTAGGTGTTTACAGTCAAATTTGTTACAACCGTAAACTCTAATTCGACCGTAATCTCAAGATCTTCTGAAACCGTATACATGCAGTCTTCATCAACCGAAAACTCCAACCATAAACCAGACTGCAAACTCCAACCGTATTCTCAAATCGCAAACCCAAACCGTATTCTAGACCGTAAACTGTGTTTACGGTCCAAAGTTTTTTTTTTCCAACCGTAATCTAGCCTTTTGGTGATTGAAGCTTTTTTTTTAATTAAAAATTTTTTTATTAAAAATTTTTTTAAAAAAAAACAAACAAAACAAAAAAAACAAAAAAATGGAATCTCAAACCATGTCTGCTCATCATGAATTGGATGCCATCATGGGTACCACCTCACGCATTCCTAGATTCTTATCCGCTGAAGGTTTTTCCTGAGTGGAAGTATCGCATTGAAAAATACATTAAGAAGAAGGATTTCAAAATTTGGAGAAGCATCTTGAGAGGACCAATTTGCATCACCAAAACACTTGAAGATGGAACTGTTACTGACAAGAAAGTTGAAAACTATACTGATGATGATTTTGAAAGAGTTGAAGAACAAGAAAAGGCACTTGCCACTCTTACCATGGCTCTGTCCCTAGAAATTACACAGGGCTTTCGTGAGTACACTTCTGCAAAAGCGTTATGTGAAGAATTGATTGAAGTATATGAAGGAAATGAATATATGAAGCAAAGTTATCAAGACATGTTAAGAAAAAAGATCAACATATTCGATCATGTCTTGGGTGAATCTCTTGAAACTCAACTGCAAAGGTTCATCACTCTCTCCACTGAGATGATTTCTACTGGCATTCTGGTTACAAGATCCGAAATCAACAAGAAATTGTTGAATTCGTTGCCAAAGTCTTGGGATATAAATGTATATGTAATAAAGAAGACTAAAGATCTGAATCGGTTGAGGCTAGCTGAGACAATGGTGATTATTAAAGCTTGCGATCTGGCTGACAAGCGGAGAGAAATTAATCACGTCAATTCATATTCTTCTGCTAATCTTGGCATTCAATCTAACAATGCCTTTTCATCCTTCGCTACTCCTCAAGTTCAGCCCTTCCCTGCTCATCAGCTGACATCATATGTCATTCCATCTGTGCAAAATGTTCAAGTTTCTCAAACTCCAACTTCTTTTAAACAAGCCGGTTCATCTTCAAATGCATCGTTTCAGACTCCTAGAAATACTCCTCAAGCTCTGACATATAAAGAAAATGATGAAAATCTGGCCCTTGCTACTGGAATTGTGAATTGTTATAATGCTTTTGTAGCTGGAGAACTTTCCCCTTAAGTATTGTTTACTGATCTAGATCAAATACATCCAGAAGATGTTGAAGAAATGAATATCACGTGGCAAATGGAAATAGTAGTATTCAGAGCAAAATAGTTTGCAAAGAAAACCGGAAAGAACAACTGGGGAATGAATTCTGACAAGAAGGTGGGATTTAATAAGGGAAAGTTGCGGTGCTATAACTGTCATGAACCTGGACATTTTGCCAGAGAATTTCCAAAACCAGATAGAAGTGAAAATACTGAACGAAATCTGGTGCCGGTAAACAACAACAAGGGATCTACTGTCAACAACCAGACAACAAATCTTGCTATGGTGGCTCAATCATTTTATTGGGATGATCAAATTCAAGCCCTGAACATTTCATGACCTGAAAATGCTCATCTTGCCCATATCAATGATGGTGCGGAAGAAGAAGCTGAAATGGATCCTGAGGCGGAAATGATGGATCTTCAATTTGCATTTATGGTTCAGTCCACACCAGAGTCTGCTAAACCAGAGGTCAGTGAAATAGGTTGCTCTCAATCTTGTATTAAAACTGTTCAATTTTTACGTGACCAAATTGAGATAATTAAGAGAGAGAATGAGGACCTTAAGTATGAAGGCTATACCCTTAGGAAAAGTCAGAAACCTCTAAAAACTCAATTAGAGAACAAAATAAAAGATTTCAAGAAATTGCAAGAAGATTACAGCAACAAGTGTACGAATTATGATCATAGCAAAAGAAAACTTGCTTTTGTAACCGTTGAACTTGAAACACTGAAAATCCGTTATAAAAATGTTGATTTTAATTTAAAAAAATTCGATGTGTCAAGCGAAAAGGTTGCAAAAATAACCGAGGAACAAATGCAGAAGGACCAAAGAAAAGTAGGAATAGGATATGAGAGTGTCCCAACTCCATTTAATCACAATTACACTGGTATTCCTCTAACTTAAGAAGAGATTGACATAGAACCTTATATGGTCAATGGGAAGCCATCCGTTGAACAAGCAATAGGGCCTAGTGATAGGATTTTGGATACTAACATTTCTACTTCAAGTGTAGATATGTCAGTAATCCGGGGAGAGCAAGAGGCTGAGAAGTTTGAGTTAAATAATTTGGTGTCTAAGTTTGGTGTTCAAATTTGTGATGATTCAGTGTCAAATTTTAAATCTGATGATTTTGTTTGTGATGATGTGATGTCTCAGACTAATGTTTTTGAGAATTGTGTTGTTGTTCTTGAAAATTTTGCAAAATCTGATTCGAGTGCATCTACATCTTCTACATATGCTACACAATCAAATACTTGCACTTGCAAATGTGGAAATCTTAGAAAAGATAATAAAAGCCTGAAATCAGATAAGAGTGGTACCAAGTCTAGTAATAATAAGCAAATTTACTTTAATTGTGGTACTGCAGATCATATTGCTCAAAACTATCTCTATCGAGCGTTTGTGCATTTCTTGTCCCCAAGAGGAGAGAACGAATCTCGTGGGAGGTCTTTAACTAGAAAGTCCTCGAGATCTCACCCTCGATATGATGAATGGAAGGCAGATAATAACATGAAAAGGGCAGTTTTTCAACCAAACAGACAGGTTTTTAAATATAAAGTCACAAATAATTTGCCGAAATCGAACAAACCTAAGCCGAGATCGGTTTCGTCAAAAGGAGGATCTGGATTTTCAACCAGTAATAGTCAAAACTCCAGATGCTCAGAACAAAAAGAAAAGAAAAGCATTTAAAAATCACCTGTGTCTTTTCAAAAACCTAAATTTCAATGGGTGCCCAAATCTGTTTCCAGTCAATCCTCATCAACCTCTAAAAGTGTTTGAAGTGAAAATTCAAAAATAAAAGGATCAAAATATAAATATGTGATTGTCAAGGGTAAACCCAGGGTTGTAATGACCTGGGTCCCCAAATCTCAATAATTCCGTTCATTTTGTAGGGACAGTTGTGGAGGAATGTCGTCGGAGCTTGGTATGTCGACAACGATTGTTCCCAACATATGACAGGATACATCTCCCAGTTGAAGAACATTCAGACTTTTAATGGGGGTTTGTTTCCTTTGCGGGCAGAGAAGGTGGTAAAATCACTCAGAACGGAACCGTGTCTAATGGAGCGCTAAATTTCGAGAACGTCAACTATGCTCCCGAGTTAAAACATAGCTTGTTGAGCGTCTCTCAGATATGCGACAAAGGTTATTCAACCCACTTCACTGATAAGGAATGACTGATCTTAAAGCCTGGCATTTTCATCCCAGAAGAGTGGATTCTTCTTAAATCAAAGCGGGATGGAAATGCCTACATAATTGATATGAATAGCAACGTCCATGATCAAGTCAATCCAAAGAACCTGAATCGTCTTGGAAAAAACGAAATGGTCTGTGGTCTTCCAGTCAGAGACTTCATAACTTTTAAGAAATGTGTGTCATGTGCCCAGGGCAAACATCACAGAAAACCACATTTTCCAAAACAGGTTAACTCAATTAGTCAAGTACTCCAATTGTTGCACATGGACTTATTTGGTCCGGTCAATGTCCTAAGCATCAACAAAAATTCATACTGTCTGGTTGTGATAAATGATTTCTCGCGTTTTACGTGGGTCTTCTTCTTATCCAACAAAGTTGGGATTGCTGATCTGATCAAGAAGTTTATTGTGATGATTGAGAATCAAACAAACCACTAGGTGATGGCGCTACGAACTAATAATGGAACATAATTCAAGAATGCAGTTCTTGATCTCTTTTGCGCAGAAAAGGGAATTGTGCATCAATATAGTTCCGTTTGCACACCCCAAAAAAATGGTGTTGCTGAGCGGAGAAATCGAACGCTGCAAGACGCTACAAGGACGATGCTCTGTGATTCCAAGCTTCCTGTCTTCTTTTGGGCTGAGGCAATCAACACGACATGCTATGTTCAAAATCATGTCTTGATCAACAAAGACCAGATGAAGACTCCATATGAAATTTTATATGGACACAAGCCATCAGTCAGCCACTTCGGCGTATTTGGTTGCCCTTGCACCCTTCTTCACCTGGAGTCCAACCCTAAATTTAATGCCAAAGCTGATGACTGTTATTTCATGGGGTATGCTGCTCGCACTGCATATAGGGTCTACAATAAGAAGACAAAGCAAATTGTTGAATCCTTTGATGAGCGCTGGTTGGAGGAGAATGAAACGGATGCTAGAGTGGGTCCTGATTGGTTGTTTGATTACACATCATTATTCAAATCTTTTAGTGTGTCATATGATGACCTAACTGCTTCTACTTCTGGCTCGAAGAATGTAATTAAAGACGAAGATGAAGAGGTTGTTTACACGCTATCAATGGTTTCTTTTATTAATCCTTCAGTGGCGTCATATGCTCCAATTGCTTCTCCAGAATCTTCAAGTCAACAAATTGCTCCAAATGTTTATGTTACACCTCTTACTCTTGATGAAAGAGAGTTCATGACCAGAGATTCTTCCGCTGTTACTCAAACACTTATGAATCTACTCTTTCCTGAAAAAATCGTTGATGAGTTTGTAACCAATCCAACTAATGAGACTGATTCGTCTGCAGTGGATTCCTTAGCAAATGATGGAGCTATCAACACTCATAATCTTCCCGTTTCACTCAATGATATCAGCCAGGAGATTCCCTCCCGAATTCAATGCGATCATCCGATCGAGAATGTCATTGGCCTGCTAGGCGATGGTGTTAAAACAAGAAGGCTGAGTGGAGATGTCAATACATGTATCTATTCTTGATTTATCTCTCAAATTGAGCCAAAGAATGTAGAAATGGCTTTGAATGAGCCCAGCTGGGTAGATGCTATGCATGAAGAGCTGAATCAATTTTAAAAGCTTGGGGTTTGGACGCTGGGTGAGTTACCCAAGGGCAATAAGTCTCTTGACACACGTTGGGTCTTTCGTAATAAGCAGGATGATTCAGGGATAATTGTACGAAATAAGGCTAGGTTGGTTGTTCGTGGGTTTAGACAAATTGAGGGTATTGATTACACTGAAGTCTATGCTCTCGTGGCTCGCTTGGAGGCTATCCGTATCTTCCTTGCTTACGCCTCCTACATGAACTTCACAGTATATCAGATGGACGTCAAGACTGCTTTCCTGTATGGCAAGGTGAAGGAAGAATCTATGTTGATCAACCCCCAGCGTTCGTTAACTCGAAGTTTCCCAACCATGTATACAAGTTAGACAAGGCTCTATATGGATTGCATCAAGCTCCTAGAGCATGGTATGTGACTCTCACAAAGCATTTGCTTGAACATGGCTACTCGCGAGGCACGATCGACCAAACCTTGTTTATAAAGCATGTTGGTGTGGATCAAATCCTGGTGCATATCTATGTCGACGACATCATCTTCTAGTCTACATGTCCACAGTTGTGCAAAGAGTTTGAAGGCGTTATAAATAAGAGGTTTGAGATGAGCTCGTTGGGTTAAATGACCATTTTCTGGGGCTTCAGGTCCAACAAAGATCAACCGGGATCTTGCTCCATCAAGAAAAGTATGTGAAGGATATGCTTGAGAAGTCCGGGTTTAGAGATGCAAAACCTGCCTTAACACCGATGGCGGAGAGACCCCTGCTGACTGCAGATACTGATGGTGAATCCGTAGATCAAACTGACAACAGATCGATGATCGGTTCGTTGATGTATTTAACTGCAAGTCGACCAGACATTATGTTTATAGTTTGTGAATGCGCGCGTTATCAGGCTAATCCTAAACTTTCACATCTTATTGCTGTCAAAAGAATTTTTCGGTATCTCAAAGGCAGCCAAAATTGGGTCTTTGGTATCCGAAAAATTCTGAATTTGATTTATATGCTTTTGCTGACAGTAATTATGGAGGTTGTGAGCTTGAAAGGAAATCAACTTCAGAAGGATGTCAATTCCTTGGCGATTGGGATATGTCATGGCAGTCCAAGAAACAGCACACTATCTCAACCTCAACAGCAGAAGCGAAATATGTTGTTGCATCTGCTTGTTGCTCTCAAGTCATATGGATCCAACATCAGCTGTTGGATTACGGTTTGAATTATCAAGAAAACCCTATTTTTTGTGACAACGAGGTTGCGATTCAGATTGCTAAAAATCCAGTCCAACATTTAAAACCCAAGCACATTGACATCAAAATTCATTTTGTTAGATATTGTTTTGAGCATCGCTCATTCGGCTAGAACAGGTTCCCATTGCTAATAATGTGGCGGATCTGTTCACAAAGTTGTTTAACAAAGATCGATTTGATGTGCTTGTAGGATTTTTGAAAATGATTCGTTTTGAGGATTAAAATTTTGTTATGTTAGTTTAAATTTGCGCATGTTACATTCATTCTCACCCATGCACAAATTTAGGGGGAGAAATAAACAAAAACCAAACAAAAATATTAAAAAAAAACCTAAAAAATCCAAAAACATTAAAAAATTTAGAAAAACAAAAATTTTATTACTGATAGTTTCTTTATGTAGGTGATGTTTTAGGAAGTGATATCAACTCAGTGATAACAGACAATCTGGATCTGTGTAAGGTACCAAAGTTGAATTGTCTAGGCTCTGTGTTCGATGCGCTGGTAGGCACGAAAGACTTATATGGACTTGACTAGGATCTTATGAACTTAAGGAATCTAGAGACTTGACAAATCCTGACGTAGATAGCTCTATTTAGCCTGACAATATGACGCTCGGATAGGTTGAGCAGGGGGATATACATGGAATCTACGAATACATTAAATGACCTGTATCTAAAACTGTGGATTATCTTTTCCTCGATGTGTGCACTTTGTCCTTAATTCTGGTATTGACGGGGCAACTGGGGAATTCAGATAAATTAGGTTTCTAGAAAATTGTTTTCTTGCTTTCTTTCTGTTACTCATATGTTGCCTCCTCTGTGTGATCGAAAGATCCAACTTGGACTGTAACATATGCAATTCTATCTCTCTGCATCTTCTTTTCTATGTAATTCTTTCTATCTGTTAGCCATATGTTGTTTCCTTTGCGTGATTAATAATCCGACCTGGTATACATCATATGCACCATTCTACACCTCAATCCCTCTGAATCTGGTTAGTCATATGTTTTACCCTCTATGTGATTGGAAGAGATCTAACCTGTGTGTACAGAATATGCATTCTAAGTCTATCTTCTCTCCAAATAATTGTTTGCTCACCTAAAGTAAGGAGTATCTCGGAAGTCCTTGATTATTGGGGTATATCAGGAAGTGGGAATGTAACATCCAAATTTTTAGGGTTATTATTGTGTAGTTTAATCTTTTGATTAAAGAAGAGACTCGTCGAGTTGAGGATCCAACTCTCCGAGTCGAGTCCGGTTTCTCACGCAGATTTAATAAGTGGACTCGATAAGTCATAGGAGGGACTCGCCGAGTAGGTGTTGGGCAGCGAAACCCTAATTTCTAGGGTTTGGGACCTATTTAAAGGTCCTTATGGCCTTCATTTGCGGCCACTATACGCTGAGAAACCATAGAGAGAAGAGAAGAAGCTTGTGGTGCAAGAGGAGGGCTAATTCATCATCCTTTGGAGTGTCTTAGCAAAGGGAAGGAAGGATTTCGAGTTGGGCTGTCTTGTGGGACTCAAATCTTCCATCATTTCGTTCAGAGCTGCTGTGAGAGGTAAGGATTCATGTGTTGGGTTTTGAGCATTCTAACACTTCCTAAGTGTACATGCAACCCTAAATACCTTGGATCTATGTTTTCTTTATTATACATGCAAATAAGAACTTCCAAGGTATTATTCTAATCTAGCATACAAAACAATAACTATAGCAAGATAGAATACATACCTCTTTGGTGTAGACAATCTTCATGTAGCTTGAGTGCCTAGTGCCCCAAGTGTGACACCTCAAATGGAATCACAATCATCAAAACACTTGGAATGACTTGAGAGAATTCTACACTCTTCAAAATCGGCTAGCCCTTTCTTCACTATCTCTAGTGGCCAATTTTTCCTCAATAATAAGATGCTTATATAGTTACACAATTAGGGTAAACTCTTAATTGTCATGGCTTTCCATTTCCTTGGATCCATGGGTACAAATACACCATGGAGCATCCATGAACCATCTTATGGGTTTTAGCCCAACTTGATTATCCATGGAGCATTAGCCCACTATACAAGTATGGATGATTTACACAATCAACCCATATATTTAATTAGTCTTCTTTTGATCACTTAATTAATCCTAGATTAATTCTTGATCAATAGTAATTAAATAATCTCATTATTCTTATTATTAATATACTAGAACTTATAATATATTAATAACCATAAGTGTCTTATTTCTCTCATCCAAGTGCATGATGGTATGCAACCCAAATGGACCATGCCGGTTCGGGTCAAGTCTTACCAAATATAGTTATGGACTTAGACATTAATCCAACAGTCTCCCACTTGGATAAGTCTAAAACTATTATTGCGTATGACTTCAGGAACCAACCGGCAATCGTAGCTCTCAAAAGCTTCTGTCGAACTCTGACCTTGTAGATGAACTCTGACCTTTGTCAGTGACTTGTCCATTAGATAAGGGATCATATATTCCTCCATTCTAGATATCATATGGACTGAGACATGGATTATAATCATTCTCTCTGTCCATTTGTTGTTTCCCGATTTCCGATTTATGACAACTGACTAATTGAACAAATCAAATCAGTCCTGGCCCGGCCGAGCACTTCCATTTGTCATCATCAAATCATCGAGGGGCCCACAGATATCGCTTTTATCCCGAAGGTAAAAGGAACGGATAAACTTCGACTCATATGGCTTGTTCTACTACTTGTTGAATCATACACAAAGGCACGTTTTATAGCACCGAGTTACCAAATGCGTTTTCGTGCTATCAATGTACTATCAACTCATAGTAACAACTCATATCTCTAGGTTTGAAGAATATAAGATATTATCGTCTCATGATCACTCGTGATAAAATCCATGAAGTGATTCCAATGAGCGCGGGTTGAATCCAATACTCAGAACTTATGAGCACTCATGATTGCTGTAGCCTTGTCCAACACCTTAGACCTCTACAACCCATCATGACAGTCTTAATTCATATCTACTTCCAAAATACGACCGACTATGGATGGTTTGAATAACTTAGTCATTCCGGAAGAATAACCTAGTTTATTCGGGAAGTCAAAACATGCAAAGTGAAACACAATAATAATTGAATCCAATATGGTATCAAATCTTTGAACATAAATAAAACACCTTTTATTTATCACCATATGATCACACATTATTCATTGTATACTGTTTCAGCTATCAACTTTATTCTTGAATTTAAAACAATAGTTGTCCCATGCTCCAAGCATGTACACTATGTTTTCTTAAACACTAGTCATGCCACACACCAAGTATGCATACTATGTTTGTCTATGATCCTTACTTTGTGAACTAGATCAATTGAACATAACTTCAATGATTCTCTTTTCACAATCCCAAATCCTTACCGCAAATGCAAGAATTCCAAATTCATGCCATTTACTGAAATCTGTTAGATTCTAAACTTATATGCATTGATCCTATCGTAATGATTATGCACAAAGTCATAAAGACTTGGCAACAATCATTACAGAGTATTCCAAAGGAGATCAACTCCTTGGAAATATCCTTCTTGCATTAAGTTTCCTTAATCTTACACAGATTTGAAACATTTCCAGATTCCATTTTGACTATCACTTCTGAACAAGAGTTGCCTCCTTACAGATTATGTCAATATGGTCCTTCCAGAATTATCACTATACTTCCAATTGTCCTTGAGTAACCAATCTTTGGTAAACCTTAGATTGTCCTCGACAATTGTTTAATCCTTTTAGTCATATCCAGTTCTAAACCTTTTCCCTTCTTAATGCCCCAGGCATTTGGAAAATTTTAGAACGGATGATTATAGCACATGTAATCGATCCTATATCCGAAGCATATGGGACACGATTCATGATGTCTTACATAAAGACTAAACCAGTCTTTTGCTATAATATTTCCATTTCAATTTGCCAAGTTCTCATAATTCAGATTATGAAAAGGGATGCCGTAATCATAATCGAATTTTAGAACGCAAATAATGGATCCATATACAGAATTTCCTTATGTTGAGCCATTCCAACATGAAATTCATATATATCCTTGACTAAATGATTAAAACCTCAGATCTAAACCTTATAGATTTGATATGAAGTATAATTTCCTCTCCCTTAATTATAGCAAAACAACTTTTTCCCAATTGAAACTTTTGTTTTCTATAATTAACATTGCTGACTTGCAATACTTATCATAATTATCATGCTCCCACTAACATGATGATTATTAGCATAACACTTATGCTCCCACTAGCTTGGACATGTACTCAGAAATCAGCTGACTTTCTTACCAAAGTTCAGATTTCTGATACTAGATTGTTTTGATAAGTCTTTATCAAAATCATACACCTTCCCTTAGATAGCACACTTGTGTATCTAAACAATTATGAAGAGGGATGCCGTAATCATAATGTTTAGAACTTTTTGCCACTTCTCACAAGTCCAGGTTAGTGTGCCGGTTAACCACACGCGCTCCACTAACGACTTTGAGAATGCAAATATCACAATTGCTATCTAGATAAAATCTACTTAGTGAAAGTGTTTCCTCACCATCATTTTCATGAATCGGAGAGAAACCTTATGACACTTAGATTTATATGGTGTATGAGTTCCTACCCATATGAATTTGTCAAACCATAATCACAAGACAAAGATAATGACAAATCCAAAACCATATGGATTGAACTCAATCTTAACTTCTTGCCACCTGGCAGCTCAAGGGCCTGCCATTGCTTCCAAGTTGTTATGCAACAAACTGAGAACTCTAAGAACTCATATGCAAAGCCAACTTTAACTGGAATGGGCACTGATATGTCAACACAATAGATTATAAACCTCAAATTGTGTGCTAGAGAAGAACTTTAGGTTTTATTCTTGATTAGTTCTTGAGACTTTCAAGACCTTTAAGACTCCCACTGTCCTCTTGACATATAAGACTCCCTTGTCAAACATCCAAGAGATAGTGCGGATTCTAATCAAGAAAAACACTTTACCCAACTGGCCTAAGTTGGTCTTTGTTTTATCCAAAACATCACAACTTACCAATTTCAAATGTACAAGAGTAGAAAACTTTTACTCTTACATTTGACAAGTGTTTTAAACCTTCTTTAAGACATGTCACTCAAATGACAATCTTGGAGTATGACTCTAAGGCTTGTATTGGAACGAAGTATGACTCATCTTCTTGATTTAACCATTTCAACAATTCAAGTTCCTCTTCTTAGTCATAAGAATGCACTAAGATTTCCTTAGAGAACTAATTTTGATATGGTTTCTTAATCATTAAGATGATCACAAAACTGATACTAAAGTACTCTCCCATCTTTTCAGATTTGAGAAACTTTTATCCTTCTGCCTTATTTGATTCTTCTTATCGATCTTTAGTGGTGGACTTAATCAGTGCAAAAGAATGTGTACTCGATCCCTAAGTCCTTTACTTGACTCACACATCCATGTGAACAAGTAATTAGTCTTAATTTTCCAAAACTTGAAAGTTCTCATTCATCATGCTATACAACTTGCATGATTCCAAGTTCCAGTCCAATTGAAACTTGGGTGATGAGAATCTTTCCTTATTTGGTAAATTTAGACATTACCACAAATGAAAGAATCAATTTCATACTTCCACTCTTGCTACTAATGGAATCTTATAAGCAACAAAAATTTCCACAAATGCCATTGTAAGGATATTTTAAAATAAATAAAATCAAAAATTTCCTTTTATTTTAAAGCTTTGCGGAAAAACTATCCTTACAATCCATATGAAAACTTGTTGTTATCTATTCCTTAAGCAATATCTCATAACTCCTAAGAAGTAGCTCAAGAATCCGATTTTTCAAACTATGCGATAGAAATCCATCTACGCGATCAGATTCAGCATATTCTTTCTTTAAGTTTCTTCACTTTTTTTCCTTTGATTCTTAAAACATCGCCATGTGACCCAGTCACATCATGTATCAAGAATCTCAGAATAGAAACTTAACAGAGTTAGATAGTGGAATTTACCTGAAGTAGAGTCAAACTTATTGACTTTAACATCCTTAGGTAAATTTGGCAGCTTCGCAACCAATGCCCTTTCTTTGGCAATACAAACATATGGACCCTTTGATAATGGTACACAGGACTATCACAGACTTAGCTTTTCTCTTTACCATTTGGTCAACCGAGTTGACTATAGCCGATCCCTTTGCATTGGGAAGAGAATGCTTTACTGGATATCCAATGTCATCATTGTCAATGTCCATAAAGTTTTAGGAAGTTGATCTTAGCAAATAGATAAGATCATTAAGGGTCTTGTCATAGTCTGTTTCATAGGTGTCCCAAAGGAACTCACTATGTGACTTAGAAAGTGATTGAACCACCAACTTTCTCAAGACTTTGACACCCAACTCTCCCGGCTTGTCAATATGTGACTACATCTGCAAGATGTGATCACACCTAGACCTTGCCTTGCCAATAGGGCTTGAGTGACCTTAAACTTTTCAAGAACTTGTGGGTTAGGGAGAATAGTTGGAGGAGGAGAAAGAAGTATGATATCCATGGGACATCATCTTCATTAGGAAACCTTGTTTCAAGAGATTTGGGAAGATCATAGGTGTCTAAACCAGACATCTTTTGGGAGATATTCAAGATAGTTGATTTAAAGTCCTTAATATAACACCCAATATGAAATATTAAGGCTAAAACCCAACAAACTATTTTATAACTTAGAAGAGGTATGCCGTAATCCAAGCTATAGAATATTTGAAGGTAGGTGAATGACGATTCACCAATTTCCACCAAGATAAACGAAATGTATAATTAGGTTTTAATTGGTTTTGAAACTCCTAGATCTTTGAGATTCATTGAACTTTTCAAAGGCATGTTTCAATCTCGAGTGTGCCCTTCAGGTTTTGTGACTGGGATGCCGAGGATCACAAAACAAGGTGTGAAGTAACCATGCAAATCACTTGGTACCCTTAATAAATTACCCCTCAATCGATGTGCCGGTTAACCACACACGCTCCATCGATACTATGATAAATATTAAGTCACCCTTTACCTACCTTGTTAAGTCCAAGTTAGTGTGCCGGTTAACCACACACGCTCCACTAACGACTTAGACAAAGTGTAAAGTGTAATTTCATGGATTAGCACCTTATTCACATTTTTCCTAAGTAACTAAGATTGGGTATTATTAAAAGTTTAGTTACTTAGTATTTTCATTAATACTTTTAATGAAGGGAGAATTATAGTCCTGTCAAACCCGTTCGGCTAACGACCCTCCACTGGTCAAGCAAGCGGTGGGTGAGAGTGGACACCCATTAAGTTGCCATTTTATAGGCAACAACCTTATACCCACCTTATAGACCGGCTTCGTGAATGAGGCGTACTAGCGGTAAGACTGACTTTACTCTTATAAATATATATATTATTAACTTATAATATTATAAAGTATAAGGGTTGAATTTTAACTTTTAAAATTCTAAGGGCTAACTTGGAATTAAAGTATTCATTAGAGAAAATTTTACAAATTCCAAAACTTGAGGGCAAGTTTTGAAACTATTCAAAACTAATTAATTCCATAACTTATGTGTTTAAAGTAGTTTTAATCCAAAAACTCTTCAAGTTCCATAACTTGAGGACAAGTTATGGAAGACTTTAAACTAATAAAAGAATTAACTTTTCTTTATTTTATAACTTATGGAATTAATTAAGGTTACACCTTTTTTTATTTTATTTTTATTTTATTAAATGAAGAGACTCTTGGTCCTCCATAACTTGAGGACAAGTTATGGAGTCATAAAACCATTTAATTAGAACTAGACTCTTCATTTTGTAACCTTTGCCAATTTTTATGAGTTTTATGATTCTTAAATGTGACTTTTCATATAACTTGAGGACAAGTTACAAAAACACATTTTAGAATCAATTCTTAGATTAATTTGGATTAAAACCAACTATCACATAATTTTCATCATTAATCCAAATTCACTCATAAAACAAGATAACACAAAAAACTTTTGGTGATCCATAACTTATTCTTAAGTTATGTAATCCTTTAAAACATTAACACCAAATTTTGTAACTCCAAAAAAAAAACTTTGAATCAATTTTTTTTTTTTAAAACCTTTTCATATCCATTACTTATGGAGGTTTCAAAAAATAAAACTCTTTAGATCAAACTTTTAAAACTAATAAAATAATCATATTATTTTATGTTTTATTAAATTTTGACCTAATTCAACTCATGAAGCAAATTATTCAAATTTTACAAATAATTAGTTTTTCACAAGAACAAGTAATTATCTTAAAATTTGACGAACTTCATGTTTTTTTTTCTTTTTTTTTTTCAACTTTGAAAATAAAATATTTGCATCAATATAACAGAAAACAACCCGTGGCTCTGATACCAGTGTTGGGTTTTGAGCATTCTAACACTTCCTAAGTGTACATGCAACCCTAAATACCTTGGATCTATGTTTTCTCTATTATACATGCAAATAAGAACTTCCAAGGTATTATTCTAATCTAGCATACAAAACAATAACTATAGCAAGATAGAATACATACCTCTTTGGTGTAGACAATCTTCATGTAGCTTGAGTGCCTAGTGCCCCAAGTGTGACACCTCAAATGGAATCACAATCATCAAAACACTTGGAATGACTTGAGAGAATTCTACACTCTTCAAAATCGGCTAGCCCTTTCTTCACTATCTCTAGTGGCCAATTTTTCCTCAATAATAAGATGCTTATATAGTTACACAATTAGGGTAAACTCTTAATTGTCATGGCTTTCCATTTCCTTGGATCCATGGGTACAAATACACCATGGAGCATCCATGAACCATCTTATGGGTTTTAGCCCAACTTGATTATCCATGGAGCATTAGCCCACTATACAAGTATGGATGATTTACACAATCAACCCATATATTTAATTAGTCTTCTTTTGATCACTTAATTAATCCTAGATTAATTCTTGATCAATACTAATTAAATAATCTCATTATTCTTATTATTAATATACTAGAACTTATAATATATTAATAACCATAAGTGTCTTATTTCTCTCATCCAAGTGCATGATGGTATGCAACCCAAATGGACCATGCCGGGTCGGGTCAAGTCTTACCAAATATAGTTATGGACTTAGACATTAATCCAACATCATGTCCATCTTCGTTTGATTTCATGAATCTAGGGTTTCTTCATGCTTTATTTAGCTTGAATTTAGAGTATGAGAGGTCCCATGGTGAAATGATTCCTAGATCAGGACCTTAAGAGGTCAGAGAGTCCCTTCCATTCAGCTTTATGAGCTAGGGTTGTCATGGTATGAAGGATTTCAACAAAGTAAGTATATAGAGCCTTGCATGTGTACCAAGATTCGACCTTTTCGTGGTTATTAGTCATAGGGAAGTCAGATCTATGGATTGCAGGAATGAATCTGACCTCAGAAGGCCAGATGAGTGTTGTCATGGGAGCAACTCGTCGAGTTCATGAGAGGACTTGACGAGTCGAGTCGGGGATGCCCTGCAATTCGTACCAGGTGTAGCTCGTCGAACAAGGGGTTGGCTCGACGTGTCAAGCGAGGCTAGAAAGAGGATTCCGTGGACACGTGTGGACTCGCTGAGTCGGGTCAAAGTTTGACCGTTGACTTTAGGGTTTTGGTCAAGACTGACTTAAGAGAGTTTAGGGAAGGGTAGAATGGTCTTCTACCCAATCTTTAGAGTTGAGACAATGAGTGAGTGTTGATCGGGGATGTTATTTGAATAATAGGAGGAGGCTAGGTCGGGACGTTGAGCAAGAGAGTTCATCAGACTTCGTTTGTGGTGAGTCTTCTCACTATACTTTACTTAGAGTGGTAACAGAGTTATGTGACAGAGTTATTGTATGCTATCTATGCAGTGTGTGGCACTGCATTATTTCTATGTGATTTATGCTGTGTGTATATCAGAGTTAGGACCGGAAGGTCCACAGAGCTAGGACCAGAGGGTCCATAGAGTTAGGTTTAGAGTTATGTGCTAGTGTATTTGTATGCTATTTATTTTATGAGATTTATTTTGATGTGTGATATGCATGATTCAGAGTTATCAGAGTTAGGACCTTTGGGTCCATAGAGTTAGGGCCAGAAGGTCCACAAAGAGTTGGGACTGGAGGGTCCCACTGAGACACACTGAGCAGAGGGTCAACAGAGTTATGGCCTTGAGTGGCTAATATGTGTTAGAGTGGTATTTTGGGGAACTCACTAAGCTTCGTGCTTACAGTGTTTTGTGTTATATGTATCAGGTTTTCTCAGGATCATAGGACGGAACCAGCTCAATTGTACACACCAGAAGAAGCACTGGTTTTGAGGATCCCAGTCTATTAATTGATTGAACAAAAGAGTCATGTATTGTAATTTAAACAAAAAGAGACATTTTTATGAAAAGTGTTAAAGAGATAAACAATTTTAAATGAAAATTTTGTTTTAAAAATTTTCGGTGTTACAAGTTGGTATCAGAGCCTTGGTTTGAGGGATTCAGATGCACCTTCGGGTAATCTGGACTCAAACTGAGGGAGTAAGAAGAGTTTTCAAAGAAATGATTTTCTAAAAGTGGATAAGAGTTCAAAAAGAAAGCAAGAAAGAGCAGTGTGTACAATCAGCCAGAGCCTGAATGGTGATTTCCCAAAATACCGTTACTTTTGTATTATGAGATATTTATGATACTTATACATGCTAGAGACATGCTAGGTATTTCATATCTTAAGACTAGAGTGGCCTGATTTGTGATGCCTTAGCCTAGGAGTTGCTGTTATATGTGATGTGCTTTTGAGAATGTGATGAGTGAGAGTATTCAGTTGGAATCATTTTATAGGATTTGAGTATAGGAGTAATCTAGGAGAGGTGCCTAGATGAGTATTATGGTGCTTATCGAAAGACTAGTTAGAACCCGCGAGGGGTAGAGTTGTAGAGTTTGGTGGTACTTTCGAGAATGAAAAGAGCAAGCGGAGTTACGACCCAGGGTGAGTTCTATGTATTCTTTGATGCCCGAATGCTGCTTGCTTCGTTCTTTGTAGAACTCTCGATGATGGGAGTCAGCTACCAAGTGAATATGACGATATTCAGGAGGTAGATGGCTGGCATCATTAGGAGCTCTTCAGCGGCTCATGACAGAGAAGTGGGAAGACCAAGGAAGGGCCTAGGGGGTAACCTTAGCCAGATGAGTACGCTGGTAGAGTAGAGCATTTCATTGAGGAGAGAGCACGCGTGACGGGATTGGGGAACGAGAAGGTTGAGCAGCTACTTAGGAGCTCTGGGATGGTCCGTGTGGAAAGTATGGGTAGATGTGTAAGGTAGTATGGGCCCGTACTATCGAAAGCAGAGGACCCATACTCGATACAGGGAGTATTCTGAAGGTTCTAAGGAGCAGATTGAGGAGTGATGTTATTGTTCGAGTACCATACATCAGAGCAAATTGAGTAGTGATGCTATGGTTCGTGTACCATGCATCGGAGCAGAGCGAGGAGTGATGTTATGGTTCGAGTATCATACATCAGAGCAGATTGAGGAGTGATGTTATGGTTCGAGTACCATATATTGTAGCAGATTGAGAAAAGATTTCATGGGCTGAGTATCATGGTTCTTAGCAAATGATGCTTGTGATTCTCCGGTTGTCCGGTCAGGATTGATTGGTGGAATTTGGACGCGATGGGGTTTTAGGCCTGAGGGCCATGATTGAGTCCGAAGAGGCATCCCTTGAGAGGGAGGTCGAGAGCATTGCAGAGTATTTTGGTAAGATGTCAGATGTAGTCGAAAGACTCAGGGATTAGTAGTGAAGGCATTTATGGCGGATTGCGGTCTGAGTGAGCAATCACCCGATGGAGGACATGTCACCTTTTGTAACCTGATGGGTGTTATTTATGTTTCCTGTGGGAAGTAGGAGAGTCGTGGGATTTCAGTTTTGGGTTTAGGAGTAAACCCTACGGGTTGACATTGATAACGATTTTTCCACCAGAGATATCAGGCAGCATGTCTGCCGCGAGGAAATGATCTACCATGAGCAGGTAGTCAGTGGGGACTGAGATGGTCAAGGACCACATTACACCCTAATTGAGTATAGTAGGGCGTGTGGTAGTGGTATCAGCAGGTAATCTAGTTGAGTATATTAGAGTGGTGGCTCTTCTGTCTATGATGGGTATTGAGTATGGTAGTGGGGTCCCTATTCTTGTGATGATTCACGTGTTGGAACGAGGGTTGAGAAGTCGAGGATGAGGAGTATGATGATTTATTGTTTCAGTCTAAGAGTCAGTGATAGTACTGGACAGTTGGGATGTTCAGTATTGGGATGGTATGAGACTTCGAATGGCTAGAGGCAGTCGTGATGAGAAGTTCCTGAGGATTTCTTCGGAGATATAGGGTATTTGAGGTTTCTTGATCTCTACATGGGGAGATCATTGGGCTTTGTGTGGCACCATCCAAGCGTAGGTGCGATGTTTCTGGAAGAAACCGTCTGTGGGGTAGAGTGTTGATGCGCCAATTGGTGATAGTTCGAACCCTAAATAGGGGAGAACCAGGTATTTTATTGAGGGAAACAAAGATTTGTGCAAGAGCGGTTAGGGGTTGGATACAGAAACCTACGACTCAAATTCATGAGACCAGGGTCATTGGTGATCAAGGAAAGGTTCAGAGCGAGATAATGCATGTGGTATGTGTTTGAGAAAGGATGCGTGTCTCCATGGCAGGTGGCCAATGGTCAGGAATCTGGTGGTGGTCAGGGCCCTTTCAAGTGGAAGACTCGTAATGATGGTATGGGCAGTTGAGAACTTCTGGGTCGAAGTATGGATTGTATATGCCCTTTTTAGGGTGGATAGAAGATTATCGAGTAGCCAACTCCCGGGACGATATGTGTATTCTTGCTTGGATTGTGAGTAGTAGGGGAAAGGGTTTTGGAGGATCATCAGCGTGTTCTGAAGCGTTAGCGCTTTCTTTGTATTCCAATTGAGTGTTTGGATACACTGAAGTTGCGCATTGGGTATAATGAAGAATTATTTATGGGGTTCAGTGGAAATGTATTGTTGTATCT
Organism: Lactuca sativa; assembly: GCF_002870075.4. Taxonomy (NCBI): domain Eukaryota; kingdom Viridiplantae; phylum Streptophyta; class Magnoliopsida; order Asterales; family Asteraceae; genus Lactuca; species Lactuca sativa. The sequence goes on along the minus strand of NC_056630.2, from coordinate 339,025,313 downwards.
GTATGGTGCTGGGAGTAGGAGATCAGTGGTTGAGGCAGGACATCGTGATGTTCTGTAATGGTGTTCCGTGGTACCCGGGTATAATGTCCCGATTTCAGAGTTCTTTAGAATCTTGAGTTTGAGACGACTAGTGGTGTATCAAGTATCTAGGGTTCCAGTGGGAGCCCTTTGGGTATTGAAATCAAGAGGGATTATTTAAGAAAATGGATCTCCGCAGAGGTAGGTATTTTGTTATAGTGGTTGCCGCCAGAGTCTGTGATGCATATGTGGGACAAGTGTGTGTAGCTATCTATGATAGTCTACGGAGCATGAGTTAGTGGACGTAGTGTGGCGTTGTAATGAGAATGAGAGTACGGGGTGAAGCTATGGGGAGCCGTAGTATTCACTAGTCAAAGGGTGTTGTGATGCTACGGGGAGCCGTAGTACTCACAAGTCAGAGAGAGGGAGTCGTGGTACTACGGGGAGCCGTAGTACTGACTAGTCAGTTGGTGTTGTGGTGCTACGGGGAGCCGTAGTACTCACTAGTCAGAGGTTGTTGTGATGTTGCGGGGAGCCATAGTACTCACTAGACGGCAAGAGAGTGTGATGATGGAGTGTTCTCCGATCAGTGTATGCTGCAGAAGAGTTTTAGTCTTGAGTAGCCCTAGTATTGAGTTTTTGGAGCCTAGTGGTTGAACTAGGGGCGAGACTGGGATCTCCGTCTCTGTCAGGGCTAAGTCGATTTTCGGTTGGACTGTAGTTTTCATTTGAGAATTTTGTGACTTGTGTGTCACAAGGACAAGATAGTTGATGTGAAGAGGAAGTCAGTGGGAGCTCTTCTGCGGAGAGTCTGGCAGAGTTGTACATGAGGGAGGTGGTATCGCAGCATGGAGTACCGATCTCGATTGTCACAGATTGAGATGTACGTTTCACTTCCAGAATCTGGAAGAAATTCCATGAGGAGTTGGGACACGTACTTGCCCTTGGCTGAGTTTCCTATAACAACAACCATCATTCGAGCATTGCTATGCCACCCTTTGAGCTGCTGTATGGGAGGAGGTGTCGGACTCCCATTTGTTAGGGAGAGATAGGGCAACATGTGATGGGTAGTACAGAGATGGTGTATCAGACGACCAAGCAGATTCAGCAGGTCAGACAGAGGCTGCTGACGGCCCAAAGCCGTCAGAAGAGTTATGCAGATAGACGACGGTTAGACCTCATGTGGTGTTAAAAGAGATATGGAATTTGGAGTTGAGGTTTATGAATGGGATGTTTGAGGACACTTCTGAGCGAGCATGGTTATGCTTTTGTGTCTAAGGATAGAGTGTTGGGGATTCTTTGTTCGGAGGGTTTCTGATAGCAGTCTAATAGATGTGCCCCGGTGGAGTGTGAACCCTTTTATTCGTGGGGCGTGATTCATATGATTTAACATGATCATCTTGGAGGAGAGATATCCGGTTGTTGGACGTGGTCTTATGGGAATCAGAGAGCCAATGAGGAAACTGGGTTGATATTCGAGGAGCAAAAATCATGGTGATCGCTCAAGTAGGCGGTCTGGCGGCGGATCAGGCCACTAGAGTTTCCGGTTATTGGGAAGGGGTATTTTTTTAGCGACAAAAGAGTTGGTTTAAACTCTGGTTTTGGAGGTTCTATGTGGTTTCGAATGTCCATAGAGAAAGATATCAGTGTGGTATGAAGATCATTTTGCTAGTTCCTTTCGGGTTAATGAATAAATCTATGTGTGGTTAAGGAATGATTTCGAGGGCGAAATCTAATTCAAGTGGGGGAGAATTGTAACATTTTGATTTTTAGGGTTATTATTGTGTAGTTTAATCTTTTGATTAAAGGAGAGACTTGACGAGTTGAGGATCCAACTCGCCGAGTCGAGTCGGGTTTCTCACGCGGAGTTAATGAGTGGACTTGACGAGTCAGAGGAGGGACTCGCCGAGTAGGTGCTGGGCAGAGAAACCCTAATTTCTTGGGTTTGGGACCTATTTAAAGGTCCTTATGGCCTTCATTTGCGGCCACTACACTGAGAAATCATAGAGACCAGAGAGGAAGCTTGTGGTGCAAGAGTAGGGCTAATTCATCATCCTTTAGAGTGTCTTAGCAAAGGCAAGGAAGGATTTCGAGTTGGGCTGTCTTGTGGGACTCAAATCTTCCATCATTTCATTCAGAGCTGTTGTGAGAGGTGAGGATTCATGTCCAACTTCGTTTGATTTCATGAATCTAGGGTTTCTTCATGCTTTATTTAGCTTGAATCTAGAGTATGAGAGGTGCCATGGTGAAATGATTCCTAGATCTGGACCTTAAGAGGTCAGAGAGTCCCTTCCATTCTGCTTTATGCCTTTTCCTTGGAGTTATGAGCTAGGGTTGTCATGATATGAGGGATTTCAACAAACTAAGTATATAGAGCCTTGCATGTGTACCAAGATTCAACCTTTTCGTGGTTATTGGTCATAGGGAAGTCAGATCTATGGATTAGAGGAATGGATATGACCTCAGAAGGCCAGATGAGTGTTGTCATGGGAGCAACTCGTCGAGTTCATGAGAGGACTCGACAAGTCGAGTCGGGGTTGCCCTGCGATTCATACCAGGTGTAACTCGTCGAGCAAGGGGTTGGCTCGACGTGTCAAGCGAGGCTAGAAGGAGGATTCCATGGACACGTGTCGACTCCTGAGTCACCCATGTGCACTCGACGAGTGTGGTCAAAGTTTGACCGTTGACTTTCGTTGACTTTAGGCTTTTGGTCAAGACTGACTTAAGAGAGTTCAGGGAAGGGTAGAATGGTCTTCTACCCAATCTTTAGAGCTGAGACAATGAGAGAGTGTTGATCGGGGATGTGATTTGAATAATAGAAGGAGGCCAGGTCCGGACGTTGAGAACGAGAGTTCATCCGATTTCGTTTGAGATGAGTCTTCTCACTATACTTTACTTAGAGTGGTAACATAGTTATGTGACAGAGTTATTATATGCTATCTATGTGATGTGTGGCACTGCATTATTTCTATGTGATTTATGTTGTGTGTATATCAGAGCTAGGACCGGAAGGTCCACAGAGCTAGGACCAGAGGGTCCGCAGAGTTAGGTTTAGAGTTATGTGCCAGTGTATTTGTATGCTATTTATTTTATGAGATTTATTGTGATTTGTGATATGCATGATTCAGAGTTATTAGAGTTAGGACCTTTGGGTCCATAGAGTTAGGGCCAGAAGGTCCACATAGAGTTGGGACTGGAAGGTCCCACTAAGACATACTGACCAGAGGGTCAAGAGAGTTATAGCCTTGAGTGACTAATATGTGTTAGAGTGGTATGTTGGGGAAATCACTAAGCTTCGTGGTTACAGTGTTTTGTGTTATATGTTTCAGGTTTTCTCCGGATCATGGGATGGCACCGACTCGATTGTACACACCAGAAGAAGCATTGGTTTTGAGGATCCTGGTCTATTAATTGATTAAACAAAAGAGTCATGTATTGTAATTTAAACAAAAAGGGAGATTTTTATGAAAAGTGTTAAAGAGATAAACGATTTTAAATGAAAATTTTGTTTTAAAAATTTCGGTGTTACAGGGAAACACGTTCTAGTACAACTAAAATTGAATAGTTATAGGTTCTCTATAGATCTCACTACTCAGTTTAGGTGGACAACAATATCCTTGGTCGTCATCAGCAGAATGGTCCTTAGGAAGTTTAACTAGGAGCATAGTTTCAAAATGTCTTGTCGCTTATAGAATGTCAAAAAATTGTCACAATTTTTCGTGCTTAAGTGGACCACAATACCGGTGATCGACCAGATCTAGTCATGAAAGGGGAGGTATCGACAAATGGACGAAGGCTGTCTAACAAATGTTGATCCCAATATCACAAAATTATTATTAACATTAGTGAATGTGAAGTTAGTAATAATTTTTAATTTTATTCTCTTTCATTTTATTTTATTTTTATTTTTAGGATGATAAAATTAAAAATTTCCTTTAGTTAGAAATCATTTTATTTTTCATTCATTTTATTTTTATTTAATTTTATTTTATTTTATATTTTTGTCCTCAAAATGTTTTATTTTTAAAATTCTTTTGAGTTTTGGGCTTCATTTTTATGAAATCCGGTTGCAGCCAATGGGTACTAGACTCGGGCATGGGTATGGTATAAAAGGAAGAGTTCACCACTGAAATCTTCTTCTCCTTCCATTTTTCTTTACTCGACCACAAACTGCTCTCTCTCTCTCTCTCTCTCTCTGTCTCTCTCCTCTCCTCTCCGAAATTTTTTTTGTGATTTTTCTGAAATTGATCCATAAAACTCAAAGGTATGCCATTTTCGATCCACAAAAAGGCTGATTCACATCAAACCGACATGAAATAAGGGCTCAATCGTCGAAAACCGAACTGTCGGCGAGTTTACGGTCAGACCGTTTACGATCTGGAGCTTACGGTCAAGCCGTTTATGGTCAGACGTTTACAGTCTTGACCACTTTTGACCGTGAACTCAACCCTAGTCAATAAACATTAGTTTTTATCATTTGAATGCCAAATTAAAATGATGTATGGGTAAAACATAAAATTTAACTATTAAATCAAAGGTTTTCTCACTTGTCTTGGTTTGTGTAGGTTAAGATGGCAAGCATGAAGTTCGCAGACAGTCACAATGTGGCTATCATCTTGGCTGACCCTCCTGCTTCTCATGTAGAGTTTAGATCAATGATGCATGGATTAAGGGAATGTTGCATGGCTACTACACTCGCTGTAAACCCAACCATCTTTCAAAGATTGATAAAAGAATTTTGGAATTCTGCAAAAGTGATGAAAGGAGATGATGGTGTGATTTCTATTCAAGCCACTGTCAACTAGTGCGAGGTGATAATTACTGAGCAGTTCATATGGGATGCTCTCAAGATTGATGATCAATCATCCTTTCCTACTGAGATTGAGTCCAGTTAGATTGAAAGATTTTTGATCAAGATGGGTTATGAAGGCGACTTTCCACCAACAATGAAGAAGCTGCTTCCACCTTACTGGAGGTTTCTGGCTCATGTGTTTGTGAGCTGTATATCTGGGAGAAAGTCAGGATTTGATGAGATTTCGTCTCGTAACACTCAAGCCATCATTGCTCTGGTTGCAGGTATCGACTTCAACTTCTCGAGGTTTATATTTGAAGAGATGCCTGCCAAATGCCAAGGGAAAGGTCAAGGAGAAATTCTTGCTGTATCAAAGATTCGTTCAAGTGTTTATTGATAAACAATTTCTGGAGATTATCAAGGCTAGAGACATTCTTGACATGAAGTCCCTTGGACCAAACACAGTAGGTCTTATCAAGCAAAACAGGAAAGGAAAGATCAACTTTCAAGGAAAATATCCTCTTGAAAAGTTTGGTATGTTTGCTGAATCTGGTGAGGCTTCTGAATCTCATGGATCATCAGAGTCTGTCTCCTTTGAAGAAATTGTCATTCCGGGAGATTATGTGATTCCGGTCTCTGATAATGAAGAGAATGTGGTCACTCCTAGTGCTATTGTGGCCGAACAACGTGATTTACAATCTATGCGGGTTGATAGTGCTTACAATGAAGAATCAATGGACGGTGCAACTGAGAATGAAGAAAAAGAAGATAATTACTCGTTTTTGTTGGGTTTTGAGCATTCTAACACTTCCTAAGTGTACATGCAACCCTAAATACCTTGGATCTATGTTTTCTCTATTATACATGCAAATAAGAACTTCCAAGGTATTATCCTAATCTAGCATACAAAACAATAACTATAGCAAGATAGAATACATACCTCTTTGATGTAGAAAGTCTTCATGAAGCTTGAGTGCCTAGTGCCCCAAGTGTGACACCTCAAATGGTTCACACAACACCAAATACACATGGATTAACTTGAGAGAATTCTACACTTCTTGAAAAACGGCTAGCCCTTTCTTACTATCTCTAGTGGCCGATTTTTCCCAAGAATGTGATCTTTATATAGTGTTACAATTAGGGTAAACCCTAATTGTCATGACTTTCCATTTCCTTGGATCCATGGGTACAAATACACCATGGAGCATCCATGGACCATCCTATGGGTTTTAGCCCAACTTGATTATCCATGGAGCATTAGCCCACTATACAAGTATGGATGATTTACACAATCAACCCATATATTTAATTAGTCTTCTTTTGATCACTTAATTAATCCTAGATTAATTCTTGATCAATACTAATTAAATAATCTTATCATTCTTATTATTAATATACTAGAACTTATAATATATTAATAACCATAAGTGTCTTATTTCTCTCATTCAAGTGCATGATGGTATGCAACCCAAATGGACCATGCCGGGTCGGGTCAAGTCTTACCAAATATAGTTATGGACTTAGACATTAATCCAACAGTCTCCCACTTGGATAAGTCTAAAACTTATTATTGCGTATGACTTCAGGAACCAACCGGCAATCGTAGCTCTCAAAAGCTTCTGTCGAACTCTGACCTTGTAGATGAACTCTGACCTTTGTCAGTGACTTGTCCATTAGATAAGGGATCATATATTCCTCCATTCTAGATAGCATATGGACTGAGACATGGATTATAATCATTCTCTCTGTCCATTTGTTGTTTCCCGATTTCCGATTTATGACGACTGACTAATCGAACAAATCAAATCAGTCCTGGCCCGGCCGAGCACTTCCATTTGTCATCATCAAATCATCGAGGGGCCCACAGATATCGCTTTTATCCCGAAGGTAAAAGGAATGGATAAACTTCGACTCATATGGCTTGTTCTACTACTTGTTGAATCATACACAAAAGCACGTTTTATAGCACAGAGTTACCAAATGCGGTTTCGTGCAATCAATGTACTATCAACTCATAGTAACAACTCATATCTCTAGGTTTGAAGAATATAAGATATTATCGTCTCATGATCACTCGTGATAAAATCCATGAAGTGATTCCAATGAGCGCGGGTTGAATCCAATACTCAGAACTTATGAGCACTCATGATTGTTGTAGCCTTGTCCAACACCTTAGACCTCCACAACCCATCATGACAGTCTTAATTCATATCTACTTCCAACATATGACCGACTGTGGATAGTTTGAATAACTTAGTCATTCCAGAAGAATAACCCAATTTATTCGGGAAGTCAAAACATGCAAAGTGAAACACAATAATAATTGAATCTAATATGGTATCAACCCTTTGAACATAAATAAAACACCTTTTATTTATCACCATATGATTACACATTATTCATTGTATACTGTTTCAGCTATCAACTTTATTCTTGAATTTAAAACAATAGTTGTCCCATGCTCGAAGCATGTACACTATGTTTTCTTAAACACTAGTCATGCCACACACCAAGTATGCATACTATGTTTGTCTATGATCTTTACTTTGTGAACTAGATCAATTGAACATAACTTCCATGATTCTCTTTTCACACTCCCAAATCCTTACTGCAAATGCAAGAATTCCAAATTCATGCCATTTACTGAAATCTGTTAGATTCTAAACTTATATGCATTGATCCTCTTGTAACGATTATGCACAAAGTCAGAAAGACTTGCCAAAAATCATTACAGAGTATTCCAAAGGAGATCAACTCCTTGGAAACATCCTTCTTGCATTAAGTTTCCTAATCTTAAACAGATTGAAAATTCTAACTTTGAAACATTTCCAGATTCCATTTTGACTATCACTTCTGAACAAGAGTTGCCTCCTTACAGACTATGTCAATATGGTCCTTCCAGAATTATCACTATACTTCCAATTGTCCTTGAGCAACCAATCTTTGGTAAACCTTAGATTGTCCTCGACAATTGTTTAATCCTTTTAGTCATATCCAGTTCTAAACCTTTTCCCTTCTTAATGCCCCAGGCATTTGGAAAATTTTAGAACGGATGAATATAGCACATGTAATCGATCCTATATCCGAAGCATATGGGACACGATTCATGATGTCTCACATAAAGACTAAACCAGTCTTTTGCTATAACATTTCCATTTCTATTTGCCAAGTTCTCATATTTCAGATTATGAAAAGGGATGCCGTAATCATAATCGAATTTTAGAACGCAAATAATGGACCCGTATACAGAATTTCCTTATGTTGAGCCATTCCAACATGAAATTCATATATATCCTTGACTAAATGATTAAAACCTCACGATCTAAGCTTATAGATTTGAGATGAAGTATAATTTCCTCTCCCTTAATTATAGCAAAACAACTCTTTCCCAATTGAAACTTTTTGTTTTCTATAATTAACATTGCTAACTTGCAATACTTATCATAATTATCATGCTCCCACTAACATGATGATTATTAGCATAACACTTATGCTCCCACTAGCTTTGACATGTACTCAGAAATCAGTTGGACTTCTAGAAATCAATACTTCATTGACTTTCTTACCAAAGTTCAGATTTCTGATGCTAGATTGTTTTGATAAAGTTGTATCAAAATCATACACCTTCCCTTAGATAGCACACTTGTGAGTCTAAACAATTATGAAGAGGTATGCCGTAATCATAATGGTTAGACCTTTTTGCCACTTCTCACAAGTCCAGGTTTGTGTGCCGGTTAACCACACGCGCTCCACTAACGACTTTGAGAATGCAAATATCACAATTGCTATCTAGATAAAATCTACTTAGTGAAAGTGTTTCCTCACCATCATTTTCATGAATCGGAGAGAAACCTTATGACACTTAGATTTACTGGTGTATGTGTTCTTATCCATGTGAATTGTCAAAAACCATAGTCACAAGAAAAGGATAATGACAAATCCAAACTCATATGGACTGAACTCAATCTTAATTTCTTGCCACCTGGCAGCTCAAAGGCCTACCATTGCTTCCAAGTTGTTATGCAACAAACTGAGAACTCTAAGAACTCATATGCAAAGCCAACTTTAACTGGAATGGGCACAGATATGTCAACACGATAGGTTATAAACCTCAAGTCGTGTGCTAGTGAAGAACTTCAGGTTTATTCTTGATTAGTTCTTGAGACTTTCAAGACCTTTAAGACTCCCACTGTCCTCTTGACATATAAGACTGCCTTGTCAAATATCCAAGATATAGTGTGGATTCTAATCAAGACAAACACTTCACACAATTGGCCTAAGTTGGTCTTTGTTTTATCCAAAACATCACAACTTACCAATTTCAAATGTACAAGAGTAGAAAACTTTTACTCTTACATTTGACAAGTGTTTTAAACCTTCTTTGAGACATGTCACTCAAAATACAATCTTGGAGTATGACTCTAAGACATGTATTGGAACGAAGTATGACTCATCTTCTTGATTTAACCATTTCAACAATTCAAGATCTCTCTTCTTAGTCATAAGAATGCACTAAGATTTCCTTAGAGAACTAATTGTGCTATGGTTTCTTAATCATTAAGATGATCAAAAAAACTGATACTAAAGTACTCTCCCATCTTTTCAGATTTGAGAAACTTTTATCCTTCTGCCTAAATTGATTCTTCTTATTCGCTCTGCCTTACATTGGAACCTTTTCCAATGTCTCAGAGTTACACTTAAGCTTGTAAGTATAATCATATTTACTGAACTTAAGTAAATCATGACGAATAGTCTTATCAAACTTTTTGTGGTGGACTTGACCAGTGCACAAGACTGTGTACTCGATCCCTTAGTCCTTTACTTGATTCACACATCCATGTGAACAAGTAATTAGTCTTAATTTTCCAAAACTTGAAAGTTCTCATTCATCATGCTATACAACTTGCATGATTCCAAGTTCCGGTCCAATTGAACCTTGGATGATGAGAATCTTTCCTTATTTGGTAAATCTAGACATTACCACAAATGAAAGAATCAATTTCATATTTCCACTCTTGCTCTTAATGGAATCATATAAGCAACAATTTTTCCTCAAATGTCATTGTAAGGATATTTTAAAATAAATAAAATAAAAAATTTTCTTTTATTTTAAAACTTTGCGGAAAAACTTATCCTTACAATCCATATGAAAACTTGTTGTTATCTATTCCTTAAGCAATATCTCATAACTCCTAAGAAGTAGCTCAAGAATCCGATCTTCAAACTACGCGATAGAAATCCATCTATGCGATCAGATTCAGCATATTCTTCCTTTAAGTTTCTTCACTTTCCTTTCATTCTTAAAACATCACCATGTGACCCAGTCACATCATGTATCAAGAATCTCAGAATAGAAACTTAACAGAGTTAGATAGTGGAATTTACCTGAAGTAGAGTCAAACTTATTGACTTTAACATCCTTAGGTAAATTTGGCAGCTTCGTAACCAATTCCCCTTTCTTTGGCAATATAAATGTATGGACCCTTTGACAATAGTACACGAGACTATCACAGACTTAGCTTTTCTCTTTACCATTTGGTCAACCGAGTTGACTATGGCCGATCCCTTTCCATCGGGAAGAGAATGCTTTACTAGATATCCAATGTCATCATTGTCAATGTCCATAAGGTTTTAGGAAGTTGATCTTAGCAAAGATCATTAAGGGGCTTGTCATAGTCTGTTTCATAGGTGTTTCAAAAGAACTCACTATGTGACTTAGAAAGTAGTTGAACCACCAACTTTCTCAAGACTTTGACACCCAACACTCCCGACTTGTCAATATGTGACTACATCTCCAAGATGTGACCACACCTAGACCTTGCCTTGCCAATAGGGCCTGAGTGACCTTAAACTTTTCAAGAACTTGTGGGTTAAGGAGAATAATTTGAAGAGGTGAAGAAGTATGATATCCATGGGACATCATCTTCATTAGGAAACCTTGTTTCACTAGATTTGGGAAGATCATAGGTGTCTATTACAGACATCTTTTGGGAGATATTCAAGATAGTTGATTTAAAGTCCTTAATATGACACCCAATATGAAATATTAAGGCTAGGACCCAACAAACTATTTTATAACTTAGAAGAGGTATGCCGTAATCCAAGCTATAGAATATTTGAAGGTAGGTGAATGACGATTCACCAATTTCCACCAAGATAAACGAAATGTATAATTAGGTTTTAATTGGTTTTGAAACTCCTAGATCTTTGAGATTCATTGAACTTTTCAAAGGCATGTTTCAATCTCGAGTGTGCCATTCAGGTTTTGTGACTGGGATGCCGAGGATCACAAAACAAGGTGTGAAGTAACCATGCAAATCACTTGGTACCCTTAATAAATTACCCCTCAATCGATGTGCCGGTTAACCACACACGCTCCATCGATACTATGATAAATATTAAGTCACCCTTTACCTACCTTGTTAAGTCCAAGTTAGTGTGCCGGTTAACCACACACGCTCCACTAACGACTTAGACAAAGTGTAAAGTGTAATTTTATGGATTAGCACCTTATTCACATTTTTCCTAAGTAACTAAGATTGGGTATTATTAAGAGTTTAGTTACTTAGTATTATCATTAATACTTTTAATGAAGGGAGAATTCAAGTCCTATCAAACCCGTTCGGCTAACGACCCTCCACCAGTCAAGCAAGCGGTGGGTGAGAGTGGACACCCATTAAGTTGCCATTTTATAGGCAACAACCTTATACCCACCTTATAGACCGGCTTCGTGAATGAGGCGTACTAGCGGTAAGACTGACTTTACTCTTATACATATATATATTATTAACTTATAATATTATAAAGTATAAGGGTTGAATTTTAACTTTTAAAATTCTAAGGGCTAACATGGAATTAAAGTATTCATAAGTGAAAACTTTACAAATTCCAAAACTTGAGGGCAAGTTTTGAAACTATTCAAAACTAATTAATTCCATAACTTATGTGTTTAAAGTAGTTTTAATCCAAAAACTCTTCAAGTTCCATAACTTGAGGACAAGTTATGGAAGACTTTAAACTAATAAAAGAATTAACTTTTCTTTATTTTATAACTTATGGAATTAATTAAGGTTACACCTTTTTTTTTATTTTATTTTATTAAATGAAGAGACTCTTGGTCCTCCATAACTTGAGGACAAGTTATGGAGTCATAAAACCATTTAATTAGAACTAGACTCTTCATTTTTGTAACCTTTGCCAATTTTTATGAGTTTTATGATTCTTAAATGTGACTTTTCATATAACTTGAGGACAAGTTACAAAAACACATTTTAGAATCAATTCTTAGATTAATTTGGATTAACACCAACTTTTGTAACTCCAAAAAAACTTTGAATCAAATTTTTTTTTTTAAAACCTTTTCATATCCATAACTTATGGAGGTTTCAAAAAATAAAACTCTTTAGATCAAACTTTTAAAACTAATAAAATAATCATATTATTTTATCTTTTATTAAATTTGACCTAATTCAACTCATAAAGCAAATTATTCAAATTTTACAAATAATTAGTTTTTCACAAGAACAAGTAATTATCTTAAAATTTGACAAACTTCATGGTTTTTTTTTTCTAACTTTGAAAATAAAATATTTGCATCAATATAACAGAAAACAACCCGTTGCTCTGATACCACTGTTGGGTTTTGAGCATTCTAACACTTCCTAAGTGTACATGCAACCCTAAATACCTTGGATCTATGTTTTCTCTATTATACATGCAAATAAGAACTTCCAAGGTATTATCCTAATCTAGCATACAAAACAATAACTATAGCAAGATAGAATACATACCTCTTTGATGTAGAAAGTCTTCATGAAGCTTGAGTGCCTAGTGCCCCAAGTGTGACACCTCAAATGGTTCACACAACACCAAATACACATGGATTAACTTGAGAGAATTCTACACTTCTTGAAAAACGGCTAGCCCTTTCTTACTATCTCTAGTGGCCGATTTTTCCCAAGAATGTGATCTTTATATAGTGTTACAATTAGGGTAAACCCTAATTGTCATGACTTTCCATTTCCTTGGATCCATGGGTACAAATACACCATGGAGCATCCATGGACCATCCTATGGGTTTTAGCCCAACTTGATTATCCATGGAGCATTAGCCCACTATACAAGTATGGATGATTTACACAATCAACCCATATATTTAATTAGTCTTCTTTTGATCACTTAATTAATCCTAGATTAATTCTTGATCAATACTAATTAAATAATCTTATCATTCTTATTATTAATATACTAGAACTTATAATATATTAATAACCATAAGTGTCTTATTTCTCTCATTCAAGTGCATGATGGTATGCAACCCAAATGGACCATGCCGGGTCGGGTCAAGTCTTACCAAATATAGTTATGGACTTAGACATTAATCCAACAGTTTTATGATCTCAATCTCTCAGGATTTAATCAGGACGACATTCCCTTGAATAATAATCTTTTATCAGATGAGGTCCTTGACACGTTCTTCGAAAATATCCATGATGTTGTTCAATCAAGAACGGAGATAAGGGAAACAGAAGACTAACTAGAAATAATGCCTCCTACCTCAAATCAAACGTCTACAACCTCAACTTCAAAGGATGCATCTTCAGGGATTCCTCCCCTTGATGGTGCTACTCCTACCTTTGAGCCAGTATTGAGTGATCCAACAACAACTAAGACCTCTTCGCCGCCTTTTAAAAGAAGAAGAAATGATCCAAGGTCGGGAGTGCTCATTCCTGAACAAGCTCAAGCACCTGTGAATCCTCCTTCAACTAATTTTGTCTCTACACCATCTGTAATGACACAAGAAGGTCCAAGCTCACTTCATGAAGTTGGCGGTTCATCAGCCGGTCAGAGATCATCTCATCCCAAGCCTTCACACAATGTTGCCTCTGAGAGGCTGGCAATGTATATGGCTCAGCAACTAAGTCCAATTCCCTCCTTTCATGGAAAAGGTATATCTTTAGAGGAATGCTACTCTAGAGATGATGATCTGTCCGTGCCCGAGCTTAGAAAAGAAATTGGTGTCCTGAACCAGAAGATTATTGAAAAAGATCTTGTAATCAGCCAACACGCTACTCAAATAGCTGATCTTGAGGCCAACAATGCTCAGCTTATTGTTCGAATGGATGATCTTGAAGATGATAAATCACTGAAGACAAAGCAATTTTACGATCTTCAAACACACCTTCTAACTTCGTATGCATGTTACTTTGATCTAAAACAGAAATTGATAGAGGAACTTGGTGATAAATTCAAGTCTTCAGTTGAAATTCTTTGAGTTGATCAGCCATCTCAAGATCCCCCCGTTGACTCGTCCACTTCAAGAAGAACCCAGATCGTTGATAAATTTCCTAAGGATCCAGTTCAAGCACAAAATCTCATTACAATAAAACGAGCAAAATTAAAGGCTTCCTCCAAGAAAAAGAAACTACTATTCAAAAAGAGCTCATATGAAAACGCGCCTTCAGGTCTACCCAAGGTTACTGTCACTGACCTTGAAAGGAAGAAATTTGGACACAAGTATGGTGATAGGACATGAATTGTCTCTTGGGGCTATCATGATGGGCTAAACATGTGGCTAGTAAAAAGAAAAAGCAAAAATGTGGAGTACTACAAAGATTTCCATGAATTCAGTTCCTGGACTAGGGTTGATCTTTCAGAACTAGCACGTGCTCCTTTTGCAAGTCCTTCTGGAAATCCAAAGGCAAATCATTTCAAGGGATTCTTGGAGGATCAAGTAAAGAAGGGATTCTCTGGTATGAAGACTGCTGAGTCTTTTATTAAGAAATTTCCTAAGGAACTGGATCCCAAGACAAATCAGCCTATTTGGATGATTATGTGGCCACCAACCAATCAAGTCAGATAGATTTCGGTGTTGTAGAACTTTACTGATGGATCTCTCATAAAAATGCAATATTGGGTCTATGAGGAAACAACTGCGTTTGATGTCGTAAAATTACAAGAAGGTTTCTTTCGCTTATACGACAAAAGAGACCTACTTTAATTTGGCAAATGGCATATTCATCTGTTGGCCCTACATCATATCAAGGTAGCTGAAAATATTTTTGAGCATGCCGCGAAAGACTACACATCACTGGTTGAGGAGATTATTGCAAAGGAGATGTGGCAAGGGGCAGTGGGAAGGTCTGATGTGCTTATTATTGAAAAGGACTAAGGTACAACTAGCCTCAAACGAAGCGGGAGATTGAAAGGTCTTATTTTGTGGTTTGGGCTAGGCAATTGAATGTATAGATGCTATAGGGCTTTTGTTTATGTTGTTGGAGTGTTTACGGTCGGACTGTGTTTATGGTTTGTTGTGACCGTAAACCTGTTTACGGTCTACCTGACCATAATCAGGTTTTCGGTCCGTCTTCCTATATATATATATATATACATATATATATATATATATATATATATATATATATATATATATATATATATATATATATATATAGCTTGTCAGAATCAGTTAGTGTTCTTGTCATTCGATTCAGTTTACGGTCATCAAGTTGTACCTGATGTTTTTGCGATATTAACGTGTGCAAGCTTGATTCTTATTCTTCTTCTACTCATTTCTTACTTTATTCGATTGTTTGATTGATCACTGGTTAAGATCCTTGTATTGAGGACCTTACACTTGTCAAGAAAAGGGTATCTTTCTCAAATATTTTGTTGTGTTATACAAACTGTTAAATTCTAAGATTTTCATCGCATACAGAACATACAGGTAAACCATAATAGGTACAGTTTAGGGAACACTTACACGGTTTTACTAAGAGAAGGATATCATACAAAATAATTATTTAATTATAATTATTGTACACTACTAGTACAAGGTAATACATATTTTTTCAAATACAAGAGAACACTATAACACTACACGTAAACTAGTCAATACAAGGCTGTGAGGCACTACTTAGTTGTACCCATCAGAGTACATGTTCAAGTCCTACAAATTATAACCAGAGTCTCTTGGAGGAAGAGCATGAATTTGTATATAGATCTATACGGGACTGACAATCCTGCACCTGAGCTGCTTGCAACAGCTAGGCCGACATGCTTGGGTGACAAATGTCATAATATTCCAACGCCTGAAGAACGTCGCAGAGGCCACCAGGTCATATTAGCATGGTTATATGAAACTCACAATAGTATCAACTAAAACATTTAGTTTACGGGAAATGCATGGCTTCAAATGGTTTTATTTTAATAATAGAACTAAACTACACTATTTTTCTAGCACTATGAACTTACATTTTAGAAAGGACCTTTAATGCTAATTCTATGATGCCTTAGTGAATACATTAGGTTTATATATATATATATATATATATATATATATATATATATATATATATATATATATATATATATATATATATATATATATATATATATATATATATATATATATATATAGAATCCGATAGGCAGCATAATGTGTGGTTTCTGCTTTATTTCCTGTTCCTTACTTGGTTGTAGGCTTAGAGCAGATCCATATAGTCTACTATCTTTTCGATCTCAGTTATATATGAATTGTGTACACTAAGTAATCATAAGGGGAAATAAGTATGGGTCAGGTCCCAATATACAAGTACAATACACCATTTTCTAGTACAAAATCACAGTTTTGGGTAAAACATATATCCATATAGTTTTATCAAGTAATAAAACTACAAGTATACTAATTTAGTGCACATTAACATGCATACAGTTTGGTCATAAGGCCTAAGTGTAGATGTAAAATTGTAAAATTCGAATATAGTGAATTTTATAGTTTCGCATTTTATGTTATTTTACTAAGTCATTTGTTTTGCGAAGTGATAATGTCTAGACTTAGTATATTTTTTGTACACTCATGTTCCTTATAAATAGGGACTGTGGTTAGAAGTAGAGAAGGACTTTTCGTAACAGATATCTCTTCTCTGCTTATTTTGTAATCAATCTTTATCAATATGAGATCTGATTAATATTTACTCTTCGTGTTCTTAATCTTCAATCACTCAAATCTAACTTTGTTTTCTCAAATCTCGATGTAACAACCCGAAAATTCATATCACTTCTTGTATCACAACTTGTAATCCGATCCGATCAACCAAACGTCATTTTCAATTTCGTTTTCAATTACACCAATTAATTAAAGTCATTAGTTTATATTGACCTAAAATGACTTAATGGGTGTCTTAAAACATTAGAAATCATTTTAAACACCCAACTTTAGTGATCGGAATATTTCTAGAAATTACTATGTCGGGTTAAGGTAACTCAATCGCGTACGACCAAAAACCTCATTTAACGTCGGTATCGGGTAGAATTCTATCGTGTCAAATTCCCGAACACTATATAAACATGATTTAGACTCCATTTGAAGCCTTTGGCCAAATTCACACTAAACTCTTACAACCTCTCTCCTCCAAGCTAGAATTAAGGTCCAAATCACAAGTTTAAGGCTTCAAATCTTTAAGGTAACCTCTCTAGCATGTTATTCATCATCTTTAGCCTTCAAATTGACGAATTAATTGAGTTTTGGGGTCAAGAACATGAGTTTACGGCCAAGGAACAAGCTTGGGCCGTAAACTCCATTTTATGGGGTTTTAAGCTCTTAAACTCCTTCCAAAACTCAATTGGACTTTAGATATGGCTAAGGGACTTCAAGTTATGGACTTAGAACATGTAAATCTTTGATTTTGAAGACTTTGAAGGAGTTTACGGCCAAGGCATAATCTTAGGCTGTAAACTCATGTTAATGGTGTTTTTCAAGTCCTTAAACGCCACCCGGGTCACTCCAAACACTCATTTTAAGGTGTTTAACCTCATTGGAGTGTAATGTTCCATATGATTAGTGAATGTATCCCTAATTGTATATATATGGACATTATTTCATTTTACATAGGGTCATCGCGAGTAATCAAATCCCGAACCAACGTCTAGCATTCAAAACCGACACGTTTCCGAGTCCGGTGAGTTCATACCCCTACCCTTTTTTCACTGTTTTTAGGGGGGGGGGGGGAACACAAGCAAAGTACAAGGAAATTCTTGTACTCAAAACATGTTTTCAGATGTGTGTTGATTAATTCATATGCTTTTGTTACTGATTACCACAACTGATAACCATTTGAACATGCAGATCACGTAACATATATTTGTGAATTAGGTCTTTAAATTGTTATGTTTTACATATATTTCACAAATGATTTTTCCACAATTTATCAGTTAAAAGCATTACATAAGACATTTGAATATAATACCTGTACACTGTTTTGTCCTCGGTAACACTCCACACATATACGCGAGTGGAGGACTATCATATTATTACTAGTAAATTTGTTAATCCTGTATAATTGGAGACACGTCCTTGGAGAACACTCCACCAGGGTACGCGAGTGGAGGACTACACCCATAACCAGAATCTCTGGTATTTAGAGAGCGTGACTTGAGTGTATAGATCTATACGGGGCTGACTACCCCACACCTGGCTGCTAGCTACAGCCGAACCGAAATGGTTCAAGGGTGACGAAAGTCATAAGTATGTGGACGACTTATTGCCACATGTGGACTACTTATTGCCACAGATTATTGTCTATTGTATGGTTATGGAACTCGCAATTAGGATAACAGAGATTTACATATAGTAATAATGAATCACTTTATACATCTTTTACATCCTTCACATCTTTCGTAACACTGTAACTAACATTCAGGAAAGTACGGGACTTTCCTGGGGAAAACATGGAAACCAATCAAAATTGCATCTTTTACATCTTTACATCGTTTACATTTGAAACCAACATGCAGGAAAGCATGGGGCTTTTCTGGGTAACACTTACCTAACTAGAAAGAATAACGAACTGGATAACATTACATCTTTTACAATTTGTAATACACAATAAGGAAAGTATGGGACTTTCCTGGTAACACATGATAAGCAAACAGATCAGTTTAATCAGTCATATAACCAACTATACATTTTTACATGGATAAACATATTTTCAAAGTATAAACTTATCATACCTTTCATTTGTGAATCAATAACTAACTATTAAGAAAATATGGGATTTTCTTGGTACATTCGATATTACAGAAACAGAAAGGAAACTCGAATCATATTCACAATCAAAACCGCTTATGAACTCACCAGCTTTATGCAGATTTTCAAACCGCTTGTGTTCTCAGGTCAACGTTAGAACAGGTACCCGGAGATTTCTCTTGATCAGAAGATGGAGTACATGAAGATCCGTTTCTTTTGTCTATATATACTATGTATCAACTGTACAAACTTTACTTTTGAAACAACTGTAAAACTTTATTATGTAATGTAATGGTTGTTCTACTTTACTTACTATGTGCATTGGATTTGATACTCAACGTGGAGTCAACCCCGGAAATGTTTCCGCCTTCGGTTTTCGGGGTGTGACAGATTGGTATCAGAGCCCTTGTTTATAGTGAATAAGGTATACCAAACCTTACATGGTATAAAACTATAAACACTAAATGGCCTAAGTGCTCTGAAATAAAAGTATCTCCAGACTATAAGTAATTTTCAAAAATATACAAGTATACCGAACCGTCGAGATTCGTATATATAAGTAGAACAAAACATAAGTAAATGGGTGCTGTATATTGCAGTTAAACCTGGGCAGTTATGTAGTCGTGTCTAGGGTCAATATAGCCTGGCCAACTATATTCATTCGAGACACGGCCAACATGTGCCTGGGAGTGATTGTGGTACGTGGCATGCCTAAAACTTACTCAATATCCCAAACAACAAATCGTCGCTACAGCGAACCATGAAATACTATGGGAGTATTTCTCGAGCCGATCCTCTGTAGAAATCCTCGTATACGTGTTATTCCTTGATCATTCCTTTAGCGATAAAATGTTCTATCTTGATAACTCCTTTCTTCTTTATCGCTTTGTATGATGCTATATTTGCCTTGATGAGATATCTCCTGTCCCATATCTCTTGATTCAATTCAGAGGACTTATGATCCTCTCTTTCCTGATCTTTTTAGATCAAGATGCCTCCAAGAAAGAGACCCAGCTCAACGAACAACAGCAATCCTCCTCCGCCACCACCTCCTATTCAGATTGATTTGGAAACACTTCAGGAAACCATTTCCGCTACCATATCAGCTCTCTTACCTCAACTGAACTCTAGGGGTTCGGGAGGTGAAACCCAAAACCCAGATGGTAGTCAGGGGCACCAAAGAGGAAATTCTTATAAGGATTTCATGAACGCGAAACCAACATCCTTTAATGGCACTGGAGGTGTCATTTCCTTATCCCGATGGTTCGAGAAAATCGAATCCACCTTCGAAATCTGTGCTTGTGCAGAGTATGATAAAGTTAAGTTTGCGGCTTGTACCTTCGAAGATAAAGCCTTGACTTGGTGGAATGGCCGAGTCAAATCTCTGACCTTACCTGTAGCAAATGCCAT
The DNA here is from genome assembly GCF_002870075.4 of Lactuca sativa. NCBI lineage: Eukaryota > Viridiplantae > Streptophyta > Magnoliopsida > Asterales > Asteraceae > Lactuca > Lactuca sativa. The sequence goes on along the minus strand of NC_056630.2, from coordinate 339,005,067 downwards.
GGGCTGGGAAGCCATGAAAGAACTTCTCCTTGCTTGAGTACTGCCCCCGTGGTGAAATGCAAAAATTAGAGCACGAGCTTTGGAATTTGAAGATGATAGGTTCTGACATTGCTGCGTATACTTCCCGATTCGATGATCTCGCACTTCTCTGCCCGGGATTAGTCACTCCTGAGAATAAAAAGATCGAAAGGTTTGTTTGGGGATTATCTCAACCGACAAAGAGTCATGTTTTGGCTGCTCGTCCGAATACTTACGATAGTGCCAAGACTTTAGCTCAAATTCTGATTGATCACAGCGATGACATTAAGGAAATCACTACCACTTCTGAGCCGACTCAAAGGAGTGGTGAAAAGAGGAAATTCTGGAAGAAAAAGAAGGGTCAATCTTCTCAAGGATCTTCCAAGAAACAACAGACGGTAGCAGTCCATGCTGCTACTGTTACTCCTGTCACTGCAGTTTCTGTTATAGGATCCACAGCTTCAACTCCTACCAGTAAATATGCTGGTAACCTTCCCCTGTGTGACAAGTGTAAATACCATCATCATCCTGGTCCTTGCCGAGAATTGTCTTGCACCAGCTGTGGTAAGAAAGGGCACACGGTTCGGTTCTGCAGAACTCCTACTCAATCAGCCAATCAATCATCAGGAGCAGGTGTTAGTCAAGCCTGCTACAACTGTGGAGAAGTTGGGCATTTTAAAAGGAACTGTCCCAAGAAATCAACTGCTGATAACACTAGAAGGATTCTAACCATGGGACGAGAGGAAGCAGTAGCTGATCCCACTGTTGTTTCGGGTACGTTCCTTCTCGACAACTCATATGCTAGTATACTTTTCGATTCGGGTGCTGAAAGGAGTTTTGTTAGTCATGCATTTAAACATAATCTAAAACCAAATCCTCAACCATTAACTGAAACGTTTACCGTCGAGATGGCTAACGGTGAGAAAGAACGCGCTAACGATATATTCATAGGTTGTACGCTTACCTTAAACGATCACTCATTTCCTATAGATCTCATGCCCGTCTCCATTAAGAGCTTTGATGTTATCATTGGCATGGATTGGTTAAGTCCCAATCATGCTGACATTCTTTGTTACGAAAAAGCCATCCGTCTCCATTTTCCTTCAGATCAAACTCTGGTAATCTATGGCGATAAACCCATTTCCAATCTTCATATCATCTCTTGCATCAAAGCTCGAAAGCTTCTCCGAAAGGAGTGCGTTGCATTCTTAGCTCATGTGATCAACAAGAATCAAGAAGTTAAAAACCTCGCGAGCATTCCCGAGGTCTGCAATTTTCCCGATGTGTTCCCTGAAGAGCTTCCAGGAATTCCTCCCGAACGTCAGGTCGAGTTCCGTATTGACCTAATTCCTGGAGCTACTCCCGTAGCAAAATCTCCGTATCGTCTAGCTCCAGCAGAAATGCAGGAGTTATCTAGTCAACTCAATGAGTTGCTAAGTAAAAGATTCATTAGGCCAAGTTCCTCACCCTGGGGAGCTCCGGTTCTGTTTGTCAAGAAGAAAGATGGATCCTTTCGGATGTGCATCGACTATCGTGAACTGAACAAATTGACCGTTAAGAATCGATATCCTCTTCCACGTATAGATGACCTCTTTGATCAACTTCAGGGAGCCAGCTACTTTTCTAAGATAGACCTTCAGTCAGGTTACCATCAGTTGCGAGTTCATGAAAGTGATGTGCCCAAAACAGCTTTTAGGACTCGGTATGGACACTATGAGTTCGTAGTGATGCCCTTCGGTCTAACCAATGCACCGGCTGTGTTCATGGACCTTATGAACCGGGTGTGCCGTCCCTTCTTAGACAAATTCGTCATCGTGTTCATTGACGACATCCTCGTTTACTCCCGAAGCGAAGAGGACCACAAACAACACTTGAGGTTAGTGTTGGAGACCCTTAGATCCGAAAAACTATACGCGAAATTTTCCAAATGTGAATTCTGGATACGGAAGGTAACTTTCCTCGGTCATGTGGTAAGTGAGGAAGGTATTCATGTTGATCCTTCCAAGATTAAGGCAATAGAGAATTGGTCAGCACCGAAGACACCCACAGAAATCCGACAATTCTTGGGTCTCGCTGGCTATTATCGAAGGTTCATCCAAAACTTTTCCCGAATCGCCAAACCTCTAACCACTCTAACACAGAAAGGTGTACCCTTTTGTTGGGGTGATAAGCAAGAAAACGCATTTCAGACGTTGAAGAAAGCTCTGTGCAGCGCGCCTATCCTATCCTTACCCGAAGGGACAGAGGACTTTGTTGCCTACTGCGATGCGTCTACTCAAGGTTTAGGTTGTGTGCTGATGCAGAGAGGAAAAGTGATTGCTTATGCCTCTAGGCAGTTGAAAATACACGAGGTCAAGTATACCACACACGACTTGGAGCTTGGAGCCGTAGTTTTTGCATTGAAAATTTGGAGACATTACCTTTACGGAACTAAGTGCATGATCTTTACTGATCATAAGAGCCTGCAACATATCTTTGACCAAAAAGACCTGAACATGAGACAAAGGCGATGGGTAGAGCTACTCAGTGATTATGAGTGTGAAATCCGCTATCATCCCGGCAAGGCCAATGTGGTAGCAGATGCCCTTAGCCGAAAGGAGAATACCAGTAACAAAGTGAAGATTCAGTCGATAACCATCCATTCCAACCTACCCGTGCAAATCCGAGAAGCTCAGTTAGAAGCCCTGAAACCTGAGAACATGACAATTGAAGCTTTGAGAGGGATGGAAAAGAAACTTGAGATCAGAAGTGACGGAGTCCAGTGTTTTATGGATCGAATCTGGATTCCCAAGTCTGGAGGATTAAGAGAGTTAGTCATGGAGGAAGCACATAGAACCAAATACTCTGTTCACCCGGGCTCTGACAAGATGTACTTAGATCTCAAGAAACAATATTGGTGGCCAAACATGAAAGCTGAGATAGCCACATTCGTAGGCAAGTGCTTGACTTGCGCCAAAGTCAAAGTTGAACATCAGAAACCATCAGGTCTGCTTCAACAACCCGAGATTCCTGAGTGGAAATGGGAGATGATTACCATGGACTTCATCACCAAACTACCCAAGTGCTTGAATGGGAATGATACCATTTGGGTGATTGTTGATCGTTTGACAAAATCCGCTCATTTCATTCCAATTAAAGAATCATTCAAAATGGAAAGACTTGCGCGAATCTACATCCAAGAGGTAGTACGTCTACACGGTGTACCTGTATCCATTATCTCTGATCGAGATAGCAGGTTTACTTCCAGATTCTGGCAATCCCTTCAGAAAGCCCTTGGAACCCAACTAGACATGAGCACAGCATTCCATCCTCAGACTGACGGTCAAAGCGAGAGAACAATCCAAACTCTGGAGGACATGCTTAGGGCATGTGTCATTGATTTTGGAAGGTCGTGGGACGAACATCTACCATTGATCGAATTCTCATACAACAACAGTTACCACACCAGCATTAGGGCTGCCCCGTTCGAAGCCCTATACGGTCGCAAGTGCAGATCCCCTCTGTGCTGGACCGAGGTAGGAGATACACAATTAGCAAAGAGTCGAGTCCCCGACAGTGCACTTACCGGTCCTGAAATAATCCGTGAAACCACTGAGAAAATTATTCAAATCCGTGAACGACTAAAGGCCTCACGTGATCGTCAAAAGAGTTACGCTGATAATCGTCGGAAACCACTAGAATTCCAGGTTGGGGACCGTGTTCTGTTGAAAGTCTCGCCCTGGAAAGGCACTGTACGTTTCGGTAAACGTGGGAAACTCAATCCGAGGTACATTGGACCATTTGAAATCATCGCCAGAGTTGGTCCGGTAGCATATAAACTTCATTTACCTCACGAACTTAGTAACATCCACCCCGTCTTTCATGTTTCAAACCTCAAGAAGTGCCTATCCGATGAAACCCTAGTGATTCCGTTAGACGAGATTGAGGTCGATGAAAACCTCAACTTTGTGGAGGAGCCAATCGAAATCATGGATCGAGAAGTCAAACGTACGAAACAGAGTCGCATTCCGTTGGTGAAGGTTCGCTGGAATGCTAAGCGAGGACCGGAGTTCACTTGGGAGCGGGAAGACTCGATTAAACAAAAATATCCACAACTCTTTTCTAATCCATGATTTGTATCTTGTCTTGTGTTTTAAACTTTGAATTTCGGGACGAAATTCCCTCTAACGGGGGGATAATGTAACAACCCGAAAATTCATATCACTTCTTGTATCACAACTTGTAATCCGATCCGATCAACCAAACGTCATTTTCAATTTCGTTTTCAATTACACCAATTAATTAAAGTCATTAGTTTATATTGACCTAAAATGACTTAATGGGTGTCTTAAAACATTAGAAATCATTTTAAACACCCAACTTTAGTGATCGGAATATTTCTAGAAATTACTATGTCGGGTTAAGGTAACTCAATCGCGTACGACCAAAAACCTCATTTAACGTCGGTATCGGGTAGAATTCTATCATGTCAAATTCCCGAACACTATATAACCATGATTTAGACTCCATTTGAAGCCTTTGGCCAAATTCACACTAAACTCTTACAACCTCTCTCCTCCAAGCTAGAATTAAGGTCCAAATCACAAGTTTAAGGCTTCAAATCTTTAAGGTAACCTCTCTAGCATGTTATTCATCATCTTTAGCCTTCAAATTGACGAATTAATTGAGTTTTGGGGTCAAGAACATGAGTTTACGGCCAAGGAGCAAGCTTGGGCCGTAAACTCCATTTTATGGGGTTTTAAGCTCTTAAACTCCTTCCAAAACTCAATTGGACTTTAGATATGGCTAAGGGACTTCAAGTTATGGACTTAGAACATGTAAATCTTTGATTTTGAAGACTTTGAAGGAGTTTACGGCCAAGGCATAATCTTTGGCCGTAAACTCATGTTAATGGTGTTTTTCAAGTCCTTAAACGCCACCCGGGTCACTCCAAACACTCATTTTAAGGTGTTTAACCTCATTGGAGTGTAATGTTCCATATGATTAGTGAATGTATCCCTAATTGTATATATATGGACATTATTTCATTTTACATAGGGTCATCGCGAGTAATCAAATCCCGAACCAACGTCTAGCATTCAAAACCGACACGTTTCCGAGTCCGGTGAGTTCATACCCCTACCCTTTTTTCACTGTTTTTAGGGGGGGGGGGAACACAAGAAAAGTACAAGGAAATTCTTGTACTCAAAACATGTTTTCAGATGTGTGTTTATTAATTCATATGCTTTTGTTACTGATTACCACAACTGATAACCATTTGAACATGCAGATCACGTAACATATATTTGTGAATTAGGTCTTTAAATTGTTATGTTTTACATATATTTCACAAATGATTTTTCCACAATTTATCAGTTAAAAGCATTACATAAGACATTTGAATATAATACCTGTACACTGTTTTGTCCTCGGTAACACTCCACACATATACGCGAGTGGAGGACTATCATATTATTACTAGTAAATTTGTTAATCCTGTATAATTGGAGACACGTCCTTGGAGAACACTCCACCAGGGTACGCGAGTGGAGGACTACACCCATAACCAGAATCTCTGGTATTTAGAGAGCGTGACTTGAGTGTATAGATCTATACGGGGCTGACTACCCCACACCTGGCTGCTAGCTACAGCCGAACCGAAATGGTTCAAGGGTGACGAAAGTCATAAGTATGTGGACGACTTATTGCCACATGTGGACTACTTATTGCCACAGATTATTGTCTATTGTATGGTTATGGAACTCGCAATTAGGATAACAGAGATTTACATATAGTAATAATGAATCACTTTATACATCTTTTACATCCTTCACATCTTTCGTAACACTGTAACTAACATTCAGGAAAGTACGGGACTTTCCTGGGGAAAACATGGAAACCAATCAAAATTGCATCTTTTACATCTTTACATCGTTTACATTTGAAACCAACATGCAGGAAAGCATGGGGCTTTTCTGGGTAACACTTACCTAACTAGAAAGAATAACGAACTGGATAACATTACATCTTTTACAATTTGTAATACACAATAAGGAAAGTATGGGACTTTCCTGGTAACACATGATAAGCAAACAGATCAGTTTAATCAGTCATATAACCAACTATACATTTTTACATGGATAAACATATTTTCAAAGTATAAACTTATCATACCTTTCATTTGTGAATCAATAACTAACTATTAAGAAAATATGGGATTTTCTTGGTACATTCGATATTACAGAAACAGAAAGGAAACTCGAATCATATTCACAATCAAAACCGCTTATGAACTCACCAGCTTTATGCTGATTTTCAAACCGCTTGTGTTCTCAGGTCAACGTTAGAACAGGTACCCGGAGATTTCTCTTGATCAGAAGATGGAGTACATGAAGATCTGTTTCTTTTGTCTATATATACTATGTATCAACTGTACAAACTTTACTTTTGAAACAACTGTAAAACTTTATTATGTAATGTAATGGTTGTTCTACTTTACTTACTATGTGCATTGGATTTGATACTCAACGTGGAGTCAACCCCGGAAATGTTTCCGCCTTCGGTTTTCGGGGTGTGACACTCGATAACAATTCTCAACAATTGGTATCAGAGCAGGATTCAAACTGCTTAGATCTGATTTTTGTATTAGAATCATTTGCTTTTTGAGTTGCAATTTTACTCAAAATTTTCCGCGCATTTTGGTTTTGAAAATCACTTTTGATCTTCAGATTTGAATTGATTCTGTCATTGAATTGTTAAGTCGAGTAATCGATTAGTGATTTGTGATCAATTCATTTGATCAAATTCTCTATTTCATCAAGTTTTTCAAGCTTTCTAAAAATTTTCTGTGTTCATCAATGGCGAACTTCAACATGAATACAATGACTTCCTTCTCTCACTTGCTTGGTTCCTCAACCAAAATTCCGATGTTAATTCCAGAATACTATGATCAGTGGGCTGATAGAATGGAAGATTACTTAAATGGAATTGACGAAGAACTTTGGAATTGTATCGATGGAACAGTACAAGCTCCTGCTAATGTTCAACCAATTGGACCATCCACTGCATCTACTGATGTTGATGATCAACTAAAACGACTGAAGAATAATGAAAAGAGGTGCATGAGGGAACTAAGAGGTGCTCTACCTCCTGTGGTTTACAATTACATCCGTAGTTGTAAAACAGCCAAGGATATCTGGAACACTCTAAAAGAAAAGTATCAAGGTAGCGAAAAGACGAAGATCAACTCTGTGAAGCAATGTCTAGTTGAACTGAAGGAATTCAGACCAAAGGATGCATAAACTCTTGAAAATTACTATGATCGTCTGAATGAGCTTATGTTTCGCTGCAATAGGTATGGAATCACTAGATCTCTCATGGAATTCAATTTAACTTTCATTATGGGTCTTCGCAAGGAATGGCTAAATGTGAGCATGATGATTAAGAATCAACAAAGTTTTGATACAACTAAATTGAATGATCTCTACAATCAACTGAAAACACATGAATGTGAGGTCTCAGAAATATATGAAGAATCAAAACAGGTTATTCGTGGTCCTTTGGCTCTTGTTTCAAAGGTATCAGAAACTGATGGTAATGAAAAAGATGGTTCAGATGAAGAAGGATTTTTGACGAACTCTGATGATGAAGCTGTGGCATTCTATTCAAACAACAGAGTTAAGAAGTTTTTCAAAAAGCCTTTTAATCCAAAAGGAAAGACTAGTGATGTGAAGAATGCTATCACAAGAACTGGAGGGGAGGAGAGGAAGAAAATGGAGAAAGCAGATGAGAAACAGAAAGACGCGAAAGAAGAGAAGAAGTTGAAAGGTGATTCAGGAATTTATTGTCACTATTGCAATGGTGCGAATCATTTCGCAGCCGATTGCATGTTGCGAAAGAAAGAAGAGAAGAAAGAAAAAGTTAAAGATGAAGCTTACTACTCTGAAAAGATTGAAGAAATACGTGCAAAGACCAAAGGAGTGTCTTTAGTTGCGAAGGGTCAATCTACGGATGAAGAAAGTGGAACATATCAGATCTGGTCTTCAGGATCCGATGACGAGGAAATGAGGCATCCTACACATGGAGCAATGTTCGCAAGTTTTGAAGATTGCGAAGAGAACATTTCAGGGAGATGCTTCTTATCTAAATCCACTGAAGAATCACCCATGACAACCAAGGTACGTGCAATACTTGAATCTTTTAATGTTCCTTTATCTGCTTATGATGTTGAAATTGTTTCATTTGATGATACTGTGGCTTATTTTGATTCTGTTATTGTGTCTGTTAGTAATGAAGCTAAAAAATTAAATTTGCAACTAAGTGAGACACGAAGAGATTTAGAAATAAAGAGGAGCAGAGTAGAAAAACTGGAATTGCAGATCAAAAATATAGATTGTGATAGGACTAATCTTACAAATGATGTTAGGTTGTTGCTAGCACAAAGAAACATATATTGTAATTCTGCAAAAACGATTGTATGCAAAATTAACTGCTTTACATCATTCTTCTGACATTAGCAAAGAACAACATAGGAAACTTTTACCTTTTCTTGAGTATGAACGTGAAAAAGTTGATGTTGTTTCTTATGATTGCGAAAGTACAATTGCTCAATTTGACAAAATACCTGATGATAGATATCCATATGGTATTGTCAAAATTGATGAATTTCTGAATGCTGATGAGTTGGTTAACATTGTCAATGAAAGTTTGACAAACAGTGAACAAGTGAAAATCATAAAGAAAACCGAAAATTCAACTCTTGCCTCACAATTTAACTATGCTGATATTGATGAAAATTCAGATAATGTGAGTGCAATCAGTGAGATAGAAGCGGAAGAAGAGGTTGATTGTTCTCAATTGTCAATCATTAATATCACATCTAAGATCAAAGGTAAACAAATAATAGTTGATTCAATAGTAGAGGATGAAATTGATAAACCTTCAACTTTGCAACATTGGAAGTTTGATAATGTGGAAGTTGAAAGCTGGAAAACTGATGATACTGATGAGAACAAAGAAGAAAAGAAAGATTCAAATGAAACACCTCAAAGAGTTGTGGTTGATCAAGTGTTTGAAAATACAAAAGAATTTGACAAAATTTTAAATGACAAAGGAGCACATTATTTGGAAACCAACACAGTGGTATATCCAAATTTTGTATGTACTGATAAAACCATTTTTCCAAATCAAGTTTTTGTCACTACTGGAAATGTTGAGAAAGTTCATCCTGAATTCAACAAAATGATTGAAAAAGATAATCAAAAGTCCACGACAAAAGGTTTTTTTGCAAATCAAAACACAGCAGAAAACAATTTAACTCAAAATCCTTATGTGTTTCAAAAACAAAAAATCATTACAAAAATGGGTGGTTAAAGGTGAAAAATCAAACAAAATTTTTGAAAAAGTTGAAAAATCAAAGTTTGAAGTGAAACTAAATTCACATGAATTTAAATTGATGGTTGGAAATTATTCAACAGAAAATAATGTTTCAAAAAGAAAAGCAAGAAAATCAATATTCTGGCAAGTTGTGTCTAATGACAAACCAAGAGATGAAAAAGAACAAATTTCAAAAACATCATCAAAATTTGAAAACAAAAATACACAAACAGATTCAAGTTTTCATAAACCAATAAACTCTGTTGACAAGGTTCCATATATTCGCAAATATGACAACAATCGAAAATTTGAGAATTCGCAAAAATTTACAAATAATCAAAAGTTTCAAAATGTTGACAAATTAACGAATACTTCATCAAGTTTGAAAAACTCAACTCAAGCCAAAGTGAAATTTTCACTAAAACAACCAAAATTTCCAAATCATTCAGTCTTAAAACCAACCAAAGTTTCATATACAAAAGGAAAATCTAATGTAAGTACGATCAATCATTGGTTTGAAGGGAAATGAAGAAAATATCAAAGTGGGAAGTTCTCAGAAGAACAAATCAAGAATGCATTTGATAAGTTCGCAAATAATTCTTCAACTGCTAGTTCAACATCTCATAATTCGCAAGTTCCGGTTCAAAAATGGAAACCAGTTATCAAAAATGCGAATGTTGTGAAGGATAAGATTACAATCAATGGAAATCCAAAACTATTGAATGACTATATCTCAATATCTAGATCTGATGATGTTGATATAATGGATTCTGTTACAAACAAAGTGAAAGCATGGTTTTTAAATTCCAAGAATTTGTTTCATTCTACTAATGATGGACCCAACAAGTCTTGGGTTCCTAAATTCTTTCAATAAATGCAGGTGATGTGTGACGAGCAATATGATACGAAATGGTATATTGATAGTGGTTGCTCTCTTCATATGACTGGAAGAAAGGAAAACTTACGAGATTATAGAAGCTTGGAAAATGCTGGAGTAGTCAAATTTGGAAATAATCACAAGTTTCAAATGAAAGGCTATGGCAAAGTCACAAATGGAAACTTCACTGTAAACAGAGTTGCTTATGTTGAAGGACCTCAACATAATTTGATAAGTGTGTCACAACTTGTTGTTGGTACTGGAAATCAAGTAGTATTTAATGAAGAAGGAAGTATCATTTAAAATGCGAAGTCAAATGAAATACATCTCAAATCCAAAAGATATGGTGATATGTTTACACTGGACATCAAACCAATTGTGGGAAAACGTGCTGTGTGTTTAATATCAAAAGAATCTAATGATCTCAACTAGCTTTGGCATAGAAGATTGTCACACTTGAACTTTCGAAATATTAATAAACTTGTAAGTGAAGATTTAGTTCGAGGGTTACCAGTACTAAAATTTGACAATGATTCTTTGTGTGCAGCTTGCGAACAAGGAAAACAACATCGAAAAGGTCATCCGATTGTGATAGATTCAAAAATCGTAGAACCATTGGAACTTCTTCACATTGACTTATGTGGACCATCGACTGTTGCAACATCAATAAAAAGCGGTATATTTTAGTTGTTGTAGATGATTTCTCTCGATTCACATGGGTGTTTTTTCTTAGGTTGAAATCTGAAGTTGCTCAGACGATGATAGATTTTATCAAAAAGATTGAACTCAGTCTGAAGAAGAATGTACGAAAAATTAAAAGTGATAATGGCTCTGAGTTTACAAATGAAACTCTTGATATTTTTCTCACAAGCAAAGGCATTTCGCATAATTTCTCATCACCATATACTCCACAACAAAATGGAGTTATTGAAAGAAGAAATCGATCTCTATGCGAAGCAGCCAGGACCATGTTAACATATGCGAATCTACCTCAATATCTTTGGGCAGAAGCAGTGTCCACTGCATGTTTTACTCAGAATCGATCATTCATTCATCGAAGATTCAATGTTACTCCATATGAAATAATCAACAATCGGAAACCTAATGTAAAATTCTTTCATGTTTTTGGTTGCAGGTGTTTGATCATGAATCTCAAAGATAATTTGTCCAAGTTCCAAGCTAAAGCTGATGAAGGCATATTCTTAGGATATTCACAGAATTCAGTTGCATACAGAGTGGTTAATAAAATAACAAGAAAAGTTGAAGAAACTTTCAATTTAACATTTAATGATTACTATCTTAAACAAATGGATAGTAAATTTGAAAATAAATCAATACTTGTGGATTCAAATACTCCAATTAATAATTCTGAAATAAATGATTTTGATTATGACTTAATTTTCGGCATTCCTGACAGGGCAATTGATGCAGAAAATAATGCTCCTGATAATCAAACATCAGAATCCTCAAAACGTACTGATGATTCGACAATAACTTGTGAAAGTACGCCTGATATTCATGTGGAGGAGGAACATACGAGTATTCATGAAGATAATCAGCCAACTTTCGAGGGGGAGACTGAAATTATGAATCATCAAGTTGAGGGGGAGCATTCGCAGAATCAACAGGAACATCATTTTGAGGGGGAGCATCAAGATGAAGATCATGTTGAGGGGGAGCATGATGAAACAGAGACAATTAATCTTGATGAAAATGATGAGTTTCATGAACTAAATGATAATTTTTCTATTGCAGGATCTGAAAATGAAGATATATATGAAGATGCACCATTAGAATTTGATCCAAATTTTCCACCACTTGAGAAATGGACAAGAAATCATCCAAAAGAACAGGTAATTGGTAATCCACAAGAAGGTGTGTTGACTAGAGCTCAAATTCGTGCGAAAAATGAGGTACTGAATGCGAACCAAGAACTATGTATGTTTAATGTATTTATTTCGAAAATAGAGCCAAAGACAGTAAAGGATGCTATGGAACACTCAAATTGGGTTGTTGCTATGCAATCTGAACTGGTTGAATTTGAACGAAACAAGGTTTGGAGATTAGTTTCTAAACCTTCTGATGTTTCAATTGTCGCATTAAAATGGATTTTTAAAAACAAAACCGACAAAGATGGCAATATTATTCGAAATAAAGCAAGACTAATGGTTAAAGGTTATTCACAACAAGAAGGCATAGACTACGAAGAAACATTTGCACCTGTTGCAAGACTTGAAGCAGTTCGCATATTTTTAGCCTATGCAGCTCACAAAGACTCTGATGTTTATCAAATGGATGTTAAATGTGCATTCTTAAAAGGAGAACTAGAAGAAACAGTGTATGTTGAACAACCACCAGGATTTATAAGCAATGAACATCCTAATGATGTTTATATCCTAGACAAAGCTTTATATGGATTAAAACAAGCACCAAGAGCCTGGTACGCAACACTTACAAATTTCTTGAAACAATCTAAATTTAAACAAGGATCAGTTGACCCCACATTATTTCGCAAGAAAGTTGGGTGTCATCTAATGCTTGTTCATATTTATGTTGATGATATTATCTTTGGCTCAACTGATCCAACATTGTCAATTGAATTTGAAAATTTAATGAAAAGTCAGTTTGAAATGAGCATGATGGGAAAAATTAATAATTTTCTTGGGTTAAACATAAGACAGAACAGGGATGGAATCTTAATCAGTCAAGAAAAATATACGAAGAACTTGCTTGAAAAGTTTGGAATGACTAATTGCACAAAACTCAGAGTACCAATGGCAGTAGGAACAAGACTAACTCCTTCTTAGATGCTCCTGCTGTTGATTTAACACTTTATCGAAGCATGATAGGGTCTTTATTGTACTTAACTGCAAGTAGACCTGATATTATGTTTTCGGTTTGCAATTGTGCTAGATATCAAGCTAATCCCAAAGAACCTCATCTGATTGCAGTGAAAAATATTTTTCGCTATCTAAAGGGAACCGTTTCTTTAGGACTTTGGTATCCTGCGAAAATGGGGTTTTTCATTCAAGCTTTTTCAGATTCTGATCTAGGAGGATGTACTTTGGATAGGAAAAGTACGAGTGGTGGATGTCAACTATTGGATGGGAAGTTGGTGAGTTGGCAATCAAAGAAACAGACTTGTGTGGCTATATCAACCGCTGAGGCAGAATACATAGCTGCTGCTGCTTGCACTTCACAAATTATTTGGATTCAGAGTCAACTTCATGACTATGCAATAAACATGAAAAAGATTCCTTTGTATTGTGATTCGCAAAGTGCAATTCGCATTTGTCATAATCCAGTACAACATTCAAAGACAAAACATATTGCTCTTCGATATCATTTTATCAAAGATCATGTGGAAGATGGGAATATTGAAATTCATTTTGTTAAAACAACTGAACAACTTGCTGATATTTTTAGAAAACCTCTTGATGAAAAATCATTTGTTAGAATTTTAGCAGTTTTGGGGATGATTAATGCGAATTCAATTTCAACAACTCATGCCTAAAAGTCTTGTTCAACAGTTATGAGTCAAATTTGTTCAGAGGTTACTGTTCATTCAGAGGCTTCGCATGGCTTCGCATCCACATCTTTTCACATATCGAGATCATAGCAACTAAAGTAAGGTTTACGACTATTTTTTTTTTTACTTTTGAAAAATCAAAAATCCAAAAAGATTTTCTTTTGTTATGTTTTTCATTTTGAAAAATTAAAAATCCAAAAAGATTTTTTTGTTGTTATGTTCTTTAATTTTGAAAAATTCAAAAATCACAAAAATATTTTTGTTTTCTTTGTTCTTTAAACTTTGTGGGCTTAGAATTTAATACAGGGCTAAAATGAGAAGAGGTCATACTTATGTGTTTCTACGGGAAGGTATCAAATTTCTTTTAAAAACTAGTTAGGATGTCCCTAGAAGCATGCTGCTGTATGTAGACCAAAAGCCTCAACATGACTCTATGTGTGTGAAGAAAGCCTTAATGAAATTATCACATGAAAATTTCTTCCCAAAAAGGCTTATATTCGCATAAGTCAACAGAGCTACCTTACTTTTCTCAAATGAGTTAAGAGTTTTCTGTTTTGTCCATAATCACAGAGGTACACTTCGATTCTTATCCAATCTTTTTATACCAAACCATTCTTACACTCCAAATTTTTGAAGGGATTTGTCCTTGAGGTCTTTGATCAAACCAATCAAAACCTAGACAAATCACAAGTCTGTGTTTATGATCTAACATCATCAGTTCGTGATGGAAGTGAAACCCAAAAATCATAAACCTTAAGGAATTGACGGGGAACTTTGTTCCAGATTTTTACGAAACCTTTGTTTCAGTATCAACAATTTCGAAACTTAAAATCATATTCAATTCGCATGTGTGGTCTTGATCAAATATTCACAATCAAGAATGTTTGTTACCCAACAAGATCCAGAACAAATTTTCTTTTGAATATGATTTCAGTGTAAGTTTCATTCGCAAATCCTTGTCATGATAAATATTTTCACAAGCCAACTTGTCACTGACTACACTGGTCAAACAAGTAATTTCATTTACAATTTCTCACCTTACGTTAAGGCTGATATGTAATGAAATTTCAAACCAATCCACAATGTCTTTTAAAATAAGCCCTTCGATACTTCTCTACAAGTATTTGATTGTAAATCACGGGCAATTACACAAGCTGTTGATTATCTCTCTTGATAATTAACGAAGCAACCTTTTCCTGGGGTTTTACTGCATTCATGTCAAATTAAATTTTTGACATCATAATATTCCAAATATTTTTTTTGTTTCTCATCTTATTTTGTTGACACAATGCACACACAAAATCCTTGAAGTTTTGAGTAAGACCAACTCAGACTGATGATTTCGCAAATCTGGCATATGACTTCACTTTATATCCCAAAAGTGAAAGAGCATTGACTCCATGCGAAGGGTTTTAACAGTTCAGATTCTATAACGGGAAACTTGACAGGCTGTATACTTAAAATGGTTGGTATTCTATCCGGTTTTCAAGGAGATGGGACAGTTACTTTTTGAAGCATGGTTATCTTTTGCAGTCATGATCCGATTTTCAAGGTGCCACATCGGATAACATTAAATTTATCCCGCTTTCATTTCAAATCATTTTTGAGTAACCTATAAAAGGGGGATCAAGCACACTATATACGGTTACGCAAACAAAACTCTCATAAAACTTCAAAGTCTAAACCTTGATCAAAACTTCATCTTTCTCAAAACCCTAACAATGGCAGCCACTCAATCCAACACTGATGAAGTTCTTTCTCAATCCTTGATGAAAATCGAAAGCACCAATTATCAAGTTGATCCAAACGTTTCCTCTTATCCTGAAGAATTGAAGATGCTTATCGTTGCTCTGAAACGATCACCTCTGTCAACTGCCATGTTCAGTTCCTTCTCTGTTCCAATGATATGGTTATCCATGGCAGCTTCAACGGCATCATACAATCACACAGCGGATGTGATCACCTTCAATTTAACCAACAACAAACGGGTTAAACTGTCCAAGAAGATGTTTGTTGAAATCTTGCAGATTCCAAACAACCCTCCGTTTGTCAAACCTGTCAACTCGCAAATCATTCACATGTTCAACGAGATGGGTCATCAACCGAAGCTTGAGAAAATCAATGACTTTAGAAAGTCTGGGTTGCCGTGTATCTGGAATTTCTTATTTGGCATTTTTCTAAGATGCCTTACAGGAGGATCCGTCGGACTGGATAGAGGAAGAATCGAAGTATATGCCATGGTTATGGGCATATACTATGATATCAACGTAGATTATGCAACCCAGTTATGGAAGGAATTTGTTAAAAGTCTTGAAAACACAAATTCGGAAAAGGGGATCTCGTGTGCAAGATATTGGAGCTTGATTCTAGAAAAGATCTATGAAAAAGAATCAATTCCAGTAATAGAGGATGCTGAAGTTGCAGAATTTTCTTTATACCAGTTTCCAAAGATGGTAGAAGATGATGAAGCAATCTTTACTCATGTTGCTCGCATTCCAGATGCGATGCTTCACAAAGTGTCTCAAACTCACAAAGTTTTGGTATGATATTTGCGAACTGTTGATCCATCAGAGCAGACTGGAGTATTACTAGATGTTGCTACTCCATCAAAGAAGAAGAAGATTAGCAAGAAAGATGCGAAGGGTTCATCCTCACCAAAAGTTCACGATGAAGCTATTCAGACTGAAGAAACTTCATCAAAGTCGAAGAAAGAAATCATACCTTCTATGTCTGGGGTATTGAAGAAAATTCGCAAGGCTGAGGTGAGTAGTAAAGGCGTTACTATTCGCAGTATTCCAGCTCCGGTTTCTCCAGGAAAGAAAAGACAAAGAGCTGAAGATGTTGCCAAAAATATGCAACGTACACTTTTCAAAAGGAGAAAGATGGTGATTCGCAATGAATCATCTGATGAAGAAATCGTACCAGAAACTCCACCCGTAACATCTATGGTAAATGTTTCTTTACCGATTATTCATACTTCACAAATTTCTACTACTCTAACACAAACCAAACCACTCGAAATAGTTCCTACCAAATCAGTTTCTGAGGAGGTACCTATTTCTAATACGGTTGTCAATGTATCTGATACGGGGGCACCTATCCTGAGTGTTGCAACCACAATCCCAATCTCAATCTCCTTACCCATTTCATTACCAGTTGTTTCAATTCCAGTTACCACTTTATCCACCACTTCCTCAATTTTTGATCATGCTCTTCAAAACCCATTCACAACACTTTTTCCATCACAATCACCCGAAAATCCTCAATCTTCGCAATCTTTATCTAATAATGAAGCTGAAGGCGGTGCCTTTGGAGGAATCCTTGAAGATATTCATTTTGATTCAGAGGAGGAGGATATTCCTGGTCATATGCTTATGACAGGAAAACAATTTAAAATCCTGAATCAAAAATTAAATTGTATTATTCAGTCGCAAGCTGATTCTGGCAGGATGTCCTCTATTTCCGCTATGGAGGTTGATGTAATGATAAAAGGGGCTGAGAAGCGGATTATGGAGAAGGTTGATCAATCTGACAAAAATAATGAGCTTCGCATTCAAACACAAGGGAGAAATTTTTCTTCAACAGTAAAGGATTTGAAAGTTGTTGCAAAAGAACGTCATGTTCTTTTTGTCCAAGATGTGAAGAAGGTTCGAGAAGATGTCAACATTAAAATTCAAGAATTGAAATCTGAAATTGCAAAGGAGCTTCAAGATATTCATACTCAAAATGCTGAAGTTCAAAAGCAGATTGTGGAGGTTTCTTCAAAAGTACAAAAGTTTGTAGATGTTCGTAATTCTGAAGCAACTACTGAAGAAACAAAGGAGAAGCTTGCTCAGCTATTCAAGTTGGTGTCTGAGCTTAAGATGATGGTTTCGCAATCTTCAACAACACAAATTCTCACTCCTGAGTTCTTGACTCTAAAGATTAATACTTTAGAGCAAGCAATTCAGAAAGCTCTTGCTCCACTCGGAAATTTTACTTCTTTACTACCCAGGAGTGCCCCACCTGCTTTCACAGGGGTGCAAGGGGGAGATAAAAGATCAAGTAAAGAAGAACATGCAAAGACAGTTGGGAAAATTATATCTACTCAACTTATAACTACTCTTCCCATAATTACGAAGCCAATTTCCTCAACCACAGTAACCACAAAAACGATTGCCAAAGGAATCGTTATTGGATAAAAAGATGGAGGTTCAAGTTCAAAACCTCAAACAAATATAGTGGGAAAAGGAAAAGGGATCTTATATGAAAAATCAAAGGAGGAGAAGAAAGCTGAGGCTGAAGCCGAGTTGGAAAGAATGAGGCAAGTTCAGAGCATTATGAGGCAGAGATATGTACGAGTTTGAGAAGAAGCCAAAGAGGAGTTATGATATTGCGAACTCAGATAATTGTTAGCTGGATTTTCTAATAAATGAAATGTTATTCATTACTGGTCAGTACCAGATAAGTGAGAAGTTTGATAATCCTGATGATTATACTCACATGAAAATCAGATTTCATGTTGTCTTGGGGAAGAATTCAGATGATGTTTGGTCTTGATTGAAGATCAAAAAGGTGCTGACAATCAAGAAAGACGTATTATTTGAAGATATGCTTCAAAATTTTCATTATTTTGTTATCAGAGCAGACAACAAGCAGTATGACTTCACAGTAGCTGATTTTCCATTGATGAACTGTAATGATTTAATTCAAGTGGCTCTGATCTTGAATCATATAGAAGAAAATAATCTCAAAGGCTCTGAGACAGAAGTGTTCAAGGTAGGCTTCGCACATGTGAAGCCATTCATCGACAACTACTTCGATTGTTTGGCCCTTACAGATGATGAACTAGCTAATGTGTTGGGTAGAGAAGTAAAAGTTCCTTGGGAAGAAACTTTATCCCAATCAGCTTTTTCGAAATATGTAGTTGGAGAAATATGCCTAAAACCATTCGGCATGGTGTTTTCTAGAAGAGACACAAAAGGGAAACCAAAGAAATTCTTGTTCAAAGTCTTAGAGATTGAAAGATATGATTCTTCGCAATATACACACTTTATTGTACGTATGAATAATTGCAAAAAGAATAATTAAGGAGACAAGAAAGATCTCAAAAAGGTGATCTCCTGGTATGGAGAAGTGCGAAGGACAATCCACTCTGCTATTCAAAAGCTTATGGGATGAATAGCGTCGACTATTTACAAAGGGGGAGAATGTAGATGTAAAATTGTAAAAGTCGAATATAGTGAATTGTATAGTTTCGCATTTTATGTTATTTTACTAAGTCATCAGTTTTGCGAAGTGATAATGTCTAGACTTAGTATATTTTTTGTACACTCATGTTCCCTATAAATAGGGACTGAGGTTAGAAGTAGAGAAGGACTTTTCGTAACAGATATCTCTTCTCTACTTATTTTGTAATCAGTCTTTATCAATATGAGATCTGATTAATATTTACTTTTCGTGTTCTTAATCTTCAATCACTCAAATCTAACTTTGTTTTCTCAAATCTCGATAACAATTCTCAACACTAAGACTACATCTCATTATACTAAGAAAATATTGGATTCTCTGAAAGAACACACTCATATTTCTAAAAGGACGATTACACTTAACTCTATAAGTACCTAGTGAATACGTTAGGGTTATATACAATGAAGATCCGATAGGTAGTGGAATTTGTGGTTTCCGCCTCATTTCCTTTTCCTTGTTTGGTTGTGGGCTTAGGGCAGAACCATACAATCGATTGTCTATTCGATCTGAATTGTATATAACTTTTATACACTAAGTACTCGTAGAAGGAACTAGTATGGGTCACAGTTCCTAAATTTCATTACATCAGAAAATATAGGATTTTCTGGAGGAACACACTAAGGTTCACGAGGAACAAAGAACATACTTTCTAAAACAAAATGCTTATGAACTCACCAACTTTAATGTTGACACTTTCAAAACCACTTATATTTTCAGGACACTAGTAGACAGGTACACACACAAGTTCTAGAAGACGAAGCATAGTAGCTTCAAGTCTTTATTTTGCTATTTACTTTTGGAGTCAATTGTAACTACGTAAATTTTACCCAAATTTGAAATTTCAAAACACATTGTTTTTAATAAATAATTATAAAATGTCACAATGTCAATTCACCAAAAACTCATGTTAAAAAGAAATCAATATATCAAACTCTAGGATCCCCTAAATCATAAAACAATCTTCGGTGTGTGTGTACAATCAAGTTGGTGCTTTCCCGTGATCCTGAGAAGTACCTGAAACAAATAATACATACACGGTAAGCACAAAGGTTAGTAAGTTCCCCAAAATACCACAAACAACATATTAGCCACTCGAGGTTATAACTCTGTAAGACCCTACGGTCAATGTGTCTCAGTGGGGCCCTCCATTCCAAACTCAACAAACTCAATAATAACAATACTCAACATAAATCACAAAGACATAATGTGGAATATCAAATACACAGATAATCACAATAAGCAGCTCAATCACACAAGGCACCACTCAAGGCAAGTATAGTGAGAAGACTCACCTTGCAAGAAGTCAGCAAAAACTCAAACTTAAACTACCAGTCTAGCCTCCGCCTAACATATACAACAATTATCCCTAATTAATCACGACTCTCAATAGGCTACACATTCTCACAGAAGGGTAAAAGACCATTTTACCCCTTAATGGCCCTAATTGTCCATAATTTGACCCAAACCCTAAAAGTTAACAATAGTCAACGGCATGGAGTACGCCGCGCATACCAGCTCCTTATGTTGGGCGTACTCGGTTGCCATGAAAATATCGGGGATGCGCGACCCCTATGTTGCGCGTACTGGAATTACGCCCGACGTACGTTCCAGTTTCACCCTCCTCACTTGTTTGGTCTTAAACGGTTAAGACCATGGCTCATATCTCAGATCTAGACTCTCTAATAGCTCTTAACCCATAAAGTCAGGGACTTTAAGCCTTTGCATGGCTGGAAAGGTCCCAAACACACAAAACATTCACCCTCTTATGACAAAAAGCACATATCTCATGCATGGATTGATCCCAACGTCCAAGATAGGATTTTTATTACTCTACACCACTGAATATACTCAAAGGGGGTGGATCATGGTCTCCGGAGTGCAATATCTCATAAAGCGTCCAACTTTTGGGACAAAACCCTAGAATACTCTACCAAGATGCAAAAACCAAAAGAGTGAGAATGTTCTGAGCATTATACCTCAAAATGAAGCTCCACACTAAGATAAGCCCAGATCCAAGGCCTGAAATACCACTCCTTCTTCAAGACTCCTTCTTCACTCCAAAGTAACTCAAGAATGCTCCCAAGGCTCTATAATGCACTCACAATCTCTAAGAACAGAAACTAGGGTTGAGGAGGGTTGGTGACTGAGAATGGTGGCCAAGAATGAGACCATCATATCCTTTAAATTAAGGATCTCACCCTAAATTAGGGTTTTCACTCTAAGCCTAGTACGCCCAGCATACCCTTTGGTACTGTAGCACCTGGTTCATGGTATGTATTTTTATCTAAGTATTTTACATTTTTGGCCTTGGAATCAGCGAGTTGAAGGACCAATTCGCCGAGTAGAAGCAGGATGGGACGCGGGATTTAAGCAATGGACTCGGCGAGTCGGGTACCAGACTCGACGAGTAGACCCTGTCTGGACAAAAACCCTAATTCGAGGGTTTGCACCCTATTTAAACAATGTTATGTTGGCTACAACACCCCTTATGCTCCCAGAACATCTCTCATTAAAACCATAGCCGTTATTGAAGCAATCTAAGCCTTGTTGGTGGATTTTGGTGCTTGTGGTCTTAAGAAAGAAGGAGAAAAGCTTGAGGAAGCAAGTAAAGACCAAGGGAACACGAGTTTGTGCACCTTCTACAGTTCATTGAAGGTAAAAAGTTGTAACCTTGCTCTTTAAATTGTTAGATCCCTTTTTGGGGAGATTTAGGGCTTTTATAAGCCATTTTTTATGACCAACCATGATTGAAAACATGGTTGGGGGTTGGGGCATGTGAATCAAGTCATTAAGGTCGTCACAAGGAAGTTGGGGGCTGCTTTTGCACCCATGAAAGGTCCCATGCATCATAAGAGCTTAATTTAGGTCTTTTTGAGCTCAAAGTCCAATGCATGCACATAAAGTTTGTAAATTTACATGCTAGAACGATTATAGGAGGTTGGATCTATCTTTTGATCAAAGGTTGTACATCAGAAATCGAGGATTTAGAGTGTGGACGTTATCGACTCGGCGAGTCCATTCTTGGGACTCGACGAGTCCAAGGCTTTGAGTCCCATATCTGTTGAGGGTCAAAAGACCCAGTTGGGTGTTAGAAGGGTTGTGGCAGGACAGAAAGAGTGACCCAACGCATTGAACTTAGTTTTAGACCTGGAGTTCATGGGACTCGACGAGTACTAGAACAGACTCGATGAGTCCAAGGCAATCTTCTTATGTTTGAAGTTGAACTCGACGAGTTGTTCATACAACTCGGCGAGTCAAGGTCAGGACTTGTTCATCTGATGAAGGTGAACTCGACGAGTGTTCATACTACTCAGCGAGTCAGATGAAGGTTCACTGAGGTTTGTAAAGGAGGGGAACTCGTCGAGTCATTTCCGAACTCGATGAGTCGAGTCGTGGATAAGGGCGAGTAAAGGAAAGGGACTCGACGAGTTGATGGCCCAACTCGGCGAGTCATGTCTGTTGGAAGTTGACTTTGACTTGGACTTGGTTGGGGGTAAAACGGTCATTTTACCCTAAGAGTATATATCAGTTTCTGATTGAGTGTTCTGTGGGGATTGTAGTCGGAGGATTTCCGGAGCAGCAGCAGACAGAGGATTCCTGCACAGATTATCAGCAGCTACGCGTACAAGGTGAGCTACCTTCCAGTAGGGGTGGGTGTAAGGCCACAACTCCGGTCCACCAAAGAGGAGTATAAAGTAGATGATTGTCTTTGTTATAATTATCTTCGTCTGGTTATGTGCTTTTGTCATGAGCTCTATCTGAATGATATGTTATGTGTTTAGGAGAGATTGGTTTCCCTAACCGCGGTCCTCAGGACCGAAGGGTAGGCCAATACCCAGATATGCCTGAATATGTGTTTATATCTTGCTATGGTATGCTAGTGGTAGGGGTGGAATAGTCCCCATTTACCAGTTGAAAGATACCGATGGCAGTTACCGATTGAAAGATATTGATGACAGTTACCGGTTGAAAGACACCGATGATGATTACCGATTGAAAGATACCGATGATGATTACCAGTTGAAAGATACCGACGACGATTACTAGTTGAAAGATACCGATGGAAGTTACCGTTTGAAAGATACTGATGATATTGTATGGTATGTGGTATGCTGGGGGAACTCACTAAACTTTTTGCTTACGGTTTCGGTTTTGGTTTCAGGTACCTCTTCGTCTAAGGGGATGGAGCCGGCGGTGTAGCGTCGCATCTCACACACACACCTGATTCCGCATCGGACTTTCTGGGATTGTACTCTGATTTTCCTTATTTTTTATGTCAAGGTTTGGGACACAACATTATAATTTTGTAAGTTGCTTTATTGACAGTGTTATGGTAAAATGTTTTAGAAATTATCAATTTTAAAATGAAATTTTTGGGCTTGAATTTTGGGATGTTACAAGTTGGTATCAGAGCCCTGGTTTGAGGGATTCAGACACACCCTCGAAGGTTTCTGGACTCAAACCAAGGGTCTAAAAGATTTTTACAAGGAAAAATGGTTTTCTAAAATCTTAATGGAAGGATTTTAAGAAAGACAAAGTGTGTGATGCATGCGACCGGTCGGGCTCAAGTAAGTTTCCCCAAGATACCCATACTTGCTATGTTATGCTATATGGTTTTGATTGAGAAAGCTGCATGCTTGAATAGGACTAAGGATCCAGGAGGATGCCTTGTGTGCCTAATATTTGATTATGAGAAATGCATGCTAGTTAGGGCTAAGGGTCTAGGAAGGATGCCTTATATGCCTGTTGTATGAACTGTATGCTAGGACTGTTTAGTCAGCAGTAGGATGGCCTGTGTAGGTTATGCCTGATTTGGTTACCCAATGCACGCATGCTTCTTGCTTTATGTGATGGGGGTTCTGGCCATCTTCAACTAGCTAAGGAACGGATATGTATTAGTATATGCAAGTTAGTTAGGGGGAAATGGTGGGGACTCCTAGTGCAGCTGATGGCGGAGGGTAGGTCGGAGGGTGCCCTAGGAAAACCTAGGATGAGGTCAGTGGAAAGGGTATCTGTAAAAAGGACTTGGTGTAGTCGAAGCAACCCTTCAGGAAAGTACGGGTAGATGTGGAGAGTAGTATGGGCCCGTAATACTAAAAGCAGAGGACCTGTACTCGAATCAAGGAGGGCCTAGATTGAACCTGGAAACTTGGAAAGTGTGCGAGATCTCCGAAAGGTATATGTGAGCCTGACATTCGTATGTTTATTTTCAGAATGGTGGTCATGCGACATGGAGCAGGAGGTTCAGGATCTGGGTCAAGATCGGGCTCAGGCGCAGGATCCGAGCATGTGGATGATGGGTTACGCGAGTTCATCACGTTCGAGATCACGAGGGGTATCCTTGATGTGATGATGGTTATCATCGGGTCGATCAATGAAGGGATCATTGAGCTCATGGAGGATTGCCTCAGGGCATTCAGGAGTGACATGGCGGCCATCCAGTCAGGATCACACACACTGTCCTTTAAGGACTTCAGAGGGAGTGGTGCGCCGGATTTCCATGGGGTGAAAGACCCCATTGCTGCTAGGAGATGGATCGTAGACATCGAGTCTGTGCAGGTGACGAGCTTCTGCCCGAAAGGGTCGAAGGTCCGTTTCGCTGCAGGGTGCTTGAGAGACAGGGCCAGAGATTGGTGGGAGTCAGTTGGCGACTCTCTGGGAGCCTCAGCTGTTGAGGCTATGACCTGGTCAGACTTTGTGACCAGATTCAAGGTGGAGTTTGCACCAGCTGTTGAGCTTCAACAGCTGGCCAGGGAGTTCTTGGACATGAGGCAAACTATGGAGACTATGGCGGAGATCACCACCAAGTTCTAGGAGAGGGCATTCCTGGTGTTCCATTATGCGGGAGATGAGGACATGAAGAGTAACCGCTACCATGACATGCTACGAGTTGACGTCTGGAGTATGTCTGTTTCTCAGCTTGCCCAACCCTGGATTCCATGATTGCCAGGGCTAGGGAGAGGGGGATTGATCCGGAGCATATACGGAAGAGGAAGGCAGAGGAGGGGCTGACGATGGGGTCTTTGGGGAAGAAGCCCAAGGGATCCGATGGTAGGCCGAAAGGCCAGTCAGGGCGGGATCGTTGTGGGAATGCGGTCGGTCACATGAGGGAGCTTGTCACATTTGGCCAGGTTCAGGCTGCTATAAGTGCAGCAAGGTTGGGCATTTTGGCAGAGATTGTATTGCTCCTACTCCTACAATTCAAATGTCAGACCTGATTTTCTTCCATTACAATCAGAAGGGCCATAAAAAGGGCAATTGCCCTGATGTGTTGACAGGTTTGATTTCTTATTTTTATGCTTTTATGTTACGTCGCTGTGATTTTGATATGGTATGTGCCTTGCTTAGGATCGTTCCATGCGAATGGTATCCCAGTCCAGGTGTTGTTTGATTTGGGTGCCACTCGATCGTTTGTCTCTATTGCTCTTAGCAAGAAGTTTCTAGAGTCTTCGGGCATGTTGGATTGCCCTCTAGAGGTCAAGATTGCGGACGACCGGTCGATACGAGTGTTAGAGGTCTATCGGGATTGTGTTTTGAGACTGTTTGAGGAACGTTACCTGGTGGACTTGGTTCCCATACCTTTACGGGGAATAAGGTTATTATAGGTATGGATTGGTTGAGCCCCAATGGGGCAGTGATCGACTGCGCACAGCAGTCAGTGCGGATTAGGAGCCCAAGTGGAGCTGGTGGTTCAGGGCGAAAGGCCACAACGGGGACCAGCTTTTTGTTCGACAACAAGGGCTAGGCACTACCTCCAGTAGGGTTGTGCAGGTTATGTCTCCTATTTTATGGATACCTGGGAGGCGGGTAGGGCGACGGTGGGCGATGTGCCCGTGGAACGAGAATTTGCAGACGTATTCCCCAAGGAGTTGCTTGGGATACCTCCAGAGCGACAGGTGGAGTTCAGGATTGACCTAGTCCCTGGTGCGGCTCCGATAGCCAAGGCACCGTATCGGTTGGCTCCTCCTGAGATGCAGGAGTTGTCTACACAGCTACAGGAGCTGTTAGACAATGGATTAATTAGACCGAGTAGTTCTCCCTGGGGAGCCCCGATTTTGTTTGTAAAAAAGAAGGACGATTCGCATCGGATGTTTATAGATTACCGGGAGCTGAATAAGGTAACGGTGAAGAACCATTATCCACTCCCAAGGATTGATGACCTCTTTGACCAGCTACAGGGAGCGTCTTGGTTCTCAAAGATTGATCTGCTTTCAGGGTACCACCAGATGCGGGTCAGAGATGAGGATGTGCAGAAGACTGCCTTTCGGACCCGTTATGGTCACTATGAGTTTGTGGTGATGCCTTTCGGGCTCACCAACGCTCCTGCCGCGTTCATGGATCTCATGAACCGTGTGTGCAGGCCGATGCTAGATCGGTCTGTGATAGTTTTTATCGATGACATCTTGGTCTAATCCAAGAAGCAGGAGGAGCACGAGGAGCATCTATGGAAGGTTCCGGAGATGTTGAGAAAGGGAGAACTTGTATGCTAAGTTCTCCAAGTGTGATTTCTGGTTGCGCAAGGTGCAGTTTCTTGGGCATCTTGTCAACCAGAACGGGATTTCGGTAGATTCGGCTAAGGTGGAGGCCATGATGAGGTGGGAGGTTCCGAAGTCTCCATCTGAGATTCGTAGTTTCCTAGGATTAGCCGGCTACTATCGAAGATTCATCCAGGATTTCTCCAAGATAACCGTACCCCTGACCAGGCTAACAAGGAAGGTCGTGGTCTTTTGTTAGGGGCCTGAGCAGCAGGCCGCATTCGAGACGTTGAGACAGAGATTATGTGAGGCGCTAATCTGTAACACCCAAAATCAGGAAGGCCAAGAAAGAAAAGGAATCCCTAAGTTAAAGGGTCGAATGGTCGAGTCCAAGGAGGAACTCGGCGAGTCCGAGCGGGATCCGGGTTAAGGAGTAAGTGACCGACTCGACGAGTCGGCTTAGGGGACTTGGCGAGTCTAGTCTGAACGGGGAAAACCCTAATCTCGGGAGTTGTATCCTATATAAAGGGTGTTATATCCCTCCCTAAGCCTCCATATCATCCTAGAGAACCTGTAAACCCTAGATTTTGTGTGAATTTCCATCATTTGAGAGAAATAGATTTGGAGGAAGGAAACTTTGGAAAGGAACTTGAAGATCAAGAAGGTTGCTTCAAAAGGGAGGTGTAGATCCGAAATCTACTTCAGTTTGTGTTCATCTTGGAGGTAATAAGCTGCTATCTTCCCTCCTTTGCATCTAGATCTATTTTTGTTATGAGATTTGGGGGTTTTATGGTTGTTTGAGACCCAATTCGAGCTTGGGGCTTAGATATGTGGTTGCCACTTCAGATCTGGTGTTGGGATGGTCCAATATGTCATAAAGCATCAGAAATTGAGTAGTTGGTGAAGCCCTTTTGTCCTACAACCTATCCCTAGTGTGTTTTGAGCCTAGATCTCTTTAGTTATACGTAAAGTTTGCGACTTTACGTGAGGATTGAGCTTTGGAGGTATGGATCTATGATTTGGAACCCCTGCATGGCTCGAAAAGCCACTGTATGGATTAAGAACTGGAGCGACTCGATGAGTCACATGGGTGGACTCGGCAAGTTGGTTGAAGTTGGGCAGGAACTCGGCGAGTTGGAAGAACAACTCGGCGATTATGTTGAAGATTGCCTTGGACTCGGCGAGTTTGTTCTTGGACTCGGCGAGTCAAGTCGCAAAACCTCAAACCCTTCGAGTTAAGACTCGGATCAGTGATTTGAGTGGGAACTCGGTGAGTTGGACAGGACAGGACTCGGAAATCGGTGAACTCGGCGAGTCAGTAGGCAGACTCGGCGAGTAGGGTTGACCTGGAAGGTTGACTTTGACCAGGACTTTGACGTTGACCAGAGTTGACGTAGTTGACTTTTGGGGGACTGTTAGACTAAGTGTTGCACTGATATTGGTAGCTCGGGGAGCTAGTGGAGCAGGAGTTCAGAGAGTTGTCGGGCAGCAGCTAGAGGGGTTATCAGCAAGTTCAGCAAGTGCAGGTGAGTTTCCCTTTGTTTGAATGGGTCTAAGGCCACAATGCCGGCCCATGTAGTTATGAGTAGAAGACCTGGGGGTTAGCCCTAGGCACAGTATGCTACTATGATATTAAGGATGAGGTCCAATGATAGCGGGCGGGTGCCCAAGGAATGGTTTATATGATAGTTTATACTTGTTGTCTGTGTGATACTTGTATGTGCCTGGTAGGGAGGTGAGTGTGGCGAGGTCCCGTATCTCACCCATAGCAGAGTGTGGATGGTGTTCCACATCTCATTAGCAGCAGATCAGGGGCGAGGCCCAAGTTAGGGAAAGAGTGAGTGTAGGTTGGGCCCGTATCTCACTATCAGTAGAAGCATGGACGGGGTTCCATAACTCATCAGTAGCAGGACAAGGGTGAGGTCTAGGATAGGCGAGGCCTTAGGACAGGATCCGTTAGTATATGTTTAGCTTATATGATGTGATATGTTTATGTGCTATTATATGTTAGCGGGCAAGACCCAGTGACAGGCGAGGTCTAAGTGAAACATATATGTATCCGAGCGGGGCTCGAAGCCAGGTAAGGCCTGGAGCGGAGGGGTCGTTGTAGCGGGCGAGGCCCGAGGTAGGGGGCGTGGCCCAGTATGTGCAGTATGTAGTTCTGCCTGGTATGTGGTAGGGTGGGGAAATCACTAAGCTTTGTGCTTACGGTTTTTAGTTTTGGTTTCAAGTACTTCCAGTAGCGGAGGGAAGAGCTCGGGGTGATCGCATGGCACACAACATAGATTAGACAGCCTGGGAATGTTTTGCTCTGATAACGAACATGTGTTTTTGGAAATTAATACTCTAATTAGGTTTTGGATTGATGATTTTGCTTTAAGTAATGTTTTATTAAAAGAAATTTTTAGTCTTGAATTTTGGGATGTTACAAGTTGGTATCAGAGCCTTGGTTTGAGGGATTCGGACGTACTCTCGGGTGTGTCTGAACTCGAACTAAGGAATTGGTATGGAAGTTTTCAAAATGAAAAGACAGTTTTGTAAAAAGAGTTTGAGAAAGAAAAACAGTTTTAGAAAAGCAAAAAGAATTCAGAAAGAAAAGAAGTTTGAAAAGAGAAAAGGGGTGTGGTGCATGCAATCAGCCGAGCTCAAGTAAGTACCCTAAAATACCCATACAAGTTTATGTTATGATTATCAGTCAGTAGAACAACATGCTAGATTAGGACTAAGGATCTAGGGAGGATGCCTTATGTGCCTATTATATGTGCTTGAGCTGCATGATAGTGCTGATTAGACAGTAGTAGAATATCCTGTATAGGTTATGCCTAAGTTTATGAGTTTGTGTTGCATGCTAGTACATATCCTTGCTATGTGGATATGATTGCTTGAGTATGTTATGGTTAGATTTTACCTTGTTTGAATGTTGCTTACTTTGTGCATTGTGGGATTCTGAGTGATGGGAGTTAGCCATTAGGTGAATACGTCACGTCACATATGATCAGGGTTGAATAATCTCAGAGTACTGGATTTGGCCCTATTGCGCAGCTCTTGTCTGAGTCAAACCATGGTAGGGAAGAGTCTTTTACTCGAAGGATTATCCGAGCCTCGTCACATGTGATGGTATTCAGGTGATAGCTAATTGGCATCACAAGGAGGCCTTTCAGCAGCTGAGGACTAGTTTGAGTTGAGTCGGAGGTTCCATAGGGTAAGCCTAGGATGAGGTAGTGCTGGGAGCAGTAGCAGTGGAGAAGGGACCTCGTGGAGTCGAAGCAATTCTTGAGGAAAGTACGGATAGATGTGGAAGGTAGTATGGACCCGTACTACTGAAAGCAGAGGATCCTTACTCGATTCGGGAAAGGCCGAGACAAGATTGGGAACCTAGTAGTGCGTGTGTTTGGTCTCGCAGCAGTGATAAGTATGCTGATAGTGGTTGTGGTATATTTCCAGCATGGTGACGTTGCGAGAGAGGCCAGTGGGCGGATCAAGCACTAGAGAGGGATCAGGCTCGTGTTCAGGAGTCGAGCAGCTCGAGGAGCGAATGAGGGAGATGATATCAGTGGAGGTTACGCGGAGTATTCTAGATCAGACTCCTGTGATCTTTGGCACGGTCAAGGAGGGTCTACTAGAGATTTTGGATGAGAGGTTGGGAGCCTTCCGTACCGAGATGATGGCTTTGATGGGAGCGAGTACCTTAACATTTTGAGAGTTCAAGGCTTGCGGGGCACCAGATTATCATGGGGCTAGGGACCCCATCGCTAGCAGCAGATGGTTGGCTGATGTTGCCAATGCATTCAGTACGATCCAGTGTCCTGAGGAGGACAAGTTCAGACTCGCCTCCTGTCTTCTGAAGGACAGAGCGAGGGATTGGTGGGAGGAGATCGGTAATGCTTTGGGGGATGATGCCGCGTTGGACGCGATGACATGGAGCGATTTCTCGGCCAGGTTCATGGCGGAGTTTTCGCCGATTATTGAGGTGCAGCAGTTGGCACGGGAGTTTTAGGATTTAACGCGGACCACTGAGACTATGGTAGAGATCACTGCCAAGTTCAGGGAGACGACTCTTCTTGTACCACAGTATGTCGCGGATGAGGAGATGAAGAAGGCCCAGTGCCCCAGTTTGCTTCCGGCAGGGCGGGTGATGGCACCTGCCCCTGCAACATTGAGGATCGTAGACGACCGCCAGGGCCATGAAGAGGCACCTCGGTAGGAGGCAGGGCTTTTCAGATGACTACCTTGGAGTTGCAAGCAGCATCGGACGTTGCAGGTATGCGACTCCCGTTTTCAGTTATTTTATTTGTGCATGATTATATTGTTATGGTTCTCCATCATTATCGGTATGAGTATTTTAATTTTGTACGGATTGATTGTGATCGAGTTATATGTCATCTGCATACCTTGGATATTGAATGGTAGTTAAGGGATGTGCCCTATCAGAGAAGGTCACTTAGGATGCGGTAACTGTAGCATGCCTGGGAGGGACAAGGTATGTCTCGCTAGTTCGGAACTGTATAGTTTTAGAAATGGACTGGTTAGATCCCTAGCTATGGTAAGCTTGGGATTCCTCAGCAGACTGATTATGGAATGGTAGCAAGGATTGTGATTTCTTTTCGAGCATTGAGCAGCGAAGTGTAAGCAGGATCGAAGTGGGGGAGAATCCTCTGAGGGTACAAGGGTAAGAGCACGCAGATCCAAAATGAATATGCGATCTCTGA
Organism: Lactuca sativa; assembly: GCF_002870075.4. Classification (NCBI taxonomy): domain Eukaryota; kingdom Viridiplantae; phylum Streptophyta; class Magnoliopsida; order Asterales; family Asteraceae; genus Lactuca; species Lactuca sativa. The sequence goes on along the minus strand of NC_056630.2, from coordinate 338,973,876 downwards.
GAAGGAAAAGAAGTAGTACAACGTTTGATGGATTGAGGAGTTCAGGGTTGGGAGTGTGAGAAACTCCCCATCAGCTAGTGCGTGTAATGGTGATGGCTAGTACGTGGTTGGGAATTCAGGTTGGAGGATCACTTGTGGGACTCAAGTGAGTCGGAATGAAGTTCTTGAGGACAGATAGCATGGGATGCTTTCATGTTAGTAGACAGTTGCAGGGGCAGCATGTAGAACATGGTAGAGCGGTGGGAGAGCCGCAACTTTCTCCAGCAGCGGTTAATGGTGGAAGGTGTTATAAGACTACGGGGCAGCCGTAGCATTCACTAGCAGTCAGAGAGGGAAGGTGATGTAAGACTGCGGGTAAGTCGTAGCATTCCATAGTAGCTTCATTAGCAGAGTTGGGGCGAGGCCCTTATCTCCTAGTGATCAGATAGGGATCAGGAATGGGTAGTGGATGAGAATAGTAAGGAGTTGCCTGTATAGCCCTAGAGAGGTGAGACCTTGGGAGAGGCCGCTCCAGGATGTAGTTGGGTGAGACCCGTTGGCGAGGCCCGTATGAGAGTAGCAGTATAGGTGAGAGCTTCGAGCAGGGTTACTCAGTAGTATGGTTGGGTGAGACCCGTGGGCGAGGCCTGTGCGAGAGTGGTTAGACAACTGATACTAGAAGGATAGAGGAAGGTGAGACCCGTGGGCGAGGCCCGTGAGTTTTAGTAGCACAGGTGGGACCTGGTAGGGACCTTAGTGTTGGGGTAGGGGATTGAGGATCCCAAGATTGTAGTGCCTAAATGGCATAATAGATTGAGCAGTTATAGGTAGTCGAAGTTCCTTCGAAAATCGTTGCGTGCGACTACGAGTTGTGTTGGGACTAGCGACCGGTGGGAGCCGACAATCAAGATATTGTTAGAACAGTAGGGACCAGGGTGGTCTCAGTTCATCCGGAAGGTAGTTAAGAGTCGGCAGAAATTCTCAGTCAGTAGCAGTGCTGGTAAGCAGCCTATGGTGGAATTAAGTTAGTTGATCGTGGGGTGCTCAACACCAAATTATAGTAGAAAGAAATGCCCAGTGGATACTGGCGATAATGACCCGTATTGGAGGTAGCGGGAGTAATGGATTTGGTGAAGGATAGGACCTTCACAGTGACAAAGGAAATAGTTGGTTATGGAGCATCGCCTTGGGAAGGAAAGATAATGCACAAGGAAAGAGGGGGTGAACCCCTATGGGTTCAGTTGCAATACTCGGAGAGTACCAGAAGGATTGTCGGTTGAGTATGTTGTGTTTCTAGAACGTTCAGTGTCAGGTTTGACCCGATATTATTATTCGCAAGGACTAATGGTCTTTAGGAGGACCGGGCGAAAGGCCAGCGAAGGTAGGCAACGGGTGTTGGATTAATAAGTAGAGTATTGGAAGCAGATCGCAGGCGGTTGTCCATAGCGAACATCGAGGACGAAGTTTAGTCTAAGTGGGGGAGAGTTGTAACACCCAAAATCAGGAAGGCCAACAATGGAAAGGAAACCCTAAGTTAAAGGGCCACTCGTCGAGTCCAAGGAGGAACTCGGTGAGTCCGAGCGGGATCTGGGTTATGGAGTAAGTGACCGACTCGGCGAGTCGGCTAAGGGGACTCGGCGAGTCTGGTCTGAATGGGGAAAACCCTAATCTCGGGAGTTATATCCTATATAAAGGGTGTTATGTCCCTCCCTCCGCCTCCATATCATCCTAGAGAACCTGTAAACCCTAGATTTCGTGTGAACTTCCATCATTTGAGAGAAATAGCTTTGGAGGAAGGAAACTTTGGAAAGGAACTTGAAGATCAAGATGGTTGCTTCAAAGGGGAGGTGTAGATACGAGATCTACTTCAGTTTGTGTTCATCTTGGAGGTAATAAGCTGCTATCTTCCCTCCTTTGCATCTAGATCTATTTTTGTTATGAGATTTGGGGGTTTTATGGTTGTTTGAGACCCAATTCGAGCTTGGGGCTTAGATATGTGGTTGCCACTTCAGATCTAGTGTTGGGATGGTCCAATATGTCATAAAGCATCAGATATTGAGTAGTTGGTGAAGCCCTTTTGTCCTAAAACCTAGCCCTAGTGTGTTTTGAGCCTAGATCTCTTTAGTTATACGTGAAGTTTGCAACTTTACGTGAGGATTGAGCTTTGGAAGTATGGATCTATGATTTGGAGCCCCTGCATGGCTCGAAAAGCCACTGTGTGGATTAAGAACTGGAACGACTCGGTGAGTAACATGGGTGGACTCGGCGAGTTGGTTGAAGATGGGCAGGAACTCGATGAGTTGGAAGAACAACTCGGCGAGTCTGTTGAAGATTGCCTTGGACTCGGCGAGTCTGTTCTTGGACTCGACGAGTTAAGTCGCGAAACCCCAAACCCTTCGAGTTAAGACTCGGATCACTGAGTTGAGTGGGAACTCGGTGAGTTCGACAGGACAGAAATCGGAAATCGGTGAACTCGGCGAGTCAGTAGGTAGACTTGGCGAGTAGGGTTGACCTAGAAGGTTGACTTTGACCAGGACTTTGATGTTGACCAGAGTTGACTTAGTTGACTTTCGGGGGACAGTTAGACTAAGTGTTGCATTGATATTGGTAGCTCTGGGAGCTAGTGGAGCAGGAGTTCAGAGAGTTGTCGGGCAGCAGCTAGAGGGGTTATCAGCAAGTTCAGCAAGTGCAGGTGAGTTTCCCTTTGTGTGAATGGGTCTAAGGCCACAATGCCGACCCATGTAGTTATGAGTAGAAGACCTGGGGGTTAGCCCTAGGCACAGTATGCTAGTAATGTTTTATTAAAAGAATTTTTTAGCCTTGAATTTTGGGATGTTACACAATCTTAGCCCTGTCGGAGGGCATGGAGGATTTTGTGGTGTATTGCGATGCGTCAATCTTGGGTTTGGGTGTAGTACTGATGCAGAGAGGGCATGTCATCGCCTACGCGTCAGGGCAGCTGAAGCCACACGACGCAAAGTACCCGACACATGATTTGGAGCTAGGGGCTGTTGTTTTTGCCCTCAAGATTTGGCGTCATTACCTCTATGGGGTTCGGTGTATAATCTACACAGACAACAAGAGTTTGAGGTACTTCATGGATCGGCTGAATCTAAACATGAGGCAGCGTCGATGGTTGGACGTGGTGAAGGATTACGATTGCGAGATCCTATACCATCCGGAGAAGGCCAATGTGGTGGCCGACACGCTTAGCCGCAAGGCAGCGCTGATTAGGGATATCTGTCTGAGGATGAAAGTGGTGACTCCGCTGTTGGAGTGGATTCAGGAGGCCCAGCAGGAGGCCATAAAGGAGGAACATCGAAAGAGCGAGCGAATAGTGGGGTAGGTCTCCTCCTTCGACTATAACAATCGAGGATTACTGACATTACACCGTAGGGTGTGGGTGCCGTACCATGGGGGTGTCTGCCAGGTTCTGATGTAAGAGGTGCACAAATCTCGATTCTCCACTCATCCCGGGGCGACAAAGATGTATAGGGTTCTTCTCTTGGACTATTGGTGGCCCTGCATGAAGTGGGATATGGCATGGTACGTGAAGCGGTGCTTGACCTGCAGAAGGTCAAGGCCGAGCATCAGAGACCTCACGGCAAGATGCAGCCGTTGGATGTTCCGCTGTGGAAATGGGAAGACATCACGATGGATTTTATCACAAAGCTTCCCAGGACCGCGCTAGGGGTGGATTTGATTTGGGTCATCGTCGATTGGTTGACCAAGAGCACTCATTTTATTCCAATTCAGGAGAGCATCTCGGCCGAGAAGCTGGCCGACATCTATATCAGAGAGGTGGTGGCGCAGCACGGAGTGCCAGTGGCGGTGATTTTAGACAGGATGTTCAGTTCACTTCCAGGTTTTGGAAGAAGTTACATGACGAGCTGGGTACTCGTCTGCATTTTAGCAACGCCTTCCACCCGCAGACGGATGGTCAGATCGAGCGGACCATGCAAACATTAGAGGATATGCTGCGATCATGTGTTTTAGACTTTGGAGGTAGCTGGGATACCTACCTTCCATTGGCGGGGTTCTCGTATAATAATAGCTATCATGCGAGTATTGACCGCCCTCCTTTCGAGATGTTATATGGGAGGAAGTGCAGAACCCCGATCTGTTGGGGTGAGGTTGGCCAGAGGGTAATGGGGAGTACATAAGTAGTGCTCAAGACGACAGAGAAGATTCAGCAGGTCCGGAGCAGGCTTCAGACTGTTCAGAGTCGGCAAAAAAGCTATGCCGATATGCGCCGATCAGACCTGGAGTTCAAGGTCGGGGATATGGTTATGCTGAAGGTGTCGCCATGGAAAGGCGTTATCTGATTCAGGAAACGAGGCAAGTTGGGCCCCAGGTACATTGGACCGTTCAGGGTTATAGCCCGGGTGGGCAAGGTGGCGTATAGGCTGGATTTGCCAGCCAAACTCAGTCAGATCCACAACACTTTCCACATTTCCCAGCTGCGAAAGTGCCTAGTGGACGGCTCGGCAATGGTGCCCTTGGAGGACATTCAGGTTAATGGCAGCCTGGATTACATCTAGCGACCTTTGGCGATCCTCGACCGGAAGTCGAAGGATCGGAGGAACAAGAGAGTGGAACTCGTGAAGGTGCAATGGCAACACCGGAAGGGCTCGGAATGGACCTGGGAGACGGTGGACGAGATGATGGAACACTACCCAGAGATGTTTCAGGAACGAGCAGCAGACTTCGAGGACGAAGTCTAAAATAAGTGGGGGAGATTTCTAGCACCTGGTTCTTGGTACGTATTTTTATCTAAGTATTTTGCATTTTTGGCCTTGGACTCGGTGAGTTGAAGGACCAACTCGCCGAGTAGAAGCGTGACGGGACATAGGATTTTACCGATGGACTCGGTGAGTCGGGTCCCGGACTCGACGAGTAGACCCTGTCTAGACAAAAACCCTAATCTGAGGGTTTACACCCTATTTAAACAATGTTATGTCAGCCACAACGCCCCTTATGCTCCCAGAACACCTCTCATTGAAACCCTAGCCGTTATTGAAGCAATCTAAGCCTTGTTGGTGGATTTTGGTGCTTGTGGTCTTAAGAAGGAAGGAGAAAAGCTTGAGGAAGCAAGTAAAGACCAAGGGAACCCAAGTTTGTGCACCTTCTACAGTACATTGAAGGTAAAAAGTTGTAACCTTGGTCTTTAAATTGTTAGATCCCTTTTTGGGGAGATTTAGGGCCTTTATAAGCCATTTTTTATGACCAACCATGATTGCAAACATGTTTGGGGGTTGGGGCTTCTGAATCAAGTCATTAAGGGCGTCACAAGGCAGTTGGGGGCTGCTTTTGCACCCATGAAAGGTCCCATGCATCATAAGAGCTTATTTTAGGTCTTTTTGAGCTCAAATTCCCATGCATGCACGTGAAGTTTGTAACTTTATGTGCTAGAATGATTGTAGGACCTTGGATCTATCTTTTGATTAAAGGTTGTACATCAGAAATCAAGAATTTAGAGTGTGGACGTTATCGACTCGGCGAGTCCATTCTTGGGACTCGAAGAGTCCAAGGCTTTGAGTCCCATATCTGTTGAGGGTCAAAGGACCCAGTTGGGTGTTAGAAGGGTTGTGGTAGGATAGAAAGAGTGACCCAACGCATTGGACTTAGTTTTAGACTTGGAGTTCATGGGACTTGACGAGTGCTAGAACAGACTCGGTGAGTCCAAGGAAATCTTCTTATGTTTGAAGATGAACTCGACTAGTTGTTCATACAACTCGGCGAGTCAAGGTCAGGAGTTGTTCATTTGATTAAGGTGAACTTGACGAGTGTTCATATGACTCGGCGAGTCAGATGAAGGTTCATTGATGTTCATAAAGGAGGGGAACTCGTCGAGTCATTGTCAAACTCGAAGAGTTGAGTCGTGGATAAAGGCGAGTAAAGGAAAAGGACTCGACGAGTTGACGGTCCAACTCGGCGAGTCGGGTCAGTTGGAAGTTGATGTTGACTTGGACTTGGTTGGGGGTAAAATGGTCATTTTACCCTAAGAGTAGATATCATTTTCTAACTGAGTGTTCTGTGGGGATTGTAGCCTGAGGATTTCCGAAGCAGCAGCAGACAGAGGATTTCCACACAAATTATCAGCAGCTACGTGTACGAGGTGAGTTACCTTCCAGTAGTGGTGGGTCTAAGGCCACAATGCCGGCCCACCAAAGAGGAGTATATAGAAGATGATTGTCTTTGTGATAATTATCTTGGTATGGTTATGTTCTTTGGTCATGAGTTCTATCTGAATGATATGTTATGTGTTTAGTAGGGATTAGTTTCCTTGATCGTGGTCCTTAGGACTAAAGTGTAGGTTAGTACCCGGATATGCTTGGTTGTGTGTTTATATCTTGCTATGGTGTGCTAGTGATAGGGGGTGGAATAGTCCCCAGTTACCGGTTGAAAGATACAGATGGTGGTTACCGGTTGAAAGATACCGATGACAGTTACCGGTTGAAAGATACCGATGATGATTACCAGTTGAAAGATACCGATGATGATTACCGGTTGAAAAATACCGATGATACTGTATGGTATGTGGTATGATGGGGGAACTCACTAAGCTTTGTGCTTATGGTTTCGTTTTGGTTTTAGGTACCTCTTCGTCTAGGGGGAAGGAGTCGGCGGTGTAGCATCGCATCTCACACACACATGATTCCGCATCGGACTTTCTGGAATTGTACTCTGATTTTCCATATTTTTGATGTCATGGTTTGGGACACAACATTATGATTTTGTAATGTGTTGCTTTATTGACAGTGTTATGGTAAATTATTTTATAAATTATTAATTTAAAAATGAAATTTTCGGGCTTGAATTTTGGGATGTTACAGGTACGGCCAACATACCAGGTGGCTTCCACGTCAAATACATGCGTATGAGTATGCTGAGCGTAGACTCGAGTACTCCCTGCATACTCATTCACCACCTTTTCACACAAACGGACTAAAATGGCCAAATACTCAAAAGACCAAGGGTCACGGGGTATACTTGATCTCAGGATGTTATAATTCTCCCGTACTAGGATCAGACTTCGCCCTCGAAGTCATGATCCGGGAATAAATCGGGATGATGAGTTCAAAACTCTTAGATCGATTAGATATTTCACAAGTACGATAAAAGAAATCAAACAGTTTAAGAACAATATGAGAATGAACACAGAACATAATCAAATATGTGCTTATGATTCAAAACTGAGTCACGCCTTAGCAGAGCTCGATGAAGAACTTCCGCTGTAGAGGCGAGCTAGGGTTTACAAAACTATGAAGCAAATAATCAATGAAAGCGATAACTACTAAGTCTGCATGCATGCAGCTTATATACTAAATCCTAGTACAAAATTATGCACATCTGGATAGGCCCAATACCGGCATTCAAACTGGGCTAAGGACCGAGCCCATGACGCAATCTAATAGACCCAACAATTTCCCCCTTTGCGTCAAATGAGGCAAGAGATTATTTCCTCTGAGTAGGCTTCACCGTTTTTTTAACTTTAAACAAACGAGGAATTATGGCGAGAAGAGTCTGTCTGAACTGTATGTACCACCTCAGCATGTCAATGAATAATTTCTTATCAGCAGCACTGTTCTGATCGCACCTCCGAATGATCTCCAAGATATGCTTAAGGCAAGACGTTGAGAAGAGGTGCTTGTCAACAAGATCGAACAGACATTTTTGACCTTCGCCCCTAAGGAACATAACTGTGTGATACTTTGAATCGATTTTCCCCTTGATCATGGTATTGACATTCCCAGCTTTGCCCATAGTCTTGATCGTTGTTGGCTTGTGTATGGCAGAGGCAATCTCCTGGTCCATCTTCGCTACCTCATGTATGTAGCAAACAGGCATACACTTGACATGATTGATTATTGGCTGATACTCCAGAGGATTCGACAAAAGAATATTAATGAGAAGTATCCAGTCATGAGGATTAAGGTTTGGTAGATCAGCGAGGGTAAAATAGTAGATTGAGCCTTCGGTTCCTCGAGTCACCCTGAATTTGATATTAATAAATTTCCCTGCTGAATAGGGCTTCATCACCTTGACTGTGGTTATTTTCTTCAAGTTCCAAGTCAGGTATTGGGGTTGAGGAAACTCCAAGTAAAATTCCAGAAGATCCCTATCTACCTTCGGGTCTGGGGATGGAATGGCAGCAGTTGAGTTGAAGCAGTGGAAGATAAATGCCTTTCGTGTGATTGGCATATCAAACTGTGCGTCCTTGGAATTGTCAAGACCAAAGGACATAATTGGATCAAGCCAGAGAATGCTTGGCTCATCAATTGCACATCTTTGAAGCGAGTCTTTTGTCCACACAGGAAACATGGACTTTTTCTTCTCTAGGAGCTCTGCCTCCTTTCGCTTTAGCTCTAGCTCAGCTTGCTGTTTCTTGGTGTTTTCTTCCATTTCTTTTTCAGAAGTGTTAACCTTCTGGATGGGTTTCTTGGGAATCTCGACATAGACATCATCTTCATTGTCTGTGTCGTCTTCACCGATTTTCTTCTTCTTTTTATCTTTGTTACTGACCGAAGCTTCATTACCCTTCAGTTTAGCAGATGGTTTTGATCCAGAAGGAGGAGGTTGCTTTGTCACTTTCTCTCCCCCTTGTTTCAGTTGGACCCCCATCACCGGAACACCCTCGATACGGCTAAGAACGTCCAGTGTCGGTCTGAGCTTGTCCGCCAAATGACGTCTGACAGTTAAAGTGATGATCGGATCATGAGCCTCAATAAGATGAAGAAGGATGGAGTGAACATCTGCAGAAAAACTCCTGATGACCTCCCTTTCTGACTTGATGTCATTAATCTCAGCATTAGCAGTACACAGCTTGTGTGTTTGCAATTTAAGTTGGGCTGTACGTCTGTCGAGCTCATCCATAATCCGATTTTCCACTACTAATTCCGCTTCCAGTTGAGTTAAGCGTTCGTTGACATTTGCATGGAGCGTTTCATTGGCTTCTTCAATGGCTTGGCGTGCCGCTTTAAGGTTCGAGCGCTCAAATTGTAGAGACCTTTGATGATTCTCTACTGAAGCATTGATAGTTTGAGCATTCTTGGCAGCAACAGCCAACAAGGAGTCTAGAAATAAGTGAGCTTCTGAGACTAGTTTATCGACTTTTGTGGTCGCTTCCTTGCACTCCTTAGTAGAGGCATCAACAGCGAGAGAAGCCTGTTGACATTGGGAAGTGGAGGCTTCGATAGCCTTGGCTGCAGCAGATAAAGTAGCACTGTGTTTAGCAACGACCGAAGAGAACAAGGCCTTTAAGGCAGCTTCTGAATAGGCACCAGAGGAAGAGGATGAAAGCAGTTGATCAAGCTTGTCGTTTACTGCCTTGAGATGACATTTTTTAACAGGCTCATCTTCATCATCATTGCTCTGCACTCGATAAGGACTGAAATATATGGAATCGAATTCCAAGTCCTCACCGCTTAAAATAGGGATTCTTTCAGTCGATTGTGTGGGAGATAAGGGTTTTGAAGAAGGTGGAGGTTCGGTTGTGACAGGAGGTTCGGTTACTGGTGGATTGGGAACAGTAAAGTCAGGTTTTGTGGTAGTAGTGGTACTGGTTGTATCTGTGAAAATGGGAGTGGGAATAGGAATAGTAGTGAATGGTTGAGAGGTGGTAATTGGAGAGATAGGAGGGATGGAGACTGGGATTGTAATAGGTGGAGGTGAAGGAGGAGAAGAGTGAACCGGAATTTCTGGAGTAGGGGAGCGAGGCGGAGTGTCACCTCGGCCTGAAGCCTCTTCATCAGAGCTTTTGCTCTCAGATTCGGAAGGAGGAGCGTTCTTCTACTTAGGAGGGACATATTCTGAATCCGAATCACTTGAGGATTGAAGAATAAGTCTCCTAGCGGGCTTCTTCTGCTTTTTCGGTGGAGCCTGAGAAGTAGCAGCTTTATCAGATTTTCACTTCTTGGGGGTTTGCCCCTTGGTTGGTTTGATGACCGGTCCCTCTTTCTGTGTTTCAGGCTTCTTACCCCTCTTGGCTGGCTTGTCAACCTCTTCAATTGAATGAATCATAGCCGGTGTAAGCTCTCTTGGGCCACCGGATGGTCTCTTTCTGTACTGTTGAAGAACGTTACTCGACGCTGAAATACGACCGCGCATTGCTTCAGGAAGGAATGGGTCCAATGAACGAAAACTTAGTTGGGTCAGTGACGATGATTTTCGTCGTATGAAAGGTAGCAATGGATGAGAGGAAGGAGTCTGCCATTATTGGAACACGAAGACGATCCATTGCCCAGTTGGTGATAAGAGACCAGAAACGCCCACATGAGATCTCAGAATGCCTTGATGTAGAAACCAAGCTTTGAACCAGCTGCTGCCAGATAATGGACCCATAATATAGGTTATGGCCATTGTACAACCCATACAATACCATCATGAATGACTTGCTTGCACCATCGGAGCCAACGCTTCTCTCAGAAAGTCCCTTGAACAATAGCGTAAAAAGGCCATTCCATTGAGGAGGAAGGCAGGACTTCTTGAACTTCATAACAGTGGTTAGGGCTTCGGTATACCCCATCTGATAGAACATAGAAAATAGTTGACCAGTTGTAATGGAGTCAGGGTTTACCAGAGATAGATCTTGAGAAAGACCAATTAGGGCACATAATCGATTCTTGGAGATGGAGGTCTTCTCATCGTGGAGTTCAAAGTGAATCCGTTCATTAATCTTGTCATAGAAGGCAGTAGAGTAGACAAGAGACAAGCACGACATGGGAACCACTTCAACTTTAGTCAGTGCATCGACGAGTGGTGAGTATATGAGACACTCAACCACATATAGCATATAGGGCTCATAGATGAATGGAGTGAGATCAATGATCAGGTTCTGTTGGGGTTTGATGGTGAGAAGCAGTTGACGAACTGAAGTATCGTGAACTGAGGATGAGTCTGCCATTGTAGTAGCTTTGAGAAGATGATGAACAGTTGTAGAGAATCACCGGGTTTCTTTGAGAGATTTTGGGAAATGATAAAGGTTGACAGAGTAACATTCCAATTCCTTTGTTACGTACAAGGAAGTGAGAGAAAAATCCAGCTGAAATCTTGGATTATCTCAAAAATAGCGGCTGACCGAAGATGATGCAGGAGAGAGAAAAGACGTTTCCCTTTTACACGTCCTTTCATAAAACTCACTTTTTCAAATCACCAAACCGTTTGGATAGCCGCTGAGTCAGCTTCCACTTTATCCCAATCGTTTCTCCATACGACGTTTGAATCGCTGCTGCCTTTAGCGTTTCAATTATCATTTTGAACAAAACTAGAATTTGGACAATTAAAAATTTTTGTGCATGGGGTGTAAAAGATAAAGAAATAAAACGAAATTTTAGGGATAATCTGTAATGTCGTAGTCAGACATAAAACAATTGATTCTGGGCAAAAATCACTTCCTTCAAAGTCAAGAGATACATTAAAGTGCTTGCTTGGTTTCCCATTGAATAACGATCAAGAACTTGTTGAGAAATTTTGAAAGGCATCTTTTAAAGGTTAAAGAGGGTGGCTTTCACTTCAATTCATAATTTCGATACTTAACATAAGACTGAAACTGAACGAAGTACTTGTGAGATCATTGTGATCTGTTGAACAAGTAGGTATGATAAAATTTATAGTGATGAGGGAAGTAAGGAAATCTCAAAAAAAAAAAAAAAAAAACTGGATCATTTAGGGTTAGAGAAGCCTTGGTGAAAGGCAAGCTCATCAAGGTCACTCAAAAGAAAAAGAGATTTCATTGGGTAACAAGTAAGTGCTTGAATTTGTGAATTCATCGTCAATTCATTAGTGGTGTTGAACTTTGGGTTTCACTTAGTACATAGTGGCATGAAACTAAGATCACGAACAAAGACTTGGTATAACCATAAACCTCAGTGGTTAATACTGAAAGTATTAAGGTTTATATTGATGAAATGAATTATAATGGAGAAAGATTACGGAGATGGTATAAGAAGCAAATGTACCTCTGCTTTTAAAGAAAAGAAGGACCAAGTAGAAAACTCTAAACTCAATATGAGTAGAGTAAGGTAGCTCATGATTAGAGTGAATTTGATAGCCTGGATTGGGAAAACATGATTGGTATATAGCATGTTATTAAAGCTTCACTCAAAATCTGTCGAGGCTTTAGTCAACATACAACAGCATGCTTTTAGGGACTCCTAACTAATAAAACCATTTAACTGCCTTAGCTTTGCCATCGAGAATTATACTTAGACAAAAATAAAAAACGTTAGATATATAAAAAAAATAAAAAAAAAATATTTTTGTGTTTTGTGAGAATTGACCAATTGAATGAAAAAGAAAATTATTTTTGGATTTCGTAAGAATTTTTATGAGAATAAGATAAAAAAAACATCTTTTTGGGATTTTATACGTAGAAAAGAAGTAATGAAAAAGGTGTACATAAGAAAACAATTCAAATGCCTTGATAAAAAAACAAATGAGTTTAGAAGGACCGAACCCGAAATAGACCGAACGCTCGGTTCATTTTGGTTCATGGTCGGACTTCACCCAAAATAGACCGAACCTGAAATAGACCGAACGTTCGGTTCATTTCGGTTCGCACTATTTCGCTTTTTACCTTTATGGAAGTGAAGGCGATTTCGGAACTGACTCGGCTTGCATCATTCCTAGTCCTTCTAGAATCTTATTGAAGCTTGCTTCAGTTAAGGCCTTTGTGAATATGTCTGCCAGTTGATCAGTCGTTCTGACGAAGTGAATTTCTACGTTACCATCTTCGACGTGATCCTTGATGAAATGGTACCTCAGTGCTACATGCTTAGTCTTCGAGTGTTGCATTGGGTTGTGACAAATCCTAATTGCGCTTTCAGAATCACAATATAGTGGGATTTTCTTCATGTTTAGCCTGTAATCCCTGAGTTGACTTTGTATCCATACGACTTGAGATGTATAGGATGTTGCAGCAATATATTCGGCTTCTGTAGTGGATAGCGAAACACAGGTCTGTTTCTTCGATTGCCAACTGACTAATTTACCTTCTACAAATTGACATCCTCCTGTGGTGCTTTTACGATCCAATCCACAGCCACCTAGATCAGCATCTAAAAATGCTTGAACAAAGAATCTGGAGTTGGCTGGATACCATACACCGAGAGAGGAGGTTCGCTTTAGATAGTGAAAGATGTTGTTCACGGCAAGAAGATGAGGTTCTCGTGGGTTGGCTTGAAATCGCGCACAGTAACAGACATAGAACATGATATCAGGTCTACTGGTTGTAAGATACATCAGAGACCCAATCATATGTCGATAAAGTGTTGTATTAGCTACGGTTTTCTCCAATGATGGTGTGAGTTTAGTTCCAAAAGCCATAGGCACTTTCACTTTGGAGTCTCCCATCATTCCAAACTTGGTTACCAAAGTCTTGGTATATGCTTCCTGATTAATAAAAATGCCTTCGGGTCCCTGTCTAATGTTCAATCCAAGAAAAAATTTAATTGGACCCATTGAGCTCATCTCAAATTTAGTTTCCATCAACTTTCTGAATTCAACTGTTAAGCTAGGATTCATGGAGCCAAAGATGATGTCATCAAGAGAAATTTGAACTATCATAAGGTGGTTACCTTCTCACTTACAAAAGAAGGTTAGGTCAACCGAACCTTGTTTGAATTTAGACATTTTTAAGAAATGAGCGAGAGTTTCATACCATGCTCTGGGAGCCTGTTTGAGGCCATAGACAGCTTTGTCAAGGATATAACAATGATCGGGATGTTTCTCATTCACGAATCCTGGCGGTTGCTCAACATATACGGTTTCTTCAAGTTCACCGTTGAGGAAAGCACATTTGACGTCCATTTGATAGACTTCAAAGTTCTTGTGAGCAGCGTACGCAGGAAAGATACGAACAGATTCAAATCTTGCCACGGGAGCGAAGGTTTCTTCATAATCAATTCCCTTTTCCTGAAAATATCCTTTGACCACCAGCCTCGCTTTGTTACGAATGACATTTCCCTCTTTGTCCATCTTGTTTCTGAATACCCATTCGAGACCGACAACCAAAGCATCCTTTGGATTTGGAATAAGACGCCATACCTTGTTTCGTTCGAACTCATTTAACTCATCCTGCATGGCTTGAACCCAGTCAGAATGATCAAGAGCTGAGTTAACAGTCTTTGGTTCAATTTTGGAAACGAATGAATTGAACATACAAAACTCGACTTTTGAAAATAGTGCAGCCTGTGTTGCTTTGATTTGAGAGCGAGTTAACACTTTTTTCTGAGGATTCCCCAATAATTTGAGTTTGAGGGTGATCTTTTGTCCATTTGATAAGTGGAGGAAACTTTGGATCATAGATAGGATCCAATTTAGCATTGATTCTTCCTCTAGTTCAGACAAAATGTCATCATCACCAACATTGGTGTTCTCCCCCTCGAAGAATGATTCCTGTTCAGGACCAGCATTTGTATCCACTTCATTGGCTGGAATTTCAGTAGAGCTTGATGTATTTGGCGATGAGTTCTCCCCCTGGAATGAAGAACCTTAATCATGATGAGGAGAGGAACCCTCCCCCTAGACAGTAGGACAGTCACCAGACGGTTCGCTTGCGTCTACACCTTCGGTTTCTTTTGATTGATCATCAGCCATCTTCTTAGCAACATCATCTAGAACTTGTTTCAGATTATCAACTTTGTTGTCTTTTGAAGTTGATTCAGAGTCAATCGCCTTTTGAGGCTCATCAAACAGGAGCATGAATTGGCCGAAAAGATTCGAGATGGAGATAGTAACCTGACCATTCTTTGGAAATATGTGTTGCGATGCATCTTCTGTTGATTTCAATTTCTTAACATAACTATCGTCAAAGGTGACATAGTATGTTTTTTCAATTTTCTTTCAGCGTTTATTGATAACTCTATACGCCTTGGAGTTCAAGGAGTAGCCTAAGAAAATTCCTTCATCCGCCTTAACATCGAACTTGTTTCTATTCTCTTTGGAGTTGAAAATGAAACATCTTGAACCGAACACATGAAAGAATTTCACATTTGGTTTTCGATTGTTTAGGATCTCGTAAGGGGTAATTGAGAACCGCTTATTCAAGTATGATCGATTCTGAGTATAACATGCAGCTGCAATTTCATCAGCCCAGAAATACAAAGGCAAGGACGCGAAGCACATCATAGTGCGAGCAGATTCACACAAGGACCGATTTCTCCTTTCAACAATGCCATTTTGCTGTGGAGTATAAGGGGCTGAGAAATTGTGAGTCGTCCCCTTTTCAGCAAGAAAACATTCAAGAACTTTGTTCTTGAATTCCAGGCCATTGTCACTCTTTATATTACGAACTACCTTTCTTAGTTCCGTTTCTATCTATTTAATGAAGAGCTTGAGTTTTGGAGTGGCTTCATACTTTTGCTTGAGAAAGAAAATCCATGTAAACCATGAGAAATCGTCCACAATAACCAGAATGTATTTTCTTTCCCCCAATGCTTTCAATGGACGATGGACCACATAGATCGATATGCAGTAACTCCAGTGGTTCTATCACCTTAGTGTTGATAATAGAAGGATGACTCTACCGACTCTGCTTTCCCATTTCACACGCTGCACAGAGATGTTCTTTATTGAATTTTAGAACTGGAAGACCTCGAACGTGATCACCTAAGACCAATTTGTTGATACCCTTGAAATTCAAATGAGATAGTCTTCTATGCCATAACTAGCTTTCATCAGAGTGAGCCTTTATGAGTAAGCACACTGCTGGTTTACCTCTTATTGGGTTGAGGTTCAAGGGATACATTTCCCCCTTTCGCTTTGATTTCAACAGAATGTTGTTTGATCTCTTCTCGACAATTTCTGAGCCTTCATCGTCGAATGATACTTTTAATCCAGTACCAACCACCAGCTGTGATATGTTGATGAGATTATGTTGGAGTCCTTCAACATAAGCTACCTTCCTTATAGAGAACTCGCCATTAGTGATCATTCCATAGCCTTTGATAGTTACAAAAGAGTTGTTGCCATACTTTACAATGCCACCATCTTTGAGAGAACGAAACTCTCTCAGTTCCTCCTTCCTTCCTGTCATGTTATGCGAGCAACCACTATCGATGTACCATTCTTCGTCAAACAGCTCGTCACGTATAACCTGCAAATATTAAGCAGATTTAGGAACCCAAAGTTTCTTGGGTCCTTGTGAGCCTTTTACAGGACAAGGAATAGTAAGAGAAATATCAACCATATATGTGCGATTAATTAAAGTTGTTTCATCTTTTCTTTTAATGGTGAAAACTTTAATTTTTTTTGATTTAGGAGGACTCAGGTTTTTGACTGAGGGACTGGAATTTAAAGAATTAAATTTAGAAGAAACGTTAGATTCCCAGTTTTTCTGATTGGACTTGTATGGATGGGGACCGAAACCACTATTTCGGTTGCCATGGGATGAGGGACTGAAACTCTCCTTTCGGTTGTTATAGGATGATGGACCGAAACCGTTCTTTCGGTTTTTAATGGATGATGGACCGAAACTCTCCTTTCAGTTGTTTTCAGTCGAGGGACCGAAACTACCCTTTCAGATCCTATTGGTCGAGGGACCGAAATCATCCTTTCGGCTCATATTGGTCGAAGGACCGAAACCATCCTTTCGGCTCCTATTGGTTGAAGGACCGAAACCATTCTTTCGATTGGTATTGTAGTGAGGACCGAAACTGCTCTTTTGGTTCCTTGAGTCATCTTCTGATTTGTTCTTCATTTCTATCCTTACAAAATCAGGATTTTGAGAATTCCAAAACCGTTTTCTTTCTGAGAGATTCTTCTTATATCTCATATTTCTTTGATGCTTTCGATCAGCTACCTGTTTTGGATTTCTGTGAATGTTGTCCTTTCGTTTCGAAGTATGGGTAAAACATTCACTTTTTGCCCAAGAAGTATCACTTGTGGTTTGCATTGGTTCGTCCAAAGGGGGTCTAGTTCCACTTGTGCTCGACACATCATACTTTGTAGGCTCATTTAGTGGTTCAGGTATGTATCTACCTTTTACTCTCCATGAGGTTTTCTGAGAAAGACCCTTCATCTCATCTGCGTTGTCTATTGGAGCCGACCAGCAGAATTCGTCACATCCTCCAGCATTCTCTTCTTCTACCATAGTCGTTAACTCTGCAGTTTGTTGTGGAGTGACTCCCGGTATAGTGTAGACTTGGTTTAGGGTAGTTTGAACCTTTTGGTATACAACGGCTTTAGCTTTGAGAACTTTGGTTTTATTGGTAGACGAACGAGCAAACTCAACAGAGTTTTCAGAAATTAGGTTCTTATTTGACTTAGGTTCGTTTTTGGCTAATTCGGAACAGTCCACCAAATCCTCTACAGAGATTTCACTCATATCATCATCCTCATTAAGTTCAGATGTATTTTCAACGTCAATTTTATTATCTGAACTTAAATTAGCATTCAAAGAGTCAAATTTTTGTAAAGTTTCGGCTCTCAATTTCAATCCATCATTTTCGTCTAGCAGATTTTTGAGCATTTCCTTGTGGTCCTTGGACTTTATGTAGGATTCAATCTTGTGCAGACCTATTTTATATGCTGGAGACACTTCATCAGAAGATACAACACTTTCACAGTTATAGGCTTCAGCGTCGATTTCATCCTCCTTTAATTCAAGGAAGGGTAAAATCATACGATGTATTTTCTTCCCTATTTCACAATCAAGATGCGACTGAGTGATGTTAAAATAGAGTCTCTTAGCAATTAAACAAAACACATTTCACTGTTTAAGAAGTTTAAGATTGTCTCTTTGCAAATAAATAGAATCATCTTTAGATCTAATTAACTCCTTTTCCAATTTCTTGATCCACATCCTTCGTTCCTCACTCTTTGAAGAAATCATGCTGATTTGATGAGTTAGGTTAAAATTTATGACACGGGTTTAGGTGAGACTGCTACTTATGCTTGAGAATTTTGACTTTAAATTATTTAAATCCTTTTCGTAATCATTAACATGTATTTTTAGAGAACCAAGAATATTTTGTACCTTTTTGATCAACTCATCACATTTATTGATCTGAGCAATAACAGGCTTGGCAGCAAAACATCTGTTCTCTCGCTCCCTTTTCCTCTTCAACTCCCTCATCAGTTGTGTATCATCTCATTCGGGACACACCCTCGGTCACTACAAAGCATCTTCCCGTGGCATGATCTGCTTTTGCCAGCATAGCTTTTCCGTGAGTGGGCTTTCTGACTTCATCATCCTCAGAATCTGTAGACCATACCTCCACACCACCAAACTCATCACTGTTGTTTGTACCCTACACAATTAAAGCATTCATGGTAGAGTTATTAGCAGTAGACTTTCGTTTCTTTATTTCCTCCAATCTTCTCAGGAGGCTCGCTTCCTCATCTTCTTCGCTTCTCTTTTCTTCTTTCTTTCTCAACATACAGTCTTTAGCAAAATGATTTTTGCCTCCACAGTAATGGCAGTCGAATCCTGAGTCTCCTCCAACTTTAGCTTCCTTCTTTGACTCTTTAGATTTTGACCCCAACTTCGGTTCCTCCTTGATCCTTTTGACGCTGTAACTACCCTGCCAGTTTCGGTTCTTGTTGGCTGGGAATTTCTTATTAATGAATTTTCTGGGATTGGACACCATCATGGCGTATTCTTCGCCAGTTAAATCATAATTTGCAAGATCTAATTCATCTTCTTCTTCAACCGAACTTTTTCCTTTGGAGACAAGAGCCAAAGAACCCAGACCATAAACCACATTTGTTTCCTTGGACAGAGCATTCTCATGGGATTTTAATTTTGCCAGAGAGTAAGACTTGAACTGTTCACGAGCTTTGACTGTTGATACGACAGCCATCCATTCAGGTCTGAGGCCATTCATGAAAGTAACCTTTTGTTCAATAACTTTTCTTTCCATCCCATGCTTTATGATCTTACTTAAAAGATGATTGAAGCGATCGAAAGTTTGAACAAGTTTTTCTGCAGGCTTCTGCTTAAAGTCACCAAACTCAGATAGCAAGAGAGTTTGGATAGAGTGTTCCAAGTCTTCGTCTGTGGAATATAATTCCTTCAATCTGTCCCAGATCTCCTTAGCTGTAGCATAAGAACTCAATAAACGAAACGTATTCGATTGCAGCGCAAACCTTATCTTCCTCAGGGCCTTGAATTTGCATTGAAACTTCTCTTTTTCATCTTGAGGAATATCTTTGACATCATTGACAAGCTGATTGTATTCTTTCTGTGTTTTAACAATCTTTGATGTGCTTGAGTGAGCAAATAGGCTTGTAGTAATAGCTTCCCAGATTAAATACCCATTGTCCTCCAATCCAATCACATAGTCTTCAAAGTGATGCGCCCAAACTTCATAGTCTTGTGTATATAAGACCGGTATTCTTGTTGTACACCCTATGCTATTGGAGATATTAATCGGATTGGTTAGTGAATCATCCATGGAAATTGTAAATACTTTTGACCGATAACCTGTAAAAGATCAGACTTATAATATATCGTTAGGGTTAGATCAATAATTAATGAGATACGTCAATATAGAGTGACGGCTCAATAAATATAAATCAATGTGGAATTAAAACCCTAAGAACTTCTTCGACAGAAGAGGTGTGTATGAATTACGTAGTCTCCTGCTCTGATACCAATTGATGAGTTCAAAACTCTTAGATCGATTAGATCTTTCACAAGTACGATAAAAGAAATCAAACAGTTGAAGAACAATATGAGAATGAACACATAACAGAATCAAATATGTGCTTATGATTCAAAACTGAGTCACGCCTCAGCAGAGCTCGATGAAGAACTTCCATTGTAGAGGCGAGCTAGGGTTTATAAAACTATGAAGCAAATAATCAATGAAAGCGATAACTACTAAGTCTGCATGCATGCAACTTATATACTAAACCCTAGTACAAAATTATGCACGGCTGGACATGCCCAATACCGGCATTCAAACTGGGCTAAGGACCGAGCCCATGACGCAATCTAATAGACCCAACATGGGATATTGCTCTTGCATCTCTGACTCTGGCTCCCAAGTCATCTCGGAACCTCTACGATGTTGCCACTACACTCGAGCCAGGGACACCTCTTTGTTCCTCAGAACCTTCTCCTTCCGATCCAAAATCGCGATCGGCCTCTCGATGTAATTAAGGCTCACATCCATCTGAATGTCCTCTAGGGGTACCACTGTCGTCTCATCGGCTACACACTTCTTCAAATGGGATACGTGGAAGGTGTTATGAATCTGAATCAACTCTGCAGGTAGCTCCAACTGGTAAGCTACCCTACCTACTATGGCGGTCACCCTGAAAGGACCGATGTACTGGGGCCCCAACTTGCGCCACTTCCCAAATCGGATCACCCCTTTCCATGGGGATACCTTCAAGAGTATAAAATCCTCGACCTGGAACTCCAGCTCGGATCGCCGCCTGTCTGCATAACTCTTATGGCGACTCTGGGCAATCAGTAACCTCTGTCTGACCTGTTGAATATGCTCAGTTGTCTTCAACACTATCTCAGTGCCACCTATCACTCGCTGTCCTACTTCTCCCCAACAAATGGGAGTCCGAAACCTCCTCCCATAAAGAAGCTCAAAGGGATGCATACAAATACTCGAATGATGGATGTTGTTGTAAGAAAACTCATCCAAGGACAAATAAGTGTCCCAACTTCCTCCGAAGTCCATCACACATGCTCACTGCATGTCCTCAAGCGTCGGAATCATCCACTTACTCTACCCGTGGGTTTGCGGATAGTATGGTGTGCTGAAATGCAACCGAGTAACCAACTCCTCATGAAATTTCTTCTAGAACCATGAAATAAAGGGCACGTCTTGGTCCAACAATATCGAGGTCGGCACTCCATGCCGAGATACCACCTCTCTCACATAAATCTCGACCAATCTCTCTGCAGAAGAGCTCTCGCTAATGGCAAGGAAATGAGCGCTCTTCGTCAGCCGATCTACAATCACCCAAATTGTGTCGACTCTATGCGTACTCCTTGAAACTTAGTGATAAGGTCCGTGTAAATTTATTCCCACTTCCACTGTGGAATCTCCAGGGGCTGCAACGGACCATGAGGATGCTGGTGCTTGGCCTTAACCTGACGACAGGTCAAGCACCTCTCAACTACCCAAGCCACGTCCCTATTCATATAGGGACACCAATAATCTCTCTTCAGGTCCATGTACATCTTAGTGGCCCCTGGGTGGGACCGAAATCTGCCCCCGGAAAGTCATAATCCTTCGACTATCGGGCATAAACTCGGACACTTGCCCACTCACCCGTTCCCTCTTGCGATTCTCGGTCTCATGGCCTCCCGCTAGGCCTCTGGAATGGTATCTAAAACTGGATTCATCCCTATCATTCTCATGGACACATCTCTGATCGGAGCACTCTCTGCTCTACGGCTCAGGGCGTTGGCTACCACATTAGCCTTGCCCGGATGGTATAATATCTCGCAGTCGTAATCTTTCACCACATCCATCCACATCCTCTGTCTCATATTTAGGTTGGGCTGATCCATGAGATACTTCAGGCTCTTGTGGTTCGTGTAGATGGTACACCTAACACCATAAAGATAGTGGTGCCAAATCTTGAGGGCAAACACCACCGCCCCCAACTCCAAATCATGTGTGGGATACCTCTTCACGTGAGGCTTCAGCTTCCTCGACGCATATGCAATCACGTGACCCCTCTGCATCAACACTGCACCCATCCCTGAGATAGACGTATCACAGTAGACCACGCCCCCAAACAAAAGTAACGCCCTTTTGGGTCAACTTGGTGAGAGGAACCGCAGTCTTGGAGAAATCCCTGATGAATCTCTGATAGTAGCCGGCCAAACACAGAAAACTCCGGATCTCAGATGGGGACCTCGGCACCTCCCATCGCATAACCGCCTTAATCTTGGCCGGATTGACCAATATCCCGCTCTGATTGACGAGATGTCCCAGAAACCGGACCTCTCATAGCCAGAAATCACACATGGAGAATTTGGCATACAGCCTCTCCGACCTCAAAACCCCAAGAACCTCTCGCAAATGCTCCTCATGCTGCTCCCTGGATCTCAAATACACTAAGATCATCAATGAACACAATCACTAACCGTTCCAACATAGGCCCACACACCTGGTTCATCAGATCCATGAACGCCGCCGGTGCGTTGGTGAGTCCAAAAGGCATCACCACGAACTTGTAATGCCCATAACAAGTTCTAAAGGCTGTCTTCTGAATATCCTCCTTGCGTACTCTCATCTAATGATATCCGGATTGCAAATCAATCTTGGAGAACTAGGATGCCCCCTGCAGCTGATCGAATAAATCGTCAATCCTCGGAATTAGGTAACGGTTCTTGACCGTCAACTTGTTCAACTCCCGGTAATCAATACACATCCGGTGTGATCAATCCTTTTTCTTGAAAAAAAGGATCGACGCTCCCCAAGGTGAGCTACTCGGTCGAAAAAATCCTTTCCCCATCAACTCCTAAAGCTGTGAGGATAACTCCTGCATCTCTGATGGTGCAAGGCGATAAGGTACCTTGGCGATAGGTGCCGCTCCTGGAACCAAATCAATCCGAAACTCCACTTACCTCTCGGGAGGCACACCCGATAAATCCTCGAGGAAAACATCAGGGAAGTTTCATACAATCGGAACCTCGGAGATAGAACTTAGCCTCTCTAACACAGTCCGTGAATCCATCACATAGGCTAGAAATCACATACAACCCTACTATAAACTCTGCCTTACCCTTGAGGTAGAGCGGAAAGCGGACCAGATCTGGTACCCTCGCCATACACTGTAAGCACTCCTCCACTAGGGTCTCGTATAGTCACCAACTAACGCTCGCAGTCGATCACTACTCCAAAGCGACTCAACCAATCCATGCCCACGATGACGCAGACATCACCCATCGCGATCGATACCAGGTCAATCGGTAACTCGACACCAAAAATCTCTAGCACACATCCTCAAAATACCTCAGTAGCAAAGACTGCACGCTCATCTGCTATAGAAACCCTCAGAGGTCGACTCAACGCCTCACATCGGATACCGATGTGATGACTAAAGGTTAGAGACACAAAGGATCGACTCGCATCCGAGTCAAATAACACTAAAGCAGGTAGATAACTCACAAGAAATGTACCTAAATATAGCCCAGAATAATCAAAAAAGAGAATCTCAGAATAAATAAACAAATAAATAATGGAATACGTACCAGCCACGACATTAGGTGTTGTGCGGACCTCTTCTGTTGTCAACTGAAAAGCTCTCCCACGAGCCTTCGGAACCTCGGCCTTCACCGGCTGAACATCAGTAGCACGCAATGCAGCAGGAGTGGAACCCTGGGCTGATCCTTGAACAAGCTGAGGGCACTCGGCCTTCCGATGGCCAGTCTGATTGCCGTGGAAACCGACTGCAAAACCCTTGGGGCAATCCTTCCCCGTATGCCCCTCCTTGCCATATTTGTAGCAAATCCCTACCCAGAAAGCTCCCTCATGACTCTTGCCGCACTTTCCACAAGTGCGGCCCTTCTTGCCTCGTGATCTTGAATTAGCGGGCTTAGCCCGCTTGGCAGTCGGCTGCGACTGCGCCGGCCACCGGTCTCTCCCCTGAGACACTGCGTCCTCACTCGCCCGAGCCTCCAGCTCGATCTCCCTCCTCCTTGCATTTTCCTGGAGCTTAGAAAATGTACGGTAAGACGATTTCGCCATGAACTCTCGAATATCCCTCCTTAGAATGCTCAAGTACCGACTCATGCGTGCCTGCTCAGTCGCCACATGCTTAGGGAAAACAACGCCCTCTTGTGAAACATCCGCATAATCACAGTCACCAACTCTGTCTTCTGTCTAAGAGATAGAAACTACTGGGCTAACCGTTACATCTCCACAGGGGGGACATACTCATCTCGGAACATCACGACAAATCGATCCCAAGTCACTGCAGCAGGCTCTTCAGGGGTAAAACTAGCCGTCACAAACTTCCACCAATCCTTCGCTCCCAAGCAACGCTGGTTCAGCGTGAACCGAACCCTCAGTTGCTCTGGGCATGAACAAGTGTAGAAATATCCCTCAACATCAGAGATCCACCTCATCGCAGCAATCGGATCCTGGGTCCCATCAAACTCTAGAGGCTTCGTGGTTATGAACTCCCGGTACAACAACGAGTCACCCCCCTGCGGTCTGGCAGCAGCGACAGCTGCGGTGGCTGCAGTAGCAGCTGCCTCGGAAGGAGCAGCATATCGCTCATCAAATGTCTCAATAAAAGTGGTCATTATAGACCCAAACATCTCCAGAATAGCCTCTCGGATGGCTGCAACCACCTCGTCGTGAATCATCCGGTGAATCTCGTCATCACTAACTCCACTGCTCTCTGGGGTGTGGCGCGTACCTACCATGTTGTCTCTATAACACAACACAAAATCATCAGAAACTCGATCGAGCATACTCACACGCGACTACTCATCCCTACTTGCTCCTTAGCATCCCAAATGTTCTTACTTGGATAGCTTACAGACCAGGTGCTTTCAGTAGTACGGGCCCAACACTACCTTCCACACCCCATCTGTAGTCACCCCAAGTCCTCCTCCTAGGATTCTAATTCAAAAATACTCAATGCCTCATGAATCTCCAGCTACTCTCTCAGCAGACCCCTCTCTTAAGTTTATCTAAGTATCTCTTCCTATATCATCTCCCAACTCAAAACTCAGCTCATACTCAAGCAAATAACATATAACACTGATAAAAACATCTCCTTGACTAAGGCATCACAAATCAGGAAACTCTAGCCCTAGAATATGGAATGCTTAGTCTACCCTCTAGCATGCAATCTGAACAAAACATCTCATAACACAAATGTAAGGGTATTTTGGGAAATCACCGTTCAGGCTCTGGCTGATTGTACACACCACTTCCACTTGTTTTCTCTTAAAACTCTTTCTCGTTTTGGAAAATTTTCTCTTCTTTTGAAAATTCTACTCAAATCCTCGGTTTGAGTCCAAACACACCCGGAGGTGCATCCAAATCTCTCAAACCAAGCTCTGATACCAACCTTTAACGACGTAAATTCTAACCAAATTTGAAATTTCAAAACACATTGTTTTCAATAAATAATTATAAAATGTCACAATGTCAATTCACCAAAAACTCATGTTCAAAAGAAATAAATATATCAAACTCCAGGATCCCCTAAATCATAAAACAATCTCCGGTGTATGTGTACAATCAAGTTGGTGCCTTCCCGTGATCCTGAGAAGTACCCGAAACACATAACACATACATGGTAAGCATAAAGCTTAGTGAGTTTCCCAAAATACCAAACACAACATATTAACCACTCGAGGCTATAACTCTGTAAGACCTTCCGGTCAATGTGTCTCAGTAGGGCCCTCCGGTCCTAACTCAACAAACTCAGTAATAACAATACTCAACATAAATCACAAAGACATAATGTGGAATATCAAATACACAGATAATCACAATAAGCAGCTCAATCACATAAGGCACCACTCAAGGAAAGTATAGTAAGAAGACTCACCTTGAAAGAAGTCAGCAAAAACTCAAACTCAAACCATCGGTCTAGCCTCCGCCTAACATACACAACAATTATCCCTAATTAATCACGATTCTCAAGAGGCTACACTTTCTCACGGAAGGGTAAAAGCCAACTTTACCCCTCAATGGCCCTAATTGTCCATAATTTGACCCAAACCCTAAAAGTTAACAAAATTCAACGGCATGGAGTACGCCGCGCATACCAGTTCCTTATGTTGGGCGTACTCGGTCGCCATGCAGATATCGGGGATGCATGTCCCCTATGTTGCGCGTACTAGAATTACGCCCGACGTACGCTCCAGTTTCACCCTCGTCACTTGTTTGGTCTGAAACAGTTAAGACGATGGCTCATACCTCATATCTAAACTCTCTAATAGCTCTTAACCCATAAAGTCAGGGACTTTATGCCTTTGCATGGCTGGAAAGGTCCCAAACACAAAAAACATTCACCCTCTTATGACAAAAAACACATATCTCATGCATGGATTGATCCCAAGGTCCAAGATAGGATTTTTATGACTCTACACCACTGAATATACTCAAAGGGGGTGTATCATGGTCTTTGGAGTGCAATATCCCATAATGCATCCAACTTTTTGGACAAAACCCCAGAATACTCTACCAAGATGGAAAAACCAAAAAAGTGAGAAAGTTCAGAGCTTTATACCTGAAAATGAAGCTCCACACTAAGATAAGCCCAGATCCAAGGCCTAAAATCCCACTCCTTCTTTTTGAAGACTCCTTCTTCATTCCAAAGTAACTCAAGAATGCTCCCAAGTCTCTCTAATGCACTCACAAGCTCTAAGAACGGAAACTAGGGTTTAGGAGGGTTGGTGACTGAGAATGGTGGCCATGAATGAGGTCATCATATCCTTTAAATAGGGGTCTCACCCTAAATTAGGGTTTTCACTCTGAGCCTAGTACGCCCAGCGTACCCTCTGGTACACCCGGTGTACTAGGTGGCTTCTGCGTCAAATGCACGCGTATGAGTACGCTGAGCGTACACTCGAGTATGCCCCGCATACTCATTCACCACCTTTTCACACAAAGGGACTAAAATGGCCAAATACTCACAAGACCAAGGGTCACGGGGTATACCTGATCTCGAGATGGTACATCAATCATATGTGATTTGATTTCGATGTAAACTCTATATTATCAATACAATGGTTGTTTTTGTTTTGATTACTATTATACAATTGTTGTGATACTGTACATGACTTCCTCCGCCCCTGAATGTTTCTGCCGTTTCGGTTTGGGGGTGTGACATTTTTCCCTCTTGTTATTGGATTTCTGTTCAAGTTCATAGCATTTTATTACATCCGAAGATTCATATGATTTACATTTTTTTCTTTCTATCATGAGTCTGATACGTGCTACATGTCATTAAAGCATTCATCTTTCCATTGATACCACGATGCATTTTTTTCTCAAGAATATAAACCTTTTATTTTGTAAGATTCTTTTATATGCTTCTGATTTAAAAGACATTCATTTTCAGATATTTTCCCCTTATGGGTGTGTTGAAGAGGTGTTCCTACTGCATGATGAACAGAAGCAAAACCGTGGTTAGTCATTTGCATGAAACCATATTTTGCAATTTGTAATCAATCATATGTCAATCCTTTCTACAAACAGGTTTATAAATGTTTTTTAGTAGTTATTATACATTTTGATGGTTTTAACTAAGGCACGGGATTCATCACATTCACTCACAAAGATATGGTTGTTGCTTCAATTAATGGTTTGCACAGAAACTATGTGAGGAAAGTATGACTAAATAATGATTTTAGCTCCCTCGTTATTTCAACTTGCAATTAATGAATAATGCTATCCGTTTGATCTTCGTTTAGGGTTGTGATCAGCCATTGGTTGTTCGGTTTGCAGACCCAAAGAAACCAAAAACGTGGGACAACAGGTAGTTTACTTTTATCGAATCTTTCTAGTTAGCATAATTTTTATTATTTGTAATGAAGAGAAGTGATCATGTACTTCTTTCCTAGATCTATTCTTTTTTAGCCCCTCACTGACCCTCTAAATCCTAATGTCCTATAATGTTGAATGATTTATTTCCTTGTTGGCTAATATTAATATTAATATTTGCATCTATTTATCTAACTGTTTGGAAGTTGTGTGTTGCTGTAGATGTACACCTTACATGAATGATCCAATGGGTCAAACCTCACTACTACCTAATAATACGTCACAAACGAATATGGTTAGCCCCTCTCTCTTTCACTCTCTCTCTCTCTATCTCTCTCTCACACACTCTTTTTTGGCAAATCTTCCTACATATCTCATCTAGTGTCCCATACATGCATAGATTTTAGAAATCATCTTTATTTTTAGCTTTATATGTTGTGTTTGTGAAGAATATTTTGTCTAGAAGAGTCTAGAATAGTATTAATGGGAAAGGGAAGCTTAATTAAAAGAGTTGGTTCATTGTTGATTCTACTACTTATGTGCCTGACCCTGTCCCCGACTCCGCAACAAGTAGTGAGATGACAGTAGATCTGGCTGTTGCTGATGCTGATGTTGATTGTGATTGGAGTGAGCATATATGTCCTGATGGAAATAGATACTATTATATCTCTATAAAGTCTGAAAGCCTGGTAACACTTTTTATACTTTGGTAGCTTATATATATATATATATATATATATATATATATATATATATATATATATATATATATATAAAATACAACTAACTCTCTGTGGGTGTCCTGTCAATGGGAGAAACCAGGGGAATACAAATATTACAAGCAACAACTTCTTGACAAGTGTCATTATTAATCATCCTCTATGTCAGCAGCATACCTATCGAGGTCTTAACTAAAACAATCTGGTCTCATCTCACACACAGCCTATTCAGATCTTGTTAATTGTGTTGTTATTGGGGGTATTATTGTAATTTAGCTTGCTCAGTCAGTTATGTGGGTTAATGTCTGTTAACTATACGCTGTTAGCAACAGCATGAGTATGATAGCAATATATGTGTATTGTAATTTTGTATATAAACAACTTTGTAATCAATTTTGAAGAATAACAACAATTCATCATTCTCTCATTCTTCATTTCTTATCTGATAAGCTGTTATGGTATCAGAGCTATGCTCTTTTCTTGAATGATAATGGTGATTTTTTGAATCAATTGTTTTTTTCTTCATTTTGATTCTTCGTTTCGTT
This sequence comes from Lactuca sativa, assembly GCF_002870075.4. Taxonomy (NCBI): domain Eukaryota; kingdom Viridiplantae; phylum Streptophyta; class Magnoliopsida; order Asterales; family Asteraceae; genus Lactuca; species Lactuca sativa. Next base: position 338,945,202 of record NC_056630.2, on the reverse strand, counting down.
TGCCTTACTGTTGGATTTCTATTATGTCTTCCTCGAATCCTAATTCATACCCTAATTCCGCAAATCTCAATCACAATCCTATTTCTAATCCTAATTACACAAATTCGATTGATGCAAATTCCTACAATGATCCGTATTATCTTCATAATTCTGATGGACCTGGTTTAGAGTTAGTTTCTCAAACATTCACAGGTGACAATTACTCTACTTGGACCAGATCTATGCGAATTGCTTTATCAGTAAAAAATAAGTTGGATTTTGTTGAAGGATCACTTCCACAACCTAATGAATCCGATCAAAACTTCAGATCTTGGAATCAAAATAACAATGTTGTTATTTCATGGATACTTAATACTATTTCTAAAGAAATTTCATCCAGCATCATCTACCTTTCTATGGGTTTTGAGCATTCTAACACCCCTAAATGTACATGCAACCCTAGAAAAACTTGGATCTATGTTTGTCTAAAATACATGCAAAAAATGATTTCCAAGGTTCATAATCCTATCTAGCATACATGGGGAACTTTTAATCTAAAAGATGGCTAGAATTACATACCTTGTAGTTGATTTGATTCCTTGAAAACCCTAAGAGCGTAGCACCCCAAGTGTGATGCCTCAAATGGTTCACACAACACCAAATGCTTTGGAATAACTTTAGAGTATGTATAACACTTGTAAAAATCTGCTTGCCCTCTCTTATTCTTAGTCTAGCCGATTTTGGTGAGTATCATTTTCCTTATATAGTGTGTCACATCTAGGGTTACACCATGTAAACACTAATGTGACATGACTCTTCATTTCCATTACCCATGGGTTTGTAACTCCCATGGAGCATCCTATAGGTTTAACCCAACTTAATAATCCATGGAGCCTTTTAGCCCACTATACAAGTTATGGATGATTTACATAATCAACCCATATATTTAATTAGTCATCTTTAGATCACTTAATTAATTCCAAAATAATTCTTGATCAATACTAATTAAATAATACTATTAATATATTAGAACTTAAAATATATTAATAAACCACAAGTGTTATTTCTCTCATTTAGTCTATCCAAATGAATGATGCCATGCAACCCAAATGGACCATGCCAGGTCGGGTCAAGTACATACCAAATATAGTTATGGACTTAGACACCTTATCCAATAGTCTCCCATTTGGATAACTCTAATAACTATATCTGTAAGTATGACTTCAGGAACCGATCAACAATCGTAGGTCTTTCAAGGTCTCTTGGAACTGAGAAGATGATGATGCGCCATTTAAGATAAGTGATCATATAATCCTCTATTCTAGATATCAGCTAGACAAATACATGGAACAATGTCTTACTTATTGTCCATCAGTTTATTTCCCGATTTCTGATTTGTTTGACATAGAACTAAATTGAATAGATAAATTATGTTCTGACCGGGCCCGGAACATAGGTCAAAACAAAATCATCGAGGGGCCTAGATATCGCTTCTAATCCAAGAAGCAACATATAAACTTCAAGTCATATACTTGTTCTACTACTTGTTGAATCACACACAAAAGTACGTTTTATAACATCGAGTTACCAATGCGGTTTCATACAATCAATGCATAACCAACTCATAGGCAACAAGTCATATCTCTAGGTTTGAAGACTTATATGATATTACCGTCTCATGATCACTCGAGATAAATTCCATGAAGTGATACCAGTGAGCATGGGTTGAATCCAATGATCAGAACTTATGAGCACTCATAAGTGTTGTAGCCCTGTCCAACAACTTAGACCTCTGCAACCAGCCCATGACAGTCTTGATTCATACCTACTTCGAACATATGACCGACTGTGGAGAATCCGAATAATATGATATACCAAACAAAATTATTCTGGAAGTCAAAACATGCAAAAGAAATATAGTAAACGATTGAAAAAAGATAGCAACACTTTACTCATAAATAAACACAACTTTTATCCATCATCAATTGTCAATTACACTTTACAAATTTCATAATTTATCTAATTACTAAAACTTATATCATCCTTCAGCCCTATGCTCCGAGCATGCTTGAGATGCTTAGCCCGACTCAATCCGTTCGTGAGGGGATATGCTAGGTTCTCATCCGATGAAATGGTATTTTCTATCATTATGTCTGGATCTCCCGTGATCCCTTGGTTCCTTGGCTAAGGCAACTGCACTTTCACTATCACAAAAAATTTCCATTGGCTCCTTTATAGCTGGTATAACTCCAAGGTCTCCATTGAAGTTCTTTAGCCATATCGCCTCCTTTGCTGCCTCGCTTGCTGCTATATACTCTGATTCACAAGTTGAATCATCCACTTTCTCTTGCTTTGAACTCTTCTAAGTAATTGCTCCTCCGTTTAAGGTAAAGACCCAGCCTGACTGAGAGCGGAAATTATCCTTATCAGTGTGAAAGCTAGCATCACTATACCCTAAAACTCTCAAGTCATCACTCCCACCGAGGGTAAGGACCCAATCCTTAGTCCTCCACATGTATTGAAGATGTTCTTTACCGCAATCCAGTGAGCCTTGCCAGGGTTCCCCTGGTATCTGCTGACCATGCTCAAGGCAAAGGCTACATTAGGACGAGTGCAGGTCACAACATACATAATCGGTCATACTGCAGAAGCATAAGTTACTCGACTTATTTCTGCTATCTCGGCCTCAGTACTCGGGCTCTGAGTTTTACTCAGTCTGGCATTACTCTGGATGGGTAATTCTCCTTTCTTGGAATCCTGCAGGTTGAACCTCTTCAACACCTTATCCAAGTAGGTACTCTAACTATGTCTAATTAGTCTTTTACTCCGGTCTCTCAGAATCCTTATCCCTAGAATATAGGCAGCTTCTCCTAGGTCTTTCATAGAGAAACACTTCCCAATCCAGGACTTCACTTCCTATAGGGTTGGGATGTCATTTCCTATGAGTAGTATGTCATCCACATAGAGTACCAAAAAGCAGATTATCTCTGAGGTGCATGTTTCAACCCATAAATGGATTTCTCAAGCTTACACACTCTATTAGGGTATTCTGTACTGACAAAACCCTCTGGCTGACTCATGTAAACATCCACATCCAAACTTCCATTAAGGAAGGCGGTTTTGATATCCATTTGCCATATTTCATAATCATGAAATGCAACGATGGCTAACAGAACCCTAATGGACTTAGTATTTGCTACTGGTGAAAAGGTCTGATCATAATCAAGTCCCGGAGTTTGTGAAAAGCCCTTTGCAACAAGTCGCGCCTTATATGTATGTACATTACCATCCATGTCGGTCTTCTTCTTAAAGACCCATTTGCACCCAACTGTCTTACGACCTGGTACATTGTCAACCAAGTTCCAAACTTGATTGTCATACATGAACTATATCTTGTTGTCCATTGCCTCTTTCCATTTGGCAGACTCGGGGCCAGCCATGGCTTCCGCGTAACTGTTAGGTTCATCCAGACTTACCAATGTCTCATCACTGATAAGTGTCTCACCTTCCGCAGTAATATGGAAACCATAATAATGCTTAGGTGCATTCGTAACCTTTGTGGAACGCCTCAGAGGTACAGACTTGTCAATTGGCTCAACAGGAGGTTTCCTCCTCAGGTTGAGTGCTAGGGTTTGAAGTTCCTTCACCAATTGACTCTTGAATTTCTTCAAGGTCAATTTTCCTCCCACTGTTTCCTTGGCTTATGAACTCTCTTTCTTGAAAGACACCTATCCTTGCTACAAACGGTGTCACTAGGTCTGTAGAAGAGGTAACTAAAGGATTTATGTGGGTAGCCGATGAAAATACACCTCTCACTTCAAGCTTCAAGCTTATCATGATTTATGTAGGTAGCCGATGAAAATACACCTCTAACTAAAGGATTTAGGAACTTTACCAGTCCACATCTCATGAGGAGTTTTGGTAACTTTCTTTGTAGGGACCATATTAAGGATATGGGCGGCAGTCTCTAAGGTATACCCCCAAAATGAGATTGGTAGCGAAGCTCAACTCATCATGGAAGGAACCATATCCAACAAGGTTCGATTGCGCCTCTTAGCCACACCATTAAGCTGTGGTGTCCTGGGAGGTATCAATTGTGAGATAATCCCGCATTCCTTAAGATAGTCGAGGAACTCTCTACTAAGATACTCACCTCCATGATTGGATCGAAGCATCTTAATGTTCCTGCCCAATTGATTCTCGACTTCCTGTTTAAACTCTTAGACCTTTCAAAAGTCCCTGACTTATGCTTGATTAAATAGACATGTCCATATCTACTATAACCACTAGTAAAAGTCAAATAATAACGATTTGCATCCCTTGTGGTAGATTTGAAGGGTCCATACACATCCATGTGCACTAGATCCAACAAACCTCCACCCCTAGCACAAGAACCAGTGAAGGTTGACTTTGTTATTTTTCTAAGTAACGATGATTCACAACTATCATCTGACTTTTGGTCAAATGACTCTAAGACTCCATACTTTTGGAGTTGGACTATGCGTTTCTTGCTCACATGTCCAAGACGATAATGCCATAATGATGCTTTATCCAAGTTATTATTATCAGAAGAATTAATACACAACACATTATTTCCTAGATTATCTACAATAGATACAGCTTCATACACACCATCACAAGGTAATGCTTTAAAATAAAGAACATTATTAAAGAAAGCATTTATTCCACCAATTTCATTATCAAAAGAAAAGGTAAAACCCTTGTTTGTACAAAGCATGAAAGGAAATAATATTTCTTGCCATTTCTGGTGAATAACAACATTTATTGAAATCTAAAGTAAACCCACTACTTAGCAACAAAGAATAAGCTCCAATCTTGGTGACAGGTGAAGCTTTCCTATTCCCCATGATCAAGTTTATCTTTCCATGCTCCGCATTCTCACTTCTTCTTAGTCCCTGCAAATCAGAACATATATGAATACCACAACCGGTATCAAGGACCCAAGAGTTAGAATAGGGTGAGTTATTAGATAGAATAGTGTAAATACCTGCATGGTTGGGTTTAACTTTCCTATCCTTCACATCTTGCTGGTACTCTGGGTAGTTTTTCTTCCAATGCGCCTTTTCATGGAAATAGAAGCATTCAGCCTCTTTTGGGTCAGAAGAAGGAGTGACGAAAACTTTCTTGGTTCCACTTGAAGAAGAGCCATCAAGGTTCTTACCCTTGGTACCCTTCGAAGGGATCTTCCTCTTCATCCCTCTACCTTTCCCGATTGCCAAGACGAGGGCGGAGTTTGGAGTAGGAGTTGGAGTGTTAACAACCGACTTACCTTTAAGACCTGTTTCTGCGGTCTTTAGAAGTCTTTGAAGTTTGCTGAGTGTGACTTCTTCCTTATTCATGTAGTATGTCATGCGGAATTGATCATAACACGAGGGTAAGGAGTGCAAAATGATATCTATTGCAAGCTCCTTAGGGAAGTTCACATTAAGCTTCAACACACGATCCACATACCTTTGCATTTTCTGGATGTGGCTGGTGACAGAATCTTCGTCCTTCATCCTGGTTGTTATCATGGAGGATATTATTTCATACCGCTCTTTACGAGCACTCTGATGGTATCTTTCCATCATGTCTTGGTTCACTTCAAAAGGGTAGTAGTCCTCATAGGACTTCTCGAGTTCAGCTGTCATTGGCCATCATGATGCATGCCACTTTGGTGGCATCTCTTACATGATTCCGAAAGTCAGCGATCTCCTGAGGAGTAGCAGTGACTCATCGATCTCCTTTAGCTCCTTATCGAGGACATATTCCTTGTCCTCATAACGAGTCACCATCCTGATGTTCCGGATCCAATCCATAAAGTTGGAACCATCAAAGATGACCCTCCCACAGAGGTTCATGAAGGAAAAGGAGCCAGTAGGGTTTGAGCCAGACGCAGTGTTGTTGGAAGACATCTGAAAAAGAAGAGAAAAAGTTTAGTTTAGATATAAAGATAGTCCTTAATACAACACCCGAAATGTAATATTAAGGCTAGGATCCAATCACAATATATCATAACTTAGAAGAGGTATGTCGTAATCTAAGCTATAACATATTTGAAAGGTAGGTGAATGACGATTCAACAATTTCCACCAAAAACCGAAATATAAATTATTAGCTTTTAATTGGTTCTTAGAACTTCCTAGATTCTTTTGAGATTCAATGAACTTTTCAAAGGCATGTTTCAATCTCAAGTGTGCCCTCCAAGTTTTGTAACTGGGATACAGAGGATCACAAAACGAGGTGTGAAGTAACCATGAAAATCACTTGGTACCCTTAAAGTTTATCGCTCAATCGATGTGCCGGTTAACCACGCGTGCTCCACCGACCTTTAATAAACTTTAAGTCACCTTTTACCTACCTTGTTAAGTCCAGGTTACTGTGCCGGTTAACCATACATGCTCCACTAACGAGTTAAACAAAGTGTAAAGTGTAATTTCATTCATTAGCACCTTATTCACATTTTCCTAAACTAACTAAGATTGGGAATTTAATAAAACATTTAGTTCTTTATAATATTCATCATACTTTTAATGAGAATTTATAAGTCCTTGTACTACCCATTCGGCTAACGACCCTCCACCGATCAAGGAAGCGGTGGGTGAGAGTGGACACCCATTAAGCTGCCATTTTATTAGCAGCAACCTTATACCCCCTTTGTAGACCGGATTCGTGAATGAGGCCTACTAATGGTAAAACGACTTGCTCTTATATATATATATATATATATATATATATATATATATATATATATGTATGTATATATATATATATATATATATATATATATATATATATATTATTAACTAATAATATTATAAAGTATAAGGGTTAATTTTAACTTTTAAAAATCTAGGGGTTGGAACTAAAGTTTATTAAGTGACTTTACATGTTCCAAAACGTGAGGGCAAGTTTTGTAACTTTACAAAACCTTTCAAATTCATAACTTATGAGTTATTAAAATGAAGACTCTTCATTTTATAACTTATGTGTTCTTTTAATGGTTTTTAACACAAAGAGATTTTGGTTATCCATAACTTGAGGACAAGTTATGGAATCCATTAAAACACATAAAGATCATGAATTAAACATTTAAACAAGTAATTCCTATGATCCATCAAAAACTCATAAGAACATGAATATTCATATCAAAGTTTCAAGAACATATGAACACATAAAATCATGAAAATTTGATATTAGCCGTTATAAATGGATTAGAACAACCATTACACCATCTAAAACAAGTTTTACAACACCAAAACAACTTAGGGTAATCTTTCTAGTCCATTTCCAGCAGCAAAATCGAAATTTGCACCCTGCCTGGCCAACTTTTCGAGTGCACGAACTGACTTGCCGAGTTGGTTGCATTTTCACTTGGACTCGTCGAGTCCCCCCATGGACTCGTCGAGTCCCCTGTGCAGACAGCTCAAAAATCGATTTTTTCCACTATTTTGCATCAAGTATTAAAGAACAAGCCTAGGCTCTGATACCACTGATGGGTTTTTAGCATTCTAACACCCCTAAGCGTACAGGCAACCCTAGAAAACCTTGGATCTATGTTTGTCTAAATTACATGCAAAATATGATTTCAAAGGTTCATAATCCTATCTAGTATACATGGGGAATTTTTAATCAAAAAGATGGCTAGAATTACATACCTTGTAGTTGATTTGATTCCTTGAAAACCTTGAGAGCCTAGTTGTAACACCCCAAATTTCTAATGTTCAATGAAGGACCATAAGTGTAAATTTAAGAAAGGGACTTGACGAGTAGGTCCGCCAACTCGCCGAGTTGGAGCGAGATTCTGTCGCGGTTTAAGTGACCAACTCGTCAAGTCGGCGGCTTGGACTCGACGAGTTGGTGCTGAAGAGAGAAAACCCTAATCCCGGGGGTTGTGCCCTATATAAAGCACATTATAACCCACCCTCAGCCTCTTTGCTACCCTTTTGAGATCCAGGAACCCTAAATCGTGAGTGAGAGCCCTTGGAAGCAATTTGGAGCCTTGATAAGTGACTTTGGGTGGAAAGGGGCTTGAAGATCAAGAGGTTTGATGTAAAGAGGGGTGTAGACCTGGGATCTACTTCAGTTGGAGCTTATATTAGAGGTAATAATATGTTGCTTTGACTCTTTTGCTTTTAGATCTATTATCATGTGGTATTTGGGGCATTTTTGGTATGACTAAGAGCTATTTCGAGTTAGAGGCTTAGATCTGAGGTTGATACTTCAGATCTAGGCTTGTGATGGTCCATAATGTCATAAAGCTTCTGTCTAAGATTTATTGGTGAAGCCCCTTTGTCATAAACCCAAGTCCTAGAGTGTTTTGGGCTTATATCTCTTTGGTTTCATGTAAAGTTTGCAACTTTATGTGAGGGTTAGGCTGTAGAAGAGTGGATCTATGGATTGAAGCCCCTGCATGGCTCGAAAAGCCTCTGTATGGATTGAGAACTGAAGGCACTCGGCGAGTCACATGGGTGTACTCGGCGAGTTGTATGAACATGTGCATGGACTCGGCGAGTATGTTGAAGATTGCCTTAGACTCGACGAGTCTATTCTTGGACTCGGCAAGTCTAGTTGCAGAACCCAACCGCTTTTGCTTAAAGCCTTGGATTAAGTGAGTCAGTCGGCGACTCAGTGAGTCGGACAGGATGGGACTCAGAGATCGTTGGACTTGGCGAGTCTTGGGGCGACTCGGCAAGTTAAGTTGTCTTACGAGAGTTTTCTGGGATTTGGGACTCGGCGAGTAGAATCAACTAGGAAGGTTGACTTTGACTGAAGACTTTGACTTTGACCCAGAGTTGACCAGTTTGACTTCCAAGGGTATTTTGGTAATTCTGGTATTTATGGAATTGGTTCTTTGGTAGTGTTTTGTGGTGAATTTCGTGTCTATGGTCGGAGCAGCTTGGTCTTATCTCTTCAGTCGATAATTGCAGGTGAGTTATCCTCACTATATCAAAAGGGTCTACGGTACGAAGGCCGGCCCTTTATCGGATGGAAAACCGGGTATTGTTTGTTATGTTATTGCTTTGCTAGACTTGCATCCTGGTATTTAGGATGGTGTTATGTTAGTGACCTGGTTAAGGTCGGTACTCGGTATTCATGGTAATGTTATGATAGTGTCCTGGTTAAGGTCAGTACCCGGTATATATGGTAATGTTATGCTTGTGACCGGTTAGGTCGGAATCCTGGTTAGGATGTTGATATGTTATGTGACCAGTTTGATTGTTTGTTTGGTTAAGGATTTGTTATGTGATTAATTGTTTTTAAGTGCGCATGGTTGTTTGACGGGGGTTGGATTGAGGCTGGTCCTACTTTGTGCTGTAGGCCAACATACCCAGGGCGGACCGGATAATCCGAAGGCCCGGCGAGTGGTCCGGATAGGCTGAAGGCCCCAAGAGACGGACCAGACGTGTCGAGGCTTGAAGAGTGGACCAGGCCGACTGAAGGCCGGTGTGGGCGGACCAGTCATACTGTAGACTCGATGTGCATGACTGTTATATTTGTGATACTTTATGAGTATGTTTATGTGTGGTTGGTATTTTTGTAACACCCCGATCCTCAGGTTCTTGGTATGTATTTGTTTATTAAATCTTCATTTATTTTTGCATTTTTGGCCTTGGACTCGGCGAGTCGAAGGACTGACTCGCCGAGTAGAAGCGGGATGAGGCGCGGGGTTTTAGCTGCGGACTTGGCGAGTCGAGTCTCGGACTCGGCGAGTAGCCGCTGTTTGGACAAAAACCCTAATCCAGGGGTTTGCATCCTATTTAAACGATCTTATGTAGACTCCTCTCCCCTTTATGCTCCCAAACACTCCTAATAGCAAACCCTAGTCGTTTTTGTGAAGATCTAAGGCTTTTTGAGTGATTCTTGACAGTTTTGATCTCATGGAAGAAGGAAGAGCATAGAAGGATCAAGAGGGGACTGAAGGATTCGAGTTTGGTTCATCATTTGCAGTCTTTAGAAGGTATAAAGTCTGAACCTTGCTCATTCATTTTTTAGATCGCTCTTTGGGGTGATTTAGGGCTTTTATAAGCCATTTTTTGTGGCCAACCATGTTTGCAAGCATGGTTGGGGTTTGGGCTTCTGTATAATGTCATTTTATGAGCCACAAGTCAGATCTAGGTTGCTTTTTGCACCAAGGAAGGCCCCATGCAACAAAAGAACCATTTTAGAGCCTTTTAAGCTCTAATGTCCCATGCATGCACGTAAAGTTTGTAACTTTACGTGCTAGATCGAGTTTAGGGGCCTGGATCTATCATTTGGTTAAGTGTTGTACATCAGAAATCGAAGTTCTTAGTAAGGAATGTGATAGACTCGGCGAGTCCATTCCTGGACTCGGCGAGTCCAAGGGTTTTGGTCCCATATCAGTGAGGGTCATAAGGACCAGTTGAGTGTGGAAGGGTTTTAGGAGTCCCGGGGAGTGACCCAACGTTCTGGACAAAGCAAAGTGTTCTGGGAATTCATGGTACTCGGAGATTGCATGAACGGACTCGGCGAGTCAAGGTCAGAATGTGTTCATAGGATGAAGAGTAACTCGACGAGTTGTTCATAGAACTCGGCGGGTCAAGTCAGGACATGAGTATCAGTTGATGATGAGCTCGACGAGTTGTTCATACAACTCGGCGAGTCGGATGTGGATTCAGTCGGTGTTCATTTAGAAGGAAAACTCGTCGAGTCATCGCCTAACTCGACGAGTAGAGACGGGTATGAGGTCTGATGGAAGGATAGGGACTCGGCGAGTTGACGAGTCAACTCGACGAGTCAGGTCAACTGGAAGTTGACTTTGACTTTGACTTTGACTTGGTCATTTCATCCTAAGGGTAGATGTCAGTTTCTGACTAAGTGTTTTGTGGGAATTTTAGCCAGAGGATTTCCAGAGCAGCAGCGTCAGCAGTTAGAGGATTCCCGCACAGTTCAGCAGCTACGAGGTGAGCTACCTTCCAGTAGGGGTGGGTCTAAGGCCACAATGGCGGCCCACCATTGAGGAGTATATAGAAGATAATTGTCTTTGTGATAATTTATCTTGGTCTGGTATGCATTTACTTTTGAGTTATATATGTATGATATGTTACTTGATAGGGATAGTTTCCCTGATAGTGGTCCTTAGGACCAAGGGGTAGGTCAGTACCCGAATATGTCTGAATGTGTGCTTATATCTTGCTATTGTATGCTAGTAGGAGGGGTTGGAATAGTCCCCAGTTACCGGTTGAAAGATACCCATAACGATTACCGGTTGAAAGATACCCATGACGATTACTGGTTAAAAGATACCGATGACAATTACCGGTTGAAAGATACCGATGATGATTACCGGTTGAAAGATACCAATGGTACTGTATGGTATGTGGTATGATGGGGGAACTCACTAAGCTTTGTGCTTACGGTTTCAGTTTTTCGTTTTAGGTACCTCTTCTTCTAAGGGGAAGGAGCCGGCGGCGAAGCATGGCATCACACACATATGATTTTTCCACATGGTGTTTTCTGGGATTATACTCTGATAAGACATTTGTTCATGGTTGTGGGTTTCAAATATGATACTTGGTTTTGAGATGACGTGTTTATACAATATTTTCTAGTGAATGTTTTATGAATTAATTAATCAAAAATGAAATTTTTGGGCTTGAATTTTGGGATGTTACAAGTTGGTATCAGAGCCCTGGTTTGAGGGATTCGGACACGCCCTCGGGGGTGTATGGACTCAAACTAAGGGGCTAAAAGATTTTTACAATAAAATGGTTTTCTAAAAATCTAAACGGAAGGATTTTACGAAAGATAACGTGTGTGATGCATGCGACCGGCTGGGCTCAAGTATGTTTTCCCCAAGATACCCATACATGTTATGTTATGCTATACGGCTTTGATACAGAATTGCATGCTAGAATAGGAGTAAGGATCTCGGATGATGCCTTGTGTGCCTGATATATGATTCTGATAATTGCATGCTAGTTAGGGCTAAGGATCTAGGAGGATGCCTTATATGCCTATTGTATGAGCTGTATTCTAGGACTGTTTAGTCAACAGTAGGATGGCCTGCATAGGTTATGCCTGATTTGGTTACTCGATGCACGAATGCTGCTTGCTTTGTGCTATGGGGGTCTGGCTATTTCCGACTAACTAAGGAGTGGATATGTAATAGTACATGTAAGTTAGTTAGGGGGAAATGGTAGGGGCTCATGTGCAGCTGATGGCGGAGAGTAGGTCGGAGAGTGCCCTATGGAAGCCTAGGATGAGGTTAGTAGAAAGGGGTATTGTTAAAGGGACCTGGTGAAGTCGAAGCAATCCTTGAGGAAAGCACGGGTAGATGTGGAAGGTAGTATGGGCCCGTACTACTGAAAGCAGAGGACCCGTACTCTAATCAAGGAGGGCCAAGACGAAATCGGTAACCTTAGGAAGTGTGTTAGATCTCTCAAGTATATGTATGATCCTGACCTTTATGCGTGTATTTTCAGTATGGTAACCACACGACTTGGAGCAGGAGGTTCCAGATTGGGCTCGGTATCGGGTTCCGAGTAGGTTGATGACGGGCTATGTGAGTTCATCGCGTCTGAGATCACGGGAGGCATCCTTGAGTCGACCCCTATCATCTTCGGGTCGATCAAGGAGGGGATTGTTGAGCTGATGGAGGATCGTCTTTGATCATTCAGGAGTGATATGGTGTGTAGCCAAATGGGTACGAACACACTATCCTTTATGGACTTTCGTCGGAGTGGTGCGCCGGATTTCCATGGGGTGAAAGACCCCATTGCTGGTAGGAGATGGATCGTAGACATTGAGTCTGCGCACCTGATGAGCTTCTGCCCAGAGGGGTCGAAGGTGAGATATGCAGCAGGATGCTTGCGAGATAGGGCTAGAGACTGGTGGGAGTCTGTTGGTGACTCATTGGGAGCCTCGGTTGTTGAGGCTATGACTTGGTCGGACTTTGTGACCAGATTCAGGGCGGAGTTTGCACCAGCTGTGGAGCTTCATCGGCTGGCCAAGGAGATTTTGGATATGAGGCATACTACGGAGACTGTGGCGGAGATCACCGCCAAGTTCTGGGAGAGGGCATTACTAGTGCCCCACTATACGGGTGATGAGGATATGAGGAGGACCCGCTACCACAACATGCTATGAGCTGACATTCGGGAGCATGTTAGTTTTTCAGCTTGCCCTACCTTGGATTCCATGATTGCCAGGGTTAGGGAGAGGGAGATTGATTTGGAGCACGTCCAGAAGACGAAAGCAGTGGAAGGACTGGAGACCGGGGCTTCGGGGAAGAAGCCCAAGGGATCTGATGGTAGGCCGAAAGGCCAGGCAGGACGGGACCGCTGTGGAAAACGTCGTCGGTCACACGAGGGAACTTGTCGTACTCGGCCGGGTTCGGGCTGCTATAAGTGTGGCAAGGTGGGGCATTTTGGCAGGGATTGTACTGCCCCCGCCCCTGCGGTTCAGATGACAGACCTGATTTGCTTCCATTACAATCAGAGGGGCCACAAAAGGGCCAATTGCCCGAGATTGACAGGAGCATCAGCAGTAGTGCCAACGGCGGTGCCGGTCTCAGCGACGGCGCAGGTTACAGATGGGCGAAAGGTCAAGGCAGAGGCTCCAGTGGTACGGAGCCGAGCATTTCAGCTGACATCCGAGGAGGCACGTGCTGCACCTGATGTGGTGACTGGTATGATTCTTTAACTCTGATCTCTTTTTATTGTGATTGTGTTATTGATATGTGCTCTGTTTAGGATCGTTCTATGTGAACAGCATCCCAGTTCTGGTGTTGTTTGACTCGGGCGCTATCCGATCATTTGTGTCTCTTACTCTTAGCAAGAGATTTTCCGAGTCTTCGGGCATGTTGGATTGCCCTGTAGAGGTAGAGATTGCAGATGACCATTCAATGCGGGCATCGACGGTATTTCGAGATTTTGTGCTGAGGTTATTTAGGGAGCGCTACTTGGTAGACTTAGTTCCCATTCCATTGCGTGGGAACAAGGTGATTATAGGCATGGATTGGCTCAGCCCTAATGGAGCAGTGATCGACTGCGCGCAGCAGTTGGTGCGGGTTAGGACCCCAAGTGGGGGGGAGCCGGTGATTCAGGGCGAGAGGCCACAGCGAGGAGCAGCTTTATGTTCAACAGCAAGAGTTAGGCGCTCCCTCCAGCAGGGCTGCGCAGGTTATGTCGCGTATGTTATGGATACACGGGAAACGGGTAGGGCGACGGTGGACGATGTACCTGTAGTACGGGAGTTTGCGGACGTATTCCCCGAGGAGTTGCCTAGGATACCTCCAGAACGACTGGTGGAATTTAGGATCGACCTAGTTCCTGGTGCAGCTCCGATAGCCAAGGAAACGTATCGGTTGGCTCCTCCTGAGATGCAGGAGTTGTCTACACAGCTGCAGGAGCTGTTAGACAAGGGTTTCATTAGACTGAGTAGTTCACTCTGGGGAGCCCCAATTCCGTTTGTGAAGAAGAAGGACGGGTCGCATCGGGTGTGTATAGATTATCGGGAGCTGAACAAGGTAACGGTGAAGAACTGCTACCCACTCCCGAGGTTTGATGACCTCTTTGACCAGCTTCAGAGAGCATCTTGGTTCTCTAAGATTGATTTGCATTCAGGGTATCATCAGATGAGGGTCAGAGAGGAGGATGTGCAGAAGACTGCGTTTCGGACGCGTTATGGCCACTATGAGTTTGTGGTGATGCCATTCGGGCTCACTAATGCTATTGCCACGTTCATGGATCTCATGAACCGCGTGTGTAGACCGATGTTAGATCGGTTTGTGATAGTATTTATTGATGACATCTTGGTTTATTCCAAGACGTGAGAGCAGCATGAGGAGCATCTGTGAGAGGTTCTGGAGACTTTGAGGAGGGAGAACTTGTATGCTAAGTTCTCCAAGTGTGAGTTCTGGTTGCGCGAGGTGCAGTTTCTTGGGCACCTTGTCAACCAAAACAGAATTTCGGTAGATCCGGCCAAGGTAGAGGCCGTGATGAATTGGGAGGTTCCAAGGTCTCCATCTGAGATTCAGAGCTTTCTAGGATTGGCAGGCTACTATCAGAGATTCATTCAGGACTTCTGCAAGATAGCAGTTCCGATCACCCGACTGACTAAGAAGTCGGTGGTGTATTGCTGGGGGGCTGAGCAGACGGTATGGAGGATTTTATTGTGTACTGCGATGCATCCATCACAGGTATTGGAGCGGTATTAATGCAAAGAGGGCATGTCATCGCCTACGCGTCGAGGAAGCTGAAGCCTCACGAGGCGAACTACCCGACACATGATTTGGAGTTGGGGGCTGTTGTGTTCCCCCTCAAGATTTGGCGTCATTACCTCTATGGGGTTCGTTGTACGATTTACACTGACCACAAGAGTTTGAGGTATCTCATGGACCAACCAAATTTGAATATGAAGCAGCGTCGGTGGCTTGATGTGGTGAAGGGTTATGATTATGAGATCCTCTACCATCCAGGGAAGGCCAATGTCGTGGCCGATGCGCTTAGCCACAAGGCAGCGCCGATCAGGGATATCTATCTGAGGATGACAGTGATGACTCCGCTTCTGGAGCGGATCCGGGAGGCTTAGCAGGAGGCCATGAAGGAGGAACATCGGAAGAGTGAACGGATTGTGGGGCAGTTTTCCTCTATCGACTATGATAGTCAAGGGTTATTGACTCTTCACTGTAGGGTGTGGGTCCCTTATCATGGAGGAGTGCGCCAGGTCCTGATGGAGGACGCGCACAAATCCCGATTATCCAATCATCCCGGGGCGACGAAGATGTATAGGGATCTTCGTCTGGACTATTAGTGGCCCTGCATGAAGCGGGATGTGGCATGGTACGTGGAGCAGTGCTTGACCTGTAGGAACGTCAAGGCCGGGCATCAAAGACCGCACAGCAAGATGCAGTCGCTGGATATCCCGTTGTGGAAATGGGAGGATATTACGATGGATTTTATCACGAAGCTTCCCAGGACCGCGCGGGGGATGGATTCGATATGGTTCATCGTGGATCGATTGACCAAGAGCGCCCACTTTATTCCGATTCAGGAGAACATCTCGGCCGAGAAATTGGCCGATATCTATATCAGGGAGGTAGTGGCGCGGCACAGAGTGCCAGTTTTGGTGATTTCAGACAGAGACGTGCGGTTTACTTCCAGGTTTTGGAAGAGGTTTCATGACGAGCTGGGTACTCGTCTGCATTTTAGCATCGCTTTTAACCCACAGACGGATGGCCAGAGTAAGCAGACCATCCAGACTCTGGAGGATATGCTGCGGGCATGCGTTTTAGATTTCGGAGGTAGTTGGGATACCTACCTCCCGTTGGCGGAGTTCTCGTATAATAACAACTATCATGCGAGTATCGACCGTCCTCCCTTCGAGATGTTGTATGGGAGGAGGTTCAGGACCCCGATATGTTGGGGCGAGGTTGGCCAAAGAGTCATGGGGAGCACCGAAGTAGTGCTCAAGACGACAGCGAAGATTGAGCAGGTCCGGAGCAGGCTTCAGACTGCTCAGAGTCGGCAGAAAAGTTACGCTGATAAGCATCGATCAGACCTGGAATTCCAGGTCGGGGATATGGTTCTCCTGAAGGTGTCGCCATGGAAGGGCGTCATCCAATTCAGGAAGTGTGGCAAGTTGGGCCCAAGGTATATCGGACCGTTCAGGGTTGTAGCCCGGGTGGGCAAGGTGGCGTACCGGTTGTATCTTCCAGCCGAGCTCAGTCAGATCCACAGCACTTTCCACGCCTCTCAGCTGCGGAAGTGCCTAGTGGATGATACGGCGGTGGTACCCTTGGAGGACATTCAGGTTGATGGTAGTCTGAATTACATCGAGCGGCCTATGGTGATCCTTGACCGGAAGTCGAAGGATCTGAGGAACAAAAGAGTAGAACTCGTGAAGGTACAGTGGCAGCACCGGAAGGGGTGAGAGTGGACTTGGGAGCCGGTGAGTGAGATGATGGAGCACTACCCCGAGCTGTTTCAGGATCGAGCTGAAGATTTCGAGGACGAAGTCTAAAGTAAGTGGGGGAGATTTGTAGCACCTGGTTCATGGTATGTATTCTGTTATTAAATCTTCATTTATTTTTGCATTCTTGTCCTTGGACTCGGCGAGTCGAAGGACTGACTCGCCGAGTAGAAGCGGGATGAGGCGCGGGGTTAAAGCTGCGGACTCGGCGAGTAGCTGCTGTTTGGACAAAAACCCTAATCCAGGGGTTTGCATCCTATTTAAATGACCTTATACAACCTCCTCTCCCCTTTATGCTTCCAAACACTCCTCATAGCACACCCTAGCCGTTTTTGTGAAGAACTAAGGCTTTTTGAGTGATTCTTGTGAGTTTTGATCTCAAGGAAGAAGGAAGAGCATTGAAGGATCAAGAGGGGACTGAAGGATTCGAGTTTGGTTCATCATTTGCAGTCTTTGGAAGGTATAAAGTCTGAACCTTGCTCATTCATTTGTTAGACCCCTCTTTGGGGTGATTTAGGGCTTTTATAAGCCATTTTTGGTAGCCAACCATGTTTGCAAGCATGGTTGGGGGTTTGGGCATCTGTATCATGTCATTTTATGAGCCACAAGTCAGATCTAGGTTGCTTTTTGCACCAAGGAAGGACCCATTCAACAAAAGAACCATTTTAGACCCTTTTAAGCTCTAATGTCCCATGCATGCACGTAAAGTTTGTAACTTTACGTGCTAGATCGAGTTTAGGGGCCTGGATCTATCATTTGGTTAATTGTTGTACATCAGAAATCGAAGTTCTTAGTAAGGAATGTGATGGACTTGGCGGGTCCAAGGGTTTTGGTCCCATATCAGTGAGGGTCATAAGGACCAGTTGAGTGTCGAAGGGTTTTAGGAGTCCCGGGGAGTGACCCAACGTTCTGGACTAAGAAAAGTGTTCTGGGAATTCATGGTACTCAGGGAGTGCATGAACGGACTCGGCGAGTCCAAGACAATCTTCATGGAACTCGGCAATTTGTTCATCAACTCGGCGAGTCAAGGTCAGAACGTGTTCATAGGATGAAGAGCAACTCGACGTGTTGTTCGTACAACTCGGCGGGTCAAGTCAGGACATGAGTATCAGTTGATGATGAACTCGACGAGTTGTTCATACAACTCGGCAAGTCGGATGTGGATTCAGTCGGTGTTCATTTAGAAGGAAAACTCCTCGAGTCATCGCCTAACTCGACGAGTAGAGACGGGTATGAGGTCTGATGGAAGGATAGGGACTCGGCGAGTTGACGAGTCAACTCGACGAGTCAGGTCAACTGGAAGTTGACTTTGACTTTGACTTTGACATGGTCAAAGGGTAAAATGGTCATTTTATCCTAAGGGTAGATGTCAGTTTCTGACTAAGTGTTTTGTGGGAATTTTAGCCGGAGGATTTCCGGAGCAGCAGCGGCAACAGTCAGAGGATTCCCGCACAGTTCAGCAGCTACGAGGTGAGCTACCTTCTAGTAGGGGTGGGTCTAAGGCCACAATGTCGGCCCACCATTGAGGAGTATTTAGAAGATAATTGCCTTTGTGATAATTTATCTTGGTCTGATATGCGTTTGGTTTTGAGTTATATCTGTATGATATGTTACATGATAGGGATAGATTCCCTGATAGTGGTCCTTAGGACCAAGGGGTAGGTCAGTTCCCGGATATGTCTAAATGTGTACTTATATGTTGCTATTGTATGCTAGTAGTAGGGGGTGGAATAGTCCCCAGTTACCGGTTGAAAGATACCGATGACGATTAGCGGTTGAAAGATACCGATGATGTTTACCGGTTTAAAGATACTAATGATGATTACCGGTTGAAAGATACCAATGGTATTGTATGGATGCGACCGGCCGGGCTCAAGTAAGTTTTCCCCAAGATACCCATACATGTTATGTTATGGTATACGGCTTTGATACATAATTGCATGCTAGAATAGGACTAAGGATCTAGGAAGATCCCTTGTGTGCCTGATATATGATTTTGATAATTGCATGCTAGTTAGGGCTAAGGATATAGGAGGATGCCCTATATGCCTATTGTAAGAGATGTATGCTAGGACTGTTTAGTCAGTAGTAGGATGGCCTGCATAGGTTATGCTTGATTTGGTTACTCGATGCACGAATGCTGCTTGCTTTGTGCTATGGGGGTCTGGCTATTTCCGACTAACTAAGGAGCGGATATGTAACAGTACCTGCAAGTTAGTTAGGGGGAAATGGTAGGGGCTCCTGTGCAGCTGATGGCGGAGAGTAGGTCGGAGAGTGCCCTAGGGAAGCCTCAGATGAGGTTAGTGGAAAGCGGTATCGGTAAAGGGACCTGTTGAAGTCGAAGCAATCCTTGAGGAAAGCACGGGTAGATGTGGAAGGTAGTATGGGCCTGTAATACTAAAAGTATAGGACCCGTACTCGAATCAAGGAGGGCCTAGATGAAATCGGGAACCTTAGGAAGTGTGTTAGATCTCTCGAGTATATGTATGATCCTGACCTTTATGCGTGTATTTTCAGTATGGTGACCACACGACTTGGAGCAGGAGGTTCCGGATCAGGATCAGGATCGGGCTCAGATTTGGGTTCCGAGCAGGTTGATGACGGGCTACGTGAGTTCATCGCGTCTGAGATCATGAGAGGCATCCTTGAGTCGACCCCTATCATCTTCGGGTCGATCAAGGAGGGGATTGTTGAGCTGATGGAGGATCGTCTTCGATCATTCAAGAGTGATATGGAGTCTAGCCAGATGGGTACGCGCACACTGTCCTTTAAGGACTTTCGTGGGAGTGGTGCGCCGGATTTCCATGGGATGAAAGACCCCATTGTTGCTAGGAGATGGATCGCAGACATTGAGTTTGCACAGCTGACGAGCTTCTGCCCAGAGGGGTCGAAGGTGAGATATGCAGCAAGATGCTTGCAAGACAGGGCTACAGATTGGTGGGAGTCTGTTGGTGACTCATTGGGAGCCTCGGCTGTTGAGGCTATTACTTGGTCGGACTTTGTTAGCAGATTCAGGGTGGAGTTTGCGCCAACTGTGGAGCTTCAGCGGCTGGTCGGGGAGTTTTTGGATATGAGGCAGACTACGAAGACTGTGGCGGAGATCACTGCCAAATTCCGGGAGAGGGCGTTACTAGTGCCCCGGTATGCGGGTGATGAGGATATGAGGAGGACCCGCTACCACAACATGCTACGAGCTGACATTCGGGAGCATGTTAGTTTTTCAGCTTGCCCTACCTTGGATTCCATGATTGCCAGGGCTAGGGAGAAGGAGATTGATTTGGAGCACGTCTAGAAGAGGAAAGCAGTGGAGGGGCTGACGACTGGGGCTTCGGGGAAGAAGCCCAAGGGATCTAATGGTAGGCCGAAAGGCCAGGCAGGATGGGGCCGCTATGGGAAATGTGGTCGGTCACACGAGGGAGCTTTTCGCACTGGGCCGGATTCGGGCTGCTGTAAGTGTGGCAAGGTGGGGCATTTTGGCAGGGATTGTACTGCCCCCGCCCCTGCGGTTCAGATGACAGACCTGATTTGCTTCCATTACAATCAGAGGGGCCACAAAAGGGCCAATTGCCCGAGATTGACAGGAGCATCAGCAGTCGTGCCAACGGCGGTGCCGGTCTCAGCGACGGCGCAGGTTACAAATGGCCGGAAGGTCAAGGCAGAGGCTCCAGTGGTGCGGAGCCGAGCATTTCAGCTGACAGCCGAGGAGGCACGCGCTGCACCTGATGTGGTGACGGGTATGATTCTCTCCCTCTGATATCTTTTTGTTGTGATTGTGTTATTGATATGTGCTCTGTTTAGGATCGTTCCATGTGAACGGCATCCCAATTCTGGTGTTGTTTGACTCGGGCGCTACCCGATCATTTGTGTCTCTTGCTCTTAGCAAGAGATTTTCCGAGTCTTCGGGCATGTTGGATTGCCCTGTAGAGGTAGAGATTGCAGACGACCGTTCAGTGCGGGCATCGACGGTATTTCGAGATTGTGTGCCGAGGTTATTTGAGGAGCGCTACTTGGTAGACTTGGTTCCCGTTCCATTGCGTAGGAACAAGGTGATTATAGGCATGGATTGGCTCAGCCCTAATGGGGCAGTGTTCGACTGCGTGCAACAGTTGGTGCGGGTCAGGACCCCAAGTGGGGGAGAGCTAGTGATTCAGGGCGAGAGGCCACAACGAGGACCAACTTTATGTTCAGCAGCGAGAGCTAGGCGCTACCTCCAGCAGGGTTGCTGTCACACCCCGCTAAAGCGGAAACACGAGGCGTGGTAGTATAAAGGGTTTCATAGCAAAAGTTAAAAGACAACACCAGCCATAGTATTAAAAATCATTACAAATTTATAATGGGTTTGAACAACTTTTAAAAGAAATTACAATGAAAATAGAAATGCAACACATGCGAATGCTCCTAAAAGTGAAGCGCGTCCCTAAGTGCCACCTACTTGATGATTCCTGAAAAAGCATGTAAAACGAGCATCAACTATAAAAATAGTTGGTGAGTACTCACAGATAAACAAAATAATATTGGTTCCATGAATTGAAATCAATGTTTTGATAAAGTTTCCTATAATAAAAGTATATTGTTAAATTGAGAAAATAAGTTTGTACAAAAACAAAGTTCTTTGTCATCATGAGAGATAAAGTATGTTGCCCAAATGAGATGCAACGTTCATATTCTCATGGAAGATAAAGTTCGTTACTCAAACGAGTAAACAAGTTTCATTGCTAAAATGAGCTATCAATTTCATTGCTACAAGGAGCAAACAATTTCATTGCTAAAACATGTATATAAGTTTCCAGTAGTAAAAGTTTGTTGTTGTAATGAGAAATAGAGTTCATTGCTATAATGAGAAACAAAGTTCATTGCTATAATGAGAAACAAAGTTGATTGCTATAATTGATAAACGAGTTTATTTCCATAATAATCAACAAGTTTATTGCTATAATGAGTAACAAGTTTGTATGTGTATGAGCAAACAATGAGTTCTCAACCAAACCTATGACTGAAGCCCTATCAAGATCTATGCTTATCGTTCCATAGATGAATATGGTATCATGCACTCCAGCAATAGGGCGAGTGAGGAGTTGTCAATTCCTAATAATGCTATCCATAATGACCATTGGCTCAAAGAGTTAATGGTTAGAGATAAGGGACGGGCTTTAATACGATAAGTTCCCATGTTCCGTGTTGCATAGACATACATGGAGATATAGCAATAAAATAGCAATCATGTTTGATACAAATAAATTTAAGTACAACGAACATATAATAGTTTTTTGGGACATGCTTTTTCACCCCAAAACATAAAAACTGAAAATAGGGGAGTGTGTGAATACTCACAATATGCAAAAAATATAGCTACCAAGTTTATACGAGTCAAATAAATACAACGAATATAAATAGTTTAGGACATGCTTTTCCACCCCAAAACATTTAAAAACCGAAAATAGGGGAGTGGTGAATACTCACAATATGCAAAATATAGCAACGAAGTTTATATGAGTCAAATAAATACAACGAATATAAATAGTTTAGGACATGTTTTTCCACCCCAAAACATTTAAAAATCGAAAATAAGGGATTGGTGAATACTCACAATATGCAAAATATAGTAATCAAGTTTATACGAGTCAATTAAGTATAACGAACATAAATAGTTTAGGACATGCTTTTCCACCCCAAAACATAAAAACTGAAAATAGGGGAGTGTGTGAATCTAACACTAGTATACATACTACTACAATAGAATTATGTCAATATTGTGTCAAAATTTAATATAGATAAGTTACAAACATTTTTCCTGTGGATATTAAGTTTCAAAGAATCAATTGATATATAGCAATTTAAGTGGAAATTTCTCATTATTGAAATGCTAATATTTAACATTTTAAGAGGTGTTCCAATGATTAAATATTCAAAATCTAAATTAATTTAGTTCTAATATTTCCCAAAGTTTGCATTTTTGTTTTAATTGAAGTCAAAGACCTCAAGATAATTTTTTCTTGAATTTTTGATTTGTCTGACCATTTTTCATGGTTTTAGTTTCTTGAATAATCATAAAATCATGGAAAAACAGTAAAATGTTAATAAAAATTACCAAACTTCAGATTTTGGTTCTAACTACATTAAAAGACTTCCTGAGAAATTTTCAAGGTTGATAGATATGTATAACCAATTTTTTTACATTTAATTCTCTAAATAGATACAAATTCATGAAAAATAGAAATCAGTTTCCAAAATTACCCAAACTTTTTGTATTACTGTTGTTAAACATTATTAAGCTGGAAAAATATAAAAATTGATTTCTAAACTGTTTAACCAAATTTTCTGATTTTTGAGCGTTTATTTTAATAAAACTTGAAATAAATAGGAAACAGTTTCCAAAATCGCCCACAATTTTTGTAACACTTTTAGTTTACATGTAGAAGCTGTGAAAAATATAAAACATATTTTTCAATTAGTCGTTCTGTTTTTCTTTGTTTTATCCTCTTAAATAATCATTAATTGGAGAATAATTATTAAAAGCTTAAAGTAAATTACTAAAAAAAGTTTACAATTCATTTACAGAGTAAATAATCTGGGAAAAATACCAAATGTGGTTTTTATATATTGAAATCCGATTTTGTGTATTTAAGTGTATTTAATCTTAGAAAATAGAAGAAAAAAAGTATACAGAAGAGTAAAATCATGAAAAATTTTATGTAGCCTCCTAATGTACTCGGTGTCCTGGTAAATTTTCATGAATTTTGGATGAGCAGAACTTTTTTTCGATGTTTAGGCCTTTATAAATACAAAAATCCGGGAGAAATAGGAATGCATTATGAAAAATTCTGAAAATATTTTTTTTAGTTTTCCACAGAGATTATAAGCTGCGAAAATTATTATATACCATTTTCAAATTATATAAAGCGGTTTTATGATTTATTGTGGCTAAAAAAAAAGAAAATTCAAAACCATAATAACAGTAAAAAAAAATCTATGAGATTTAATGTGGGCTCATTATTTAGCATAGGGGTCATCCACAAATATACCTAGTATTTATAGACCTCAGAAAGCATTTTAAATGATTTATTTCCATATTTTGTTACAATAATTATAATAATTCGAGGAAAATGAATTATTTTCTAGAAATTTACAGAGCATCTTATTTTGTTGATGGGAATCTGGGAAAAATCGGATTTGGTTAGAAAAGGAGTTTAGATATTTATTTGGAAATAAATCCTTCATGAACATATTTGAAAGCTTTTAACAACATACTTTGATGATCTAGCATCTAAGCTTGAAGATCATCACATGCATGTTGGTATAAAGATCATACATGAGTTTTAAATGTTCAAAAATCGTTTTTGATAGAAAACTTAGGGTGCATGTGGTGATTTTTACCCAAAACTTGTAGAAAAGTGCATTATGTTGATTTTGACTTAGGTTTTGGTCCTTGGATTTCACCATTAACAACATGCATGTTGTTTTTGAATGAAATCCTACCACCATCATCATCAAAACCATGAGTAGGTGCAAGTGTTCATGATTTTATAATAGAATGGAGTAGAATAAAAAGAAAGTGTAAGAAAAATAACAAAACTTTGAAGGAAAATGAAGGGAAATCGTGTTCTACCTTAATGAACACCACTAGATGATGAAGATTTTGAGTTTGAGGTGTGTTCTTGGACTTATTCTCTGGAAAATTTCGTGAGTATGGAGAAATGAAGAGAGAAATGGAGTGGTGGTGATGAAGAGTGTGAGAGAGAATGAGGGTAGAGTGAGAGAGAAGATGGAGTGTAGAGGGGAATTGATTGAGTGTGTTGGGAAGAGGAGAGATAGGAGAGAGAGGGGAATCTGACTTTTGAGGGTATAATATCCCTCTCTCTTTCATTTTGCTTTATAAAAATTCAAATCTTTTATAAAAATTATCCAACTTTTTATAAAATGTGCACCTTAACCTAGTTTTTATGCATAAAACTCTTGATTTTTTACTTATAAATTAAGGGTAATTGTTAATGAGTTCAATTTTATTTCCTTAAATGCATTTTTATAATTTTAATTATGATAAGATAATATTAGAAGCTTCATAATTATTTTTATAGATTTTTTAAGGTTAAAGTTTGCAAATATGAGTTTTTAGGGCATTTAGGGTTTTTGAGAGTTTGTAGATCTTTGGATATCAAAATTACTTGAATTTTGAGACATCAAACTATTTTAGAGTTTCATAACTCTTATTCAAATTAGAAATATTGTTTGTAATTTATTTTTATTGGTTTATTGGCATTCTATGTAGTGATTCTGAGATTCAAACGAAATTGAGGAATCAAGTATACTAGTCCTAGTTTCAACTTTGACTTAAGTTTTTATGAGACCCTGACCTAAATTTTACTACTAGGTCAAGTGCATGATGTGTGTATATGATTCATGAAATGGTGTTCGAGTCAAAGAGTGACCCTAATATAGATAGTCACTAAAGTTAAGTAGTAGTAGAATTCACATATCAATGTGAAATCTAAGCACATTATCCATTGTTTCTAATTGTTTCCAAGTTTCTAGTAGGTTATAACATAGCTTCTAGTTACTAAGTCTAGTATGTGTAGTGCCTATATGTGTAACTAAGTTTAGTCAAATCTAGAACCGACTCGAATTTTGACGGTTGTCACAGTCTCCCCCGGTTGAAAGAATTTCGTCCCGAAATTCAATTTGTGACATATTCTATTAGAACTAAGTTGAATACAATTGTATAATTGGAGAGGTGGTGACTTGAAGAGCTCTTTGATTATTTTGGGTTAATTCCACAAGGGAAGAGCCCAACTCTTTAGCTATAATCAAATTAATGTTTCCCTAATTCGAGTTCTACAGTCTAGATTGCGAGAAATTAGGATCATGGAAATCATGATCCAACCATGGCGACCTAGTTGAAAGAGATCATCTAGTTAGATATTATCTGAATCAAGAGAGCGGTATAAGTTTTGCTGAAGCACTAACTGCACCGAGCGTTAAATACGCATTGATCCTTAAGTCGCGTTCTAAATTAGCACTAAGTGTAAATTCGCCGGTTAATAAAGAAGAGATTAGGAACAATTTGTCACTTTCATGTGGGCTACTAAATAGGGAAAAGATATATTCCAAAATAAGAGGGGGTAGCACGAATGAAAGAGAAGCGGTCGAGGGTAAGTTCCTATAGATACGTATTACGGGTAGGCATCAAAGTTTTGGTGCATTTCAAATGTGAAGATTATACAAGTGTCGACTTACACAATAAATTACGAAATGATCAAGAGAGTCATTGTTTCAATGAAGGCGTTAAGAGTTTATGATATTTTAAATTACATTGTGTAGATAGCATTTTAAGTGTTTAGAAGTGATAAAAAATCTCACTATTATCAAAACGTGTAATAATTCCAAGACAATGAAGATACATGTGTGGCGATCAAACGAAGTAGTAAAATAATATAAAGATTAATTAAGGTTTCAGGTTTAAGTCATCAATAAGGGAATTTATACATAAATATTTTGATTACTCTTTTGATAAAAAAAATTGTCTAATTGTTTAAGTCATGACAAATTCAAGCTTACGAGTCAGAACATTTATGGAAACAAGGTTGAGAGTTTAGGAAATCACTGAAAATTTCAAAGTAGAATGTTATTTTAAGACAAGTGTAAAAATGTTAATCTTTGAAAATAATGCATTAATAGTTTAGTGTTTCTACAAAAACAATCATTTAGAGAATAGATAATCGTAAAATTCAAAACTTTGGATGTATTTAAAGAAAAAAAGAAACATAAGGATACATATCTTCCACATATATTTTTCGGATATAGAAAAATTATAAGCATAAAGGTATTCATCTTGTGTATTACTTATAACGAAAAATACAATGAAACTTGCATTTTAAATCAAGTTTCCAAATTTAGAACGACAGAGCAAATGTAAATAAAGATCACTTGTTTATAGTAGATTTCAAAATAAAAACAAGATATATATGATAAAAGGCGTAATTGAATATATCCAAGTTGACTAAATCAATGGTATGCCTCACGACTATACACGTATTAATCGCTCAAAACGAAAGGGTAGACTTCTAGTCTATATGTATACGAACATGATACTAGGAGAAGAAAAATAGACAGAAACAAAGTTAGACAATGTATTATGTTAATATTATGGCGTGCGAGATCTAAAATCAGAAGGAGAGCGAGAAATCAATTTCAAAGGAAAGTAAAAGGAAGGTAGCGGCAATGATTGTTATTGTTAAAATTATAAGAACAATACCTATAGGTAGATTTAAAACCAGGTTGAGATATATTTCAAACTTCAATATTTGATTTATATTGATGATTAAATAAACATATGCGAGTTTTAAAGTGTTTGCCAAGGATTGCTAAAAATTCACAAGTTGTCTATTAAGTTAAACTCCATTGTGAATAAGAAGAAACACTAAAACTTGTAATTGAAAATTTGACAGTTTTGACCTTTTTTACTAGGGTCCAACAATGGTTAAAATGGATAAGATAAAGACTTAAAATATTTAGATGAATAATTTTGCATTGTCAAAAGTACGTCGCTGGAAGTTCAAAAGTGAACACTAAGTTTTGCAATGTTGTAAGTGTTATAAACACGGACTATAAAACTATTTTGAAATAAAATAAACAAATGATGTGTGTTTGAAATTTAGGAATTAGAGATATCTTAGAAACATGTGTGAAGTAGAAAGTTGTGAAAATATCATGTTGGGATTCAAGAAAACACATTTAAGTAAGGTACAATGCCTAAATGAGAAAGTGGTCAAAAGAGTCAAAACAAAAGTGGTTTGAAAGATCCGATGAAGCTTTTACACGTAATATGAACTTCAATGTCATATGTCTATGTTTTATAGCATACAATTTAAACACTTTTATAAAAGAAAATGTTTCTAAGTTTTTCGAAAACGTGCCAAAATGGTAATCAAGGTTTAAAATGGTTTGTATGCCCTTTAAAAGCACATCTATCCATTGAAATGGATTTGAAATGAAATTGAAATAGCAAGGTAAAAACCAATATTGGTTCAGTTGAGTTTTGGAGAAAAGCGTTAAATTAAAGCAAGTTGTCAAAAGAGTTTTAGCGAGAATATGGCTTAAATTGTTAGGAAATGTCTACTAAGTTAAATGAAGTGGCTATAAAATATTTTATCGATGATAAATAAAACCGATGAAACGAAATAACTTTTCGATGGAAGATTAAGAAGTAACGAATAAGTATGTTAGTATAGCTAATCGTACTTAAATACTAAGGCGAGTACAAGGCGAGTACCAATGTCTTTTCCCCAAGATAAAGGACAAGAAAATTTGTTAGTAAAACGTTTTATGGTGTCAATGCAGTTTATGACCGTTTATAGAGGCCAAAGGGATATCCTATGTTAAGTTTTAAGCTGAAGGTGGAAACAACCTAAAGCTAAATTCGTAGCGTAGTAGAGAAGTCTCACGTATGGGTTAAACCACCGTGTCTCCTTGTGAGTCGAATCCGGAATGCCCGCCAATGGTATCCAAGTGATTGCTTAGTAGCAACTCATCTATCTCCTTACGCGATGCTCCAATTATTATTCGTGTCGATATCGAAACGCTTTTTCCTAGTTGTAACTCTAATACGAAGACGATGAAGAGGTATTAAGGAATAATTGGTATAGGTTTTGACTTAAGATTATTACTAGTGCATATCTAGCTACTAATCTTACATCTAAAGTCAATAGTTACCAAGGAATACCCATTCTTAGTACTATGTGCATTGCTTTTAGAGCGGCTAGTAATATAATCTAAGTGGTTAACCTAGCACTTGATAAGGGGTAAGAATATTTCTAAATAAAGGCATTGTTATAAAAGTGCACTTAGATTCTAAGTGTATCTAGATGAGTGCCTATAATACGCAATGCCCGTACGCACATCGCAGAAAAAATTGTTTTCAAAAGTTTAAGTTGAAAATTGTTTTGAACATAACTTTAGTATAATCGTTTCCAGCCTCACATTAACTTTCGTTAATTAAGCATAGTTGGTCAGGCTATACTTAATTAAAGTCCAATAATGCATACTCGAATTAGTTATACCAGTAGTATGTTCTGTATTTTAAAAACATTTAGAAAATTTTTGGCTATAGTTGTGGTTTTCCAAAGGAAAACCGGTCTTCTCTATAACCTTCGGCTCTGATACCATTTCCTGTCACACCCCGCTAAAGCGGAAACACGAGGCGTGGCAGTATAAAAGATTTCATAGAAAAAGTTAAAAGACAACACCAGCCATAGTATTAAAAATCATTACAAACTTACAATGGGTTTGAACAACTTTTAAAAGAAATTACAATGAAAATAGAAATGCAACACATGCGAATGCTCCTAAAAGTGAAGTGTCCCTAAGTGCCACCTACTTGATGATTCCTGAAAAAGTATGTAAAACGAGCGTCAACTATAAAAATAGTTGGTGAGAAGCAAAGTTCATTGCTATAATGAGAAACAGAGTTGATTGCTATAATTGATAAACGAGTTTATTTCCATAATAAACAACAAGTTTATTGCTATAATGAGTAACAAGTTTGTATGTGTATGAGCAAACAATGAGTTCTCAACCAAACCTATGATTGAAGCCCTATCAAGATCTATGCTTATCGTTCCATAAATGAATATGGTATCATGCACTCCAGCAATAGGGCGAGTGAGGAGTTGTCAATTCCTAATAGCGCTATCCATAATGACCATTGGCTCAAAGAGTTAATGGTTAGAGATAAGGGAAGGGCCTTAATACGATAAGTTCTCATATTCCGTGTTGAATAGACATGCATAGAGATATAGCAATAAAATAGCAATCATGTTTGATACAAATCAATTTAAATACAACAAACATATAATAGTTTTTCGGTACATGCTTTTCCACCCCAAAAAATAAAAACTGAAAATAGGGGAGTGCGTGAATACTCACAATATGCAAAATATAGCAACCAAGTTTATACGAGTCAAATAAATACAACGAATATAAATAGTTTAGGACATGCTTTTCCACCCCAAAACATTTAAAAACCGAAAATAGGGGAGTGGTGAATACTCACAATATGCAAAATATAGCAACCAAGTTTATATGAGTCAAATAAATACAACGAATACAAATAGTTTAGGACATGCTTTTCCACCCAAAAACATTTAAAAACCGAAAATATGGGATTGGTGAATACTCACAATATGAAAAATATAGTAATCAAGTTTATACGAGTCAATTAAGTATAACGAACATAAATAGTTTAGGACATGCTTTTCCACCCCAAAACATAAAAACTGAAAATAGGGGAGTGTGTGAATACTCACAATATGCAAAATATAGTAATCAAGTTTATACGAGTCAATTAAGTATAACGAACAAAAATAGTTTAGGACATGATTTTCCACCCCAAAACATAAAAACTAAAAATAGGGGAGTTTGTGAATACTCACAATTCATTGAGATGATGCAAATGGTTCCTTGAACTACGCTCCACTCATTAACAACGTAAATTTGAAGCAAAAATTTCAGTTTTGTCTCAACCATTTTAATATAAAATATTTTATAAAATATACAACATTAGTTATCAAAACATATCATTTCCCAAGATCACAAAAATCAAATCCTCTCTCTACTGTGTACGAGTCACGCCAGCGCCTTTCGCCGGTCCTCGCTAGTACCTGAAACACATAACACAACAACTGTAAGCATAAATGCTTATTGAGTTCCCCAAAATACCCTTACACACATACGCCTTTCCAAACCATACTCAAAATGACCTTCCAGTCCATGCGTCTCAGGGGACGTTCGTCCTAGTCCCAGTAGAGCTTCCGGTCCTACTCGTATCGACCTTCCGGTCCATGACTACCTGACCTTCCGGTCCACGTCATAATGCCTTCCGGCCCATATCATACATAGCATACATATCACATACATAACGTACACAGAACATGCAATGCATATCATACAAAACATGCATCTCATAACGTACAAGACCTTCTGATCACACATAGGTACCTTTCCAGGTACAGTATAGTGAGAAGACTCACCTGTGATATCTCGGTAAGTCTCTGCCTCGGTAGAAACGTGATCTAGCCTACGCCTAATCACATAAGCAAATACTCCCATAAATACAACTATACTCCAACCTTTCTTAACATCCTCAAAAGGGTAAAATACCATTTTACCCCTCTCCTGGATCAAAGGGCTTATTGTTGACCAAACCCTAAGGTTAACGAAAGTCAACTGTCAAAATTTGACCCGACTCGTCGAGTGCACTTGGGCGACTCGGCGAGTCTACACGTGTCCACTGACCCTTTTAGTCCCTTTCTTGGCACGTCGAGTCCTTCTATTTACTCGACGAGTCACACTTGGCATGAATCACGGGGCCACCCCGACTCAACTCGCCGAGTCTCAAGAACAACTCGGCAAGTACCGCCTTCAAACTCAGTCCTCTAATCCCTTTCTGACTCACTGAGTTATCCCCCAACTCGGCAAGTCTACTCACAGAGCTATTCACACGAAACCCTAACCCTACTGTCCGAGTCTCAAGAAAAACTCGGCGAGTTCATGCCATGCACCATCTCTATTGACCTCCTGGGGTCAGATCTGTGCCCCTAATCCACAAATCTGGCCTTCCCAAGCACGAAAGTCACGTAAAGCTCGAAACTTGATGCTTACATATCAACATAATGGCATACAATGGTGATTTAGTCCCAAAAATGGCAACCTATGTCCAATAATCCCAAAATGACTCATAAAGCTCCATGGGATAAAGTCTCTGGACCACTTTGAGTCCAGATCCAAAGCACAAACTCGAGAGGGGACTAAATACTCTACATCTTCTTCTTCTAAAGGGTTTAAAAACCCTAACTCTATGAATCAACACCCAAAACTAGAGAAGGTCCGAAGGAATACCTTAATATGAAGTCTTTGATCTCTGAAGACACTAGATTTGCACTTCCTTCAGCCTTCTTTTGCCTTGGTCAGCTTCTCCTTCAAATTTCACCAACAAAATGATCAACAATGGCCTCTCTTCACCTCACAAGCGATCTAGGACTCTCTCTGGGTGTGGTAGCCGCAATGGACGGCCATAAGGGCCTTTAAATAGGTCTCAAACCCTGGATATTAGGGTTTCATTAAACAGCATGGACTCGTCGAGTCCACCTGTGAATTCGCATACGAATCCGCGACCATACTCGACAAGTCTATACCGAATCGCGATTGGTCTCTTGGCATAATTCAGGCCCGCATCCACCTGAATATCCTCCGGAGGCACTACCGCTAACTCATCGGCTATACACTTCCTCAACTGAGACATGTGGAAGGTATCATGAATCTGGCTCAACTCCACAGGTAGCTCCAGACGATATGCTACTCCGCCTACTATCGCAACCACTCTAAACGGCCCAATAAACCGGGGCCCCAGCTTTCCCCTCTTCCTGAATCGGATCACTCCTTTCCAAGGAGATACCTTCAGGACCACGAAATCACCAACCTAGAACTCGAGCTCGGACCGGCGTCTGTCCGCATAACTCTTCTGCCGACTCTGAGCGGTCAACAACCTCTATCTGACCTTCTGGATCTGCTTTGTCATTTGAAGCACAATCTCGGTGCTGCCCATCACACGCTGCCCTACTTCTCCCCAGCAAATGGGGGTTCGACACTGATGGGTTTTGAGAATTCTAACACTTCCTAAGTGTACATGCAACCCTAATAACCTTGGATCTATGTTTGTCTAATCATCATGCAAAGTTGAATTTCCAAGGTTATATTCCTATCTAGCATACATGGGGAACAATTTAACTTGAATGAAAGATAGAATAACGTACCTTGTAGTTGCTTATGTTCCTTGAAACCTTGTGAGCCTAGCACCCCAAGTGTGATGCCTCAAATGCTTCACACAACACCAAATGCTCTTGGAAAGACTTTTGAGAGAATACACACTTCTTAAAATCGGCCAAGCCCTCTAGTTTCTTATGTATGTCCGATTTTGTGGAGAATGGGACTCTTATATAGTGTTGACACATCTAGGGTTACACCATGTAAACCCTAATGTGTCATGACTCTTCATTTCCATGACCCATGGGTTTGTAACTCCCATGGAGCATCCATGAAGCATCCTATGGGTGGAACCCAACTTGATAATCCATGGAGCCTCTTAGCCCACTATACAAGATATGAATGATTTACATAATCAACCCATATATTTAATTACTTATCCTTTGATCACTTAATTAATTCTAAATTAATTCTTGATCAAACTAATCAAATAATATTATTAATACATTAGAACTTATAATATATTAATAATCTCCAAGTGTTATTACTCTCATTTAGTCTATCCAATTGCATGGTGCCATGCAACCCAAATGGACCATGTCGGGTCGAGTCAAGTAATGACCCGAAATAGTTATGGACTTAGACACCTTATCCAACAGTCTCCCATTTTGATAAGTCTAATAACTATAACTCCAGTACTTCAGGAACCGACCGACAATCGTAGCTCTTTCAAGGTCTCTCGGAACTGAGAAGATGATGGTACGCCATTTAAGATAAGGGATCATATAATCCTCCGTTCTAGATATCAGCCGGACAAATACATGGAACAATGTCTTACTTATTGTCCAGTAGTTTGTTTCTCGATTTCCGATTTGTTTGACAGAGAACTTAATTAAACACATCAACTTAGTTCTGACCGGGCCCGGTACATAGGTCAAAACAAAATCATCGAGGGGCCCAGATATCAGCTTCTAATCCAAGAAGGAACAGATAAACTTCAACTCATATGTTTGTTCTACCACTCATTGAATTACAAATAAGAGCACGTTTTATAACATCGAGTTACCAATGCGTTTTCGTACAATCAATGCATAACCAACTTGTAAGTAACAAATCATATCTCTAGGTTTGAAGACTTATATGATATTACCGTCTCACGATCACTCGAGATAGAATTCCATGAAGTGATTCCAGTGAGCGTGGGTTGAGTCCAATGCTCAGAACTTATGACCACTCATGATTGTTGTAGCCTTGTCCAACACCTTACACCTCTGCAACCAATCATGACAGTCTTGATTCATACCTACTTCCGACATATGACCGACTGTGGAGGTTTGAATTGATGGGTTTTGAGCATTCTAACACTTCCTAAGTGTACATGCAACCCTAATAACCTTGGATCTATGTTTGTCTAATTATCATGCAAAGTTGAATTCCAAGGTTATATTCCTATCTAGCATACATGGGGAACAATTTTAACTTGAATCATAGATAGAATAACTTACCTTGTTGTTGCTTGTGTTCCTTGAAACCTTGTGAGCCTAGCACCCCAAGTGTGATGCCTCAAATGCTTCACACAACACCAAATGCTCTTGGAAAGACTCTTGAGATAACACACACTTCTCAAAATCGGCCAAGCCCTCTAGTTTCTTATGTCTAACCGATTTTGGTGGAGAATGGGATCTTTATATAGTGTTGGCACATCTAGGGTTACACCATGTAAACCCTAATGTGTCATGACTCTTCATTTCCATGACCCATGGGTTTGTAACTCCCATGGAGCATCCATGGAGCATCCTATGGGTAGAACCCAACTTGATAATCCATGGAGCCTTTTAGCCCACTATACAAGATATGGATGATTTACATAATCAACCCATATATTTAATTAGTTATCCTTTGATCACTTAATTAATTCCAAATTAATTCTTGATCAAACTAATCAAATAATATTATTAATATATTAGAACTTATAATATATTAATAATCTCCAAGTGTTATTTCTCTCATTTAGTCTATCCAATTGCATGGTGCCATGCAACCCAAATGGACCATGCCGGGTCGGGTCAAGTACAAGCCCGAAATAGTTATGGACTTAGACACCTTATCCAACAGTCTCCCACTTGGATAAGTCTAATAACTATATCTCTAGTACTTCAGGAACCGACCGGCAATCGTAGCTCTTTCAAGGTCTCTCGGAACTGAGAAGATGATGATACGCCATTTAAGATAAGTGATCATATAATCCTCTGTTCTAGATATCAGCCATACAAATACATGGAATATGTCTTGCTTATTGTCCAGCATTTGTTTCCCGATTTCCGATTTGTTTGACATAGAACTTAATTGAACACATCAACTTAGTTCTGACCGGGCCCGGTACATGGGTCAAAACAAAATCATCGAGGGGCCCAGATACCAGCTTCTAATCCAAGAAGGAACAGATAAACTTCGACTCATATGTTTGTTCTACCACTTATTGAATTACACACAAAAGTACGTTTTATAACATCGAGTTACCAATGCGGTTTCGTATAGTCAATGCATAACCAACTTGTAAGTAACAAATCATATCTCTAGGTTTGAAGACTTATATGATATTACCGTCTCACGATCACTCGAGATAAAATTCCATGAAGTGATTCCAGTGAGCGTGGGTTGTGTCCAATGCTCAGAACTTATGAGCACTCATGATTGTTGTAGCCTTGTCCAAGACCTCTACAACCAAACATGACAGTCTTGATTCATATCTACTTCCAACATATGACCGACTGTGGAGATTTGAATAATATGTTATACCAAACAAAATTATTCTAGAAGTCAAAACATGCAAAAGAAATGTAGTAAACGATTGACAAGAGATAGCAACACTTTACTCATAAATAAAACACCTTTTATTCATCATCAAATGTCAATTACACTTTACAAATTTCCGGGTTATTTAACTACTAAAACTTATATCATCCTTCAGCCCTATGCTCCGAGCATGCTGAAGATGCTTAACCCTACTCAGTCCCTTCGTGAGGGGATCTGCCGGGTTCTCATCCGATGATACCCTCTTTGCCACGAGGAGTCCTTCTTCGATCCGATGTCTGATGAAATGGTATTTTCTGTCGATGTGTCTGGATCTACCGTGATCCCTTGGTTCCTTGGCTAAGGCAACAGCACTTTCACTATCACAGAAAATTTCCATTGGCTCTTTAATAGCTGGTACAAATCCAAGGTCTCCAATGAAGTTCTTCAGCCATATCGCCTCCTTTGCTGCTTCACTAGCTGCAATATACTCTGATTCACAAGTAGAATCTGCCACTGTCTCTTGCTTGGAACTCTTCCAAGAAATTGCTCCTCCGTTTAGGGTAAAGACCCAGCCCGACTGAGAGCGGAAATTATCCCTATCAGTCTGGAAGCTAGCATCACTATACCCTACAACTCTCAAGTCATCACTCCCACCGAGGGTAAGAACCCAGTCCTTAGTCCTCCGTAGGTACTTGAGGATATTCTTTACCGCAGTCCAGTGTGCCTTGCCAGGGTTCGCCTGATACCTGCTAACCATGCTCAAGGCAAAAGCTACATCGGGTCGAGTACACGTCATAGCATACATGATCGATCCTACAGCCGAAGCGTAAGGTGTTCGACTCATTTATGCTATCTCAGCCTCAGTGCTAGGGCTTTGTGTCTTACTCAATCTGGTGTTACTCTGGATGGGTAACTTTCCTTTCTTGGAATCCTGCATGCTGAATCTCTTCAGCACCTTATCCAAGTAGGTACTCTGACTAAGTCCAATTAGTCTTTTACTCCGATGTCTCAAGATTCTTATCCCTAGAATATAGGCAGCTTCACCAAGGTCCTTCATAGCGAAACACTTCCCAAGCCAGGACTTTACTTCCTGCAGGGTTGGAATGTCGTTTCCTATGAGTAGTATGTCATCCACATACAATACCAAAAAGCTAACTATACTCCCACTAGCCTTGACATACACACAAGATTCATCATCACTCCTAGAAAAGCCAAATTCCTTGACCTTTTCATCAAAGCAAAGATTCCATCTGCGAGGTGCTTGCTTCAATCCATAAATGGATTTCTCAAGCTTACACACTCTATTAGGGTACTCGTTGCTGACAAAACCCTCTGGCTGACTCATGTAAACATCTTCAGCCAACTTTCCATTAAGGAAAGCAGTTTTGACATCCATCTGCCATATTTCATAGTCATGAAATGCAACTATGGCTAACAGAACCCGAATAGACTTAATCTTGGCTACCGGAGAAAAGGTCTCATCATAATCCACTCCAGGAATTTGAGAGAAGCCCTTTGCAACCAGTCTAGCCTTATAAGTGTGTACTTTACCATCCATGTCGGTCTTCTTCTTGAAGACCCATTTGCACCCTACTGTCTTACGACCTGGTACATTTTCAACCAAGTTCCAAACTTGATTGTCATACATGGATTGTATCTCGCTATCCATAGCCTCCTTCCATTTAGCAGACTCGGGTTCTGCCATGGCTTCCTCGCAGCTGTTAGGGTCATCTTGACTTACTAGTGTTTCATCACTAATAAGTGTCTCACCTTCTGCAGTAATATGGAATCCATAGTAATGCTTAGGTGCACTCCTAACTCTCGTGGAACGTCTCAGAGGTACAGATTTGTCAATTGGCTCAACAGGAGTTTCCTCCTCAAGTTGAGGGCTAGAGTTTAAAGTTCCTTCACCGCTTGATTCTTGAATTTCTTCAAGATCAATTTGCCTCCCACTGTCTCCTTGGCTTATAAATTCTCTCTCTCGAAAGACTCCTCTTCTTGCTACAAAGACCACATTGTCACTAGGTCTGTAGAAGAGGTAACCAAAGGAATGCTGTGGGTAACCGATGAAAATACACCTCTCGCTTCGAGGTTCGAGCTTATCATGAGTCTCGCGTCTCACGAAAGCCTCGCAACCCCAAATCTTGATGTGGTCTAGTTTAGGTACTTTACCAGTCGACATCTCGTGAGGAGTTTTGGCAACTTTCTTTGTAGGGACTAGATTAAGAATATGGGCGGCAGTCTCCAAGGCATACCCCCAGAATGAGATTGGTAGCGTAGCTCGACTCATCATGGAACGAACCATATCTAGCAAGGTTCGATTACGCCTCTCAGCCACACCATTCAACTGTGGTGTCCTGGGAGGTGTCAATTGTGAGACTATCCCACATTCCCTTAGATAGTCGAGGAACTCTGAACTAAGATACTCACCTCCACGATCGGATCGAAGCATCTTAATGTTCCTGCCCAATTGATTCTCGACTTCCTGTTTAAATTCCTTAAACCTCTCGAAAGTCTCTGACTTATGCTTGATCAAGTAGACATATCCATATCTACTATAATCATTAGTAAAAGTCAAATAATAACGATTAGCATCCCTTGTGGCATGTTTGCATGGTCCACACACATCCGTGTGTATAAGGTCCAACAAACCTTCACCCCTCTCACACGAACCTGTGAAGGGTGACTTTGTCATTTTTCCAAGTAAGCATGATTCGCAACTATCATCTGACTTTAGGTCAAACGACTCCAAGACTCCATCCTTTTGGAGTTGGCCTATGCGCTTCTTGCTTATATGTCCAAGACGACAATGCCATAAAGATGCTTTATCCAAGTTATTATTAGTAGAATCAATACACAAAACATTATTTCCTAAGTTATCAACAACAGATACAGCTTCATACACACCATCACAAGGTAATGCTTTAAAATAAAGAATATTATTAAAGAAAGCATCAATAGAACCAACTTCATTATTAAATGAAAAGGTAAACCCTTGTTTGTACAAAGCATGGAAGGAAATAATATTTCTTGCCATTCCTGGCGAATAACAACACTTATTCAGATCTAAACTAAACCCACTACTCAGCGATAAAGTATAAACTCCAATCTTGGTAACAGGTATAGCTTTCCTATTCCCCATGATCAAGTTTATCCTTCCTTGCTCCACATCCTCACTTCTTCTTAGTCCCTGCAAGTCACAACAAATGTGAATACCACATCCGGTATCAAGGACCCAAGAATTAGAATGGGGTGAGTTATTAGAAATGATAGTGTAAATACCTGCATGGTTGGGTTTAACTTTCCCATCCTTCACATCTTGCTGGTATTTTGGGCAGTTCCGCTTCCAATGAGCTTTTTCATGGCAATAGAAGCATTCAGCCTCTTTTGGGTCAGAAGGAGTAATGAAACCTTTCTTGGTTCCACTTGAAGAAGATCCATCAAGGGTCCGAGCCTTGGTACCCTTAGAAGAGCTCGTTCTCTTCTTCCCTCGACTTTTCCCGATTGCCAAAACTGGAGTTGAGTTTGGAGTAGAAGTGATAGCAACCGACTTCCCCTTAAGACCTGATTCTGCGGTCTTGAGAAGTCCCTGAAGTTTGCTGAGGGTGACTTCTTCCTTGTTCATGTGATATGTCATGCGGAATTGATCATAGCACGATGGTAAGGAATGCAAAATAATATCTATTGCAAGATCCTCCGGGAAGTTCACATTAAGCTTCAGCAAACGATCCACATACCTTTGCATTTTCTGCATGTGGGTCGTGACGGATTCCCCGTCCTTCATCATGATTGTTATCATGGAGCAGATGATTTCATACCTCTCTTGTCTTGCACTTTGATGGTATCTTTCCATCAAATCTTGGTGCATGTCATAAGGGTAGAAATCCTCATAAGACTTTTGGAGTTCCGCTGTCATCGTGGCCGTCATGATACAAGCCACTTTCGTAGCATCCCTTTCATGTGCCCGAAATTCAGCGATCTCCTGAGGAGTTGCAGTGGACTCATCAATCTCCTTAAGCTCCTTGTCAATGACATATTCTTTGTCCTCGTAGCAGGTAATCATCCTGATGTTTCTGATCCACTCATTGAAGTTGGATCCATCAAAGGTGACTTTCCCACACAAGTTCATCAGGGTAAAGGAGCCATTAGGATTAGAGCCAGAAGCATTGTTGAAAGACATCTAAAGGAAAGAGGACAAGATTAGTTTAGATATAAGAGAGTCCTTAATAAAACACCCAAATGTAGTATTAAGGCTAGGATCCAATCACAATATAATATAACTTAGAAGAGGTATGCCGTAATCTAAGCTATATCATATTTGAAAGGTAGGTGAATGACGATTCACCAATTTCCACCACGAAAACCGCAATATTTTAGTGTTAGGTTTTTGAATGGTTCTTAGAAATTCCTAGATTCTTTGAGATTCAATGAACTTTTCAAAGGCATGTTTCAATCTCGAGTGTGCCCTCCAAGTTTTGTGACTGGGATACCGAGGATCACAAAACGAGGTGTGAAGTAACCATGCAAATCACTTGGTACCCTTAAAGTTTATCACTCAATCGATGTGCTGGTTAACCACACACGCTCCATCGATACTATAATAAACCCTAAGTCACCCTTTACCTACCTTGTTAAGTCCAAGTTAGTGTGCCGGTTAACCACACACGCTCCACCAACGACTTAATCAAAGTGTAAAGTGTAATTTCATGGAATAGCACCTTATTCACATTTTTCCTAAAGTAACTAAGATTGAGAATTTAATAAACATTTAGTTACTTTATAATATTCATCATACTTTGAATGAGAATTAATAAGTCCTTGTCTTACCCGTTCGGCTAACGACCCTCCACCGATCAAGCAAGCGGTGGGTGAGAGTGGACACCCATTAAGTCACCATTTTATAGGCAACAACCTTATACCCACCTTATAGACCGGCTTCGTGAATGAGGCGTACTAGCGGTAAGACGACTTTGTTCTTATACATATATATATATATATATATATATATATATATATATATATATATATAATTATTAAATCATAATAATATAAGTATAAGGGTTGAATTTTAACTTTTAAAATTCTAGGGGTTGGAACTAAAGTTTTAACTTAACTTTACTTGTTCCAAAACTTGAGGGCAAGTTTTGTAAACTTTCAAAACTTTTCATTTCTTGTAACTTATGAGTTTAATAGAGTAATAAAATGAGGACTTTTCATTTTTCCTAACTCTTGTGTTCTTTTAATGGTTTTTAACCCAAGAGACTTTTGGTTTTCCATAACTTGAGGACAAGTTATGGACTCCATTAAAACACATTATGATCATGAATTAATCTACCACATAGGTTACAAATAATTCCTATGATCATCTAAACATCATAAGAACAAGAATATGAATATGAACACTTTCAAGAATCAAAATCACATTTAACTTTGTAATTTTGATAACTAGTTGTTGTAAATGAGTTAGAAAAGACATTACACCTTCTAAAACAAGTTTTCAAGTACCAAAACATTTTAGGGTAATGATTCTAATCCATTTCCAGCAACTTAAATCGAAATTCTGCACTCTGTCGACCCTACTCGCCGAGTGCATAAACCTACTCGCCGAGTAGGTTGAAGATACACATGAACTCGACGAGTCCTCCCCATGGACTCGCCGAGTCCATCAGTTAGACAGCAGAATTTTCGACTTTCTTCAACTTTTAAGCACAAATAACAAACAAACAAGCCTAGGCTCTGATACCACTGATGGGTTTTGAGCATTCTAACACTTCCTAAGTGTACATGCAACCCTAATAACCTTGGATCTATGTTTGTCTAATTATCATGCAAAGTTGAATTCCAAGGTTATATTCCTATCTAGCATACATGGGGAACAATTTTAACTTGAATCATAGATAGAATAACTTACCTTGTTGTTGCTTGTGTTCCTTGAAACCTTGTGAGCCTAGCACCCCAAGTGTGATGCCTTAAATGCTTCACACAACACCAAATGCTCTTGGAAAGACTCTTGAGATAACACACACTTCTCAAAATCGGCCAAGCCCTCTAGTTTCTTATGTCTAACCGATTTTGGTGGAGAATGGGATCTTTATATAGTGTTGGCACATCTAGGGTTACACCATGTAAACCCTAATGTGTCATGACTCTTCATTTCCATGACCCATGGGTTTGTAACTCCCATGGAGCATCCATGGAGCATCCTATGGGTAGAACCCAACTTGATAATCCATGGAGCCTTTTAGCCCACTATACAAGATATGGATGATTTACATAATCAACCCATATATTTAATTAGTTATCCTTTGATCACTTAATTAATTCCAAATTAATTCTTGATCAAACTAATCAAATAATATTATTAATATATTAGAACTTATAATATATTAATAATCTCCAAGTGTTATTTCTCTCATTTAGTCTATCCAATTGCATGGTGCCATGCAACCCAAATGGACCATGCCGGGTCGGGTCAAGTACAAGCCCGAAATAGTTATGGACTTAGACACCTTATCCAACATGAATAATATGTTATACCAAACAAAATTATTCTGGAAGTCAAAACATGCAAAAGAAATATAGTAAACGATCGACAAGAGATAGCAACACTTTACTCATAAATAAAACACCTTTTATTCATCATCTAATGTCAATTACACTTTACAAATTTCTGGGTTATCTAACTACTAAATCTAATATCATCCTTCAGCCCTATGCTCCGAGCATGCTGGAGATGCTTAACCCGAGTCAGTCCCTTCGTGAGGGTATCTGCTGGGTTCTCATCCGATGATACCCTCTTTGCTACGTGGAGTCCTTCTTCTATTCGATGTCTGATAAAATGGTATTTTCTGTCGATGTGTCTGGATCTCCCATGATCCCTTGGTTCCTTCGCTAAGGCAACAACACTTTCACTATCACATAAAATTTCCATTGGCTCTTTAATAGCTGGTACAACTCCAAGGTCTCCAATGAAGTTCTTTAGCCATATAGCCTCCTTTGCCGCCTCGCTAGCTGCAATATACTCTGATTCACAAGTTGAATCAGCCACTGTCTCTTGCTTGGAACTCTTCCAAGAAATTCCTCCTTCAATTAGGGTAAAGACCCAGCCCGACTGAGAGCAGAAATTATCCCTATCAGTCTGGAAACTAGCATCACTATACCCTACAACTCTCAAGTCATCACTCCCACCTAGGGTAAGGACCCAGTCCTTAGTCCTCCGTAGGTACTTGAGGATATTCTTTACCGCAGTCCAGTGTGCCTTGCCAGGGTTCGCTTGATACCTGCTAACCATGCTCAGGGCAAAGGCTACATCAGGTCGAGTACACGTCATAGCATACATGATCGATCCTACAGCCAAAGCATAAGGTATTCGACTCATTTCTGCTATCTCAGCCTCAGTGCTAGGGCTTTGTGTCTTACTCAATCTAGTGTTGCTCTGGATGGGTAACTCTCCTTTCTTGGAATCCCACATGCTGAATCTCTTCAGCACCTTATCCAAGTAGGTACTCTGACTAAGTCCAATTAGTCTTTTACTCCGATCTCTCCAAATCCTTATCCCTAGAATATAGGTAGCTTCTCCTAGGTCTTTCATAGAGAAACACTTCCCAAGCCAGGACTTAACTTCCTACAGGGTTGGGATGTCATTTCCTATGAGTAGTATGTCATCCATATACAACACCAAAAAGCTAACTATACTCCCACTAGCCTTAACATACACACAAGACTCATCTTCACTCCTAGAAAAGCCAAATTCCTTGACCTTTTCATCAAAGCAAAGATTCCATCTGCGAGGTGCTTGCTTCAATCCATAAATGGATTTCTCAAGCTTACACACTCTATTAGGGTACTCGTTGATGGCAAAACCCTCTGGCTGACTCATGTAAACATCTTCAGCCAACTTTCCATTAAGGAAAGTGGTTTTGACATCCATTTGCCATATTTCATAGTCATGAAATGCAGCTATGGCTAACAGAACCCGAATAGACTTAATTTTGGCTACTGGAGAAAAGGTCTCATCATAGTCCACTCCAGGAATTTGAGAGAAGCCATTTTTAACCAGTCTAGCCTTATAAGTGTGTACCTTACCATCCATGTTGGTCTTCTTCTTGAAGACCCATTTGCACCCTACTGTCTTACGACCTGGTACATTCTCAACCAAGTTCCAAACTTGATTGTCATACATGGACTGTATTTCGCTGTCCATCGCCTCTTTCCACTTGGCTGACTCAGGGCCTGCCATGGCTTCCGCGTAACTGTTAGGTTCATCCAGACCTATCAGTGTCTCATCACTGATAAGTGTATCTCCTTCTGCAGTAATATGGAATCCATAGTAATGCTCAGGAGCATTCCTAACCCTTGTGGAACGCCTCAAAGGTACAGACTTGTCAATTGGCTCAACAGGAGTTTCCTCCTCAAATTGAGTGCTAGGGTTTGAAGTTCCTTCACGGCTTGACTCTTGAATTTCTTCAAGATCAACTTGCCTCCCACTGTTTCCTTGGCTTATGAACTCTGTCTCTCTAAAGAAAGCCCTCCTAGCTACAAAGACCACATTTCTAGGTCTGTAGAAGAGGTAACCAAAGGATTGTTGTGGGTAGCCGATGAAAATACACCTCTCGCTTCGGGGTTCGAGCTTATCATGAGTCTCGTGTCTCACGAAAGCCTCGCATCCCGAAATCTTGATGTGGTCTAGTTTGGGTACTTTACCAGTCCACATCTCGTGAGGAGTTTTGGCAACTTTCTTTGTAGGGACTAGATTAAGGATGTGGGCGGCAGTCTGTAAGGCATAACCCCAGAATGAGAT
Source organism: Lactuca sativa (assembly GCF_002870075.4). Lineage (NCBI taxonomy): Eukaryota > Viridiplantae > Streptophyta > Magnoliopsida > Asterales > Asteraceae > Lactuca > Lactuca sativa. The sequence goes on along the minus strand of NC_056630.2, from coordinate 338,900,939 downwards.
TGGTAGCGAAGCTCGACTCATCATGGAACGAACCATATCCAACAAGGTTCGATTACGCCTCTCAGCCACACCATTCAACTGTGGTGTCCTGGGAGGTGTCAATTGTGAGACTATCCCACATTCCCTTAGATAGTCAAGGAACTCTAACCTAAGATACTCACCACCACGATCGGATCGAAGCATCTTAATGTTCCTGCCCAATTGATTCTTGACTTCCTGTTTAAATTCCTTAAACCTTTCGAAAGTCTCTGACTTATGCTTGATCAAGTAGACATATCCATATCTACTGTAATCATCAGTAAAAGTCAAATAATAACGATTAGCATCCCTTGTGGCATGTTTGAATGGTCCACACACAACCGTGTGTACAAGGTCCAACAAACCTTCACCCCTCTCACACGAGCCTATGAAGGGTGACTTTATCATTTTTCCAAGTAAGCATGATTTGCAACTATCATCTGACTTTAGGTCAAATGACTCCAAGACTCCATCCTTTTGGAGTTGGCCTATGCGTTTCTTGCTTATATGTCCAATACGACAATGCCATAATGATGCTTTATCCAAGTTATTATTATTAATAGAATCAATACACAAAACATTATTTCCTAAGTTATCTACAACAGATACAACTTCATACACACCATCACAAGGTAATGCTTTAAAATAAAGAACATTATTAAAGAAAGCATCAATAGAACCAACTTCATTATTAAATGAAAAGGTAAACCTTTGTTTGTACAAAGCATGAAAGGAAATAATATTTCTTGCCATTCCTGGCGAATAACAACATTTATTCAAATCTAAATTAAACCCACTACTTAGCGATAAAGTATAAACTCCAATCTTGGTAACAGGTAAAGCTTTCCTATTCCCCATGATTAAGTTTATTCTTCCTTGCTCCACATTCTCACTTCTTCTTAGTCCCTGCAAGTCACAACAAATATGAATACCACAACCGGTATCATGGACCCAAGATTTAGAATGGGGTGAGTTATTAGAAATGATAGTGTGAATACCTGCATGGTTGGGTTTAACTTTCCCATCCTTCACATCTTGCTGGTATTTTGGGCAGTTTCGCTTCCAATGTGATTTTTCATGGCAATAGAAGCATTCGGCCTCTTTTGGGTCAGAAGAAGGAGTGATGAAACCTTTCTTGGTTCCACTTGAAGAAGAGCCATCAAGGGTCCGGGCCTTGGTACCCTTAGAAGAGCTCTTTCTCTTCTTCCCTCGACTTTTCCCGATTGCCAAAACCGGAGTAGAGTTTGGAGTAGGAGTGTTAACAACCGACTTCCCCTTAAGACCTATTTCTACGGTCTTGAGAAGTCCCTGAAGTTTGGTGTGTGTGACCTCTTCCTTATTCATGTGATATGTCATGCGGAATTGATCATAGCACGATGGTAAGGAGTGCAAAATGATATCTATTGCAAGTTCCTCAGGGAAGTTCACATTAAGCTTCAGCAAACGATCCACATACCTTTGCATTTTCTGCATGTGGCTCGTGACGGATTCCCCGTCCTTCATCATGGTTGTTATCATGGAGCAGATGATTTCATATCACTCTTGTCGTGCACTTTGATGGTATCTTTCCATCAAATCCTGGTGCATTTCATAAGGGTAGAAATCCTCATAAGACTTTTGGAGTTCCGCTGTCATCGTGGCCATCATGATGCATGCCACTTTCGTAGCATCCCTTTCATGTGCCTGAAGGTCAGCGATCTCCTAAGGAGTTGCAGTGGTCTCATCAATCTCCTTAAGCTCCTTTTCAAGGACATATTCTTTGTCCTCGTAGCGGGTAATCGTCCTGATGTTTCTGATCCACTCATTAAAGTTGGATCCATCAAAAGTGACTTTCCCACACAAGTTCATAAGGGTAAAGGAGCTATTAGGGTTAGAGCCAGAAGCAGCATTGTTTGAAGACATCTGAAAGAAATGGACAAGATTAGTTTAGATATTTGGAGAGTCCTTAATAAAACACCCAAATGTAATATTAAGGCTAGGATCCAATCACAATATATTATAACTTGGAAGAGGTATGCCGTAATCCAAGCTATAACATATTTGAAAGGTAGGTGAATGAAGATTCACCAATTTCCACCACGAAAACCGAAATATTAGATATTAGGTTTTTGATTGGTTCTTAGAAATTCCTAGATTCTTTGAGATTCAATGAACTTTTCAAAGGCATGTTTCAATCTCGAGTGTGCCCTCCAAGTTTTGTGACTGGGATACCGAGGATCACAAAACGAGGTGTGAAGTAACCATGCAAATCACTTGGTACCCTTAAAGTTTATCACTCAATCGATGTGCCGGTAAACCACACACGCTCCACCGATACTATAATAAACCTTAAGTCACCCTTTACCTACCTTGTTAAGTCCAAGTTAGTGTGCCGGTTAACTACACACGCTACATCAACGACTTAAACAAAGTGTAAAGTGTAATTTCATGGATTAGCACCTTATTCACATTTTTCCTAAAGTAACTAAGATTGGGAATTTAATAAAACATTTAGTTACTTTATAATATTCATCATACTTTTAATGAGAATTTATAAGTCCTTGTCTTACCCGTTCGGCTAACGACCCTCCACCGGTCAAGCAAGCGGTGGGTGAGAGTGGACACCCATTAAGTTGCCATTTTATAGGCAACAACCTTATACCCACCTTATAGACCGGTTTCGTGAATGAGGCGTACTAGCCGTAAGACGACTTTGTTCTTATACATACATATATATATATATATATATATATATATATATATATATATAATTATTAAATTATAATATAAGTATAAGGGTTGAATTTTAACTTTTAAAATTCTAAGGGTTGGAACTAAAGTTTTAACTTGACTTTACTTGTTCCAAAACTTGAGGGCAAGTTTTGTAAACTTTCAAAACTTTTCATTTCTTGTAACTTATGAGTTTATTAGAGTAATAAAAATGAAGACTCTTCATTTTTCTAACTCTTGTGTTCTTTTAATGGTTTTTTAACTCAAGTGACTTTTGGTTTTCCATAACTTGAGGACAAGTTATGGATACCATTAAAACACATTATGATCAAGAATTAAACTACCACATAGGTTACAAATAATTTCAATGATAATCTAAACATCATAAGATCAAGAACATGAACATAAGCACTTTCATGAATCAAAACTACACTTAAAACTTTGTAATTTTGATAACTAGTTGTTGTAAATGAATTAGCAAGACATTACACCATCTAAAACAAGTTTTCAAGTACCAAAACAGTTTAGGGTAATGTTTCTAATCCATTTCCAGCAACTAAAGTCGAAAATTTGCACTCTGTCGACCCTACTCGCCGAGTGCATTAACCTACTCGACGAGTAGGTTGAAGATACAAGTGAACTCGACGAGTCCAGCAGTCAGACAACAAGTTTTTCGACTTTCTTCAACTTTTTAGCACAAATAACAAACAAACAAACCTGGCTCTGATACCACTGATGGGTTTTGAGCATTCTAACACTTCCTAAGTGTACATGCAACCCTAATAACCTTGGATCTATGTTTGTCTAATTATCATGCAAAGTTGAATTTCCAAGGTTATATTCCTATCTAGCATACATGGGGAACAATTTAACTTGAATGAAAGATAGAATAACTTACCTTGTTGTTGCTTATGTTCCTTGAAACCTTGTGAGCCTAGCACCCCAAGTGTGATGCCTCAAATGCTTCACACAACCAAATGCTCTTGGAAAGAGTTTTGAGAGAATACACACTTCTTAAAACCGGCCAAGCCCTCTAGTTTCTTATGTATGTCCGATTTTGTCGAGAATGGGACTCTTATATAGTGTTGACACATCTAGGGTTACACCATGTAAACCCTAATGTGTCATGACTCTTCATTTCCATGACCCATGGGTTTGTAACTCCCATGGAGCATCCATGAAGCATCCTATGGGTGGAACCCAACTTGATAATCCATGGAGCCTCTTAGCCCACTATACAAGATATGAATGATTTACATAATCAACCCATATATTTAATTACTTATCCTTTGATCACTTAATTAATTCTAAATTAATTCTTGATCAAACTAATCAAATAATATTATTAATACATTAGAACTTATAATATATTAATAATCTCCAAGTATTATTACTCTCATTTAGTCTATCCAATTGCATGGTGCCATGCAACCCAAATGGACCATGCCGGGTCAGGTCAAGTACTGATCCAAAATAGTTATGGACTTAGACACCTTATCCAACAGACACCTCCTCCCACACAACAGCTCAAAGGGCGGCATGCCACTGCTCGAATGATGGCTGTCGTTATAAGAAAACTCCGCCAAGGTCAAATACGTGTCCCAACTCCCTCCAAAATCCAAAACACATGTCTAAAGCATATCCTCGAGCGTCTGAATCGTCCGCTCACTCTGCCCGTCCGTCTGTGGGTGGTATGCGGTACTCAAATGCAACCTCATACCCAACTACTCATGAAACTTCTTCCAAAATCTAGAAGTAAATCGCACGTATTTGACCTTGGCGGACGGGCAGAGTGAATCTCGATCTGAAGCAATCGAGATTGGAACTCCATGCCGCGATACCACCTCCCTCACATACCGCTCTGCCAGCCTCTCAGCAGAAGAGCTCTCATTGATAGCAAGAAAGTGAGCGCTCTTTGTCAACCTGTCCATAATCACCCAAATTGCATCGACACCCCTCGTGGTCCTTGGCAATTTCGTGATGAAATCCATGGTAATCTGTTCCCATTTCCACTCGGGAATCTCTAATGGCTGCAGCTTACCATGTAGACACTGGTGTTCGGCCTTAACCATGCGACATCCCTCTTAATACAGGGCCACCAATAATCATTTTTCAGGTCCAAATACATCTTATTGGCCCCGAGATGGATCGAGAATTTCGATCGATGAGCCTCATCCATCAAAATGGTACGCGTTCCGCCCACGGACGGTACCCATATACGACCTTGAAAAGTCATAAGCCCCCGGCTATCGGTAACGAATTCTGATACCAGCCCGACAACTCGCTCTCTCTTTTGTCTTTCTGACCTCACAGCCTCAGCCTGGGCCCCACGGATAGCATCCAACATCGGGGTCATCACTGTCAATCTCAAACAAACATCCCGCAATGGGGTGCCCTCCGCCCTTCGGCTCAGAGCATCAGCTACAACATTAGCCTTGACCGAATGGTACAAGATCTCACAATCATAATCCTTGACCACGTCCAACCACCTCCTCTGGCGCATATTCAGGTTGGGTTGATCCATAAAATGCTTCAAGCTCTTGTGGTCCGTGTATATCGTACACCGAACCCCATAAAGATAATGTCGCCAGATCTTGAGGGCGAACACTACTGCTCCCAGTTCCAAATCATGAGTGGGATATCTCGACTCATGAGGCTTAAGCTGCCTCGATGCATACGCTATCACATGCCCCCTCTGCATAAGCACCTCTCCCAATCCGGATATCGATGCATCAAAATATACCACAAAATCCTCCATCCCTTCCGGAAGGGCTAATACTGGGATCTCGCATAAATTCTGGCGAAGTTTCTCAAATGAGGTATGCTGCTCCGGACCCCATGAAAATGCAACACCCTTCCGGGTCATCTTGGTGAGTGGCACAGCGATCTTGGAGAAATCCTTAATAAATCTCCGATAATAGCCGGCCAATCCCAGAAAGCTATTGATCTCGGTGGGTGATCTCAGCAACTCCACCTCATGACTGCCTCAATCTTGGACGGATCGACCAATATCCCATTTTGGTTAACGAGATGTCCCAAGAACTGAACCTCCCGTAACCAGAACTCACACTTGGAGAATTTGGCATACAGCCTCTCCGATCTCAGAACTCCAAGGATCTCCCTCAAATGCTCCTCATGTTGTTCTCTGGACCTTTCCAGCATTGGCCTGCACACCCTGTTCATGAGATCCATGAACGCAGCTGGTGCATTGGTGAGCCCAAAAGGCATCACCACAAACTCGTAATGGCCATAACGAGTTCTGAATGTTGTCTTCTTGATATCTTCATCCCGAACCCTCATCTGATGATAACCCGACCTCAAGTCTATCCTGGAGAACCAAGATGCCCCCTGTAACTGATCGAATAGATCATCGATCCTTGGCAATGGATACCGGTTCTTGACCGTCAACTTGTTCAACTACCGGTAATCAAGACACATCCGATGTGAACCATCCTTCTTCTTGACAAAAAGGATCAGCGCTCCCCAAGGTGAGCTACTCGGTCGAATAAACCCCTTCCCCAACAGCTCCTAAGGCAGCGAGAATAACTCCTGCATCTCTGGCGGTGCGAGTCGATAAGGCGCCTTGGCGATAGGTGCTGCTCCCGGAACCAAATCGATATGGAAATCCACTTGCCTCTTCGGAGGCACGCCCGGTAGTTCCTCGGGAAAAACATCCGGAAACTCGCACACTATTGGAATCTTATCAATCGAACTTGCCCTCCCCGCGACCACTCGTGTGTCCATCACGTATGCTACGAATCCACTGTAGCCTTGCTGCAAACTTTGTCTTGCCCTAGCAGCAGAACAAAATGCTGACCCACACCGGGTCCCCTCGCCATACACCGTAAGCACTCCCCCACTAGGGTCTCGTATCACCAACTGACGCTCGCAGTCTATAACAGCTCCAAATCGGCTCAACCAATCCATGCCCACTATAACACATGATGTCTTTTGGCCATAAGAACATTCCTATGTGCACATGCAAACCCTAATGCTTGGATCTAGGTTTCTCTAATTAAACATGCATTGGATCCAAGCCTTCTAATGGCTAATAGAGTATAAGAACAATACAAAATCAAAGTTAGAAGCTTACCTTGAAACACTTGTTTGATCTTCTTGTTCTTGGAGCTTTAGAGTCACAAATGTCACTCCTCTAATGGCTTACAAACACCAACTAGCAAGAGGATGATTTAAGAGAGAGGAGAGGGAAGAAATCGGCCAGGGTTTCTTTGCTTTTGCAGACGTGCTGATTTCCCTTGCCCCAAGGGTCTATTTATACTTGTAAGGCTCCTAGAGTTTCACCCTTAAACCCTAGTTGGATAATCTTTACCCAAAGCAATCCAAATCCTTTCCATGATAAGCCCTTGGACGATTTGTGGCTTATCCCAAGCCCTGGAAATCGTCCAACCATATCCAAGAAGGATTTACAACCTAAAGTGTAACTATCAAAACAATTGACAGTTTATACCCTCTTACTTAATTAATCTCTTTAAGTCACCAAATTAATTCTAATTAATTTATGACTTATATTAATCAAATAAAAATATTATTATTCCTTATATTATTCTCATAATATATTAATAATATTTATTCTCTCATAATAAATCATCCTGTCAATTTGCTATCATGAAGGCAACTCAAAAGGACCATGCACAATCGGGTCAAATACTTGCCTAATATAGTTGCAGCCTTAGACACTATTCCAACAGTCTCCCACTTGGATAAGTCTAGTAACTATATGCACAAGTACAATTCAATTTGCAATCGTAGCTCTCAAAGACGCTGTCAAACTCTGATCTAATCAATCTTGTCCTTTAGATAAGGGATCGTATAGTCCTCTGTTAGATATCATGCTGACAATTCTATGGAATAATTTGTCTAGCATTTGGTTTCTCGATCTCCGATTTATTTGACATAGAACTTAATCGAACACATCAATTCAGTTCTGACCGGGCCCGGCACATAAGTCAAATCAAATCATCGAGCGGCCGAGATATCGCTTTTACCCTCTTGGGATAAAAGTAACAGATAAACTTCGACTTATATGCATTTACTTATTCATTTATCAACTATACACAACAATGCGTTTTATAACACCGAGTTACCGATGCGTTTTCGCATTATCAATGTACAACCAATTAACAAATAACAAACCATATATCTAGGTTTTAAGACTATATGATATTATCGTCTTGCGATCACCCTTTTATATCATATTCCATAAGGTAATTCCAGCAAGCACGGGTTTGTTCCAATGCTCAAAACTAGTTCATAAACACTCATGAACATTGCAGCAACCCTTTGCTATGTCTAATACCATTTAGACAATCTACACACCGATTCATGACAATCTTCATTCATATCTACTTCCCACATATGAACGATTGTGGACAATTTGAACAATTCGATTATTCTTAATAAATTCAATTATTCTGGAAGTCAAAACATGCAAAATGAAACAATAGTTAAACAATTAACATAGGACAGTAACATTACTCATAAATAATACTCTTTTATTTAATCATCAAATGTTAATTACATTTCTCTATTACACGTTTCTTCTACTATCTAATCTATGCTAATATCATCCTTCAGCCCAATACTCCTAGCATGCTACAAGTGCTTAACCCTACTCAGTCCATTCGTAAGCGGATCTGCTGGGTTATCCTCCGATGATATCCTCTTTACTACGAGTTGTCCTTCTTCTACACGATGTCTAATAAAGTGATATTTTCTGTCGATATGTCGAGATCTACCATGATCCCTTGGTTCCTTGGTCAAGGCAACTGCTCCTTCATTATCACAGAAAATTTCCATGGGCTCCTTTATGGCAGGTACAACTCCGATTCGCACGTTGAATCAGCTACAGTTTCCTGCTTGGAACTTTTCCAACTTACTACTCCTCCATTTACGGTAAAGACCCAGCCCGATTGCGAACGGTAGTTGTCCCTGTCTGTCTGAAAGTTGGCGTCACTATACCCTCACACCTTCAAGTCATCACTCCCTCCAAGGAGTAAGAACCATTCTTTCGTCCTCCGAAGGTACTTAAGGATATTCTTCACCGCGATCCAATGGGCTCTGCCAGGATTCCCTTGATATCTGCTAACCATGCTCAAAGCAAAGGCTATATCAGGGCAAGTACAAGTCATAGCATACATGATTGAGCCAACTGCAGAAGCGTATGGTACTCGGCTCATTTATGCTATTTCGGCTTCGGTACTCGGACTTTGAGTCTTACTCAACTTGGCATTACTTTGTATCGGTAACTCTCCCTTCTTCGAGTTTTCCATACTAAAACGTTTTAATACTTTATCTAAGTAAGTGTTCTGACTAAGTCCTATTAGTCTCTTACTTCTCTCTCTTACTATCCTTATTCCAAAAATATACGAAGCCTCTCCGAGGTCCTTCATAGCGAAGCACCTCCCGAGCCAGGACTTAACCTCCTGCAGAGTCGGGATGTCGTTTCCTATGAGTAATATGTCATCGACATATAGAACGAGGAAGCTTACTGTACTCCCACTGGCTTTACACGATTCATCTTCGCTTCGTACAAATACAAACTCTTTGACTTTCTCATCGAAGCAAAGATTCCATCTACGAGATGCTTGCTTAAGTCCATAAATGGACTTCTCAAGCTTACACACTCTATTTAGATGCTTCGGTTCCACAAACCCCTCTAGCTGATCCATGTAAACATCCTCAGCCAACATCCCATTAAGGAAAGCGGTCTTCACATCCATTTGCCAAATCTCATAATCATGAAATGCGGCAATAGCTAGCATCACTCTAATAGACTTTACCTTCGCAACTGGTGAGAAGGTCTCATCATAGTCAACTCCGGGAGTTTAAGTAAAGCCCTTCGCAACCAATTGCGCTTTATATGTGTGTACGTTTCCATCCACGTCGGTCTTCTTCTTGAAGATCAATTTGCACCCAACGGTCTTACATCCAAGCACATTATCAACCCAATTCCAAACTTGGTTATCCTACATGGATTTGATCTTGCTATCCATTGCCTCTTTCCATTTTGCAGACTCCGGGCCTGCCATGGCTTCCTTATAGCTATTAGGTTCATCAAGATTTATTAGTGTACCATCACTAATATACGTCTCCCCTTCGGTAGTAATATGAAAACAATAAAACTGGGGTTGAACTCTAACTCTTTCGGAATGTCTAAGAGGTAAGGATTCGTCAATGGGTTCAACCGGAGTTTCCTCCTCGGGTAGAGTGCCAGCGGTAGAGGTTCCTTCATCTATCGATTCTTGAATCTCTTCAAGCTCTATTTGCCTCCCACTGTCTCCTTGGCTTATGAGTTCTCGCTCTCGGAAAACTCCTCTCCTCGCAACGAAGACAACATTGTCCTTTGGTCTATAGATGAGATATCCAAAGGATATCTGCGGGTAGCCGATTAAAATACATCGCTCACTACGAGGTTCGAGCTTGTCATGAGCATCTCTTCTTACGAGAACCTCACAACCCCAAACCTTGATATGTGCCAACGAGGGAGCTTTCCCTGTCCACATCTCGTGAGGTGTTTTGGCAACCTTCTTAGTAGGGACTCGGTTAAGGATATGGGCGGCAGTCTCTAAGGCATACCCCCAAAAAGAGATAGGTAGTGAAGCACGACTCATCATAGAGCGAACCATATCCAATAAGGTTCGATTACGCCTTTCTGCCACACCATTCAATTGTGGTGTCCTAGGTGGTGTCAATTGTGAAACTATTCCACACTCCTTGAGATAATCGCGGAATTCAAGACTTAGGGACTCTCCTCCTCGATCGGATCGAAGCATCTTGATTTTCCTGCCCAATTGATTCTCCACTTCATTCTTGAACTCTTTGAACTTTTCAAAAGTTTCTGACTTTTGCTTGATTAATTAGATATACCCATATCTACTATAGTCATCGGTAAAAGTCACATAGAATCGGTTCCCATCCTTCGTGGTTGATCTAAACGGTCCACATACATCGGTATGTATTAGGTCCAATAGACCCTCACCCCTTTCACACATACTTGTGAAGGGTGACTTAGTCATCTTTCCAAGTATACAAGATTCGCATGTGTCATCTTCCCTAAGATCGAATGACTCCAACACTCCATCCTTTTGGATTTGGGCTATGCGCTTCTTGTTGACATGTCTAAGACGACAATGCCACAAGGACGCTTTATCCATACTATTGGAAGAATCCATGCATAAAACATCATTTCCTAAGTTATCTACAATCATAACGGTTTCATAAATTCCATTACATGGTATAGCTTCAAAATAAAAGACACCATTTCGATAAGCCAAAATAGAACCATTCTCATTATTAAAAGAAAATCTAAAACATTGTCTAAACAAACCATGAAATGAAATGATGTTTCTAGCCATTGCTGGCGAATAGCAACAATTGTTCAAATCTAAAGATAAACCATTCCTAAGCACTAAAGAATACACTCCAATCTTGGTCACAGGCGACGATCTTCTGTTCCCCATGATTAGATTTATTCTTCCATGCTCCACGTCTCTATTTCTTCTTAGTCCCTGCACATTAGAACAAATGTGGTAACCACAACCGATATCAAGAACCTAAGAATTAGAATGAGATGAATCGTTAGATTTAATTGTGTATATACCTGCAAAAGACGGCTTGATCTTTCCTTCCTTGATGGCTTGCAGGTACTCTGGGCAGCTTCTCTTCCAATGTCCTATCTTGTGGCAGTGGTGGCACTTTGCCTCCTTTGGGTTAGGGCAGGGTTTAGCAGGATCAACTTTGGTCCCACTAGACGAGGCACCATCTTGGGGCTTAACCTTGCGATGGTTCTTAGACGAAGCCTTCCTCTTCTTTCCCCTTCCTTGTCCAATAGCCAACACAGGAGCAACGGCTGGATTGGGAGTTGGTGCAACAGACTTGTCCTTGAAGTTGCTCTCAGCGACCCTCAAGAGACCTTGGAGCTTGCTTAGGGTGACCTCTTCTTTGTTCATGTGGTAGGTCATCCTAAATTGATTGTAACTTGGAGGCAAAGAGTGAAGCACCATGTCGATCGCTAAGTCTTCCCCAAAGTCAACATTGAACTTGCGAAGACGGTCGACATACCTTTGCATCTTTTACAGGTGCACGGTAAGAGACTCTCCATGACCCATTTTAGGAGAAATCATGTTAGTGAAAATCTCATAACGCTCTTGTCTCGCATTTTGGTGGTATCTCTCCAACAAGTCTTGGTGCATCTCGTACGGGTACATGTCCTCATAGGACTTTTGGAATTCGGAGTTCATAGTGGCTATCATGATGCAATGAACCTTCGTTGCATCACACTCGTGAGTTTCAAAAGCAGTCATCTCGGCCGGAGTAGCGATTTCAGGGTTGATTTTCTCGAGCTTCTCATCGAGGACATACTCCTTATCCTCATAGCGAGCAATAGTACGAATGTATCTTATCCATTCGCTAAAGTTCGTCCCATCTAAAGTGACCTTTTGACAAAGGCTCATCAATGTGAATGAACTAGCAGCAACGTTGTTTGCGTTCGACATCTACAAATAGAAAGGACAAAGATAGATTAGAATATGAATCCCTAATTATCACCCAATAAGAAAATTAGGGCTAGGATCCAACAACAATATTTACATATTAGAAAAGGGATGCCGTAATCTAATAAGCAAACAATTTGAAGGTAAGTGAATGACGATTCACTAATTCTCCACCACAAAACACTACTTTAAGTTCTAAATGTATTGAGAATTCCTAGGTTAAGATGAGATTCATTGAAACTTTTCAATGGCATGTTTAAATCTCGATATGCCCCTCTTGTTTGTGACTGCGATATCGAGGACCACAAAGCGGGTGTGAATTTCCATGCAAATTCACATGGTGCCTTCATTGTAACGATCACCTATTCGATGTGCCGATAAACCACACACGCTCCATCGAACTATGATAAACAATGAATCACGCTTTGCCACCTTTGCTTAAAACCAATTAGTGTGCCGGTAAACCACATACGCTCCACTAACTTCTTAGCAAGGGTGTAAAGTGTAATTTCATGGGATTGCATCAATTCACTTTTCCTAAAGTAACTAAGATTGGGAATTTTTTGGAAAAAAACATGTAGTTACTTTTTGTATTTCATATTATACTTTTAAAGAGAGGATGAGGTTGCCCTATCCTACCCGTTCAGCTAACGACCCTCCACCGATCAAGCAAGCGGTGGGTGTGAGTGTACACCCATTAAGCACCATTTTATAGGCCGCAACCTTATACCCACCTTATAGACCGACTTCGTGAATGAGGCCTACTAATGGTAAGACTAGCATTTAAGTTATACATATATATATATATATATATATATATATATATATATATATATATATATATATATATATATATCTTGTAATATTATATTAGTATAGGGTTGGATTTTAAACATGTAAAATTCTAGGGTTTGAAATTTAAATTGTCTAAATTAAACTTTTATTCACAAAACATAAATTTCAAAACTTGAGGGCAAGTTTTAAACATTTAAAACATGGAGGATCAAATAACAAATAATCTTAATTAACAATTAATTCCATAATTATCCATATTTGATTTATTTAATGATTTCTTGCAAAATAATTTACCAATTTAATCAAAATAATTAATTAATTATCACATAAGGAAATTAAATATTTTATTAATTGATAAATATCTTTAATTAGATCAAGATTATAGTCATATATATCAAAAAATCGGATTAGGGTTGATCTAATATGATAAAGGCAAGTTTCCATAAGATAAACATCAAAAAATCCCGATTTTGGGCTCTTCCTGACGCTTGGACTCGCCGAGTCAGGCCAACTCGCCGAGTCCACCATTGGACTCGCCGAGTCCATGACTCAAAATCACAAAATTCGAATTTTGCAAGCAAGAAACAAACAATCATGCATCAATTTAATAGAAACCAATCTAGGCTCTGATACCCCTGATGGGTTTTGGCCATAAGAACATTCCTATGTGCACATGCAAACCCTAATGCTTGGATCTAGGTTTCTCTAATTAAACATGCATTGGATCCAAGCCTTCTAATGGCTAATAGAGTATAAGAACGATACAAAATCAAAGTTAGAAGCTTACCTTGAAACACTTGTTTGATCTTCTTGGTCTTGGAGCTTTAGAGTCACAAATGTCACTCCTCTAATGGCTTACAAACACCAACTAGCAAGAGGATGATTTGAGAGAGAGGAGATGGAAGAAATCGGCCAGGGTTTCTTTGCTTTTGCAGAGGTGCCGATTTCCCTTGCCCCAAGGGTCTATTTATACTTGTAAGGCTCCTAGAGTTTCACCCTTAAACCCTAGTTGGATAATCTTTACCCAAAGCAATCCAAATCCTTTCCATGATAAGCCCTTGGACGATTTGTGGCTTATCCCAAGCCCTGGAAATCGTCCAACCATATCCAAGAAGGATTTACAGCCTAAAGTGTAACTATCAAAACAATTGACAGTTTATACCCTCTTATTTAATTAATCTCTTTAAGTCACCAAATTAATTCTAATTAATTTATGACTTATATTAATCAAATAAAAATATTATTATTCCTTATATTATTCTCATAATATATTAATAATATTTATTCTCTCATAATAAATCATCCTGTCAATTTGCTATCATGAAGGCAACTCAAAAGGACCATGCACAATCGGGTCAAATACTTGCCTAATATAGTTGCAGCCTTAGACACTATTCCAACAGTCTCCCACTTGGATAAGTCTAGTAACTATATGCACAAGTACAATTCAATTTGCAATCGTAGCTCTCAAAGACGCTGTCAAACTCTGATCTAATCAATCTTGTCCTTTAGATAAGGGATCGTATAGTCCTCTGTTAGATATCATGCTGACAATTCTATGGAATAATTTGTCTAGCATTTGGTTTCTCGATCTCCGATTTATTTGACATAGAACTTAATCGAACACATCAATTCAGTTCTGACCGGGCCCGGCACATAAGTCAAATCAAATCATCGAGCGGCCGAGATATCGCTTTTACCCTCTTGGGATAAAAGTAACAGATAAACTTCGACTTATATGCATTTACTTATTCATTTATCAACTATACACAACAATGCGTTTTATAACACCGAGTTACTGATGCGTTTTCGCATTATCAATGTACAACCAATTAACAAATACCAAACCATATATCTAGGTTTTAAGACTATATGATATTATCGTCTTGCGATCACCCTTTTATATCATATTCCATAAGGTAATTCCAGCAAGCACGGGTTTGTTCCAATGCTCAAAACTAGTTCATAAACACTCATGAATATTGCAGCAACCCTTTGCTATGTCTAATACCATTTAGACAATCTACACACCGATTCATGACAATCTTCATTCATATCTACTTCCCACATATGAACGATTGTGGACAATTTGAACAATTCGATTATTCATAATAAATTCAATTATTCTGGAAGTCAAAACATGCAAAATGAAACAATAGTTAAACAATTAACATAGGACAGTAACATTACTCATAAATAATACTCTTTTATTTAATCATCAAATGTTAATTACATTTCTCTATTACACGTTTCTTCTACTATTTAATCTATGCTAATATCATCCTTCAGCCCAATACTCCTAGCATGCTACAAGTGCTTAACCCTACTCAGTCCCTTCGTAAGCGGATCTGCTGGGTTATCCTCCGATGATATCCTCTTCACTACGAGTTGTCCTTCTTCTACACGATGTCTAATAAAGTGATATTTTCTGTCGGTATGTCGAGATCTACCATGATCCCTTGGTTCCTTGGTCAAGGCAACTGCTCCTTCATTATCACAGAAAATTTCCATGGGCTTCTTTATGGCAGGTACAACTCCGATTCGCACGTTGAATCAGCTACGATTTCCTGCTTGGAACTTTTCCAACTTACTACTCTTCCATTTACGGTAAAGACCCAGCCCGATTGCGAACGGTAGTTGTCCTTGTCTGTCTGAAAGCTGGCGTCACTATACCCTCACACCTTCAAGTCATCACTCCCTCCGAGGACTAAGAACCATTCTTTCGTCCTCCGAAGGTACTTAAGGATATTCTTCACCGCGATCCAATGGGCTCTGCCAGGATTCCCTTGATATCTGCTAACCATGCTCAAAGCAAAGGCTACATCAGGGCAAGTACAAGTCATAGCATACATGATTGAGCCAACTGCAGAAGCGTATGGTACTCGGCTCATTTCTGCTATTTCGGCTTCGGTACTCGGACTTTGAGTCTTACTCAACTTGGCATTACTTTGTATCGGTAATTCTCCCTTCTTCGAGTTTTCCATACTAAAACGTTTTAATACTTTATCTAAGTAAGTGTTCTGACTAAGTCCTATTAGTCTCTTACTTCTCTCTCTTACTATCCTTATTCCAAAAATATAGGAAGCCTCTCCGAGGTCCTTCATAGCGAAGCTCTTCCCGAGCCAGGACTTAACCTCCTGCAGAGTCGGGATGTCGTTTCCTATGAGTAATATGTCATCGACATATAGAACGAGGAAGCTTACTATACTCCCACTGGCTTCACACGATTCATCTTCGCTTCGTACAAATACAAACTCTTTTGACTTTCTCATCGAAGCAAAGATTCCATCTGCGAGATGCTTGCTTAAGTCCATAAATGGACTTCTCAAGCTTACACACTCTATTTAGATGCTTCGGTTCCACAAACCCCTCTAGTTGATCCATGTAAACATCCTCAGCCAACATCCCATTAAGGAAAGCGGTCTTCACATCCATTTGCCAAATCTCATAATCATGAAATGCGGCAATAGCTAGCATCACTCTAATAGACTTTACCTTCGCAACTGGTGAGAAGGTCTCATCATAGTCAACTCCGGGAGTTTAAGTAAAGCCCTTCGCAACCAATTGCGCTTTATATGTGTGTACGTTTCCATCCACGTCGGTCTTCTTCTTGAAGATCAATTTGCACCCAACGGTCTTACATCCGGGCACATTATCAACCAAATTCCAAACTTGGTTATCCTACATGGATTTGATCTCGCTATCCATTGCCTCCTTCCATTTTGCAGACTCTGGACCTGCCATGGCTTCCTTATAGCTATTAGGTTCATCAAGATTTATTAGTGTACCATCACTAATATACGTGTCCCCTTCGGTAGTAATATGAAAACCATAAAACTGGGGTTGAACTCTAACTCTTTCGGAATGTCTAAGAGGTAAGGATTCGTCAATGGGTTCAACCGGAGTTTCCTCCTCGGGTTGAGTGCCAGCGGTAGAGGTTCCTTCATCTATCGATTCTTGAATCTCTTCAAGCTCTATTTGCCTCCCACTGTCTCCTTGGCTTATGAGCTCTCGCTCTCGGAAAACTCCTCTCCTCGCAACGAAGACAACATTCTCCTTTGGTCTATAGATGAGATATCCAAAGGATATCTGCGGGTAGCCGATTAAAATACATCGCTCACTACGAGGTTCGAGCTTGTCATGAGCATCTCTTCTTACGAGAACCTCACAACCCCAAACCTTGATATGTGCCAACGAGGGAGCTTTCCCTGTCCACATCTCGTGAGGTGTTTTGGCAACCTTCTTAGTAGGGACTCGGTTAAGGATATGGGCGGCAGTCTCTAAGGCATACCCCCAAAAAGAGATAGGTAGTGAAGCACGACTCATCATAGAGCGAACCATATCCAATAAGGTTCGATTACGCCTTTCTGCCACACCATTCAATTGTGGTGTCCTAGGTGGTGTCAATTGTGAAACTATTCCACACTCCTTGAGATAATCGTGGAATTCAAGACTTAGGGACTCTCCTCCTCGATCGGATCGAAGCATCTTGATTTTCCTGCCCAATTGATTCTCCACTTCATTCTTGAACTCTTTGAACTTTTCAAAAGTTTCTGACTTTTGCTTGATTAATTAGATATACCCATATCTACTATAGTCATCGGTAAAAGTCACATAGAATCGGTTCCCATCCTTCGTGGTTGATCTAAACGGTCCACATACATCGGTATGTATTAGGTCCAATAGACCCTCACCCCTTTCACACGTACTTGTGAAGGGTGACTTAGTCATCTTTCCAAGTATACAAGATTCGCATGTGTCATCTTCCCTAAGATCGAATGACTCCAACACTCCATCCTTTTGGATTTGGGCTATGCGCTTCTTGTTGACATGTCTAAGACGACAATTCCACAAGGACGCTTTATCCATACTATTAGAAGAATCCATGCATAAAACATCATTTCCTAAGTTATCTACAATCATAACGGTTTCATAAATTCCATTACATGGTATAGCTTCAAAATAAAAGACACCATTTCGATAAGCCAAAATAGAACCATTCTCATTATTAAAAGAAAATCTAAAACATTGTCTAAACAAACCATGAAATGAAATGATGTTTCTAGCCATTGCTGGCGAATAGCAACAATTGTTCAAATCTAAAGATAAACCATTCCTAAGCACTAAAGAATACACTCCAATCTTGGTCACAGGCGACGATCTTCTGTTCCCCATGATTAGATTTATTCTTCCATGCTCCACGTCTCTATTTCTTCTTAGTCCCTGCACATTAGAACAAATGTGGTAACCACAATCGGTATCAAGAACCTAAGAATTAGAATGAGATGAATCGTTAGATTTAATTGTGTATATACCTACGAAAGACGGCTTGATCTTTCCTCCCTTGATGGCTTGCAGGTACTCTGGGCAGCTTCTCTTCCAATGTCCTATCTTGTGGCAGTGGTGGCACTCTGCCTCCTTTGGGTTAGGGCAGGGTTTAGCAGGATCAACTTTGGTCCCACTAGACGAGGCACCATCTTGGGGCTTAACCTTGCGATGGTTTTTAGACGAAGCCTTCCTCTTCTTTCCCCTTCCTTGTCCAATAGCCAACACAGGAGCAACGGGTGGATTAGGAGTTGGTGCAACAGACTTGTCCTTGAAGTTGCTCTCAGCGACCCTCAAGAGACCTTGGAGCTTGCTTAGGGTGACCTCTTCTTTGTTCATGTGGTAGGTCATCCTAAATTGATTGTAACTTGGAGGCAAAGAGTGAAGCACCATGTCGATCGCCAAGTCTTCCCCAAAGTCAACATTGAACTTGCGAAGACGGTCGACATACCTTTGCATCTTTTACAGGTGCACGGTAAGAGACTCTCCATGACCCATTTTAGCAGAAATCATGTTAGTGAAAATCTCATAACGCTCTTGTCTCGCATTTTGGTGGTATCTCTCCAACAAGTCTTGGTGAATCTCGTACGGGAACATGTCCTCATAGGACTTTTGGAATTCGGAGTTCATAGTGGCTATCATGACGCAATGAACCTTCGTTGCATCACACTCGTGAGTTTCAAAAGCAGTCATCTCGGCCGGAGTAGCGATTTCAGGGTTGATTTTCTCGAGCTTCTCATCGAGGACATACTCCTTGTCCTCATAGCGAGCAATAGTACGAATGTATCTTATCCATTCGCTAAAGTTCGTCCCATCTAAAGTGACCTTTTGACAAAGGCTCATCAATGTGAATGAACTAGCAGCAGCGTTGTTTGCGTTCGACATCTACAAATAGAAAGGACAAAGATAGATTAGAATATGAATCCCTAATTATCACCCAATAAGAAAAGTAGGGCTAGGATCCAACAACAATATTTACATATTAGAAAAGGGATGCCGTAATCTAATAAGCAAACAATTTGAAGGTAAGTGAATGACGATTCACTAATTCTCCACCACAAAACACTACTTTAAGTTCAAAAATGTATTGAGAATTCCTAGGTTAAGATGAGATTCATTGAAACTTTTCAATGGCATGTTTAAATCTCGATATGCCCCTCTTGTTTGTGACTGCGATATCGAGGACCACAAAGCGGGTGTGAATTTCCATGCAAATTCACATGGTGCCTTCATTGTAACGATCACCTATTCGATGTGCCGATAAACCACACACGCTCCATCGAACTATGATAAACAATGAATCACCCTTTGCCACCTTTGCTTAGAACCAATTAGTGTGTCGGTAAACCACACACGCTCCACTAACTTCTTAGCAAGGGTGTAAAGTGTAATTTCATGGGATTGCATCAATTCACTTTTCCTAAAGTAACTAAGATTGGGAAATTTTTGGAAAAAAACATGTAGTTACTTTTGTATTTCATATTATACTTTTAAAGAGAGGATGAGGTTGCCCTATCCTACCCGTTCGGCTAACGACCCTCCACCGATCAAGCAAACGGTGGGTGTGAGTGTACACCCATTAAGCGCCATTTTATAGGCCGCAACCTTATACCCACCTTATAGACCGACTTCGTGAATGAGGCCTACTAATGGTAAGACTATCATTTAAGTTATACATATATATATATATATATATATATATATATATATATATATATATATATATATATTAATCTTGTAATATTATATTAGTGGCCTATCCCAAGCCTGGAAATCGTCCAACCATATCCAAGAAGGATTTACAGCCCAAAGTGTAACTATCAAAACAATTGACAGTTTATACCCTCTTATTTAATTAATCGCTTTAAGTCACCAAATTAATTCTAATTAATTTATGACTTATATTAATCAAATAACAATATTATTATTCCTTATATTATTCTCATAATATATTAATAATATTTATTCTCTCATAATAAATAATCTTGTCAAGTTGCTATGCTGAAGGCAACCCAAAAGGACCATGCACAATCGGGTCAAATACTTGCCTAATATAGTTGCAGTCTTAGACACTATTCCAACAACACACACGTCCCCCATCGCAATCAGGACCAGATCTATTGGGAACTCCACACCAAAGATCTCAAGGGTACACCCTCGAATCACCTCCGAAGCATACACTGCTCGCTCATCAGCTATGGAAACTCGCAGAGGTCGACTCGATGCCCCTCGACGAATACTAATGTGCTGACTAAATGCCAAGGAAACAAATGACCGACTCGCACCCGAGTCAAATAATACCAAAGCAGGTACAGAACTCACAAGAAAAGTACCTACGCATATCATCATATAAGCACACTATCATAAACAAAAGATAAAATACAAAATACATACCAGTCACAACATCGGGCGCCACGCGGACCTCCTCCCTTGGGCCAATCCCTGGCGATATGCCCCTCCTTGCCACATCTGTAGCACGCACCCGAACGACAGGCCCCCTCATGACCCTTGCCGCACTTCCCACAAGAGCGGCCCTTCTGGCCTACAGTCCTCGAATCAGCGGACTTGGTCCGCTTGGCTGCCGGCTGAGACTGAGTCGACCGCCGATCCATCCTCTGAGACTCGGCCTCCTCCTTAGCCTGAGTCTCCAACTCAATCTCCCTCTTCCGGGCATTTCCATGGAGCTCAGCAAATGTCCGGTACGTCGAGTTCGACACAAACTCCCGAATGTCCCTCCTCAGAATACCCAAATACCGGCCCATCCGTGTCTACTCAGTAGACACCTGCTCAGGGCAGAATATCGCCCTCTCATGAAACTTTCGGGTGACCACAGTAACCGAATCATTACCCTGCTTGAGGGTCAAGAACTCCTGAACCATTCATTCCCTCTCCACTGGAGGAACATACTCGTCTCTGAACATGGTGGTTAACCTCTCCCAGGTCACCGCAGAAATCTCTGCAAGACTGAAGTTCGTTGTCACGAACTTCCATCAATCCTTCGCTCCCAAGCGAAGCTGGTTCAAAGCAAACCGTACCCTCAGATGCTCCGGACATGAACACGTATAGAAGCATCCCTCAATGTCAGCAATCCATCTCATCACAGCTATCGGATCCTGCGCCCCATCAAACTCAGGTGGCTTCGTGTTGCTGAACTCCCGGAACAACAACGAGTCACCTCCCTGAGGCCTGGCAGTAGCCACAGCTGCTGTAGCTGCAGCGGCTGCGTCCTCAGTCACCGCGGCGTACCACTCATCAAAATTTTCCAACAGTGTAGTCTTGATAGACCCAAACATCTCCGGAATCTCGGCCCTGATCGCTGCAGCCACCTCATCGTGGATCATCTGACGAAGCTCCTCGTCACTCACACCGCTCGCCTCAGGTCTGTGGCGTGTCCCAACCATGACACCTCTGAAATACAACAAAATTATCGGAGACTCGATCGAGCAAAAACATACTCGATGACGCCACCCTACTCGTCCTCCGTTGTCCAAAAGATTCTTACTTGGAATGTCCACTGATCCGGTGTCTTCAGTGGTACGGGCCCAATACTACTGACCACACCGCATCAACATTCACTCCAAGTCCTCCTCCTTGGATCCTGGATTACGAGTACTCTACTCTCATGAGCTCCTAACTGCTATCTACTTGCTCTCAAAGCATCTCAGCAGCAGAAATCTCCTAGGCTAAGGCATCACAAATCAGGCCACTCTAGTCCTAATATGTATACCTAGCCTACTCTAGCATGCATAATGTAACATAACATATCTCATAACACATAATGTAAGGGTACTTTTGGGAATTCACCGTTCGTGCGCTGGCTGATCGTACACACAGCTCTGCTCTGTTTGTCTCAAAACTCTTTTTACTCTTTTCAAAAATTTTACTTCATTATCAAAATTTTCCTCAAATCCTCAGTTTGAGTTCAGATACGCCCGAAGGTGCATCCGAATCTCTCAAACCAAGGCTCTGATACCAACTTGTAACAACTTAAATTTCAAGCAAAAATTTCATTTTTGTCTCAACCATTTTCGTATAAAATATTTTATAAAATATCCAACATTAGTTATCAAAACATATCGTTTCCCAAGATCACAAAATCAAATCCTCTCTCTAGTGTGTACTAGTCATGCCGACGCCTTTCCACGGTCCTCGCTAGTACCTGAAACATATAACACAACAACTGTAAGCATAAATGTGTAGTGAGTTCCCCAAAATACCCTTACACACATACACCTTTCCAGGACATACTCAACACGACCTTCCGTTCCATGTGTCTCAGGGCACTTCCGTCCCAGTCCCAGTAGACCTTCTGGTCCTACTCGGATCGACCTTCCGGTCCACGTCGTAATGCTTTCCGACCCATATCATACATAGCATACATATCACATACATAACGTATATAGAACATGCAACGCATATCATACAAAACATGCATCTCATAACGTACAAGACCTTCCGGTCACACATAGGTACCTTTCCAGGTACAGTATAGTGAGAAGACTCAGCTTTGATATCTCGGTAAGTCTCTGCCTCGGTAGAAACGTGATCTAGCCTCCTCCTAATCACATATGCAAATACTCCCATAAATATAACTATACTCCAACCTTTCTTAACATCCTCAGAAGGGTAAAAGACAATTTTACCCCTCTCCTGGCTCAAAGGCCTTATTGTTGACCAAACCCTAAAGTAAACGAAAGTCAACTGTCAAACTTTGACCCGACTCGTCGAGTACACTTGGGCGACTCGGCGAGTCTACACGTGTCCACTGACCCTTTTAGTCCCTTTCTTGGTGATAAGTTATTAATTAACTCGATGATCGATTAGATCTATGTAACAGGTAAGCGATGAATATAAAAACAGTAAATAACCCAAGTATGAATCAAGATGTGTCGAATGATTAGATTACTCAATCCTCAACAGAGCTCGACTAAGAACTTCCTCTGTAGATGATACTTAGGGTTACAAAAACAAGAACGATAACTTTGCTGAACAAATAAACCTCTAAACGTTACTGATCGTCCTCTCTTTTCTAAGATGCATGCAAGCACCTATATATACAAAACCCTACTAAACTCACGGATGGACAGGCCCATACCGGAGAGACATATTAGACTAACTAACGAGCCCAATAGACGCAACACAAAATACGACCCAACAATCTCCCCCTTTGCGTCAAATTGGAGCGAGACTACTTCTTCTTCTTGCTTGGGCCAGCAGCGGGAACTTTCTTCGTTGTATCAAACAGACGCGAGATCAGCGACAGGATAGTCTGTCTGAACCGAATGTACCATTGAATCAGATCATCAAAGTACTTAACATCATCCGCTGTGTTCTGCTTGCATCGATGGATGATCCCCAAAACGTCTTCAAAACAGGCAGTGGTGTAGAGATGTTTGTCTGCCAAGGCGAAAAGACATTTCTTTCCTTCGTTCCTGGTAAACATGACAGAGTTTCTCTTTGGGTCAATCTTCCCCATCTGCATCATGTTGAGATCACCGGCAGAGCCAACAGGAGATATGGTAGGTTTCTTCTTAAACACGCTCGCAATCTCCTGATCCATCAAAGCAACTTCCATGATGTAACAGACAAGCATCCTCTTAAAATGGTCGATGATCGGACCGTATTCAGCTTCGTTTGTAAGAAGGATGTTGTGCAGGATAATCCAATCATGGGGATTAAGGTTGGGAAGATCTGCAAGTGAGATGGCATGTTCGGTCTTGGCAGATCCCCGAAGTACCTTGAAGCGAACATTGGTGAAGTTTCCTTCCCTGTACGGCTTCAGGACCCGAACATTGACGATTTTCTGAGCGCTCCAAGTCTGATATTGGGGTTGAGCAGCCTTCAGATAAAAGTCGATTAAGTCCCGATCAACCTGTGGATGAGGATGAGGGAACTCTGCAATGTTGGAAAAGGCATGAAAGATAAATGCCTTTCGGGTCAGTGGCATGTCGAACTGTGAGTCGACAGTGTTAGACCGATCCAAAGAGATCACGGGTTCTAGCCACAGGATACTTGGTGTGTCAATGGCTTCCTTAATCACCCTCTCAAGAGTCCAGGAAGGAAAAAGAGGTTTCTTGCTCTCAAGAAGGTCGTGGGCTTCTTTCTGTTTTCTTTCGGCTTCTTCAGCCTCTCTAGCCACACGAGCATTGTGATGGGTTTTGAGCATTCTAACACTTCCTAAGTGTACATGCAACCCTAATAACCTTGGATCTATGTTTGTCTAATTATCATGCAAAGTTGAATTCCAAGGTTATATTCCTATCTAGCATACATGGGGAACAATTTTAACTTGAATCATAGATAGAATAACTTACCTTGTTGTTGCTTGTGTTCCTTGAAACCTTGTGAGCCTAGCACCCCAAGTGTGATGCCTCAAATGCTTCACACAACACCAAATGCTCTTGGAAAGACTCTTGAGATAACACACTTCTCAAAAATCGGCCAAGCCCTCTTGTTTCCTTAGTAGTGCCAATTTTGGTGGAGAATATGCTTCTTATATAGTGTTGACACATCTAGGGTTACACCATGTAAACCCTAATGTGTCATGACTCTTCATTTTCATGACCCATGGGTTTGTAACTCCCATGGAGCATCCATGGAGCATCCTATGGGTAGAACCCAACTTGATAATCCATGGAGCCTCTTAGCCCACTATACAAGATATGGATGACTTACACAATCAACCCATATATTTAATTAGTTATCCTTTGATCACTTAATTAATTCCAAATTAATTCTTTGATCAACTAATCAAATAATATTATTAATATATTAGAACTTATAATATATTAATAATCTCCACGTGTTATTTCTCATTTAGTCTATCCAATTGCATGGTGCCATGCAACCCAAATGGACCATGCCGGGTCGGGTCAAGTACAAGCCCGAAATAGTTATGGACTTAGACACCTTATCCAACAGTCTCGCACTTGGATAAGTCTAATAACTATATCTCTAGTACTTCAGGAACCGACCGGCAATCGTAGCTCTTTACAAGGTTTCTCGAAACTTGAGAAGATGATGGTACGCCATTTAAGATAAGTGATCATATAATCCTCCGTTCTAGATATCAGCCGGACAAATACATGGAACATAGTCTTGCTTATTGTCCAGCATTTGTTTCCCGATTTCCGATTTGTTTGACATAGAACTTAATTGAACACATCAACTTAGTTCTGACCGGGCCCGGTACATGGGTCAAAACAAAATCATCGAGGGGCCCAGATATCAGCTTCTAATCCAAGAAGGAACAGATAAACTTCGACTCATATGTTTGTTCTGTTGGGTTTTGAGCATTCTAACACTTCCTAAGTGTACATGCAACCCTAAATACCTTGGATCTATGTTTTCTCTATTATACATGCAAATAAGAACTTCCAAGGTATTATCCTAATCTAGCATACAAAACAATAACTATAGCAAGACAGAATACATACCTCTTTGATGTAGAAAGTCTTCATGAAGCTTGAGTGCCTAGTGCCCCAAGTGTGACACCTCAAATGGTTCACACAACACCAAATACACATGGATTAACTTGAGAGAATTCTACACTTCTTGAAAAACGGCTAGCCCTTTCTTACTATCTCTAGTGGCCGATTTTTCCCAAGAATGTGATCTTTATATAGTGTTACAATTAGGGTAAACCCTAATTGTCATGACTTTCCATTTCCTTGGATCCATGGGTACAAATACACCATGGAGCATCCATGGACCATCCTATGGGTTTTAGCCCAACTTGATTATCCATGGAGCATTAGCCCACTATACAAGTATGGATGATTTACACAATCAACCCATATATTTAATTAGTCTTCTTTTGATCACTTAATTAATCCTAGATTAATTCTTGATCAATACTAATTAAATAATCTTATCATTCTTATTATTAATATACTAGAACTTATAATATATTAATAACCATAAGTGTCTTATTTCTCTCATTATAGTCTATCCAAGTGCATGATGCCATGCAACCCAAATGGACCATGCCGGGTCGGGTCAAGTCTTACCAAATATAGTTATGGACTTAGACATTAATCCAACAGTCTCCCACTTGGATAAGTCTAAAACTATTATTGCGTATGACTTCAGGAACCAACCGGCAATCGTAGCTCTCAAAAAGCTTCTGTCGAACTCTGACCTTGTAGATAAACTCTGACCTTTGTCAGTGACTTGTCCATTAGATAAGGGATCATATATTCCTCCATTCTAGATATCATATGGACTGAGACATGGATTATAATCATTCTCTCTGTCCATTTGTTGTTTCCCGATTTCCGATTTATGACGACTGACTAATTGAACAAATCAAATCAGTCCTGGCCCGGCCGAGCACTTCCATTTGTCATCATCAAATCATCGAGGGGCCCACAGATATCACTCTTATCCCGAAGGTAAAAGGAATGGATAAACTTCGACTCATATGGCTTGTTCTACTACTTGTTGAATCATACACAAAAGCACGTTTTATAGCACAGAGTTACCAAATGCGGTTTCGTGCAATCAATGTACTATCAACTCATAGTAACAACTCATATCTCTAGGTTTGAAGAATATAAGATATTATCGTCTCATGATCACTCGTGATAAAATCCATGAAGTGATTCCAATGAGCGCGGGTTGAATCCAATACTCAGAACTTATGAGCACTCATGATTGTTGTAGCCTTGTCCAACACCTTAGACCTCCACAACCCATCATGACAGTCTTAATTCATATCTACTTCCAACATATGACCGACTGTGGATAGTTTGAATAACTTAGTCATTCCAGAAGAATAACCCAAATTATTCGGGAAGTCAAAACATGCAAAGTGAAACACAATAATAATTGAATCCAATATGGTCTCAGAACTTATGAATATAAATAAAACACCTTTTATTTATCACCATATGATTACACATTATTCATTGTATACTGTTTCAGCTATCAACTTTATTCTTGAATTTAAAACAACAGTTGTCCCATGCTCCAAGCATGTACACTATGTTTTCTAAACACTAGTCATGCCATACACCAAGTATGCATACTATGTTTGTCTATGATCTTTACTTTGTGAACTAGATCCATTGAACATAACTTCAATGATTCTCTTTTCACACTCCCAAATCCTTACCGCAAATGCAAGAATTCCAAATTCATGCCATTTACTGAAATCTGTCAGATTCTAAACTTATATGCATTGATCCTCTTGTAATGATTATGCACAAAGTCATAAAGACTTGGCAACAATCATTATAGAGCATTCCAAAGGAGATCAGCTCCTTGGAAACATCCTTCTTGCATTAAGTTTCCTAATCTTAAACAGATTGAAAATTCTAACTTTGAAACATTTCCAGATTCCATTTTGACTATCACTTCTGAACAAGAGTTGCCTCCTTACAGATTATGTCAATATGGTCCTTCCAGAATTATCACTATACTTCCAACTGTCCTTGAGCAACCAATCTTTGGTAAACCTTAGATTGTCCTCGACAATTGTTTAATCCTTTTAGTCATATCCAGTTCTAAACCTTTTCCCTTCTTAATGCCCCAGGCATTTGGAAAATTTTAGAACGGATGATTATAGCACATGTAATCGATCCTATATCCGAAGCATATGGGACACGATTCATGATGTCTCACATAAAGACTAAACCAGTCTTTTGCTATAACATTTCCATTTCAATTTGCCAAGTTCTCATAATTCAGATTATGAAAAGGGATGCCGTAATCATAATCGAATTTTAGAACGCAAATAATGGACCCATATACAGAATTTCCTTATGTTGAGCCATTCCAACATGAAATTCATATATTTCCTTGACTAAATGATTAAAACCTCAAATCTAAACCTTATAGATTTGATATGAAGTATAATTTCCTCTCCCTTAATTATAGCAAAACAACTCTTTCCCAATTGAAACTTTTGTTTTCTATAAGTAACATTGCTAGCTTGCAATACTTATCATAATTATCATGCTCCCACTAACATGATGATTATTAGCATAACACTTATGCTCCCACTAGCTTTGACATGTACCCAGAAATCAGCTGGACTTCTAGAAATCAATACTTCATTGACTTTCTTACCAAAGTTCAGATTTCTGATACTAGATTGTTTTGATAAGACTTTATCAAAATTATACACCTTCCCTTAGATAGCACACTTGTGAGTCTAAACAATTATGAAGAGGTATGCCGTAATCATAATGGTTAGACCTTTTTGCCACTTCTCACAAGTCCAGGTTAGTGTGCCGGTTAACCACACGCGCTCCACTAACGACTTTGAGAATGCAAATATCACAATTGCTATCTAGATAAAATCTACTTAGTGAAAGTGTTTCCTCACCATCATTTTCATGAATCGGAGAGAAACCTTATGACACTTAGATTTACTGGTGTATGTGTTCTTATCCATGTGAATTGTCAAAAACCATAGTCACAAGAAAAGGATAATGACAAATCCAAACTCATATGGACTGAACCAAATCTTAATTTCTTGCCACCTGGCAGCTCAAAGGCCTACCATTGCTTCCAAGTTGTTATGCAACAAACTGAGAACTCTAAGAACTCATATGCAAAGCCAACTTTAACTGGAATGGGCACAGATATGTCAACACGATAGGTTATAAACCTCAAGTCGTGTGCTAGTGAAGAACTTCAGGTTTATTCTTGATTAGTTCTTGAGACTTTCAAGACCTTTAAGACTCCCACTGTCCTCTTGACATATAAGACTGCCTTGTCAAATATCCAAGATATAGTGTGGATTCTAATCAAGACGAACACTTCACACAATTGGCCTAAGTTGGTCTTTGTTTTATCCAAAACATCACAACTTACCAATTTCAAATGTACAAGAGTAGAAAACTTTTACTCTTACATTTGACAAGTGTTTTAAACCTTCTTTGAGACATGTCACTCAAAATACAATCTTGGAGTATGACTCTAAGACATGTATTGGAACGAAGTATGACTCATCTTCTTGATTTAACCATTTCAACAATTCAAGATCTCTCTTCTTAGTCATAAGAATGCACTAAGATTTCCTTAGAGAACTAATTGTGCTATGGTTTCTTAATCATTAAGATGATCACAAAAACTGATACTAAAGTACTCTCCCATCTTTTCAGATTTGAGAAACTTTTATCCTTCTGCCTAAATTGATTCTTCTTATTCGCTCTGCCTTACATTGGAACCTTTTCCAATGTCTCAGAGTTACACTTAAGCTTGTAAGTATAATCATATTTACTGAACTTAAGTAAATCATGACGAATAGTCTTATCAAACTTTTTGTGGTGGACTTGACCAGTGCACAAGACTGTGTACTCGATCCCTTAGTCCTTTACTTGATTCACACATCCATGTGAACAAGTAATTAGTCTTAATTTTCCAAAACTTGAAAGTTCTCATTCATCATGCTATACAACTTGCATGATTCCAAGTTCCGGTCCAATTGAACCTTGGATGATGAGAATCTTTCCTTATTTGGTAAATCTAGACATTACCACAAATGAAAGAATCAATTTCATATTTCCACTCTTGCTCTTAATGGAATCATATAAGCAACAATTTTCCCTCAAATGCAATTGTAAGGATATTTTAAAATAAATAAAATAAAAATTTTCTTTTATTTTAAAACTTTGCGGAAAAACTTATCCTTACAATCCATATGAAAACTTGTTGTTATCTATTCCTTAAGCAATATCTGATAACTCCTAAGAAGTAGCTCAAGAATCCGATCTTCAAACTACGCGATAGAAATCCATCTACGCCATCAGATTCAACATATTCTTTCTTTAAGTTTCTTCACTTTTCTTTCATTCTTAAAACATCACCATGTGACCCAGTCACATCATGTATCAAGAATCTCAGAATAGAAACTTAACAGAGTTAGATAGTGGAATTTACCTGAAGTAGAGTCAAACTTATTGACTTTAACATCCTTAGGTAAATTTGGCAGCTTCGTAACCAATTCCCCTTTCTTTGGCAATATAAATGTATGGACCCTTTGACAATAGTACACGAGACTATCACAGACTTAGCTTTTCTCTTTACCATTTGGTCAACCGAGTTGACTATGGCCGATCCCTTTCCATCGGGAAGAGAATGCTTTACTAGATATCCAATGTCATCATTGTCAATGTCCATAAGGTTTTAGGAAGTTGATCTTAGCAAAGATCATTAAGGGGCTTGTCATAGTCTGTTTCATAGGTGTTTCAAAAGAACTCACTATGTGACTTAGAAAGTAGTTGAACCACCAACTTTCTCAAGACTTTGACACCCAACACTCCCGGCTTGTCAATATGTGACTACATCTCCAAGATGTGTTCACACCTAGACCTTGCCTTGCCAATAGGGCTTGAGTGACCTTAAACTTTTCAAGAACTTGTGGGTTAGGGAGAATAATTGGAGGATGAGAAAGAAGTATGATATCCATGGGACATCATCTTCATTAGGAAAGCTTGTTTCAAGAGATTTGGGAAGACCATAAGTGTCTAAGCCAGACATCTTTTGGGAGATATTCAAGATAGTTGATCTTAAGTCCTTAATATGACACCCAATATGAAATATTAAGGCTAGGACCCAACAAACTATTTTATAACTTAGAAGAGGTATGCCGTAATCCAAGCTATAAAATATTTGAAGGTAGGTGAATGACGATTCACCAATTTCCACCAAGATAAACGAAATGTATAATTAGGTTTTAATTGGTTTTGAAACTCCTAGATCTTTGAGATTCATTGAACTTTTCAAAGGCATGTTTCAATCTCGAGTGTGCCCTTCAGGTTTTGTGACTGGGATGCCGAGGATCACAAAACAAGGTGTGAAGTAACCATGCAAATCACTTGGTACCCTTAATAAATTACCCCTCAATCGATGTGCCGGTTAACCACACACGCTCCATCGATGCTATGATAAATATTAAGTCACCCTTTACCTACCTTGTTAAGTCCAAGTTAGTGTGCCGGTTAACCACACACGCTCCACTAATGACTTTGACAAAGTGTAAAGTGTAATTTCATGGATTAGCACCTTATTCACATTTTCCTAAGTAACTAAGATTGGGTATTATTAAGAGTTTAGTTACTTAGTACTATCATTAAATACTTTTAATGAAGGGAGAATTCTACTCCTGTCAAACCCGTTCGGCTAACGACCCTCCACCAGTCAAGCAAGCGGTGGGTGAGAGTGGACACCCATTAAGTTGCCATTTTATAGGCAACAACCTTATACCCACCTTATAGACCGGCTTCGTGAATGAGGCGTACTAGCGGTAAGACTGACTTTACTCTTATACATATATATATTATTAACTTATAATATTATAAAGTATAAGGGTTGAATTTTAACTTTTAAAATTCTAAGGGCTAACTTGGAATTAAAGTATTCATACTTGAAAACTTTTCAAATTCCAAAACTTGAGGGCAAGTTTTGAAACTATTCAAAACTAATTAATTCCATAACTTATGTGTTTAAAGTAGTTTTAATCCAAAAACTCTTCAAGTTCCATAACTTGAGGACAAGTTATGGAAGACTTTAAACTAATAAAAGAACTAACTTTTTCTTTTATTTTATAACTTATGGATTTAATTATGGTTACATATTTTTTCCTTTAATGAAGTGACTCTTGAACTTTCATAACTTGAGGACAAGTTATGGAGTCATAAAAATTATTCAATGACACAAGACTCTTCATTTTGTAACCATTGCCAACTCTTATGAATTTTATGAGTCTTTAATGTGACTCTTCATGTAACTTGAGGACAAGTTACACAAACACATTTTATACTCAACTCTTAGATTAAAATGGATTGAAAACAACTATTTCACTCAACATTTCTATTAATCTAAGCAACTCATAAGAACAAGATAATTCAAATCAAACTTTTTCATGTAATTAGTCTAAACCTTAAACTAATACAAAACATGAATCTATTGACAATTATCTTTGAAAATGGATTAGCATGAACATTACCACATCAAAAACAAGTTTATAAGTTCAAAAACAACTTAGGGTAATGTTCCTAGTCCATTTCTAGCCAAAAACCTCGAATATATGCTGTCTGGGGCTCCTACTCGGCGAGTGGCATCAACCAACTCGGCGAGTTGGATGCATTTTGCCTTGGACTCGGCGAGTCCATTTATGGACTCGGCGAGTCTGCTGGGCAGACAGCATCAAAACTCGATTTTCCAGCTTCTATTGCAGGTATAACAAGAAAACAAGCCTAGGCTCTGATACCACTGTTGGGTTTTGAGCATTCTAACACTTCCTAAGTGTACATGCAACCCTAAATACCTTGGATCTATGTTTTCTCTATTATACATGCAAATAAGAACTTCCAAGGTATTATCCTAATCTAGCATACAAAACAATAACTATAGCAAGATAGAATACATACCTCTTTGATGTAGAAAGTCTTCATGAAGCTTGAGTGCCTAGTGCCCCAAGTGTGACACCTCAAATGGTTCACACAACACCAAATACACATGGATTAACTTGAGAGAATTCTACACTTCTTGAAAAACGGCTAGCCCTTTCTTACTATCTCTAGTGGCCGATTTTTCCCAAGAATGTGATCTTTATATAGTGTTACAATTAGGGTAAACCCTAATTGTCATGACTTTCCATTTCCTTGGATCCATGGGTACAAATACACCATGGAGCATCCATGGACCATCCTATGGGTTTTAGCCCAACTTGATTATCCATGGAGCATTAGCCCACTATACAAGTATGGATGATTTACACAATCAACCCATATATTTAATTAGTCTTCTTTTGATCACTTAATTAATCCTAGATTAATTCTTGATCAATACTAATTAAATAATCTTATCATTCTTATTATTAATATACTAGAACTTATAATATATTAATAACCATAAGTGTCTTATTTCTCTCATTATAGTCTATCCAAGTGCATGATGCCATGCAACCCAAATGGACCATGCCGGGTCGGGTCAAGTCTTACCAAATATAGTTATGGACTTAGACATTAATCCAACATGTTCTACCACTCATTGAATTACACACAAAAGTACGTTTTATAACATCGAGTTACCAATGCGGTTTCGTACAGTCAATGCATAACCAACTTGTAAGTAACAAATCATATCTCTAGGTTTGAAGACTTATATGATATTACCGTCTCACGATCACTCGAGATAGAATTCCATGAAGTGATTCCAGTGAGCGTGGGTTGAGTCCAATGCTCAGAACTTATGAGCACTCATGATTGCTGTAGCCTTGTCCAACACCTTAGACCTCTACAACCCATCATGACAGTCTTAATTCATATCTACTTCCAACATATGACCGACTGTGGATGGTTTGAATAACTTAGTCATTCCAGAAGAATAACCCAGTTTATTCGGGAAGTCAAAACATGCAAAGTGAAACACAATAATAATTGAATCCAATATGGTATCAACCCTTTGAACATAAATAAAACACCTTTTATTCATCACCATATGATTACACATTATTCATTGTATACTGTTTCAACTATCAACTTTATTCTTGAATTTAGAACAATAGTTGTCCCATGCTCCAAGCATGTACACTATGTTTTCTAAACACTAGACATGCCACACACCAAGTATGCATACTATGTTTGTCTATGATCTTTACTTTGTGAACTAGATCCATTGAACATAACTTCAATGATTCTCTTTTCACACTCCCAAATCCTTACCGCAAATGCAAGAATTCCAAATTCATGCCATTTACTGAAATCTGTCAGATTCTAAACTTATATGCATTGATCCTCTTGTAATGATTATGCACAAAGTCATAAAGACTTGGCAACAATCATTATAGAGCATTCCAAAGGAGATCAACTTCTTGGAAACATCCTTCTTGCATTAAGTTTCCTTAATCTTACACAGATTTGAAAATCCTAACTTTGAAACATTTCCAGATTCCATTTTGACCATCACTTCTGAACAAGAGTTGCCTCCTTACAGACTAGGTCAATATGGTCCTTCCAGAATTATCACTATACTTCCAAACTGTCCTTGAGCAACCAATCTTTGGAAAACCTTAGATTGTTCTCGACAATTGTTTAATCCTTTTAGTCATATCCAGTTCTAAACCTTTTCCCTTCTTAATGCCCCAGGCATTTGGAAAATTTTAGAACGGATGATTATAGCACATGTAATCGATCCTATATCCGAAGCATATGGGACACGATTCATGATGTCTCACATAAAGACTAAACTAGTCTTTTGCTATAATATGTCCATTTCAATTTGCCAAGTTCTCATAATTCAGATTATGAAAAGGGATGCCGTAATCATAATCGAATTTTAGAACGCAAATAATGGACCCATATACAGAATTTCCTTATGTTGAGCCATTCCAACATGAAATTCATATATATTTCCTTGACTAAATGATTAAAACCTCACGATCTAAGCTTATAGATTTGAGATGAAGTATAATTTCCTCTCCCTTAATTATAGCAAAACAACTTTTTCCCAATTGAAACTTTTGTTTTCTATAATTAACATTGCTAGCTTGCAATACTTATCATAATTATCATGCTCCCACTAACATGATGATTATTAGCATAACACTTATGCTCCCACTAGCTTTCACATGTACCCAGAAATCAGCTGGACTTCTAGAAATCAATACTTTATTGACTTTCTTACCAAAGTTCAGATTTCTGATACTAGATTGTTTTGATAAGACTTTATCAAAATCATACACCTTCCCTTAGATAGCACACTTGTGAGTCTAAACAATTATGAAGAGGTATGCCGTAATCATAATGTTTAGACCTTTTTGTCACTTCTCACAAGTCCAGGTTAGTGTGCCGGTTAACCACACGCG
This sequence comes from Lactuca sativa, assembly GCF_002870075.4. Lineage (NCBI taxonomy): Eukaryota > Viridiplantae > Streptophyta > Magnoliopsida > Asterales > Asteraceae > Lactuca > Lactuca sativa. The sequence goes on along the minus strand of NC_056630.2, from coordinate 338,865,761 downwards.
CTCCACTAACGACTTTGAGAATGCAAATATCACAATTGCTATCTAGATAAAATCTACTTAGTGAAAGTGTTTCCTCACCATCATTTTCATGAATCGGAGAGAAACCTTATGACACTTAGATTTATATGGTGTATGAGTTCCTACCCATATGAATTTGTCAAACCATAATCACAAGACAAAGATAATGACAAATCCAAAACCATATGGATTGAACTCAATCTTAACTTCTTGCCACCTGGCAGCTCAAGGGCCTGCCATTGCTTCCAAGTTGTTATGCAACAAACTGAGAACTCTAAGAACTCATATGCAAATCCAACTTTAACTGGAATGGGCACAGATATGTCAACACGATAGGTTATAAACCTCAAGTCGTGTGCTAGAGAAGAACTTTAGGTTTTATTCTTGATTAGTTCTTGAGACTTTCAAGACCTTTAAGACTCCCACTGTCCTCTTGACATATAAGACTGCCTTGTCAAATATCCAAGATATAGTGTGGATTCTAATCAAGACAAACACTTCACACAATTGGCCTAAGTTGGTCTTTGTTTTATCCAAAACATCACAACTTACCAATTTCACATGTACAAGAGTAGAAAACTTTTACTCTTACATTTGACAAGTGTTTTAAACCTTCTTTAAGACATGTCACTCAAATGACAATCTTGGAGTATGACTCTAAGACTTGTATTGGAACGAAGTATGACTCATCTTCTTGATTTAACCATTTCAACAATTCAAGATCCCTCTTCTTAGTCATAAGAATGCACTAAGACTTCCTTAGAGAACTAATTTTGATATGGTTTCTTAATCATTAAGATGATCACAAAACTGATACTAAAGTACTCTCCCATCTTTTCAGATATGAGAAACTTTTATCCTTTCTGCCTAAATTGATTCTTCTTATTCGCTCTGCCTTACATTGGAACCTTTTCCAATGTCTCAGAGTTACACTTAGGCTTGTAAGTATAATCATATTTACTGAACTTAAGTAAATCATGACGAATAGTCTTATCAAACTTTTTGTGGTGGACTTGACCAGTGCACAAGACTGTGTACTCGATCCCTTAGTCCTTTACTTGATTCACACATCCATGTGAACAAGTAAGTAGTCTTAATTTTCCAAAACTTGAAAGTTCTCATTCATCATGCTATACAACTTGCATGATTCCAAGTTCCGGTCCAATTGAAACTTGGGTGATGAGAATCTTTCCTTATTTGGTAAATCTAGACATTACCACAAATGAAAGAATCAATTTCATATTTCCACTCTTGCTCTTAATGGAATCATATAAGCAACAATTTTTCCCACAAATGCCATTGTAAGGATATTTTAAAATAAATAAAATCAAAAATTTTCTTTTATTTTAAAACTTTGCGGAAAAACTATCCTTACAATCCATATGAAAACTTGTTGTTATCTATTCCTAAGCAATATCTCATAACTCCTAAGAAGTAGCTCAAGAATCCGATCTTCAAACTATGCGATAGAAATCCATCTACGCCATCAGATTCAGCATATTCTTTCTTTAAGTTTCTTCACTTTTCTTTCATTCTTGAAACATCACCATGTGACCCAGTCACATCATGTATCAAGAATCTCATAATAGAAACTTAACAGAGTTAGATTGTGGAATTTACCTGAAGTAGAGTCAAACTTATTGACTTTAACATCCTTAGGTAAATTTGGCAGCTTCGTAACCAATGCCCCTTTCTTTGGCAATATAAACATATGGACCCTTTGATAAAGACACACAGGACTATCACAGACTTAGCTTTTCTCTTTACCATTTGGTCAACCGAGTTGACCATGGCCGATCCCTTTCCATTGGGAAGAGAATGCTTTTCTGGATTTCCTGTGTCACTATTGTCAATGTCCATCAAGTTTTAGGAAGTTGATCTTAACAAATAGATAAGATCATTAAGGGTCTTGTCATAGTCTTTTTCATAGGTGTTCCAAAAGAACTCACTATGTGACTTAGAAAGTAGTTGAACCACCAACTTTCTCAAGACTTTGACACCCAACTCTCCCGGCTTGTCAATATGTGACTACATCTCCAAGATGTGACCACACCTAGACCTTGCCTTGCCTAATAGGGCCTGAGTGACCTTAAACTTTTCAAGAACTTGTGGGTTAGGGAGAATAATTGGAGGAGGAGAAAGAAGTATGATATCCAAGGGACATCATCTTCATTAGGAAACCTTGTTTCAAGAGATTTAGGAAGATCATAAGTGTCTAAGCCAGACATCTTTTGGGAGATATTCAAGATAGTTGATCTTAAGTCCTTAATATGACACCCAATATGAAATATTAAGGCTAGGACCCAACAAACTATTTTATAACTTAGAAGAGGTATGCCGTAATCCAAGCTATAAAATATTTGAAGGTAGGTGAATGACGATTCACCAATTTCCACCAAGATAAACGAAATGTATAATTAGGTTTTAATTGGTTTTGAAACTCCTAGATCTTTGAGATTCATTGAACTTTTCAAAGGCATGTTTCAATCTCGAGTGTGCCCTTCAGGTTTTGTGACTGGGATGCCGAGGATCACAAAACAAGGTGTGAAGTAACCATGCAAATCACTTGGTACCCTTAATAAATTACCCCTCAATCGATGTGCCGGTTAACCACACACGCTCCATCGATGCTATGATAAATATTAAGTCACCCTTTACCTACCTTGTTAAGTCCAAGTTAGTGTGCCGGTTAACCACACACGCTCCACTAATGACTTTGACAAAGTGTAAAGTGTAATTTCATGGATTAGCACCTTATTCACATTTTCCTAAGTAACTAAGATTGGGTATTATTAAGAGTTTAGTTACTTAGTATTTTTCATTAATACTTTTAATGAAGGGAGAATTCTAGTCCTGTCAAACCCATTCGGCTAACGACCCTCCACCAGTCAAGCAAGCGGTGGGTGAGAGTGGACACCCATTAAGTTGCCATTTTATAGGCAACAACCTTATACCCACCTTATAGACCGGCTTCGTGAATGAGGCGTACTAGCGGTAAGACTGACTTTACTCTTATACATATATATATTATTAACTTATAATATTATAAAGTATAAGGGTTGAATTTTAACTTTTAAAATTCTAGGGGTTGGAACTAAAGTTTTAACTTAACTTTACTTGTTCCAAAACTTGAGGGCAAGTTTTGTAAACTTTCAAAACTTTTCATTTCTTGTAACTTATGAGTTTAATAGAGTAATAAAATGAGAACTTTTCATTTTTCTAACTCTTGTGTTCTTTTAATGGTTTTTTTAATCCAAGAGACTTTTGGTTTTCCATAACTTGAGGACAAGTTATGGACTCCATTAAAACACATTATGATCATGAATTAATCTACCACATAGGTTACAAATAATTCCTATGATCATCTAAACATCATAAGAACAAGAACATGAATATGAACACTTTCAAGAATCAAAATCACATTTAATCTTTGTAATTTTGATAACTAGTTGTTGTAAATGAGTTAGAAAAGACATTACACCTTCTAAAATAAGTTTTCAAGTACCAAAACATTTTAGGGTAATGATTCTAATCCATTTCCAGCAACACAAGTCGAAATTCTGCACTCTGTCGACCCTACTCGCCGAGTGCATAAACCTACTCGCCGAGTAGGTTGAAGATACACATGAACTCGTCGAGTCCTCCCCATGGACTCGCCGAGTCCATCAGTCAGACAGCAAGATTTTCGACTTTCTTCAACTTTTAAGCACAAATAACAAACAAACAAGCCTAGGCTCTGATACCACTGATGGGTTTTGAGCATTCTAACACTTCCTAAGTGTACATGCAACCCTAATAACCTTGGATCTATGTTTGTCTAATTATCATGCAAAGTTGAATTCCAAGGTTATATTCCTATCTAGCATACATGGGGAACAATTTTAACTTGAATCATAGATAGAATAACTTACCTTGTTGTTGCTTGTGTTCCTTGAAACCTTGTGAGCCTAGCACCCCAAGTGTGATGCCTCAAATGCTTCACACAACACCAAATGCTCTTGGAAAGACTCTTGAGATAACACACTTCTCAAAAATCGGCCAAGCCCTCTTGTTTCCTTAGTAGTGCCGATTTTGGTGGAGAATATGCTTCTTATATAGTGTTGACACATCTAGGGTTACACCATGTAAACCCTAATGTGTCATGACTCTTCATTTTCATGACCCATGGGTTTGTAACTCCCATGGAGCATCCATGGAGCATCCTATGGGTAGAACCCAACTTGATAATCCATGGAGCCTCTTAGCCCACTATACAAGATATGGATGACTTACACAATCAACCCATATATTTAATTAGTTATCCTTTGATCACTTAATTAATTCCAAATTAATTCTTTGATCAACTAATCAAATAATATTATTAATATATTAGAACTTATAATATATTAATAATCTCCACGTGTTATTTCTCATTTAGTCTATCCAATTGCATGGTGCCATGCAACCCAAATGGACCATGCCGGGTCGGGTCAAGTACAAGCCCGAAATAGTTATGGACTTAGACACCTTATCCAACACATTGATGTCAGCCTTGTTGTTTTGAATTTGCCGCTTCAGAATGTCGGCAATTGTCTCTTTATCATCATCTTCACTCTCCTCAACAATGTTTTTGCCTTTGTCTTTCACACCAGAACCGGAGGTTTGGCCTACTGGAGGAGGTTCGGTTGTGTGTGTTGCTGTTGAAGTAGGAGGTGGTTGAGACACTTGTTCTTTTTCTCCCCCTTGTTTTGGAATGGACACGAAATCAAGTAGCCCTTCGATTTTGCTGAGTAGAGAGAGGGCGGGAGCGAGCTTCTCTGCAAGGTCACGCCGGACAGAATAGTTGAGAATTGGATCATGTGCTTCGAGGATGTTTGAGATAGCAGAGTGGACATCTGAAACACACGACTTAACCACCTCTCTTTCAGATCGAAGAGACTCAATCTCCTGTTGAGAGTTGGAGAGTTGAATGCTCTTGACCTTTAGAGCAGTAGTTTTCCTTGCAAGAACATCCATTAGAGTGCTCTCGGCAGCTAAGTCTTCTTGAAGTTTTGAGAGACCCTCTTCAATAGTTGTTCGGAAAGCGGAGTTATCGTCCGAAATAGACTGTCTGAGAGAAGCGAACGACTTCAGCTCAAAAGCGACTGATGTAGCCAACTGGTTGATGATGGGTTCCAGCGTAGTCTTGGTGGCTTCAGCACTTTCCTGTAAAGATTTCAACAGGGAAGAGGCATCAGTAAATAGTTTGTCGACTTTTTCGGTCGCTGCCTGACAGGCTTTGGTTGAGGCATCGATGGCGGCAGTGGCTGAATCAATGGAAACTTGCTGAGCTTTGGAGAAAGCGTCAACAATCTTCTGAATTGCAGCTTCAGATATGGATGACTGAGAAGTAGAAGAGGAGGCGATGAGCGAGTCGATTTTGTCATGTAGCTCCTTGAGATGCCTTTTGGTGACAGGAGCGTCGTCATCATCATCACTCTGTACTTGAAACGGACTATAATAGACCGAGTCAAAAGTCATATTCTCCCCGCCAAAGAGTGGTTCTTCTTCCTCTGATGCGTGAGCAGGAGAAGATGGTGGTGGTGAAGCTGGTGGTTCGGTAGTAAAGGTAGGCTCGGGTTGGGTTGTGTGTTCGGTAGTTGGTGTGGGTTCGGGTGCGGAGGTGGATTTTGGTGCATCAGTATGAACCCCCGTATCAGATACGTTGGTTCTTACTTGTGAAGTGGTGGTGGTTGTTGTTTTGGTAAAGATTGGTGGTGGTATTGGGATAGAAGTAGGTGGTATTTGAGTGGTGGAAGTTATGGGGGGAATAGAAAAAGGTATTGTGATAGGTGGAGAGGAGATAGGAGAAGGAGAAACATGAACTTCAGGGGTTGGAGATCGTGGTGGAGTGTTACCACGAGGAGAGCCTTCAGAATCAGAACTCTCTTCCGCAGAGTCGCTTGTGGATGAAGCGATAACTAGCTTTCGCCTCAGTTGAGTTTTTCTCCTCTTCTGCTGTGGAGATTGAGCAACTCTGGTATTTTTCCTCTTCTTGGGAGATGGGCCTTTCGCCCCCTTTGCCACCTGTTTTCCCTTGTCAGCCTTCTTGCCTCTAGCAGTAGGCTTGTCAGCATCATGGATTGATTTCAGCATCTCTGGAGTAAGATCCCTCGGACCAGAACGTTTGAACTCTTTGTACATTCTGATAATCCTGCTGTCAGCCGGAAGATCACCATACATCGTTTCCGGGATAGACCTGTTGAATGGAAACTTAGAAGCATCCGACACAATGATATTCGTGGTATGGAAAGTACCAATCGAAGACATTGGAGCACCAACGACAATGGGGACGTGGTACTTGTCCATCACCCATTTCGTGACAATAGTCCAGAACCAGGCATATGAGATCTCTGAGTGCCAGGAGGTCGAAGAGAGACTCTGGATAAGTTGTTGCCATAGGACTGACCCGTAGTCCATGTTGATGCCATTGTAGATCCCATACATGATGGAGAGGAACAGACGACTAGCCCCATCGGATCCAGCACTTCTTTCTGATAAGCCCTTGAAAAGAACAGTGAACATCCCATTCCACTGTGGGGGCAGGCACGACTTTTTGAATTTCGTGACAGTAGTAAGCACCTCAGTGTACCCCATGTTGTACAACATGTTGAACAGATGACCCATAGGAATGGTTTCCGGATTAACCCTCGAAGAATAAGCGTCAAACCCTAACAACGAGCAAAACCTCTGCTTTGAAATCGACGCCTTGTGCTCAAAGACATCGAAGAAAATCCTGTCGACGACCTTTTCGTAGTGTGTTGTGGCGAAAATTTGTGACAGGAACTCCATTGGAACAGCTTCAGCCCTGGTAAGAGCAGGAGCGATGGAGGAGTACTTCAGGCATTCAATAATGGGATACATGAACGCATCGTACACCTGAGGAGTGAGATCAATGATCAAGCTCTGCTGTGGGCGAATGGGCAAGATGTGAGAGGTTGCGTGAACTGATGAAGAATCCGCCATTGTTGAATAAAAGTGGGAGAGATGATGAACAGTAAAGGTTTAAGGATTTCTTGCTCTCTGGGAATTTAGTTGCAGTAAAGAGGTAAAATGTGGATCACGTTGCCTTTTATACTGTGGGTAAAGGAGAGAGAAAAATCTTCCCAAATCTTCGATTGAAAAACGAAGGGTTTTTCGGAGGTGACTGACGCGTGACAGTTGGGGTTGCCGATGATCACGCATGAGAGAGAATGTCAGGCCCTAATTACATGCCTTCCCATCAGGCGCCGTTTGGAGATGAAACGGTTCCAATTCGCACGCTTTTCCCTCTTGCGCCATTTGAAATCAAATCGATTGGACTCCCGCCTGAGTCATCATGTCGTCATCTTATCCCTTCAGAGTAAAACGGTATCTTTTAAAATAAAATCGCCACGTGGATCAATGTTAACCACAATCTTTTATAACAACCAATTCCAATTAAAACGCCTTGAAATTAATGAAACCAGAATTTTGGAAAATCAAAAAGATTTTCGAGCTAAGTGTGTAAAAGAAAAGAAATAAAGCAACACTTTTGAGAGATTATGTGATGTCAATAAAGACACGAAACAATGGATCCCGGGCACGAATCTCTTCCTTCAAAGTCAGGAGAGACCTTAAAGTGTTTGTGTGGTTTCCCGTTAAATAACGATCAGACACTTATTAAGAAGTGTTGAAAGGCTTCTTTTAATTAGGCTTATAAGGGTGGCTTTCGCTTCGATTCAGAATTCCTAATCTTGATATAAGATAGAAATCGAACGAAGTACTTGTGAGACCAATGTAGTCTGTTGAACAAGTAGGTTGGAGATAATTTAATTGGCAAGGTAAACTAATATATGTGTGAAATCTCAAAAAAAAAAGAAAAAAAAAACTGCATCCCAAGGGAAGAAATGTTATTGGACTTAACAATTTCATAGGAACCACTCAAAAAAAAATAGAGATTTTATGTAGTACCCCCAGGGAGAAGTTCGTCAATTCATTAGTGAAAGCTAGAGCAAATTAATTGTTCACCGTCAATGCATAATAGGTATTGAATTTTGGGTTTCACTTAGCACGTAGTGACACGAAGCTAAGATCATGAACACAAAAATTGTGCAACCATAAACCTCAGTGGTAATCTATGAGAGTCTCAAGGGTTACGTTTGTGAAGCGAGTGTGATGGAGAAAAGTAATGTAGGTGGTGTAAAGAAACCAAAGTACCTTTACTATAAGATAGGGACCAAACAGACAACTCTTATCTCATGTGAGAAGAGAGTTAGGTAGCTCATGATTAGAATAATTATGAGAGCCTAATTGGGAAGACAAGGTTTGTTTGTACCAAGTCAGTAAGGCTATTATTCAGAATCAGATGAGGCTTTGGACACATACAGCAGCATGCTTCTAGGGACACTTAGCTAGTGAAATAATTTACCCAAAACGAGACATAAAAATAAAATAATAATAAAAATATAAGAGCCAAAAAAAATATTTTTGGAATTTTTGAATTTACGAAAGAAAAAAATTTTTGGAATTTTTGATCGAATTGAATAGGACATAAATAAACAAATAATAATAAAAAAATTGGTTTTGGAAGTTTTGATAAAAAAAATTAAGGAAAAAATAGGAACCAAACCCGAGCGTTCGGTTTATTTCGGTTGAGAAAACTTTGGAACCAAACCCGAGCGTTCGCTCTATTTCGGGTGAGAAAAATTTTGGAACCGAACCCGAACGTTCGGTCCATTTCGGTTTCCCGAAAAAATAGGTTTGAAAAAAAAAGGACTTTGACAATAAGATAAATGAATTTTGGAAAAATAATACAAAAGATTTACAACCAAGAAAACTACCTTTGAGTGATAGGCGAAGATCAGATGATTCAACCGAACCCGAGCGTTCGGTTCATTTCGGTATACCAGATCAAGACCCGAACCCGAGCGTTCGGTCTATTTCGCTTCTTACTTTTGATCTTGAGAGGTAATTTTTGGTACTGACTCCGATTCCATCGCTTCTTACTTTTGATCTTGGGAGCGTTCGGTCTATTTCGCTGCTTCAGGAAGAGCTTTGGTGAAGATGTCAGCCAGTTGATCAGTGGTTCGAACAAAATGAATTTCGACGTTCCAATCTTCCACATGATCCTTAATGAAGTGATACCTCAGTGCGATGTGCTTAGTCTTGGAATGTTGCACTGGGTTATGACAGATCCTAATTGCACTTTCAGAGTCGCAATATAATGGGATCTTTTTCATATTGAGTCCATAGTCCCGGAGTTGGCTTCGTATCCAAATCACTTGAGATGTATAGGAGGCAGCTGCGATGTATTCTGCTTCATCGGTAGACAAAGATACACAAGTTTGTATCTTTGATTGTCAGCTAACCAACTTCCCGTCAAGGAATTCGTAGCCTCCAGTGGTGCTTTTCCTGTCTAGTCCACAACCTCCAAGTTTATAACAAGTTTATAACAAAGATACACAAGTTTATAACAACCAATTCCAATTAAAACGCCTTGAAATTAATGAAACCAGAATTTTGGAAAATCAAAAAGATTTTCGAGCTAAGTGTGTAAAAGAAAAGAAATAAAGCAACACTTTTGAGAGATTATGTGATGTCAATAAAGACACGAAACAATGGATCCCGGGCACGAATCTCTTCCTTCAAAGTCAGGAGAGACCTTAAAGTGTTTGTGTGGTTTCCCGTTGAATAACGATCAGACACTTATTAAGAAGTGTTGAAAGGCTTCTTTTAATTAGGCTTATAAGGGTGGCTTTCGCTTCGATTCAGAATTCCTAATCTTGATATAAGATAGAAATCGAACGAAGTACTTGTGAGACCAATGTAGTCTGTTGAACAAGTAGGTTGGAGATAATTTAATTGGCAAGGTAAACTAATATATGTGTGAAATCTCAAAAAAAAAAGAAAAAAAAAACTGCATCCCAAGGGAAGAAATGTTATTGGACTTAACAATTTCATAGGAACCACTCAAAAAAAAATAGAGATTTTATGTAGTACCCCCAGGGAGAAGTTCGTCAATTCATTAGTGAAAGCTAGAGCAAATTAATTGTTCACCGTCAATGCATAATAGGTATTGAATTTTGGGTTTCACTTAGCACGTAGTGACACGAAGCTAAGATCATGAACACAAAAATTGTGCAACCATAAACCTCAGTGGTAATCTATGAGAGTCTCAAGGGTTACGTTTGTGAAGCGAGTGTGATGGAGAAAAGTAATGTAGGTGGTGTAAAGAAACCAAAGTACCTTTACTATAAGATAGGGACCAAACAGACAACTCTTATCTCATGTGAGAAGAGAGTTAGGTAGCTCATGATTAGAATAATTATGAGAGCCTAATTGGGAAGACAAGGTTTGTTTGTACCAAGTCAGTAAGGCTATTATTCAGAATCAGATGAGGCTTTGGACACATACAGCAGCATGCTTCTAGGGACACTTAGCTAGTGAAATAATTTACCCAAAACGAGACATAAAAATAAAATAATAATAAAAATATAAGAGCCAAAAAAAATATTTTTGGAATTTTTGAATTTACGAAAGAAAAAATTTTTTGGAATTTTTGATCGAATTGAATAGGACATAAATAAACAAATAATAATAAAAAAATTGGTTTTGGAAGTTTTGATAAAAAAAATTAAGGAAAAAATAGGAACCAAACCCGAGCGTTCGGTTTATTTCGGTTGAGAAAACTTTGGAACCAAACCCGAGCGTTCGCTCTATTTCGGGTGAGAAAAATTTTGGAACCGAACCCGAACGTTCGGTCCATTTCGGTTTCCCGAAAAAATAGGTTTGAAAAAAAAAGGACTTTGACAATAAGATAAATGAATTTTGGAAAAATAATACAAAAGATTTACAACCAAGAAAACTACCTTTGAGTGATAGGCGAAGATCAGATGATTCAACCGAACCCGAGCGTTCGGTTCATTTCGGTATACCAGATCAAGACCCGAACCCGAGCGTTCGGTCTATTTCGCTTCTTACTTTTGATCTTGAGAGGTAATTTTTGGTACTGACTCCGATTCCATCGCTTCTTACTTTTGATCTTGGGAGCGTTCGGTCTATTTCGCTGCTTCAGGAAGAGCTTTGGTGAAGATGTCAGCCAGTTGATCAGTGGTTCGAACAAAATGAATTTCGACGTTCCAATCTTCCACATGATCCTTAATGAAGTGATACCTCAGTGCGATGTGCTTAGTCTTGGAATGTTGCACTGGGTTATGACAGATCCTAATTGCACTTTCAGAGTCGCAATATAATGGGATCTTTTTCATATTGAGTCCATAGTCCCGGAGTTGGCTTCGTATCCAAATCACTTGAGATGTATAGGAGGCAGCTGCGATGTATTCTGCTTCATCGGTAGACAAAGATACACAAGTTTGTATCTTTGATTGCCAGCTAACCAACTTCCCGTCAAGGAATTCGTAGCCTCCAGTGGTGCTTTTCCTGTCTAGTCCACAACCTCCAAGGTCTGCATCTGAGTAGGCTTGAACGAAAAAACCTGAGTTTGATGGATACCATAAAACGAGAGAGGTAGTTCATTTGAGATACCGAAGTATGTTCTTTACTGCAAGCATATGAGGTTCACGAGGATTCGCCTGAAATCTAGCACAATAACAAACAGAAAACATTATATTAGGCCTGCTAGCAGTAAGGTACATTAGAGAACCGATCATCTGGCGATATAGCGTAATATCGGCTACTAGCTTATCCAAGGATGGAGTGAGCTTGGTGCCGAACGCCATTGGAACTTTAACCTTTGAGTCTCCCATCATGCCGAATTTGGCAAGAAGAGTTTTGGTGTAAGCTTCCTGATTAAATAAGATGCCTTCGGGTCCCTGTCTAATATTTAAACCAAGGAAAAAGTTAATTGGACCCATTGAGCTCATTTCAAATTTAGTCTCCATCAGCTTTCTAAATTCAGCTGTTAAGCTAGGATTCGTTGAGCCAAAGATGATATCATCGACATAGATTTGAACAATCATAAGGTGGTTACCTTCCTTCTTATGAAAGAAGGTTGGGTCAACCGAACCTGGTTTGAATTTGGACATCTTTAAAAACTTGGTTAGCGTTTCATACCAGGCCCTAGGTGCTTGTTTCAGTCCATAAACCGCTTTGTCCAGAATATAGCAGTGATTGGGATATTTTACATTAACGAATCCCAGAGGTTGTTCCACATACACCGTTTCTTCAAGTTCTCCATTTAGAAATGCGCACTTTACGTCCATTTGGTAGACCTCAAAGTTCTTGTGTACAGCGTAGGCAAGAAATATTCGAACAGATTCCAGCCTAGCTACAGGAGCAAAAGTTTCTTCATAATTGATTCCTTCCTCCTGGCAGTATCCTTTCACCACTAGTCGAGCTTTGTTTCTTATCACATTGTCTTTCTTGTCCATTTTATTTTAAAGACCTATTTGAGACCAACAACCGAGGCATCTTGAGGAGTTGGAATGAGGCGCCAAACTTTATTTCTTTCGAACTGATTAAGTTCGTCTTGCATGGCTTGAACCCAATCAGAGTGATCAAGAGCAGTGTTCACTGTCTTTGGTTCAACTTTTGAGACGAAGGAGTTAAAGATACAAAACTCTACTTTTGAAAATAAAGATGTTTGCTTTGCCTTCAGTTGTGATCGGGTCAGGACTTTTTCAGAGATATTACCCACAACCTGTGAAACAGGATGGTCTCTAGTCCATTTGACAAGAGGAGGGTAATTTGGATTATAGGATGGATCTAATTCAGCATTTACCATCTCTTCTAATTCAGATTGACTATCATCGTCATAAAACATATCAGCATTCTCCCCCTCGACTGATGAGTTTTCAGGTAAATCTTGACTTTCCAGTGCTACAGGAGTTTCGGGTGGTGTCGAGCTTTCGGGTGTTGTAGTACTTTCGGGTGCAGTAGAGCTTTCGGGTGCAGCTGGAGAAGAGTTCTCCCCCTCAACTTGTGAACTTGGCAGTTTTGAAGAAGATGGATTCTCCCCCTCAACTGAAGCACCGTGCTAAGACGGTTCAGTTGGAACTTATTCTCCTTCACCCAGTCGTTTGGCAGCGTCATCAACGATTTGCTTCAGATGATCAACTTTGTTGTCTGCTGCATTAGCTTCTGAGAGAGTAGCATTCTCCGGTTCATCGAACAACTCCATAAACTGCTCAAACAAATTTGCAATCGAGGCTGTGACTTGGCCTGTTTGAGAGAAGATTTCTCCAACTATTTCTTCCGTGGCCTTCAGCTTCTTGACATAACTGTCATCGAAAGTCACATAATACGTTTCTTCAATCTTCCTCAAACGCTTGTTTAAAACCCTGTATGCTTTCGAAGTGAGAGAATATCCCAGAAAAATCCCTTCATCGACTTTTACGTCGAACTTGTTACGATGTTCTTTAGAATTGAAGATAAAGCATCGTGAGCCGAATACGTGGAAGAATTTGACTTTTGGCTTTCTATTGTTGATGATCTCATAAGGAGTAAGAGTGAAACGCTTATTGAGATAGGACATGTTCTATGTAACACATGCTGCAGCAATAGCATCAGCCCAGAAATATATAGGTAGAGAAGCGAAACTTAGCATAGTTCATGCTGCCTCACACAAAGATCGGTTTTGTCTTTCGACAATCCCGTTTTGTTGAGGGGTGTAAGGAGATGAGAAGTTGTGACTGGTCCCTTTTTCTGCTAAGAAGTCTTCAAATTCTTTATTCTTGAACTCCAGCCTATTGTCGCTTCTGATGTTGCGAACGACTTTCCTCAGCTGCACTTCAACCTGCTTGATGAACATCTTTAGCTTGAGAGTTGCTTCAAATTTGTGCTTCATAAAGAACACCCATGTAAAACATGAAAAGTCATCAACAACAACCAGAATATACTTGCTACCACCAATGCTTTCGATAGACGATGGACCACACAAGTCAATGTGAATCAACTCAAGTGGTTCAACGACTTTAGTGTTTATGATGGATGGGTGACTTTGACGACTCTGCTTCCGCATTTCACACGCAACACACAAATGTTCTCGATCAAACTTGAGCAATGGAAGACCCCGAACATGACCTCCGGTGACAAGTCTGTTGATATCCTTGAAGTTGAGATGGGAGAGCCTTCGGTGCCACAACTAGCTTTCGTCAGAATGTGCTTTGGATAACAGACAGATAGCTGGATTTCCTTTGATAGGTTTGAGATTAAGAGGAAACATTTCGCCTTTGCGCTCCGATTTAGGAATCACTCTTTTTGCTTTCTTCTCTATTATTTTAGAACCCTCATCATCAAACGAGACTTTAAGACCAGTACCTCCAACAAGTTGAGATACACTGATGAGGTTATGCTGTAGTCCTTCAACATATGCAACTTTTCTAATCGTGAAGTCTCCATTTGTAATCATCCCATAACCTTTTATTGTGCCGTATGAGTTGTTCCTGAATTTGACATTCCCGTCGTTTGGAAGAGATCGAAATTCCCTCAGCTCTTCCTTCCTCCCTGTCATGTGACGTGAGCAGCCACTGTCAATATACCATTCTTCGTCGAACTGCTCGTCACTGATAACCTGCAAAAATCAAGCAGATTTAGGAACCCAAAGTTTCTTGGGTCCACGTGAGCCTTTCACAGGAACAGGAATAGTAAGAGAGATGTCAACAAGATATGTTCTTTTTATTAAAGTTGTTTCATCTTTCTTTTTAATGGTGAAAACTTTAATTTTGTTGGGATTTGTTACAGACGGTTTGGGTTCAGGATTTGACGTTTAGGCCTTGGAATGCTTTTGAGCATTCTTGACTGAGGAAACCTTCGATTTTCCTTTCAAATCTGCTGAATGTTTTGGATATTGAGTTTCAACAGAATTGGATTTAGAATGGGGTCGAGAAGAATTAGAACGAGAGAAGTTAGACTGAGAAGTTTTCTTGACTTGAGGTTCTAGGTGCCCCTTTTGTTTTTGGTCATTAGTGGGACCAAACCTTGAACTTTGATTGCTTTTGCTCTCGGAACCGAACCTATGCTTTCGGTAGCTGGTGTTCTTTGAACCGAACATTTCCCTTCGGTTGTTATTCCTTTCAGAACCGAGTCTGTCCCTTCGGTTGTAGCTACTTTCTTGCGTCCTCATAGTACTTTTCTCTGACTTGGAAGTTTTGTCATGATAAGAGAAATGGGCGTTTTGAGATCGCCAAAACTGTTTTCGTTCTGAGAGATTCTTCTTGTATCTCAGATTCCTTTGTTGCTTCTGATCCTTTACCTGCTTCGGTTGTCGATGGATGTTGGCTTTTTGCTTTTGCTTTTTGTCAGCCGGTTCACTTTGAACTGAGGATGTTTCGCTCGAAGGAATGACTTATTCTATAGGAACTTCTTTTGTACCACTAGTACTTGGCACGTCGAAGTTGTCAGGCTTGTTTAGCGGCTCCGGCACATACCTGCCTTTGGTTTTCTAGGAAGTCCGTTCTGACAGACCAACAATTTCGTCTGCATTATCTATAGGAGCAGACCAGAAGAACTCATCACAACCATCTGCATTATATTTGTTTACAATGGTTGTGAGTTCGGCTGTCTAATGTTCGGTTACTCCTGTGACCTTATATACCTGATTTGGTGTTGTTCTCACCTTTTGGTACACAACAGCCTTTTCTTCTAGAATCGGGGACTTATTTTGGGACAAACAAGCAAACTCCACAGAATTTTCAAAAATAATATTTTTGTGGTTTTCGGGTTCGCTCTTGACAAACTCAGAACAGTCAACTTCATCCTCTACAGAAATTTCACTCTTATCATCGTCTTCATTAATCTCAGACGCGTTTTCAACATCTATTTTATTTTCTGAGCTCAAGTTGGCATTCAATGAGTCAAATTTTTGTATGGTTTCGGTCCTTAGTTTCAGTTTATCATTTTCATCCAAAAGGTTTTTCAGCATGTCCTTATGGTCCTTGGATTTTATGAAAGATTCAATTTTGTCTAGACCATACATGTAAGTTGGATTCACATCATCAGACGCAACTACACTTTCGCAATTATATGCTTCAGCGTCGATTTCATCCTCCTTGAATTCAAGGAAGGGCAAAATCATGCGATGAATTTTCTGTCCTATTTCACAGTTCAAATGAAGTTGAGTGATGTTAGAATAAAGACGCTTAGCAATTAAACAAATCACATTTCTTTGTTTCAAAACTTTCAAATTCTCTCTTTGTAAATAAATGTTTTCGTCTTTGGATTTAATCAACTCCGACTCCTTCAGCTTTATCCACATCCTCCATTCCTCACTCCTTGATGATACCCTGCTTATTTGGTCAGTTAGGTTAGAATTGGTGACCCGTGTTTGAGTTAAACTGCTATCTAGATTTGAGATTGTTGAGTTTATGCTTTTCAATTCTTTTTCATATGAGTTTTGTGGGACTTTATATGAAATAAAAACGGATTGTACCTCCTTGATTAATTCATCAAGCTCACTGAATTGCACGCTGAGAGGTTTTGCTATGAAGCATAAGTCCTCTCGCTCCTTCGTTTCTTCATTCCCACCGTCTCTATTGTATCCCCTCATTTGAGATACATCTGTCACCATCAAGCACTTCCCACTGCTTTCTTCACCTCTAGCAACATACGTCTTTCCATGAGATGGCTTCCTAACTTCATCATCCTCTGAGTCGGCTGACCAGACCTGCACACCACCGAACTCATCATCTGCTGCCGAACCCTGCACAATTAAAGCATTCATTGAAGGGTTAGCAGTAGCTTTCTTTCTCTTGATATCTTCCAACTTTTTCATCAGCACAGCCTCTTCATCATTTTACTCGTCCTTCTCTGCCATTTTCTTCAAGACACAGTCTTTTGCATAGTGGTTCTTTCCTCCACAGTAGTAGCAGTTCACACCAGAATCTCCTTCAGCTTTCGGCTCTTTCTTTGGTTCTTCTGCCTTCGGTTCCTCCCTCGCCTTTTCAGAACTATAGCTTCCCTGCCAATTCCGATTCTTATTTGTAGGGAATCTTTTCTTAATGAACCTCTTTGGATTTGACACCATCATTGCATAATCTTTAGAGGTAAGATCATAATCTTCTAAGTTGAGATCTTCATCCTCTACTACACTTTTGCTTTTGGACAGAAGAGCCAAGGATCCCAAGCTTGAAACCACACTTTTCTCTTGTAAGACTATCTTTTCTTGGGATTTCAGAATCCCTACTAGCTTTGCCAAAGAATAAGATTTGAATTGCTCATGAGCTTTAACAGTGGACACAACTGCTCTCCACTCAGATCTAAGACCATTCAAAAAGGTAACCTTTTGTTCAATCAGCTTCCTTTCTATATCGTGTTTGATCATCTTACTAAGAAGATGATTACAGCGATCGAACATCTGAGTAACAATTTCATCGGGATTCTGCTTAAATTCGCCAAACTCTAATAAGAGTAAAGTCTGAATGGAATGCTCCAGATCTTCATCTGTGGAATATAACTCTCGCAGCCTATCCCAGATCTCTTTAGCAGTGCTGCATGAACTCACTAGCCTGAACGTATTGGATTGAAGAGTGAATCGAATCAGTCTCAATGCTTTAATGTTGCACTGAAACTTTTCATATTCGTCTTGAGCAACATCCTTTACGTCTTTTAACAGATCATTGTACTCTTTCTGAGTTTTAATGATTTTTGACGTTGCAGAATGAGCAAATGGTCCAGAAACTATTGCTTCCCAAATAAGGTATCCATTGTCTTCCGATCCAATGACATAATCTTCAAAGTGATGTGCCCAGACTTCATAATCCTGGGTGTAAAGAATAGGAATCTTCGTCGTTGATCCGATGTTGTTTGAGATATTGATGGGATTTGATTGTGACTCATCCATGCTTGATCGTTTAACCTGTTTGAAAGATTAGACTTGTAATGAATAATATTAGGGCAAAACAAATAAATGCTGAGTTACGTCAATTATAGAATGACGGCTCAATAAATATTAGTTAATGCGGAATAACCCTAATCGCAAACTTTTTCACAGAAAAGATGTGTATGAATTATATAGCCTCCTGCTCTGATACCAATTGATAAGTTATTAATTAACTCGATGATCGATTAGATCTTTGTAACAGGTAAGCGATGAATATAAAAACAGTAAATAACCCAAGTATGAATCAAGATGTGTCGAATGATTAGATTACTCAATCCTCAGCAGAGCTCGGCTAAGAACTTCCGCTGTAGAGGATACTTAGGGTTACAAAAACAAGAACAATAACTTTGCTGAACAAATAAACCTCTAAACGTTACTGATCGTCCTCTCTTTTCTAAGATGCATGCAAGAACCTATATATACAAAACCCTACTAAACTCACGGATGGACAGGCCCATACTGGAGAGACATATTAGACTAACTAACGAGCCCAATAGACGCAACACGAAATACGACCCAACACTTGGCACGTCGAGTCCTTCTCTTTACTCGACGAGTCACACCTGGCATTAATCGCGGGGCCACCCCGACTCAACTCATCGAGTCTCAAGAACAACTCGGCGAGTACCGCCTTAAACCCCAGTCCTCTAATCCCTTTCTAACTCAGTGAGTTATCCCCCAACTTGGCAAGTCTACTCACAGAGCTATTCACGTGAAACCCTAACCCTACTCGCCGAGTCTCAAGAACAACTCGGTGAGTTCATGCCATGCACCATCTCTATTGACCTCCTGGGGTCAGATATGTGCCCTAATCCACAAATCAGGCCTTCCCAAGCACGAAAGTCACGTAAAGCTCGAAACTTGATGCTTATATATCAACATAATGGCATCCAATGGTGATTTAGTCCCAAAAATGGCAACCTAAGTCCAATAATCCCAAAATGACTCATAAAGCTCCATGGGATAAAGTCTCTGGACCTCTTTGAGTCCAGATCCAAAGCACAAACTCGAGAGGGGACTAAATACTCTACATCTTCTTCTTCTAAAGGGTTTAAAAACCCTAACTCTATGAATCAACACCCAAAACTGGAGAAGGTCCGAAGGAATACCTTAATATGAAGCCTTTCATCTGTGAAGACACTAGATTTGCACTTCCTTCAGCCTTCTTTTGCCTTGGTCACCTTCTCCTTCAAATTTCACCAACAAAATTATCAACAATGGCCTCTCTTCACCTCACAAGCGATCTAGGACTCTCTCTGGGGTGTGGTAGCTGCAATGGACGGCCATAAGTGCCTTTAAATAGGTCTCAAACCCTGGAAATTAGGGTTTTATTAAACAGCGTGGACTCGCCGAGTCCACTCATGAACTCGCCAAGTCCAGTTGTGAATTCGCATATGAATCCGCGAACATACTCGGCGTGTCTATACGCCAACTCGCCGAGTTCCCCCACAAAACCCAAAAATAAAGGAACAAAATCTCATACCTGGAAATCTGGGTGTTACACACTCGTACCACTATCGTTATCCTACAACGATGTTACACACTAATGAGTCTCTAATCGAAATCTAACACTAGTATACATACTACTACAATAGAATTATGCCAATATTGTGTCAAAATTTAATATAGATAAGTTACAAACATTTTTCCTATGGAAATTAAGTTTCAAAGAATCAATTGTTATATAACAATTTAAGTGGAAGTTTCCCATTATTGAAATGCTAATATTTAACATTTTAAGAGGTGTTCCAATGATTAAATATTCAAAAACTAAATTAATTTAGTTCTAATATTTCCCAAAGTTTGCATTTTAGTTTTAATTGAAGTCAAAGACCTCAAGATAAATTTTTCCTGTAATTTTTTATTTGTCTGACTATTTTTCATGATTTTAGTTTCTTGAATAATCATAAAATCATGGAAAAATAGTACAAAGTTATTAAAAATTACCAAACTTCAGATTTTGGTTCTAACTACATTAAAAGACTTCCTGATAAACTTTCATGGTTTATAGATATGTATAACCAATATTCTTATATTTAATTCTCTAAATAGATACAAATTCATGAAAAATAGAAATATGTATCCAAAATTACCCAAACTTTTTGTATTACTGTTATTAAACATTATTAAGCTGGGAAAAATATAAAAATTTATTTCTAAACTGTTTAACCAAATTGTCTGATTTTTGAGCATTTATTCTAATAAAAATTGAAATAAATAGGAAAAAGTTTCCAAAATCGCCCACAATTTTTTTAACACTTTTATTTTACATGTAGAAGCTGTGAAAATAGAAAAGATATTTTTTCAATTAGCCTTTCTATTTTTCTTTGTTTTATCCTATTAAATAATCATTAATTGGAGAATAATTATTAAAAAGTTAAAGTAAATTACTAAAAAAATTTTACACTTCATTTACAGAGTACATAATCTGGAAAAAAATACCAAATGTGGTTTTTATATACTAAAATCCGATTTTGTGTATTTAAGTGTATTTAATCTTAGAAAATAGAAGAAAAATAGTATACAGAAGAGAAAAATCATGAAAATTTTTATGTAGCCTCCTAATGTACTTCACGGTGTCCTGGTAAATTTACATTAATTTTGGATGAGCAGAACTATTTGTTCGATGTTTAGGCCTTTATAAATACAAAAATCGCGGAAAAATAGGAATGCATTATGACAAATTTTGAAAATATTTTTTTTAGTCTTCCACAGAGATTATAAGCTGCGAAAATTATTATATACAATTTTCAAATTATATAAAGCGGTTTTATGATTTATTGGGGCTAAAAAAAAAATTCAAAATCATATTAAACAGTAAAAAAAAATCGATGAAATTTAATGTGGGCTCATTATTTAGCATAGGGGTCATCCACAAATTTACCTAGTATTTATAGACCTCAGAAAGCATTTTAAATGATTTATTGCCCTATTTTGTTACAATAATTATAATAATTCGAGAAAAATGAATTATTTTCTGGAAATTTACAGAGCATCTTATTTTGTTGATGGGAATCTGGGAAAAATCGGATTTGGTTAGAAAAGGAGTTTTGGATATTTATTTGCAAATAAATCCTTCATGAACATATTTGAAAGCTTTTAACAACATACTTTGATGATTTAGCATCTAAGCTTGAAGATCATCACATGCATGTTGGTATAAAGATCATACATGAGTTTTAAATGTTCAGAAATCGTTTTTGATAGAAAACTTAGGGTGCATGTGGTGATTTTTACCCAAAACTTGTAGAAAAGTGCATTATGTTGATTTTGACTTAGGTTTTGGTCCTTGGATTTCACCATTAACAACATGCATGTTGTTTTTGAATGAAATCCTACCACCATCATCATCAAAACCGTGAGTAGGTGCAAGTGTTCATGATTTTATAATAGAATGCAGTAGAAGAAAAAGAAAGTGTAAGAAAAATAACAAAACTTTGAAGGAAAATGAAGGGAAATCGTGTTCTACATTAATGAACACCACTAGATGATGAAGATTTTGAGTTTGAGGTGTGTTCTTGGTCTTATTCTCTGGAAATTTTCGTGAGTATGGAGAAATGAAGAGAGAAATGGAGTGGTGGCGATGAAGAGTGTGAGAGAGAATGAGGGGTTGTATGAGAAAGAAGATGGAGTGTAGAGGGGAATCGATTGAGTGTGTTGGGAAGAGGAGAGAGAGGAGATTGAGGGGAATCCGACTTTTGAGGGTATAATATCCCTCTCTCTTTCATTTTTCTTTATAAAAATTCAAATCTTTTATAAAAATTATCCAACTTTTTATAAAATGTGCACCTTAACCTAGTTTTTATGTATAAAACTTTTGATTTTTGACTTATAAATTAAGGGTGATTGTTAATGAGTTCAATTTTATTTCCTTAAATGCATTTTTGTAATTTTAAATATTATAAGATAATATTAGAAGCTTCATAATTATTTTTATAGAATTTTTAAGGTTAAAGTTTGTAAATATGAGTTTTTAGGGCATTTAGGGTTTTTGAGAGTTTGTAGATCTTTGGATATCAAAATTACTTGAATTTTGAAACATCAAACTATTTTAGAGTTTCATAACTCTTATTCAAATTAGAAATATTGTTTGTAATTTATTTTTATTTGTTTACTGGCATTCTATGTAGTGATTCCGAGATTCAAACGAAATTGAGGAATCAAGTATACTAGTCCTAGTTTCAACTTTGACTTAAGTTTATATGAGACTCTGACCTAAATTTTACTACTAGGTCAAGTGCATGATGTGTGTATATGACTCATGAAATGGTGTTCGAGTCAAAGAGTGACCCTAATATAGATAGTCACTAAAGTTAAGTAGTATTAGAATTCACATATCAATGTGAAATCTAAGCACATTATCCATTTTTTCTAATTGTTTCCAAGTTTCTAGTAGGTTATAACTTAGCTTCTAGTTACTAAGTCTAGTATGTGTAGTGCCTATATGTGCAACTAAGTTTATTCAAATCTAGAACCGACTCAAATTTTGACGGTTGTCACAGTTGCGCAGGTTATGTCGCGTATGTTATGGATACCCGGGAAACGGGTAGGGCGACGGTGGATGATGTACCTGTGGTATGGTAGTTTGCGGACGTATTCCCCGAGGAGTTGCCTAGGATACCTCTGGAACGACAATTGGAATTCAGGATCGACCTAGTTCTTGGTGCGGCTCCGATAGCCAGGGCACCGTATCGGTTGGCTCCTCCTGAGATGTAGGACTTGTCTACACAGATGCAGGAGTTGTTAGAAAAGGGTTTCATTAGACTGAGCAGTTCACCCTTGGGAGCCCCGATTCTGTTTGTGAAGAAGAAAGACGGGTCGCATCGGATGTGTATAGATTATCGGGAGCTGAACAAGGTAACAGTGAAGAACCGTTACCCACTCCCGAGGATTGATGACCTCTTTGACCAGCTTCAAGGAGCATCTTGGTTCTCCAAGATTGATTTGTGTTCAAGGTATCATCAGATGAGGGTCAGAGAGGAGGATGTGCAGAAGACTGCATTTCAGACGCGTTATGGCCACTATGAGTTTGTGGTGATGCCTTTCGGGCTCACCAATGCTCCTGCCGCGTTCATGGATCTCATGAATCGCATGTGTAGACCGATGTCAGATCGGTCTGTGATAGTATTTATTGATGACATCTTGGTTTATTCCAAGACGCGGGAGCAACATGAGGAGCATCTGCGGGAGCTTCTGGAGACTTTGAGGAGGGAGAACTTGTATGCTAAGTTCTCCAAGTGTGAGTTCTGGTTGCACGAGGTGCAGTTTCTTAGGCACCTTGTCAACCAGAACGGGATTTCGGTAGATCCGGACAAGGTAGAGGTCATGATGAATTGGGAGGTTCCGAGGTCTCCATCTGAGATTCGGAGCTTTCTAGGATTGGCAGGCTACTATCGGACACTCATTCAGGACTTCTCGAAGATAGCGGTTCCGCTCATCCGACTTACTAAGAAGTCGGTGGTGTATCGTTGGGGGCCTGAGCAGCAGGCCTCATTTGAGATGCTGAGACAGAGATTGTTCAAGGCGCCAATCTTATCCCTGCCAGAGGGCATGGAGGATTTTGTTGTGTACTGTGATGCATCCATCGCAAGTATGGGAGCGATATTGATGCAGAGAGGGCATGTCATCGCCTACGTGTCGAGGCAGCTGAAGCCTCACGAGGCGAACTACCCGACGCATGATTTGGAGTTGGGGGTTGTTGTGTTCCCCCTCAAGATTTTGCGTCATTACATCTATGGGGTTCGTTTTATGATTTACACGGACCACAAGAGTTTGAGGTATCTCATGGACCAGCCAAATATGAATATGAGGCAGCATCGGTGGCTTGATGTGGTGAAGGATTATGATTGTGATATCCTCTACCATCCGGGGAAGGCCAATGTCATGGCCGATGCGCTTAGCCGCAAGGCAGCACCAATCAGGGATATCTATCTGAGGATGACAGTGATGACTCCGCTTCTGGAGCAGATCCGGGAGGCTCAGTAGGAGGCCATGAAGGAGGAACATCGGAAGAGCGAGCAGATTTGGGGCAGGTTTCCTCATTCAACTATGATAGTCAAGGGTTATTGACTCTTCACCGTAGGGTGTGGGTCTCTTATCATGGAGGAGTGCGCCAGGTCCTGATGAAGGAGGCGCACAAATCCCGATTATCCAATCATCCCGGGGCGACGAAGATGTATAGGGATCTTCGTCTATACTATTGGTGGCCCTGCATGAAGCGGGATGTGGCATGATACGTGGACCGGTGCTTGACCTACAGGAAGGTCAAGGCCGGGCATCAGAGACCGCATGGCAAGATGCAGCCGTTGGATATCCTGCTGTGGAAATGGGAGGATATTACGATGGATTTTATCACGAAGCTTCCCAGGACCGCGCGGGGGATGGATTCGATATGGTTCATCGTGGGTCGATTGACCAAGAGCGCCCACTTTATTCCAATTTAGGAGAACATCTCGGCCGAGAAATTGGCCGATATCTTTATCAGGGAGGTAGTGGCGCGGCACGGAGTGCCAGTTTCGGTGATTTTAGACAGAGACGTGGAGTTTACTTCCAGGTTTTGGAAGAGGTTTCATGACGAGTTGGGTACTCGTCTGCATTTTAGCACCGCTTTTCACCCGCAGATGGATGGCTAGAGTGAGTGGACCATCCAGACTCTGGAGGATATTCTGTGGGCATGTGTTTTAGATTCTGGAGGTAGTTGGGATACCTACCTCCCGTTGGCGGAGTTCTCATATAATAACAGCTATCATGCGAGTATCGACCATCTTCCCTTCGAGACGTTGTATGGGAGGAGGTGCAGGACCCCGATATGTTGGGGCGAGGTTGGCCAGATAGTCATGGGGAGCACCGAAGTAGTGCTAAAGACGACAGAGAAGATTCAACAGGTCCGGAGCAGGTTTCAGACTGCTCAGAGTCGGCTGAAAAGTTACGCCGATAAGCGTCGATCAGACCTGGAATTCCTGGTCGGGGATATGGTCTCCTGAAGGTGTCGCCATGGAAGGGCGTCATCCGATTCAGGAAGTAGGGCAAGTTGGGCCCAAGGTATA
Organism: Lactuca sativa; assembly: GCF_002870075.4. Classification (NCBI taxonomy): domain Eukaryota; kingdom Viridiplantae; phylum Streptophyta; class Magnoliopsida; order Asterales; family Asteraceae; genus Lactuca; species Lactuca sativa. Next base: position 338,840,882 of record NC_056630.2, on the reverse strand, counting down.
TTGGACCGTTCAGGGTTGTAGCCCGGGTGGGCAAGGTGGCGTACCGGCTGGATCTGCCAGCCGAGCTCAGTCAGATCCACAAAACTTTCCACGTCTCTCAGCTGCGGAAGTGCCTAGTGGACGATACGGCTGTGGTACCCTTGGAGGACATTCAAGTTGATGGCAGCCTGAATTACATCGAGCGGCCTGTGGCGATCCTTGACCGGAAGTCGAAGGATCTGAGGAACAAAAGAGTAGAACTCGTGAAGGTGCAGTGGCAGCAGCGGAAGGGGTCGGAGTGGACTTGGGAGCCGGTGAGTGAGATGATGGGGCACTACCCCGAGCTGTTTCAGGATCGAGCGGCAGACTTCGAGGACGAAGTCTAAAATAAGTGGGGGAGATTTGTAGCACCTGGTTCTTGGTATGTATTTTGTTATTAAATCTTCATTTATTTTTTCATTTTTGGCCTTAGACTCGGCGATGAGGCGCGGGGTTTAAGCTGCGGACTCGGCGAGTAGCTGCTGTTTGGACAAAAACCCTAATCTAGGGTTTTGCATCCTACTTAAACGACCTTATACAACCTCCTCTCCCCTTTATGCTCCCAAACACTCCTCATAGCAAACCCTAGCCCTTTTTGTGAAGATCTAAGGTTTTTTGAGTGATTCTTGTGAGTTTTGATCTCAAGGAAGAAAGAAGAGCATAGAAGGATCAAGAGGGGACTGAAGGACTCGAGTTTGGTTCATCATTTGTAGTCTTTGGAAGGTATAAAGTCTGAACCTTGCTCATTCATTTGTTAGATCCCTATTTGGGGTGATTTAGGGCTTTTATAAGCCATTTTTGGTGGACAACCATTTTTGCAAGCATTGTTGGGGGCTTGGGCATCTGTATCATGTCATTTTATGAGCCACAAGTCAAATCTAGGTTGCTTTTTGCACCAAGGAAGGCCCCATGCAACAAAAGAACCATTTTAGAGCCTTTTAAGCTCTAATGTCCCATGCATGCACATAAAGTTTGTAACTTTACGTGCTAGATCGAGTTTAGGGGCCTGGATCTATCATTTGGTTAAGTGTTGTACTTCCGAAATCGAAGTTCTTTGTAAGGAATGTGATAGACTCGGCGAGTCCATTCCTGGACTCGGCGAGTCCAAGGGTTTTGCTCCCATATCAGTGAGGTTCATAAGGACCAGTTGAGTGTGGAAGGGTTCTAGGAGTCCCGGGGAGTGACCCAACGTTCTGGACTAAGCAAAGTGTTCTGGGGATTCATGGTACTCGGTGAGTGCATGAACGGACTCGGCGAGTCCAATACAATCTTCATGGAACTCGGCGATTTGTTCATCAACTCGGCGAGTCAAGATCAGAACGTGTTCATAGGATGAAGAGTAACTCAACGAGTTGTTCATACAACTCGGCGAGTCAAGTCAGGACATGACTATCAGTTGATGATGAAATCGACGAGTTGTTCATACAACTCGGCGAGTCGGATGTGGATTCAGTCGGTGTTCATTTAGACAGAAAACTCGTCGAGTCATCGCCTAACTTGACAAGTAGAGACGGGTATGAGGTCTGATGGAAGGATAGGGACTCGGCGAGTTGACGAGTCAACTCGACGAGTCAGGTCAACTGGAAGTTGACTTTGACTTTGACTTTGACTTGGTCAAGGGGTAAAATGGTCATTTTATCCTAAGGGTAGATGTCAGTTTCTGGCTAAGTGTTTTGTGGGAATTTTATCCGGAGGATTTCCGGAGCAGCAGCGGCAGCATTCAGAGGATTCCCGCACTGTTCAGAAGCTACGAGGTGAGTTACCTTCCAGTAGGGGTGGGTCTAAGGCCACAATTCCGGCCCACCATTGAGGAGTATTTAGAAGGTAATTGTCTTTGTGATAATTTATCTTGTCTGGTATGCGTTTGGTTTTGAGTTATATATGTATGATATGTTACATGATATGGATAGTTTCCCTGATAGTGGTCCTTAGGACCAAGGGGTAGGTCAGTACCCGGATATGTCTGAATGTGTGCTTATATCTTGCTATTGTATGCTAGTAGTAGGGGGTGGAATAGTCCCCAGTTACCGGTTGAAAGATACCGGTGATGATTACCATTTGAAAGATACCGATGATGATTACCGGTTGAAAGATACCGATGACGATTACCGGTTGAAAGATACCGATGACGATTTCCGGTTGAAAGATACCGATGGTATTGTATGGTATGTGGTATGATGGGGGAACTCACTAAGCTTTGTGCTTACGGTTTCAGTTTTTGGTTTCAGGTACCTCTTCGTCTAAGGGGAAGGAGCCGGCGACGTAGCATGGCATCACACACACATATGATTTTTCCGCATGGTGTTTTCTGGGATTGTACTCTGATATGACATTTGTTCATGGTTATGGGTTTCAAATATGATACTTGGTTTTGAGATGACGTGTTTATACAATATTTTCTAATGAATGTTTTATAAATTAATTTATCAAAAATGAAATTTTTGGTCTTGAATTTTGGTATGTTACAAGTTGGTATCACAGCCTTGGTTTGAGGGATTCGGACACGCCCTCGGGGGTGTCTGGACTCAAACTAAGGGGCTAAAAGATTTTTACAATAAAATGGTATTCTAAAAATCTAAACGGAAGGATTTTACGAAAGACAAGGTGTTTGATGCAATGGACCGGCCGAGCTCAAGTAAGTTTTCCCCAAGATACCCATACATGTTATGTTATGCTATACGGCTTTGATACAAAATTGCATGCTAGAATAGGACTAAGGATCTAGGAAGATGCCTTGTGTTCCTGATATATGATTCTAATAATTGCATGCTAGTTAAGGCTAAGGATATAGGAGGATGCCTTATATGCCTATTGTATGAGTTGTATGCTAGGACTGTTTAGTCAGTAGTAGGATGGCATGCATAGGTTATACCTGATTTGGTTACTCAATGCACGAAAGCTGCTTGCTTTGTGCTATGGGGGTCTGGCTATTTCCGAATAACTAAGGAGCGGATATGTAACAGTACCTACAAGTTAGTTAGGGGGAAATGGTAGGGGCTCCTGTGCAGCTGATGGTGGAGAGTAGGTCGGAGAGTGCCCTAGGGAAGCCTAGGATGAGGTTAGTGGAAAGGGGTATCGGTAAAGCAACCTAGTGAAGTCGAAGCAATCCTTAAGGAAAGCACGGGTAGATGTGGAAGGTAGTATGGGCCCTTACTACTGAAAGCAGAGGACCCGTACTCGAATGAAGGAGGGTCTAGACGAAATCGACAACCTTGGGAAGTGTGTTAGATCTCTCGAGTATATGTATGATCCTGACCTTTATGCGTGTATTTTCAGTATGGTGACCACATGACTTGGAGCAGGAGGTTTCGGATCAGGATCAGGATTGGGCTCGGGTTCGGGTTCCGAGCAGGTTGATGACGGGCTACGCTAGTTCATCGCGTCTGAGATCACGAGAGGCATCCTTGAGTTGACCCCTATTATCTTCGGGTCGATCAAGGAGGGGATTGTTGAGCTGATGGAGGATCATCTTCGATCATTCAGGAGTGATATGGCGTCTAGACAGATGGGTACGCGTACACTGTCCTTTAAGGACTTTCGTGGGAGTGGTGCGCTAGATTTCCATGGGGTGAAAGACCCCATTGCTGCTAGGAGATGGATCGCAGACATTGAGTCTGCACAGCTGACGAGCTTCTGCCCAGAGGGGTCAAAGGTGAGATATGCAGCAGGATGCTTGCGAGACAGGGCTAGAGATTGGTGGGAGTTTGTTGGTGACTCTTTGGGAGCCTTGGGTGTTGAGGCTATGACTTGGTCGGACTTTGTGACCAGATTCAGGGCGGAGTTTGTGCCAGCTGTCGAGCGTCAGCGGCTGCCCAGGGAGTTTTTGGATATGTGGCAAACTACAGAGACTATGCTGGAGATACCCGCCAAGTTCCGGGAGAGGGCATTGTTAGTGCCCCAGTATGCGGGTGATGAGGATATGAGGAGGGCCCGCTACCACGACATGCTACGAGTTGACATTCGGGAGCATGTTAGTTTTTCAGCTTTCCCTACCTTGGATTCCATGATTGCCAGGGCTAGGGAGAGGGATATTGATCTGGAGCACGTCAAGAAGAGGAAGGCAGTGGAGGGGCTGACGACTGGGGCTTCGGGGAAGAAGCCCAGGGGATCTAATGGTAGGCCGAAAGGCCAGGCAGGATGTGACCTCTGTGGGAAATACGGTCGGTCACACGAGGAGCTTGTCGCACTGAGCCGGGTTGATGTCTTAAATCATCCTTATCACTCCGAAACATTTATATGCTAGTTCTAATATCGTAGTTAAACGCTTAGAATCCTAAATACATAAGGTTTCCAGATCCGGTCGGCAATAGACCATAGATCTGATCAAGCTATAGCATAAAGCATAACAAATCATTTAGCACATAAAATCAATTTAGGCATCATTCCTAAAATAAGCTAGTGCTCACACCTCACAATCATCGCTTAGCATTCTAAGTTTAAGTCCAGAAATAAATCCATATTCCTAGTTCGCTTAAACTAATGCTCTGATACCAACTGTGACATCCCCATTTTCACGGCCAGAAAAGACCGATTTTGTTTATGCTTTATAAAAATCAGAGTACTTATTTTCATAAAAATGTTGCGGAATTTGTTCCCAGAAAAATACAATAAATACGTTATCAAAACATTTTCGAAGGAACGTATTTTATTCATTTTAAAACGTTTGGGATGTCATTGTGAATACAGGAACATAAGAATAAACGAAACTTACATTTATTTACACTAGTGATCTACATCTCTTTAATCTCTCAGTGTAATGTCACTCCATATCGACACCTGTGATATAAATAAACTGAGTGGGTCAGGTTGGGAAACCTGGTGAGTACATAGGTTTTTCAACCCACAATAATATAATTATTATGTTTAAACAATCAAACAATCAACCCAATTACCCATCCCCATTATCATCTTTATGTTGGAATAGTGTCTAAGGCTGCAACTATATTTGGCAAGTATTTGACCCGGTTGTGCATGGTCCTTTTGGGTTGCCTTCACCATAGCAACTTGACAGGATGATTTATAATGAGAGAAGAAATATTATTAATATATTATGAGAATAATATAAGTAATAAGAATATTGTTATTTGATTAATATAAGTCATAAATTAATTAGGAATTAATTTGGTGACTTAAAGAGATTAATTGAATAAAGGGGCATAAACTGTCAAATGTGTGATAGTTATATTTTGGGCTATGAATCCTTAAGGATAAGAGGGTGGACGATTTTAGGGTTTGGAAGATCCTAGAAATCGTCCAAGGCCTAGTCCATAAGGATCATTGGATTGCTTAGGGCCTAAGTTATTCAATTAGGGTTTAAGGTGTAACCCTAGTAGCCAATAGTATAAATAGACCCTATGGGTGGAGGAAATCGGCACTCTTGCATCTCAAGAAACCCTAGGGCCAATTTTCTCATCCTCCTCTCTCTCTCTATTATCATCCTCTTGCTAGTTGGTGTTTGTAAGCCATTATAGGAGTGACAATTGTGACTCTAAGCTCCAAGGACAAGAAGATTCAAGCAAGCAACTCAAGGTAATCCTTCAGATATGTTTTCATATGTTATGATTTGAATGTTTTCATTAGATCTATCAATCAAAGTCTTGGATACATTGCATGTTCAATTAGAGAAACCGAGATCCAAGCATTAGGGTTTGTATGTGCACATAGGAATGTTCTTATGGCATAAACCCAACAGTGGCATTAGAGCCTTGATTGGTTTCTATTGAATTGATGCACTGGTTAATTGCTTGTTGATTGAAAAAATCATTTTTTGTCCTTCTTCCTGATGAACTCGGCGAGTACCACAGTGTACTCGGCGAGTAGGCGTCAACTCGGCGAGTCCATTGTGGTACTCGGCGAGTTCGAGCGTCAGAAGGAGCTAGTTTCGAGATTTCTTGCCGTTTTTCTTATGGATACTTGCCTTAATCTTCATGGGTCAATAAAATCCGATTTTAAACATATATATCAGTATATCCTTGACCTAACAAAAGATATTTACCAATTAATTGGATAATAATTTCCTTATATGATATTAATTGATTATTTTAATTAAATTGGTGAATTGTTTTGCAAGAAACATTTAAATAAATCAAATATGGATAATTATGAGATTAAATGGTTAATTCAAATTCTTTGTTATTTGATCCCTTATGTTTTGAAAAGTTTAAAACTTGTCCTCAAGTTTTGAAATTCATGTTTTGTGATTAAAAGGTAATTTAGACAATTTAAATTTCAAACACTAGAATTTTACATGTTTAAAATTCAACCCTATACTAATATAATATTACAAGAATAATATATATATATATATATATATATATATATATATATATATATATATATATATGTATATATATATATATATATGTAACCTTAAAATTCTAGTCTTACCGTTAGTAGGCCCCATTCACGAAGCTGGTCTATAAGGTGGGTATAAGGTTGCGGCCTATAAAATGGCGCTTAATGGGTGTACACTCACACCCACCGCTTGCTTGATCGGTGGAGGGTCGTTAGCCGAACGGGTAGGTTAGGGCAACCCTATCTCCTCATTAAAAGTATAATATTAAAATACAAAGTAACTACATGTTTTTCAAATTCCCAATCCTAGTTACTTTAGGAAAAGTGAATTGATGCAAACCCATGAAATTAGACTTTGCACCCTTGCTAAGAAGTTAGTGGAGCGTGTGTGGTTTACCGGCACACTAATTGGTTCTAAGCAAAGGTGGAAAAGGGTGATTCATTGTTTATCATAGTTCGATCGAGCGTGTGTGGTTTACCGGCACATCGAATAAGTGATTGTAACAATGAAGGCACCGTGTAGATTTTGCATGGTTATTCACACCCACTTTGTGATCCTCGGCATCCCAGTCACAAACGAGAGGGGCATATCGAGATTTAAACATGTCATTGAAAAGTTCAATGAATCTCAATACATTTAGAACTTAAGGTTATGTTTTCATGGTGGAGAATTAGTGAATCGTCATTCACTTACCTTCACATTGTTTGCATGTTGGATTACGGCATCCCTTTTCTAATGTGTAAATAATGTTGTTGGATACTAGCCCTAATTTTTCATATTGGGTGATAATTAGGGATTCAATTCTAATCAAACTTTGTCCTTTCTATTTGTAGATGTCGAACGCGAACAACGCTGCTGCTAGCTCATTCACACTAATGAGCCTTTGCCAAAAAGTGACTTTAGATGGAACGAACTTTAGCGAATGGATAATATACATTCGCACGATTGCTCGCTACGAGGACAAGGATTATGTCCTTGACGAGAAGTTTGAGAAGATCAATCCAGAAATCGCTACTCCGGCTGAAATGACTGCTTTTGAGACTCATGAACGTGATGCAACGAAGGTTCGTTGCATCATGATAGCCACAATGAATGCCGAATTCCAAAAGTTCTATGAGGACATGTATCCTTACGAGATGCATCAAGACTTATGGGAGAGTTACCATCAAAACGCGAGGCAGGAACGTTACGAGATTTTCACTAACATGATCTCTGCTAAAATGGGACATGGAGATTCTCTAACCGTGCACTTGCAAAAGATACAAAGGTATGTTGATCGTCTTCGCAAGTTGAATGTCGACTTAGGGGAAGATTTGGCGATCGACATGGTACTTCATTACTTGTCTCCGTGTTACAACCAATTTAGGATGACCTACCACATGAACAAGGAAGAGGTCACCCTAAGCAAACTCCAAGGTCTCCTAAGGGTTGCTGAGAGCAACCTCAAGGACAAGTTTGTTGCACCAACTCCCAATCGACCTACTACTCCAGTTTTGGCTATTGCGCAGGGAAGGGGCAAGAAAAGGAAGGCTCCTTCAAAGAGCCACCGCAAGGGAAAGTCCCGAGATGGTTCCTCTTCTAGTGGGACCAAAGTTGATCCTGCTAAACCCAACCCTAACCCGAAGGAGGCAGAGTGCCACCATTTCCACAAAATAGGGCATTGGAAAAGAAGCTGCCTAGAATATCTGCAAGCCATCAGGGAAGGAAAGATCAAGCCGTCTTTCGTAGGTATTTACTCAATTAAATCTAATGATTCATCTCATGCTATTTGATAAGTTAAAAACTAACTTGAAGATCGATTAGATCTATAAAACAGGTAAAGAAATAAACGAACAAACAGCAAGAACACAAGAATGGATCAAAAGATGTCGAATGATTAATCAACAATCCTCAGAAGAGCTCGATAAAGAACTTCTACTGTAAAGGATTTAGGGTTTACAAGAACGACAAAGAAAATCTGTAAAGCTATCGTAAATGCTATCAATCGTTCTTGATCGTTAACCTAATATGCGTGCAAGCACATTATTATATACTAAACCCTATCAGCTCACGGTTGGACAGGCCCAAACCGGAGTACAAAACATGGACTATTAACCGAGCCCAATGACGCAATACAAAATAAATCTGCTACCATATGCTACCCAACAATCTCCCCCTTTGCATCAAATTGGAGCGAGATCATTACTTCTTGCTTGGGCCAGCAGCAGGAGCCTTCTTCTTTACAGTCTCAAACAGACGCGAGATAAGGGCGAGTATCGTCTAGCTGAATCGGATGTACCACTGAATCATGTCGTCAAAGTATTTGATATCATCCGCTGTATTTTATTTACACCTGTGGATGATCCCCAGCACATGCTCAAGACAAGCAGTGGTATAAAGATGTTTATCAGCTAAGGCAAAGAGACATTTCTGTCCTTCACCCCTAGTGAACATGACCGAATTGCGTCTCGGGTCAATTTTTCCCATCTTCATCTGGTTCAGATCACTGGCTGAGCCAACAGGAGAGATCTTCGGTTTCTTCTTGAAGACATTTGCAATCTCCTGATCCATCAGGGCGACCTCCATGATATAACATACCAACATCCTTTTGAGATGGTCAATGATCGGACCATATTCAGCTTCATTAGTTAGAAGGATGTTGTGCAGAACGATCCAGTCATGGGGGTTGAGGTTCGGTAGATCTGCTAAAGAGATGGCATGTTCAGTTTTTGCAGACCCTCTGAGCACTTTGAACCGAACGTTGATAAATCTCCCTTCAGTATATGGCTTCAGAACCCGAACGTTGATGATCTTCTGAGCGCTCCAGGTTTGGTACTGGGGTTGAGCGGCCTTCAGATAGAACTCAGTCAGTTCCCGATCAACCTCCGGATGAGGATGAGGGACTTCAACAACGTTGGCGAAGGCGTGAAAGATGAACGCCTTTCGGGTTAAGGGCATGTCGAACTGAGAGTCGACAGAGTTGTAGCAGTCAAAGGAGATTACCGATTCAAGCCATAAGATACTCGAAGTATCGATTGCCTCCTTTATCATTCTCTCTCGAGTCCAAGCAGGAAACAGAGTTTTCCTACTCTCGAGGAGGTCGTGGGCTTCTTTCTTTCTACGCTCAGCTTCTTCAGCTTCTCTCACGACACGAACATTATCATCTTCAACATTGCGTCGACTTTTGCGTTTCAGCAAGTCGACAATGGTTTCGTTGTCTTCTTCCTCTTCATCCTCAGCAAGTTGCTTGCCTTTATCCTTTACACCCGAACCAGAGGCTTGGCCTGTAAGAGGAGGTTCGTTGTGTGAGTTGCCTTTGAGGAATGAGGTGGTTGCGATCCGGACTCCTTTTCTCCCCCTTGTTTCGGAGAGGACACGAAACTGGGTAGCCCTTCAATTTTACTTAGCAGATCCAGGGCAGGAGTGAGTTTCTCTACAAGGGTACGCCTCACAGAATGGTTCAGGATCGGATCGTGCGCTTCAAGGATGTTGGATATAGCTGAGTGTACATCCGAAACACATGTCTTGATAACCTCCCGTTCAGATCGAAGAGCATCAATTTGTTGTTGAGAATTGGAAAGCTGAGCACTCTTGACCTTGAGGGCGGTGGTCTTCTTTTCTAGAATGTCCATCAACGAGTTTTCAGCGGCCAGATCCTCTTGGAGTTTATAGAGGCGCTCATCGATATAGGCACGAAGGGCAGAGTTGTCGTCACTGAGTGATTGGCGAAGTGTGGCAAATGACTTCAACTCCGTGGAGACGAACATGACCAACTGTTGAACAATTGGTTCCAACGATGTCTTGGTGGCTTCTGCACTCTCCTGTAAGGACTTTAACAGGGTAGAGGCATCAGAGAATAGTTTATCGACTTTTTCGGTCACAACCTCACAAGCTTTCGTCGAGGCATCTATGGCGGCGGTAGCAGAAGTGACCGAATCTTGCTGAGCCCTAGAGAAGGCATCAACGATCTTCTGAAGAGCAGCTTCATAGAGGGATGATTGAGAATTGGAGGAGGAAGCAATGAGCAAGTTGACCTTCTCATGCAACTCCTTAAGGTGCTTCTTTGTTACTGGAGCATCCTCATCATCGTCACTTTGCACCTGAAACGGACTGTAATAGACCGAATCAAATGTCATGTTCTCCCCGCCAAGGAAAGGGTTATCTCCATCAGAGGCATGACCGGGAGATGGTGGTGGTGGTGAAGCTGGTGGTGTTGTGGTATGAGTAGGTTCAGGTTGAGTTTGAGGAGGGGTAGGTTCGGGTGGTGTTTGAGTGGGGGTAGGTTCGGGTGGTTGTTGGGTTTCGGTTGTGTGTATGGGTTCGGTTGCTAGCGGTGGTTCGGTTGCATCGGTATGAACCCCCGTATCAGATACGTTGGTTGTAACCTTTGCAGTAGATGTTGTTGCATCGGTGAAAATGGGTGGTGGTATAGGGATTGAGGTGTTTGGAATGTTGGTAAAGGGATTTATGGTGGGAATGGAAGTAGGAAGTGATTGAGTAGGAGAGGGAAGTGGAGAGGTATGGATTTGCATATCAGGGGTAGGTGATCTGGGTGGTGTGTTGCCCCTTGGAGGTGTGTTGCCTCTTGGAGAGTCGTCCGAATCCGAACTCTCACCCTCCGACTCACTTGAAGAGGAAGCGATAATGAGCTTTCGCTTTGGTTGAGTCTTTCGTCTCTTCTGCTGCGGGGACTGAGCAGCTTTAGTAGCTTTCCTCTTTTTAGGAGAAGGGCCTTTAGCCCCTTTCGCCACTTGCTTCCCTTTGTCTGCCTTTTTGCCTCTATGAACAGGCTTATCAGCATCGTGAATTGACTTGAGCATCTCCGGCATGAGATCCCTCGGACCAGACCTCTTGAACTCCTTGTAGGTCCGGATGATCCTGCTGTCAGCTGGAACATCAGCGTACATGGTTTCCGGAATGGAACCATTGAAAGGGAATTTCGATGCATCTGAGACGATGATCTTAATGGTATGGAATGTACCAATCGAAGACATCGATGCGCCGGCAACAGTGGGGACATTGTTCTTATCCATCGCCCACCTAGTTATCAAGGTCCAAAACCTGGCATACGACACCTCAGAATGTCGTGAAGAAGAAGACAAACTCTGGATGAGTTGTTGCCAGAGAACCAACCCATGGTCGACGTTGACGCCATTGTAAACTCAGTACAGAATGGACATGAATAGTCGACTGGAGCCATCAGAACCTGAGCTCCTTTCTGAGAGACCCTTGAAAAGTACAGTGAACAGTCCGTTCCACTGTGGCGGTAAGCATGACTTTTTGAACTTTGCGACAGAGGTTAGTGATGGATTTTAGCCATAAGAAACTTTCCTATGTGTGCATGTAAAACCCTAATGCTCGGATCTAGGCTTTCTAAATAAACATGCTTTGAATCCAAGACTTCTAATAACTATTTAGGCTAAATAGCAACATTGAAACAGATCTAGAATCATACCTTTGAATTCCTTATTGACCTTGTTGTCTTGGAGCTTCTAGAGTCACAAATGTCACTCCTCTAATGGCTTACAAACACCAAAGCAAGAAAGATGATTTAGGAGAGAGGAGAGGGGAGGAATTTCGACCAGAGGTTCCTTACTTTTGGTTAAGTGTCGAATTCCATCAGCCATAGGGTCTATTTATACTTGTAGACTCCTTAAGGATTACAGATAAGTCCCTATCAGATAATCTTCTCTTACGGCTATCCAAATCCATTCCTATGATAATCATATGGACGATTTTAGCTATCCTAAATCCCTTAGGATTCGTCCATACCATATCCAAATGGATTTACAGTCCAAAGTTTAACTATCAAACAATTGACAGTTTATACCCCTTTATTTAATTAACCTCTTTAAGTCACCAAATTAATTCTAATTAATTCTATGACTTATATTAATCAAATAACAAATATATTATTCATTATATTATTCTCATTATATATTAATAATATTTACTCTCTCTTAATAAATCATCCTATCAAGTTGATATGGTGAAGGCAACCCAAAAGGACCATGCACAACCGGATCAAATACTTGCCTAATATAGTTACAGCCTTAGACACTATTCCAACAGTCTCCCACTTGGATAAGTCTAGTAACTATATTCACAAGTACAATTCGGTTTGCAATCGTAGCTCTCAAAGACGCTGTCAACTCTGATCTAATCAATCTTGTCCTTTAGATAAGGGAACGTACAGTCCTCTGTTAGATATCATGCTGACAATCCTATGGAACGGTTAGTCAAGCATTTAGGTTTCTCGATCTCTGATTTATTTGACATAGAACTTAATCGAACACATCAATTTAATTCTGACCGGGCCCGGCACATAAGTCAAATCAAATCATCGAGTGGCCGAGATATCGCTTTTACCTTCTTAGATAAAAGTTACAGATAAACTTCGACTTATATGCATTTACTTATTCATTAACCAGCTATTCACAACAATGTGTTTTATAACACCGAGTTACTGATGCGTTTTCGCATTATCAATGTACAACCAATTAACAAATAACAAACCATATATCTAGGTTTTAAGACTATATGATATTATCGTCTTGCGATCACCCATTTATATCTTATTCCATAAGGTGATTCCAGCAAGCGCGGGTTTGTTCCAATGCTCAAAACTAGTTCATAAGCACTCATGAACGTTGCAGCAATCCTTTGCTATGTCTAACACCATTTAGACATTCTACACACCAATTCATGACAATCTTCATTCATATCTACTTCCAACATATGAACGATTGTGGACAATTTGAACAATTCTATTATTCCTAATAATTTCAATTATTCTGGAAGTCAAAACATGCAAAGTGAAACAATAGTTAAACAATTAACATAAGACAGTAACATTACTCATAAATAAAACTCCTTTATTTAATCATCAAATGTTAATTACATTTATCTATTACACGTTTCTAATACTATCTAATCTATGCTAATATCATCCTTCAGCCCAATACTCCTAGCATGCTGTAAGTGCTTAACCCTACTCAGTCCCTTCGTAAGCGGATCTGCTGGGTTATCTTCTGATGATATCCTCTTTACTACGAGTTGTCCTTCTTCTACACGATGTCTAATGAAGTGATATTTTCTGTCGATATGTCTTGATCTACCATGATCCCTCGGTTCCTTGGTCAAGGCAACTGCGCCTTCGTTATCACAGAAAATCTCCATGGGCTCCTTTATGGCAGGTACGACTCCAAGATCACCGATGAAGTTCTTTAGCCATATTGCCTCCTTCGACGCTTCGCTCGCTGCAATGTACTCTGATTCGCACGTTGAATTAGCTACGGTTTCCTGCTTGGAACTCTTCCATGTTACTGCTCCTCCATTTAGGGTAAAGACCCAGCCCGACTGCGAACGGTAATTGTCCCTGTCGGTCTGAAAACTGGCGTCACTATACCCTCGCACCTTCAAGTCATCACTCCCTCCGAGGACTAAGAACCATTCCTTCGTCCTCCGAAGGTACTTAAGGATATTCTTCACCGCAATCCAATGTGCTTTGCCAGGATTCCCTTGATATCTGCTAACCATGGTCAAAGCGAAGGCTACATCAGGGCGAGTACAAGTCATAGCGTACATGATTGAGCCAACTGCGGAAGCGTATGGTACTCGGCTCATTTCTGCTATCTCAGCTTCGGTACTCGGACTTTGAGTCTTACTCAACTTGGCATTGCTTTGTATCAGTAATTCTCCCTTCTTTGAGTTTTCCATACTAAAACGTTTTAGTACCTTCTCTAAGTAAGTGTTCTGACTAAGTCCAATTAGTCTCTTACTTCTTTCTCTCACTATCCTTATTCCCAATATGTAAGAAACCTCTCCGAGGTCCTTCATAGCGAAGCACTTCCCGAGCCAGGACTTAACCTCCTGCAGAGTCGGGATGTCGTTTCCTATGAGTAATATGTCATCGACATATAGAACGAGAAAGCTTACTATACTCCAACTGGCTTTGACATATACACAAGATTCGTCTTCGCTTCGTACAAATCCAAACTCTTTGACTTTCTCATCGAAGCAAAGATTCCATCTGCGAGACGCTTGCTTAAGTCCATAAATGGACTTCTCAAGCTTACACACTCTATTAGGATGCTTCGGATCCACAAACCCCTCTGGCTGAGCCATGTAAACATCCTCAGCCAACTTCCCATTAAGGAAAGCGGTCTTGACATCCATTTGCCAAATCTCATAATCATGAAATGCGGCAATAGCTAGCATCACTCTAATAGATTTAATCTTCGCAACTGGTGAGAAGGTCTCATCATAGTCAACTCCAGGAGTTTGAGTAAAGCCATTCGCAACCAATCGCGCTTTATATGTGTGTACGTTTCCATCTACGTCGGTCTTCTTCTTGAAGATCCATTTGCACCCAACGGTCTTACGTCCGGGCACATAATCAACCAAATTCCAAACTTGGTTATCATACATGGATTGGATCTCGCTATCCATTGCCTCTTTCCATTTCGTAGACTCCGGGCCTGCCATGGCTTCCTTATAGCTATTAGGTTCATCAAGATTTATTAGTGTACTATCACTAATATATGTGTCCCCTTCGGTAGTAATATGGAGGCCATAAAACTGGGGATGAACTCTAACTCTATCGGAACGTCTAAGAGGTAAAGATTCATCAATTGGTTCAACCGGAGTTTCCTCCTCGGGTTGAGTGCCAGCGGTAGAGGTTCCTTCATCTATCGACTCTTGAATCTCTTCAAGCTCGATTTCCCTCCCACTGTCTCCTTGGCTTATGAGTTCTCACTCTCGGAAAACTCCTCTCCTCGCAAAGAAGACAACATTGTCCTTCGGTCTATAGAAGAGATATCCAAAGGATGTCTGCGGGTAGCCGATGAAAATACATCGCTCACTTCGAGGTTCAAGCTTGCCGTGAGTATCTCGTCTTACGAAAGCCTCGCAACCCCAAACCTTGATATGTGCCAACGAGGGAGCTTTCCCTGTCCACATCTCGTGAGGTGTTTTGGCAACCTTCTTGGTAGGGACTCGGTTAAGGATATGGGCGGCAGTCTCTAAGGCATACCCCCCAAAAAGAGATAGGTAGTGAAGCACGACTCATCATAGAGCGAACCATATCCAATAAGGTTCGATTACGCCTTTCTGCCACACCATTCAACTGCGGTGTCCTAGGAGGCGTCAATTGTGAAACTATTCCACACTCCTTGAGATAATCGTGGAATTCAAGATTTAGGTACTCTACTCATCGATCGGATCGAAGCATCTTGATTTTCCTGCCCAATTGATTCTCCACTTCATTCTTGAACTCTTTGAACCTTTCAAGGTGTCTGACTTTTGTTTGATTAAGTAGATATACCCATATCTACTATAGTCATCGGTAAAAGTCACATAGAAGCGGTTCCCATCCTTCGTGGTTGATCTAAACGGTCCACATACATCGGTATGTATTAGGTCCAATAGACCCTCGCCCCTTTCACATGTACTCGTGAAGGGTGACTTAGTCATCTTTCCAAGCAAACAAGACTCACATGTGTCATATTCCGTAAGGTCGAATGACTCCAACACTCCATCCTTTTGGAGTTTGGCTATGCGTTTCTTGTTGACATGTCCATGACGACAATGCCATAAGGATGCTTTATCCATACCAGTGGAAGAATCTATATTCAAAACATCATTTCCTAAGTTATCAACAATCATAACAGTTTCAAATATTCCATTACATGGTATAGCTTCAAAGTAAAAGACACCATTTAGATAAGCCAAAATAGAACCATTCTCATTATTAAAAGAATATCTAAATCCTTGTCTATATAAACCATGAAATGAAATGATGTTTCTAGCCATTTCTGGCGAATAGCAACAATTGTTCAAATCTAAAACCAAACTATTCCTAAGCACTAAAGAATACACTCCAATCTTGGTCACAGGCGACGATCTTCTGTTCCCCATGATTAGATTTATCCTTCCTTGCTCCACATCCCTACTTCTTCTTAGTCCCTGCGAAAGATGGCTTGATCTTTCCTTCTTTGATTGCTTGCAGGTACTCTGGGCAGCTTCTCTTCCAATGTCCTATCTTGTGGCAGTGGTGGCACGCTGCCTCCTTCGGGTTAGGACAGGGCTTAGCGGGATCAACTTTGGTCCCACTAAAAGAGGCACCATCTCGGGCTTTCACCTTGCGATGGTTCTTCGATGAAGCTTTCCTCTTCTTTCCCTTTCCTTGACCAATAGCCAAGACAGGAGCAGCGGGCGGATTGGGAGTAGGTGCAACAGACTTGTCCTTGAAGTTTCTCTCAGCGACTCTCAAGAGACCTTGGATTTTGCTTAGGGTGACCTCTTCCTTGTTCATGTGGTAGGTCATCCTAAATTGGTTGTACATCGGAGGCAAAGAGTGAAGCACCATGTCGATCGCCAAGTCTTCCCCAAAGTCAACATTTAACTTGCGAAGGCGGTCGACATACCTTTGCATCTTTTGCAAGTGCACGGTAAGAGATTCTCCATGACCCATCTTCGCGGAAATCATGTTAGTGAAAATCTCATACCGCTCTTGTCTCGCGTTTTGGTGGTACCTCTCCAATAAGTCTTGGTGCATCTCGTACGGGTACATGTCCTCGTAGGACTTTTGGAATTCGGAGTTCATGGTAGCAATCATGATGCAATGTACCTTCGTTGCATCTCGCTCATGAGTTTCAAAGGTGGTGATTTCGGCTGGAGTAGTGATTTCGGTGTTGATTTTCTCGAGCTTCTCATCAAGGACATACTCCTTGTCCTCGTAGCGAGCAATGGTGCGAATGTATCTTATCCATTCGCTAAAGTTCGTTCCATCGAAAGTGACCTTTTGGCAAAGGCTCATCAACGTGAAAGAACTAGCAGCAGCGTTGTTTGCGTTTGACATCTATAATTAGAAAGGGACAAAGATAGATTAGAATATGAATCCCTAATTATCACCCAATAAGAAAAATTAGGGCTAGGATCCAACAATGACATTTACATATTAGAAAAGGGATGTCGTAATCTAACATCTAAATAAATTAAAGGTAAGTGAATGACGATTCACTAATTCTCCATCACAAAAACCTAAACTATTAGTCCTAAGTGTTTTTGAGAATTCCTAGGTTCGGATTAGATTCATTGAAACTATTCAATGGCATGTTTAAATCTCGATATGCCCCTCTTGTTTGTGACTGGGATACCGAGGATCACAAAGCGGGTGTGAATTACCATGCAAATTCACATGGTGCCTTCATTGTAACGATCACCTATTCGATGTGTCGGTAAACCACACACGCTCCATCGAACTATGATAAACAATGAATCACCCTTTGCCACCTTCGCTTAGAACCAATTAGTCTGCCGGTAAACCACACACGCTCCACTAACTTCTTAGCAAGGTGCAAAGTGTAATTTCATGGGATTGCATCAATTCACCTTTCCTAAAGTAACTAAGATTGGGAATTTTAAAATATGTGTAGTTACTTTATATTTCTTATTATACTTTTAATGAGAGGATGAGGTTGCCCTATCCTACCCGTTCGGCTAACGACCCTCCACCAATCAAGCAAGCGGTGGGTGTGAGTGTACACCCATTAAGCGCCATTTTATAGGCCGCAAACTTATACCCACCTTATAGATCGGGTTCGTGAATGAGGCCTACTAACGGTAAGACTTGCATTTAGTTATACATATGTATATTATACTAGTAATATCGTATTAGTATAGGGTTGTATTTTAAACCTTTTCAAATCTAGGGTTTGAAATTTAAGTTGTCTAAATTAAAACTTTTAATCACAAATATAAATTTCAAAACTTGAGGACAAGTTTTAAACATTTAAAACATGGAGGATCAAATAACGAATAATTCCAATTAACAATTAATATCCTAATTATCTATATTTGATTTATTTAAGATTTCTTTTAAGATAATTACCAAAATAATCAAAATAATTAATTAATTATCATATAAGGAAATCGAATATTTTATTATATGATAAATATCTTTAATTAGATCAAGATTGCAGTTATATTTATCAGAAAAACGAATTAACATTAATCTAATTAGTTTATGGAAAGTTTAGATAAGATAATTATAAAGAAATCCCGAATCTGGCCATTCCTGACGCCTGGACTCGCCGAGTGCACAAGGGGACTCGCCGAGTCAGGCCTACTCGCCGAGTCCACCTTGGAACTCGCCGAGTCCATGACTCAGAAACCTAAAAATCGAATTTTGCAGGTTTGTTTCAGTTAATCAAGCAACAATTTAAAGAAAACCAAGCTAGGCTCTGATATCACTGATGGGTTTTAGCCATAAGAAACTTTCCTATGTGCGCATGCAAAACCCTAATGTTCGGATCTAGGCTTTGTAAATAAACATGCTTTGAATCCAAGACTTCAAATAACTATTTAGGCTAAATAAAAACATTGAAACAGATCTAGAATCATACCTTTGAATTCCTTGTTGACCTTGTTGTCTTGGAGCTTCTAGAGTCACAAATGTCACTCCTCTAATGGCTTACAAACACCAAAGCAAGAAAGATGATTTAGGAGAGAGGAAAGGGGAGGAATTTCGACCAGAGGTTCCTTACTTTTGGTTAAGTGTCAAATTCCATCAGCCATAGGGTCTATTTATACTTGTAGACTCCTTAAGGATTACAGATAAGTCCCTATCAGATAATCTTCTCTTAAGGCTATCCAAATCCATTCCTAAGATAATCATATGGACGATTTTAGCTATCCTAAATCCCTTAGGATTCGTCCATACCATATCCAAATGGATTTACAGTCCAAAGTTTAACTATCAAACAATTGACAGTTTATACCCCTTTATTTAATTAACCTCTTTAAGTCACCAAATTAATTCTAATTAATTCTATGACTTATATTAATCAAATAACAAATATATTATTCATTATATTATTCTCATAATATATTAATAATATTTACTCTCTCTTAATAAATCATCCTATCAAGTTGTTATGGTGAAGGCAACCCAAAAGGACCATGCACAACCGGATCAAATACTTGCCTAATATAGTTACAGCCTTAGACACTATTCCAACAGTTAGCCCCTCCGTGTACCCCATATTATAGAACATGTTGAAGAGATGCCCCAATGGAATAGTCTCCGGATTAACCCTAGAAGGGTCAGCGTCAAACCCTAGCAGTGAGCCAAATCGTTGCTTGGAAATAGAGGCTTTGTGATCAGAAACCTCGAAGAAGATCCTATCGACCACTTTATCATAGTGTGCAGTCGCATAAATCTGCGATAAGAGCTCCATGGGCACAAATTCCACCCTCGAAAGTGCAGGTGCTATTGGTGAATACTTCAAGCACTCGATGATTGGGAACATGTAATAGTCATATGCCTGAGGGGTTAAATCGATTACGAGACATTGTTGAGGGCGAATGGGAAGGATGTGAGAAGTAGCATGAACTGAGGATGAATTGGCCATTGTTGAAGATGAGAAGAAGATGATGAACAGTAAGGTTTCAAGGAATTTTTACTCTCTTGGGAATTTTGATGCAGTAAAGAGGTAAATGGGAGATGATGTCGCCTTTTATACTGGGGTTTAAGGAGAGAGAAAGATCTGCCCAAATCTTTGATTGAAATACCAAGAGTTTTTCGGAGGTGACTGATGCGTGACA
The DNA here is from genome assembly GCF_002870075.4 of Lactuca sativa. Classification (NCBI taxonomy): domain Eukaryota; kingdom Viridiplantae; phylum Streptophyta; class Magnoliopsida; order Asterales; family Asteraceae; genus Lactuca; species Lactuca sativa. The sequence continues at coordinate 338,820,982 of NC_056630.2, read as the reverse complement.
GTTGTGGAACCGATGATCACGCATGAGAGATAGTGTCAGATTCCGAAGAACACGCCTCCCATCAAGCGCCGTTTCAGATAAACCGTTTCAAATTCACACGCGCTTGTTTGTGCCAGAGAGAAACCGCTTCAAATTCGCACACGCGTCTGCGACGTCAGTTAGAGATTAGACGCTTCAAATTCGCACGCTTTCCCTGTTCCGCCGTTTGAAATCAAATCAATTAAACTCCCGCCTGAGTCAGCAACTCTTCATCTTATCCCTTTAATGTGTAACGCCATCTTGTAAATAACACACCCACGTGGATTAATTTTGACCACTTCTTTATAATTAATCACCGATCCAAAGAAAAGCTTGTAATTATTAGTACCAGAATGTTGGAAAATCAAAGATTTTCGTGCTAAGGGTGTAAAAAGAAAAGAAATAAAGCAAATCTTTTTAGGAATAATTGTGATGTCAATAAAGACATGAAACAAATGATCTCGGGCACGAATCTCTTCCTTCAAAGTCAAGAGAGACCTTAAAGTGATAGTGTGGTTTCCCGTTGAATATCGATCAAACACTTATTAAGAAGTGTTGAAAGGCTTCTTTTAATTAGGCTCCTTAGGGTGGCTTTAGCTTTGATTCAACAGTCCTAATCTTGAAATAAGATAGAAAGTGAACAGAGTACTTGTGAGACCGGTGTAGTCTATTGAACAAGTAGGTAGGAGATGATTTTAAAGTGGCTTGGAAAATATAAAATCTCAAAAAAAATAAAACTGGATCCCAAGGGAAGAAATGTTATGGTGTTTAACAATTTCATAGGAATCACACAAAAGAAAAACTTGAGATTTCATAAGGATACGTCTGTCAATTCATTAGTGAAAACTTGAGCAAATTAATAGTTCACCGTCAATTCAGATTTGGTATTGAATTTTGGGTTTCACTCAGCTCGTAGTGGCACGAAACTAAGATCATAAACACAGTTTTTGAGTAACCATAAACCTCAGTGGTAATTTCTGAGTGTCTCAAGGGTTACGTTGATGAAACGAATTTAATGGAGAAATGTAATGGAGATGGTGTAAGAAAGAAAAGTACCTCTGCTGTGAAAAGTAGGACCAAGCAGAAAACTCTTATCTCATGTGAGAAGAGAGTTAGGTAGCTCACGATTAGAATAAGAGAGTAGTAGCCTAATTAGGAAGACAAGGTTTGTGTATACCAAGTCATTAAGGCTAGTATTCAGAATCTGATGAGGCTTTGGGCACATACAGCAGCATGCTTCTAGGGACACTTAACTAATCCATCAAATATTTCCCCATAATCGAACGAACACATATGTAAAAATTAAAGACAAAGAGCAAATGAAGAACAAAATATTTTTGAAGTTTTGATATATATTTATAAAAAATGATAAATAATAAGAAAAATAAGACTAAGAAAGAAAGTAAAAGATAAAAAAAATGTGGAAAAGAAAAGAAAAACATAAAAAAACTTTGGAACCAAACCCGAGCGTTTGGTTGGTTTCGGTTTTGAAAAATTTTGAAAAACCAAACCCGAGCGTTCGGTTGGTTTCGGTTTTGAAAAATTTTGAAAAATTTAGTCGGCGTTTCATACCAGGCTCTCGGAGCTTGTTTCAGTCCATACACGGCTTTATCCAAAATGTAACAATGATTAGGCTACTTTTCATTCACGAATCCAGGAGGTTGCTCCACATACACAGTTTCTTCGAGTTCTCCATTGAGAAATGCACACTTGACGTCCATTTGGTAGACTTCAAAGTTTTTGTGGGCAGCATAGGCAAGAAATATTCTTACTGATTCCAGCCTAGCTACAGGAGCGAAAGTCTCTTCATAGTCAATGCCTTCCTCCTGACAGTATCCATTCACTACCAGACGTGCTTTGTTCCTTATAACGTTCCCTTCCTTGTCCATTTTGTTCCTGAAGACCCATTTGATACCAACAACCGAGGCATCTGGAGGAGTTGGAATAAGTCGCCAGACTTTGTTTCTTTCAAATTCATTCAGTTCGTATTGCATAGCTTGAACCCAATCGAAGTGATCAAGAGCAGTGTTAACTGTCTTTGGTTCAACTTTTGATACAAATGAGTTAAACATGCATAATTCGACTTTTGAAAACAAGGAAGTCTGTTTTGCCTTGAGTTTTGATCGAGTTAGAACCTTTTCAGATACATCACCAAGAACTTGAGAGATAGGATGATCTCTGGTCTATTTGGTGAGAGGAGGGTAGTTTGGATCAAGGGTTGGATCTAATTCAGCGTTTATCATTTCTTCTGGTTCGGACTGGCTTTCATAGTCGTAAGACATATCAGCATGCTCCCCCTCGATAGATGATCTTACATGAATGTCTTGAGAATCTTGAGCTACAGTGGTTTCTTGTGGTGCTGAGCTTTCGGACGTTGATGCACCTTCGGATGGTGAGGCGCTTTTGGTTGGTGTGGTACTTTCGGTTGGCAAAGTGCTTTCGGGAGTAGTATGAGACCTTAGCTCCCCCTCAACTTGTGAGCTCGGCTGGGATGATGATGGTGGATCCTCCCCCTCGACTGAAGCATTGTGTTGTGGAGGGTCTTCAGAACCTGATTCTCCTTCATTCATTCTCCTTGCATCATTGTCGACAATTTGCTTTAAGTGATCTACCCTGTTGTCTGCTGCACTGGCTTCAGAAAGAGTGGCCTTCTCTTGTTCATCAAAAAGTTCCATGAACTTCTCGAATAGATTAGCGATCGAGGCTGTGACTTGGCCAGTTTGAGGAAAGATTTCACCAGCCGTGTCTTCGTTGGCCTTTAGCTTTTTGACATAGCTATCATCAAAAGTCACGTAGTAAGTTTCTTCTATTTTCCTTGAACGTTTGTTTAATACCCTGTACGCTTTAGAAGTGAGAGAATAGCCAAGAAATATCCCTTCGTCGGCTTTGACATCGAACTTGTTGCGGTGTTCTTTAGAATTGAAGATAAAACACTTTGAACCGAACACATGGAAAAACTTCACATTTGGCTTCCTGTTGTTGATGATCTCATAAGGAGTGAGAGTGAAGCGCTTGTTGAGATATGACCTGTTCTGTGTAAAACAAGCAGCAGAAATAGCATCAGCCCAAAAATATAAAGGTAAGGAAGCGAAACTTAGCATGGTTCGGGCTGCTTCACATAAGGATCGGTTTCGTCTTTCGACAATTCCGTTCTGTTGAGGTGTGTAGGGAGCTGAGAAGTTGTGACTGATTCCTTTTTCTGCCAGGAATTCTTCGAATTCTCTATTTTTGAACTCCAATCCATTCTCGCTCCTGATGTTGCGAACGACCTTCTTCAGCTGTACTTCAATCTGCTTGATGAACACTTTTAGCTTGTGAGTCGCTTCAGATTTAAGCTTCAGAAAGAACACCCATGTAAAACGCGAAAAGTGATCAACAATAACAAGAATATACCTGCTACCACCGATGCTTTCGATAGATGATGGACCACACAAATCAATATGAAGTAATTCTAGTGGTTCAACAACTTTAGTGTTTATTATAGATGGATGACTTTGACGACTCTGCTTCCCCATTTCACACGCAGCACACAAATGATCTCTATCGTACTTGAGCAATGGAAGACCTCGAACGTGACCTCCAGTAACAAGTTTGTTGATATCCTTAAAGTTGAGATGAGAGAGTCTTCGGTGCCACAGCCAGCTTTCGTCAGATTGTGCTTTGGATAACAGGTAGATAGCTGGGTTTCCTTTGATGGGTTTGAGGTTTAAAGGAAACATTTCGCCTTTACGCTCTGATTCGAGAATAACTCTTTTTGTCTTCTTCTCAATTATTTCAGAACCCTCATCGTCGAATAAGACTTTGAGACCGGTACCTCCAACAAGCTGAGATACACTGATGAGGTTGTGTTGTAGTCCTTCCACGTATGCAACCTTCCTTATCGTGAAATCACCGTTTGTAATCATTCCATATCCTTTTATGGTGCCGAAGGAGTTGTTCCTGAACTTGACGTTTCCACCATTTGAAAGAGACCTGTATTCCCTTAGCTCTTCCTTCCTTCCTGTCATGTGACGCGAGCAGCCACTATCAAATGTACCATTCTTCATCAAACTGCTCGTCACTGATAACCTGCAAAAATTAAGCAGATTTAGGAACCCAAAGCTTCTTGGGTCCACGTGAGCCTTTCATTGGAACAGGAATAGTAAGAGAGATGTCAACTAAATATGTTCTTTTTATTAGTGTTGTTTCATCTTTCTTTTTGATGGTAAAAACTTTAATTTTATTGGGATTCGATGCTTTCAGTTTTGACTCTAGTTTAACTGATGAAACCTTTGATTTTCCTTTCGGTTCAGTTGATGATTGAGGTTTTTGAAAGTGAACAGAATAGGATTTAGAACGAGGTGGAGAGGAATTAGAAGCATTTGAAGAATTAGAAGAATTAGAATGAGAGAGCTTTGATTGAGATGACTTCTTGGTTGAAGATTCTAGGTGACCCTTTTGCTTTTAATCATCAGTGGGACCGACCCTAGAGTTTTGATCTCTTTTGATTTCAGAACCGAACCTTTGCTTTTGGTTGAAGTCATTCTCTGAACCGAACTTCTGCTTTCGGTTGTTGTTGCTCTCTTTCGATCCAATAGGACTTTTCTCTGATTTTAAGTTCCTGTCTTGATGTGAGAAATAGGCATTCTGAGAATGCCAAAACTGTTTTCTTTCAGAGAGATTCTTCCTGTATCTCTGATTCCTTTGTCGTTTTTGATTTCTCATCTGCTTCGGTTGATGATGGATGTTAGCTTTCGGTTTTTGTTTTTCTTTAGCTGGTTCACTCTGAACTGATGAAGTTTCACTTGGGGATGTGACTTCTTTTGCAGGAATTTCTTTTTCCTGAGGAACATCTTCCGTACCACTAGTACTTGGCACATTGAAGCTATCAGGTTTATTCAAAGGTTCTGGCACATATCTGCCTTTGCTTTTCCATGAAGTCCTTTCAGATAGACCTACCGTTTCATCAGCATTATCAATGGGAGCTGACCAGAAGAACTCGTCACAACCATCAGCATTGTCTTCGTTTACAATAGCTGTGAGTTCAGCAGTCTGATGTTCGGTTACACCTGTGACCTTATACACCTGATTTGGAGTGGTTCTAACCTTTTGGTATACGACTGCCTTCTCTGCAAGGATCGGGGACTTTTGTTGGGACATACGAGCGAACTCCACTGAATTTTCTGAAATGATATTTTTGTGGTTCTCGGGTTCGCTTTTGACAAATTCTGATCAACTGTGTCCTCTACAGAAATTTCACTCATATTGTCGTCCTCATTAATCTCAGATGCATTTTCAACATCAATTTTATTTTCTGAGCTCAAGTTGGCATTCAATGAGTCAAATTTTTGTATAGTTTCGGTTCTCAGTTTCAGTTTATCATTTTCATCCAAAAGGTTTTTAAGCATGTCTTTATGGTCCTTGGACTTAATGAAAGATTCGATTTTGTCCAGTCCATACATATACGTTGGATTAACATCCTCAGATGAAATAACACTCTCACAATTATACGCTTCAGCATCAATTTCATCCTCTTTAAACTCAAGGAAGGGTAAAATCATGCGATGAATCTTTTGTCCTATTTCACAATCCAAATGAAGCTGAGTAATATTAGTATAAAGACGTTTGGCAATCAAACAAAAAACATTTCACTGTTTCAAAAGCTTTAAATTGTCTCTTTGCAAATAAAACACTCCTATGAAATCAGGAAGAAGAAATCTACTGCTAACCCTCCTATGAATGCGTTAATTGTGCAGGGTTCGGTAGCTGATGATGAGTTCAGTGGCGTGGAGGTCTGGTCAACCGACTCTGAAGATGATGAAGTGAGGAAGCCTTCACATGGAAAGGCTTATGTGGCAAAAGAAGAGAGCAGTGGAGGAAGATGCTTGATGGTGTCCGATGTATAAATGTTTTCATCTTTTATTTTGATTAATTCCGCCTCCTTCAGTTCGATCCACATCTGCCGTTCCTCACTCTTCGAAGACACCCTGCTTAATTGGTCAGTTAGGTTAGAATTGGTGACTTGAGTTTGAGTTAAACTACTATCTAGATGAGAGATTCTTGAATTAACACTTTTTAATTCTTTTTCATATGAACATTGTGGGACTTTAAATGAGACAAAAACTGATTGTACCTTCTTGATCAGTTCATCAAGTTCGTTGAACTGCATGCTGAGCGGTTTGGCTGTAAAGCACAAGTTCTGTTGCTCCTTCGTGTCATCATTCCCACCATCAGTGTTGTATCCCCTCATCTGAGATACGTCGGACACCATCAAGCATCTTCCTCCACTACTCTCTTCTTTCGCCACATAAGCCTTTCCATGTGAAGGCTTCCTTACTTCATCATCTTCAGAGTCGGTTGACCAGACCTCCACGCCACCGAACTCATCATCAGCTACCGAACCCTGCACAATTAACGCACTCATAGGAGGGTTAGCAGTAGATTTCTTCTTCCTGATTTCATCTAGCTTTTTCTGCAACAATGCTTCTTCATCCTTTTCCTCATCCTTTTCTGCCATCTTTTTGAGGACGCAATCTTTTGCATAGTGGTTCTTTCCTCCACAATAATAGCAGCTCACTCCCGAATCTCCTTCAACCTTCGGTTTCTTCTTTGGCTCTTCAGCCTTCAGTTCATCTTTGACCTTTTCAGAACTGTAACTCCCTTGCCAATTTCGGTTCTTGTTAGTGGGGAATCTCTTCTTGATGAACCTCTTGGGGTTTGACACCATCATAGCATAGTCCTCAGAAGTGAGGTCATAGTCATCCAAGTTGAGGTCTTCGTCCTCCATCACCGCTTTGCTTTTGGACAGGAGGGCCAACGAACCTAGGCTTGAAACCACATTTTTCTCCTGTAACACGATCTTTTCTTGAGATTTTAGGATGCCCACTAGTTTCGCCAAAGAATAGGATTTGAATTGCTCGTGCGCTTTAACGGTGGACACAACTGCTCTCCACTCAGATCTGAGTCCATTCAAAAACATAACCTTCTGCTCAATAAGCTTCCTTTTGATATCGTGTTTGATCATCTTGCTAAGAAGATGATTGAAGTGATCAAACGTTTGAGTCACAGTTTCTTCGGCTCCTTGCTTGAATTCACCAAACTCGGACAAGAGTAAGGTTTGAATTGAGTGTTCAAGATCTTCGTCTATAGAGTACAATTCACGTAGCCTGTCCCAAATCTCTTTTGCAGTCGTGCATGAACTCACCAGCCTAAAAGTATCGGATTGAAGAGCAAACTGATCAATCTTAATGCTTTGATATTGCACTGAAATTTATCTTTTTCGTCTTGCGCAATATCTTTAACATCTTTCAGAAGATCATTATACTCCTTTTGAGTTTTAATAATCCTTGAAGTTGCTGAATGAGAAAAAGGTCCAGAAATGATTGCTTCCCAGATGAGGTATCCATTATCCTCAGATCCTATAACATAATCTTCAAAGTGATGCGCCCAGACTTCATAATCATGGGTGTACAGGATGGGAATCTTCGTTGTTGATCCAATGTTGTTCGAAATATTAATGGGATTGGATTGCGACTCGTCCATAATTGATCGAATAACCTGTTCAAAGATCAGACTTGTAATATATCAAATTAGGGCAAAACAATAAATATCGAGATACGTCAATTATGAGATGACGGCTCAATAAATATCAATAAATGCGGAATAACCCTAATCAAAACCTTTTTCATAGAAAAGAAGTGTATCGATTACACAGCCTCCTGCTCTGATACCAATTGATAAGTTAAAAACTAACTTGAAGATCGATTAGATCTATAAAACAGGTAAAGAAATAAACAAACAAACAGCAAGAACACAAGAATGGATCAAAAGATGTCGAATGATTAATCAACAATCCTCAGAAGAGCTCGATAAAGAACTTCTACTATAGAGGATTTAGGGTTTACAAGAACGAAAAAGAAAATCTGTAAAGCTATCGTAAATGCTATCAATCGTTCTTGATCGTTAACCTAATATGCATGCAAGCACATTATTATATACTAAACCCTATCAGCTCACGGTTGGACAGGCCCAAACCGGAGTACAAAACATGGACTATTAACCGAGCCAATAACGCAATACAAAATAAATCTGCTACGCTATGCTACCCAACACTATTTCTTTGGTCCTTGATACCGGGTGTGGTTACCACATTTGTTCTGAATTGCAGGGACTAAGAAGAAATAGGGATGTGGAGCGTGGAAGAATAAATCTAATCATGGGGAACAGAAGATTGTCGCTTGTCACCAAGATTGGAGTGTATTCTTTATTGCTTAGTAATGGATTAAGTTTATATTTGAATAATTGTTGCTACTCGCCAGATACCGCAAGAAACATCATTTCATTTCATGGCATGTTTAGACAAGGATTTAGATTTTCTTTTAATAATGAGAATGGTTCGATTTATGTTTATCTAAATGGTGTCTTATATATTGAAGCAATGCCTTGTAATGGAATTTATGAAACTGTTATGATTGTAGATAACCTAGGAAATGATGTTTTATGCATGGATTCTTCCAATATTATGGATAAATCATGTTTGTGGCATTGTCGTCTTGGACATGTCAGCAAGAAGCGCATAGCCCAACTCCAAAAGGATGGAGTGTTGGAGTCATTCGACCTTAGGGAAGATGACACATGTGAGTCATGTTTGCTTGGAAAGATGACCAAGTCACCCTTCACTGGTACATGTGAGAGGGGTGAGGGTTTATTGGATCTCATACATACCGACGTATGTGGACCCTTTAGATCCACCACAAAGGATGCGAACCACTTCTATGTGACTTTCACCGATGATTATAGTAGATATGGGTATATTTACTTAATCAAGCACAAGTCTGAAACGTTTGAAAAGTTCAAAGAATTCAAACATGAAGTGGAGAATCAATTGGGCAGGAAAATCAAGATGCTTCGATCCGATCGAGGAGCAGAGTACCTAAGTCTTGAATTCCATGACTATCTTAAAGAATGCGGAATAGTTTCGCAATTGACGCCACCTAGGACACCGCAGTTGAATGGTGTGGCAGAAAGGCATAATCGAACCTTGTTGGACATGGTTTGTTCTATGATGAGTCGTGCTTCACTACCTATCTCATTCTGGGGGTATGCCTTAGAGACTGCCGCCCATATCCTTAACCGAGTCCCTACAAAGAAGGTTGCCAAAACACCTCACGAGATGTGGACAGGGAAAGCTCCCTCGTTGGTACATATCAAGGTTTGGGGTTGTGAGGCTTTCGTAAGACGAGATACTCATGACAAGCTCAAACCTTGTAGTGAACGATGTATTTTCATCGGCTACCCGCAGAAATCCTTTGGATATCTCTTCTATATACCAAATGACAATGTTGTCTTTGTTGCGAGAAGAGGGGTTTTCCGAGAGCGAGAACTCATAAGCCAAGGAGACAGTGGGAGGCAAATCCAGCTTGAAGTGATTCAAGAATCGAGTGATGAAGGAACCTCAACTGCTGGCGCTCAACCCGAGGAGGAAACTCCGGTTGAACCAATTGACGAGTCCTTACCTCTTAGACGTTCCGAAAGAGTTAGAGTTCAACCCCAGTTTTATGGTTTTCATATTACTATCGAAGGGGACACGTATATTAGTGATGGTACACTAATAAATTTAGATGAACCTAATAGCTATAAGGAAGCCATGGCAGGCCCAGAGTCTGCGAAATGGAAAGAGGCAGCGGACATTGAGATTCAATCCATGTATGACAACCAAGTTTGGAATTTGGTTGATAATGTGCCCGGACGTAAGACCATTGGGTGCAAATGGATCTTCAAGAAGAAGACCGACGTGGATGGGAATGTACACACATATAAAGCGCGATTGGTTGCGAAGGGCTTTACTCAAACTCCCGGAGTTGACTATGATGAGACCTTCTCACCAGTTGCGAAAATAAAGTCTATTAGGGTGATGTTAGCCATTGCTGCATTTTATGATTATGAGATATGGCAGATGGATGTCAAGACCGCTTTCCTTAATGGGAAGTTGGCTGAGGATGTTTACATGGCTCAGCCAGAGGGTTTTGTCGATACAAAGCATCCCAATAGAGTGTGCAAGCTTGAGAAGTCCATTTATGGGCTTAATCAAGCATCTCGCAGATGGAATCTTTGCTTCGATGAGAAAGTCAAAGAGTTTGGATTTGTACAAAGCGAAGATGAATCATGTGTATATGTCAAAGCCAGTGGGAGTATAGTTAGCTTCCTTGTTTTGTATGTCAATGACATACTACTCATAAGAAACGACGTCCTGACATTGCAGGAGGTTAAGTCCTGGCTCGAGAAGTGTTTCGCTATGAAGGACCTCGGAGAGGCTTCCTATATTTTGGGAATAAGGATAGTGAGAGAACGAAGTAAGAGACTAATAGGACGTAGTCAGGACACTTACTTAGATAAAGTACTAAAACGTTTTAGTATGGAAAATTCGAAGAAGGGAGAATTACCGATACAAAGTAATGCCAAGTTGAGTAAGACTGAAAGTCCGAGTACCGAAGCCGAGATAGTAGAAATGAGCCTATTACCATACGCTTCCGCAGTTGGCTCAATCATCTATGCTATGACTTGTACTCGCCCTAATGTAGCCTTTGCTTTGAGCATGGTCGGTGGATATCAAGGGAACCCTGGCAGAGCCCATCGGATCGCGGTCAAGAATATCCTTAAGTACCTTCGGAGGACCAAGGAATGGTTTTTAGTCCTCGGAGACTTAAAGGTGCGAGGGTATAGTGACGCCAGCTTCCAGACTGACAGGGACAACTACCGTTCGTAGTCAGGCTGGGTCTTTACCCTTAATGGAGGAGCAGTAACTTGGAAAAGTTCCAAGCAGGAAACTGTAGCTGATTAAACGTGCGAATCGGAGTACATTGCAGCGAGCAAAGCGTCGAAGGAGGCAATATGGTTGAAGAACTTCATCGGTGATCTTGGAGTTGTACCTGCCATAAAGGAGCCTATGGAAATTTTCTGTGATAATGAAGGAGCGGTTGCCTTGACCAAGGAACCGAGGGATCATGGTAGATCTCGTCATATCGATAGAAAATATCACTTTATTAGACATCGAGTAGAATAAGGACACCTCGTGGTTAAGAGGATATCATCATAAGATAACCCATGAGATCCGCGTACGAAGGGACTAAGTAGGGTTAAGCGTTTGCAACATGCTAGGAGTATTGGACTGAAGGATGATATTAGTTTAGATTAGATAGTTTTAGAAACTTGTAATAGATAAATGTAATTGACATTTGATGATTAAATAAAGGAGTATTATTTATAAGTAAAGTTACTGTCATATGTTAATTGTTTAACTATTGTTTCACTTTGCATGTTTTGACTTCCTGAATAATTGAGTTATTAAGAATAATCGAATTATTTGAATGGTCCACAATCGTTCATATGTTGGAAGTAGATATGAAAGAAGATTTTCATGAATTGGCATGTAGATTGTCTAAATGGTATTAGACATAGCAAAGGTTTGCTGCAACGTTAATGAGTGCTTATGAACTAGTTTTGAGCATTGGAACAAACCCACGCTTGCTGGAATCACCTTATGGAATGTGATAAAAAGGGTGATCGCAAGATGATAATATCATATGGTCTTAAAACCTAGATATATGGTTTGTTATTTGTTAATTGGTTGTACATTGATAATGCGAAACCGCATCAGTAAATTGATTTTATAAAACACATTATTGTGTATAATTGATTGGTGAATAAGTAAATGCATATAAGTCGAAGTTTATCTGTTACTCTTATCCTAAGAGGGTAAAAGCGATATCTCGGCCGCTCGATGATTTGATTTGACTTATGTGCCGGGCCCGGTCAGAACTAAATTGATGTGTTCGATTAAGTTCTATATCGAATAAATCTGAGATCGAGAAACCAACTGCTAGACAATTGGTTCCATAGAATTGTCCGCATAATATCTTAACAGAGGACTGTACGATCCCTTATCTAAAGGACAGGACTGATAAGATCAGAGTTTGATAGCGTCTTTGAGAGCAACGATTGCTAATCGGATTATGCTTGTATATATAGTTACTAGAATTATCCAAGTGGGACACTGTTGGAATACTGTGTAAGGCTGCAACTATATTTGGCAAGTATTTGACCCGGTTGTGCATGGTACTTTTGGGTTGCCTTCACCATAGCAACTTGACAGGATGATTTATAATGAGAGAAGAAATATTATTAATATATTATGAGAATAATATAAGTAATGATAATATTGTTATTTGATTAATATAAGTCATAAATTAATTAGGAATTAATTTGGTGACTTAAAGATATTAATTGAATAAAGGGGCATAAACTGTCAAATGTGTGATAGTTATATTTTGGGCTATGAATCCTTAAGGATAAGAGGGTGGACGATTTTAGGGTTTGGAAGATCCTAGAAATCGTCCAAGGCCTAGTCCATAAGGATCATTGGATTGCTTAGGGCCTAAGTTATTCAATTAGGGTTTAAGGTGTAACCCTAGTAGCCAATAGTATAAATAGACCCTTTGGGTGGAGGAAATCGGCACTCTTGCATCTCAAGAAACCCTAGGGCCGATTTTCTCATCCTCCTCTCTCTCTATTATCATCCTCTTGCTAGTTGGTGTTTGTAAGCCATTAGAGGAGTGACAATTGTGACTCTAAGCTCCAAGGACAAGAAGATTCAAGCAAGCAACTCAAGGTAATCCTTCAGATCTGTTTTCATATGTTATGAGTTGAATGTTTTCATTAGATCTATCAACACTACTAGAAAAAAGGCCTTTTACGACGCTCATTGCGCGTCGTAAAACGCTCAGACGACGCGCAAATGCGTGTCAAGGAAGGCCCTGTCATAAAGAGAGATGACGCGCTTTTGCGCGTCGTCTATAGACGACGCGCATTTACGACGCGCATTTACGACGCGCGGTTATGACACGCATTGCGTATCAAGGAAGGCCCTGTCATAAAGGAAGATGACACGCATTCGCGTGTCGTAACCTTACGACGCGCGCGTTAATGACACGCAATGCGTATCAAGAAAGCCCCTGTCAAGAAAGGCCATGTCATAAATGAAGATGACACACATTTTTGCGTATCGTAAACTTAAATGTTTAAAAAAAAATATTATTAATAGATTTACTTATTTTCAAATTAAATTTGTATTTAATGTTTCATAATAGAAATTAAAATATAATATACAAAAAATAGAATACAGTGCATCAATTTAATGTCATACAAATAATCATTCCATTGAAAGAGGTTTTCCTAACTATATAACCTAATACTACATTGTTATTAAGGAACACCTTCTTCTTTCTACTTCTTATTGTTATGTTTCTGTTTCCGCATGATACCTATTTTCATTGTCAACACATTAGTATTCAGAAAGGCTTCAAGCATCATCAATCTATGTTATAAAATATTAAAATTTAATACACATGTAGTAACATACATTTTTCCAAGAATCCAAAGTTCAATATAACCAATTAATGAATAACTTGAAATACGGTCTGGGGTTGAATGATGTACATCATGAACCAACACAACACAACAGATATGATAGTTACCTTGAATTGCAAAGTGCTGTTAATGGCATCACTTATAAGCTCCCGGTTGGACCCATATCATGAACCAACACAACAAGTGCCTGATGAGACAACACACATTTTATAAAATCAAGAATTTCCCTATGTACGTTGTGTTTCTTGCATTCAGCCTTAATGTATATGCATTTGTTATCAATTAAAATCAAGAATTTCCCTATGTACCACAATCAATATCTTGAGAGTTATAGAATTTCATGTCAATTTTGGTGAAATTTTGAAATGGATAAACAAGCTTTTCAATCTATCACTATACAGTTTTTGATCAACCAATTCATAATACAATAAAAATAGTACCAAAGATTGATTAATTTAATCAAGTCTTTAAAAAATGGTGCAACACTTACTGTTCATGAAAGCAAGGAATGAAGAGCATGCCCAAATTCATGGAAAAGGGTATCCACATCAGAGTGGTTAAGTCTCACGATTGATGAATTATGGGGCTTTGAGAAGTTGCAAACAACGACAATCACCTTCACAATAATAATCAACAAAAACATTTCATCACTTTTTTTCTATTCTTGGTAATGGAATACAATAATAATTCCTGCAATTTGCCCTTGATGAACAAAACAAAATATACTGTAATAACAACTTACTGGCAACTGGTATTCTGTTTTGGAAATTGTACGCCCTCCTCTTTTGGCAAAATGAGCACAACCAGGATACTTCCCCTGTCTACAATTTAAATCAAGGTATATATACCCCAAATCCCCCTGAAATGCATTTAATAACAAAACAAACAACAATTAATTATATTTTTGGTCCCCTAATTTTTGCAATTTTGGTCTTATTTGAAGTTTTTGGTATCTGTTTCAAGAAAATGACTATATTTTTAGGGCCAAAGTTGAAAACAATCAGGTATTACTTGGAACAAGGATCAAAAAAGTTATAAGAACCTCAAAGGATGACCAAAACTGCAAGAGAAAACTTTTGGGACCAAATTGAAAAAATAAGCCATATTCAGAGACCAAACATTTAATTTACTCGATAAAACAAAATTGAGAATATTCATAGAAATGGATATGTACCTCATCAGGATGATGAAGGGCAACTGGTATTCTGTTTTGGAAACTTTTGGGAGCCTTTTTGACATTTTTACCCTTCAACTGGTTGTTTTTTTCTTGCCCACCACAATGTCTTCCATGAAATTACTAGCTTCCACATTGAGAACAAAAAGTTCACGTGTCTGCAAAGACCAAATGAGATTAAATGTACATCCAACAATGTCTTCCATTAAATAGTTGTGTTAATATTACCTCAACTAATGCAGCCAAGCTTACACCACACTGGACCCAGAAGAAAATAATTGATGCAATAAGCTCTCCAATGTACTACAAAACAGCTAAATTCAATCACCTTGATGTATAATAACCTCATAAACAGCTACTTCTAGTTATTCACAAAAAAAAAAAAAAGTCTAGATAGCTCAGTTTTGTCCCTCAATGACACAATCAATATCAATCTGTATTATAAGCTAGTGAGAGGATTAAAGATAAACTGAAAAAAAAAACCTTTGATCTGGAGTTGTATTGTAGTTTTTTAGAAAGGTTGTCAAGTACAGCAGCAACCAGCTCCCTGAAGTAAAGTGATTGCAATAAGTATAAAGGCTTTGGTTGGTCGGCAAATAAGTACAAGAATAGTACCTCTGGGAGGAATCAATAGCAGCAATAACACAGATCATAAAAACAGCTTGCATGAAATTTAAAAGGTCAACAGAAGCATACATATCCCCACCAAAGAAAAATCAGTCCAAAAACTTGATAACTATTACACATCTTCTACACAAATTTGCCTTTGTAGTGCCTCACTAAAAATTAAATCAGTCAGATAAGAAAAAAGAACATGTGGTGAATATTTTTCACAAGAAATGACGTTCAATAAAAGTTAAAAGGATTTAAATACCTCCAACTCAATTTTCTCACTATGCAAGGCAAGATACAAAAGGGTTACAATGATGGTTTCCATGATAGGGCGTGGTTGATGACCAGCAGCTAAAACCTCATTGGCTTTAACGACCTTATCCTTAAATAACACCACCAATTTTACACTAAAATTTGACCTGGAAAATGGAGAAACATAATCAGGCCACATATAGCAGTCAGTACCTTAGTTGGCTGAAGCTTAACATCAGAAAGCCTATCAACCATGTTGTCCAGTGATATAACCTGCAATACCACATATCAATGAAAAAATTAGACAAAAGAAATATCTATTGTTACTATATATTTACAGGAGAGTACCATATCATAAAACCCTTGACAATAGACCAAAACCCTACCCGCTTCAAGGTTCAAGACCATTCAACCACAGCTTAGACATTAAATAACAAATAAATTGTGAATAAAATCTCAAATGTGGATATTTTACCTGATAACCGGATGAAGACGCAATGATAATAGTTGACATGAAGTTGGATTTCAGACCATCGATATGCTGAAACAGTGAAAAAGGAAATATTAAGCGGCTATGGAAGGGATAGAGGAGAGAGAATGAAGAAGATTTTGCGTTTTTGCTTTGTGATTATGCGAATATTTTATGGATTGAGCACCACCTGTAAGAAAATTAGGCGGGATTTTGCAAATTAGTTCCATGAACCAAGAGCTGGATTAAGAGGGGAAGAAGCAGAGGGATAGAGATGATGAATTCGAGATTGAGATGATGAATTCGAGAGATGGAGATGAAGAAGCCCTTTTTCTCCTCACATTGTTTTCTAATTTCACTACTAGAAAACCGCCCGATGCTTAGGGCAGGGAGGGATAGAGATGATGAATTCGAGATGGAGATGAATTCGAGAGGTGGTGCTCATTGTTTGCGTTTTTTCTCCTCACACTGTTGGCGAATATTCTCAATAACAGCAGAGAGATGAAGAAGGTGAAATTACAGCAACAATGAAGTAGATGAATGGAAATCAGAAGCCTTTTTTCTTGATTGAGATGATGAAGTCGAGAGATGGAGATGAAATCGTAACCTTCGATCTTTGATTGAGAAGTTGCACAAAAGTGTGAGGAGAATGAAAGATGCGTGAAAATGCTTAGGGCAGGGAGGGTAGCGGGCTTTTCTAATTTTTTGGCTTTTCTTTTCCCGCTTGTAACTAAGGAACGCGCGTTCATTAAAATTATAAAGCGACACATATAGAGGGCGCGCATTTAAGGTACAGCGCCCTCCGTGTTTTTAATTTTTTTTCTTTTGACACTAATTTAAAGGCACGCAATAATGCGTGACCTAAATCCTTAAATTTTCTGAAGAGATGACACTCTTTTAATGTCACTCTCGTTTGCGTAACATAAATTAATGAGTGTCGTAATTTGCGCGTCGTAAAAGGCCTTTTTTCTAGTAGTGCAATCAAAGTCTTGGATACATTGCATGTTCAATTAGAGAAACCTAGATCCAAGCATTAAGGTTTGTATGTGCACATAGGAATGTTCTTATGTCATAAACCCAACACTTTAGTCTTAAGGATCTACCCTAAGAATCAGCTATTCCTCGTTTATTTATTCTTAAGGATCATCCTAAGGAATCGGCACGAAGTCCATCGTTACTAAGGCTTATTGATTATAAATGGCGAACACATAGTCCAAAACATCTGGTAAACACTTAGTTCAAAAGTAACTAGTAAACACACTTAGTTCAATATACCTAGTGAACACACTCAGTTCAAAGCTAGATACCTAGTGAACACACTCAGTTCAAAATACCTAGTGAACACACTTAGTTCAAAAATACCTAATGAGCACCTAGTTCAAAAACAACTACAGGTTACAAGCCTACTAGCGTTCCACTGGAATGTCTAGTATTGTCCATGGTCGTCATCTAGACTCCACTAGATGACTGGATCACTGTCAACATTGATGTCTTCCATCGTGTTATCACCCAACAACTATTTCATCTACCCATGTTTTACCCAACACATTTTGTAGATATAAAATACATATACAGTTTAAATCATTTAAAATATGTATAAAAATCTTTTACCCAGCATAGGCAACAAGTAATCAGACAATATGCACACATAGCATGTAATTTATATTAAAATACTTCATATCTATGTGTAAGATGAAAGGGACTATGCACTCACCTGATTAGGTGGTGACTCAGCACTCGGACAACGCTTCGTTACTCTCAAAACAATTTTCCTTTGGTAAAACAGCGGATTTTAAAGAAAACCGGGCTTTGCTCGGAGCAGCGTTTCGAAACCGAAAGACCCTTTTTCTCGGGACTTCGGGAGCCTCAGGGCTTCCCTCGGGTGCTAGGGGTTCACCTAGACCTTAGGGAGGGTTCAAAACCCTAGAGAGAGAAAGCTTTTAGAGAGAGAATGAGAAATGCGGTGAAAAATCTAGAGACCCTCGCATCTATTTAAAGCCTCAACAGCCTCGGTTATGTTGGGCGTAGACCTCGGCTACGCAGGGCATAGTCATCGGATATGGATGCCAGCTCGCAGCCAGCTGTCTCCCATCTTCGTCGGATGGATAAGGCGCGAAGGTACGTTGGGTGTACCAATTTCAGACGCGGGGCGTAGCGAAGGGAGGCGTGTCCGAATCCGAAGCGTCCTTTGATCAGCGATGGACGGCCCACAACGCGCCACGTCACCAAGTTCTTATCAGGCTTCGCAAATTGCACACTCAACTTTAAAAATTCGTAACTTTTGCGTACGGTCTCCGTTTTCGACGTTCTTTATTTCCATGCGAGGGTGGGAACGTACTCTATAACTTTATTTTAGACTCCGTCGGCTAATTCTGACTCGATTTTAAACTTTATATTATTAACAGGCTGGGACAGGATTGGTCCGTTAAATCATCATAACTTCTTCATTCAACGTCCGTTTTCGCCCATCTTTTTCTCGTTACGCTACTCTTAACGAGATCTTCGATTCTCCTTTAGGTCGTGTCGGCTAAAAATCACTCAATCTAATATTCGAATTTCGGGTTGTACACCGCTAATCCGAAACCTCGAAAAATCTTAACTTCTTCATACGAAGTCAGATTTAGGCGTTCTTTTTATCGTTGTTCTTATTTTAACATACTCTACGATTTTCGTTTATATCGCTAAGGCTAAAACTCGCTCTATCGGAAATTCACTATTTACGCTTCCTGGTGCCGTGCCGGTTCCGTCGCGAAACTTCGACGGGTCAGAACTTCTTCGTTATAACTCGGATTTCGGCGTTGTTTATATGTACGGAAACGTTGTGAAATATTCTACAACTTGGTTAAGATTAATTATTTTAAATAATCTTTTGCTGAAAATTCATTTTCGACACTTATTGCCTCTAAATTGACTAGCCCGGGTCTACGGGCGTTACAATTATCTCCCCCTTAGGATGATTACCTCCCGGAATCATCAACGAAACAGGGCTCGTATAATGACTCCATACGTCATCTCTTCATCCTAGGTAATAATTATAACTTCTATATTCCTTCAAGTCTATCTCTTAGACTTATTGACTGTAAGCAATACTCGATTGTGCACCTACTTTCTATCTCAGGTTAGACTCCAAATTATGACCTACCATCATGTGATGCACGTTTAGACTCAGGTCTCTTAGAGTTAAATTCCAAAACATACTATACCTTCCTTCATGTTCTAATGTGAGAAAATCACATTTTAAAAGGTAGCATTTCTAGCTACAGGCAACTTTTCGTGATACCTCTACTGTTCGCTTTTTATTCCAATCTTTCGTCTTAAGTCAGATGCTACATTGAACTTGGTTCTCTGAACCACACAACATACTCATCGTAGTCGGAATCGATTCTATATGACCACTAGGTTCGGAATATCAACAATCTTTTTAGTCAATACCGAAACGATGGTAATGACATACTTGAATAAAACGGAATCAGTTACTAGCTTCTTGGTAACCTTGTGACTTTCCCTGATCCAAGCATGAGTCCTGTGCTTCTGGAAGTATATGCATCTACTACCTTTCACATCTACTCATACTCGTCACAAGTATTGTCTCGCAGTTTTCCAAGTCACCATATAGGAAAATCACATAACAGTTTAACACATCAGATAACAAAACCAAGGCTTTATTATTTCTTGAAACTATTACATAGGTGTTCAAGTTCACCCTAGACTATGCCTCTAATAGGCTACATCATACGATACTATGGCTACTACATAACTTGATCTTCGAATATGAAGTCTTCATCCTTGATTCCTCGCGTGGTTTTCTGCTTCGTCGAGGATCATGTGAAATGCCCTTGGCCTTGGTGGCGTGTTTGGCCTTGCTGCTTCATTCTTCTTTGGGCAATTCTTTGAAAGATTCCCCCCTTCTTTACATTCATAACACAACCTCTTGTTGGATGTACACTCATTGGCGTAATGCCCAGACTTTCCACACTTGAAACATGTCACCTCTTTGCCGCATTTTCCAAAGTGTTTCTTCTTGCATTCATCACACCATCTTGCTTCACCTCCTCCTCCAGGACTTGAGAATTTTCTCTCCTTGTTGGACCTTGAAGATCCTTCAAACTTCCGCTTCTCTCCTGCCTTATCTTTTTCTAGACCCTTTTCCCTTATCTGGGTCTCTACGTTCTTAGCTGCCCTAACAACTGTTTTCAAGGTAGTTGCCATTTTGACCATTGAGCCAAAGTCTATGGGCATTCCGTTAGCAAACCTATCGATCTTTGAGAGTTTAGTAGGAACAAAGTAGGGAAATACCTTCATCCTCTCGGTGAATGCAGTGGCGTACTCATCAACACTCATCTTCCCTTTCTTCAGGTTCTGAAACTCGTTGTTCAGGTCTATCAGATCTATCTCCGAGCAGTACTGCATTTTCAACTGTTCCATAAACTCTTCCCATGACATCCTTAAGGCTTCTCCTCGTGGCATCGTATCTGCTAATAGCTTCCACCAGCTCATGACTGCATTTTTCAGTTGTCTTACAGCGAAGACGGTCTTCTATTTCTCGCTACAGCTGCAGCTCTCAAACACCATTTCCATCTCAGAGATCCAATCCATAATATCAACCGGTTTCGGGCTTCCTGAGAGACTTGGTGGTTTCGCACCCAAGAAATTCTTGTACAATCGCCCATTCTTGTCGTTTCTCCTCTCCGGGCCATCCCTTCATTCACCTTCAGTCCCCACTTGACTCACTTGGCGGCTGTAGTTCATTTCCTCCGATTGCTCGGGAATCAGCTCGGGTTGCTCAGCAGGCATAATAGGTACGCCCCTATTCAACATCCGCCTCATTTCTTCCCTTTTTTCAGCCAACATAGTCCGAATCATGGCTTGTACTCCAGCCATGGTGATTGGCTCGGGTACATCTTCTACTACAACAGGTATTTGCTGAATCACCAGGGGTTGATTCCTATTCCCATTTGTATTCCTAGCTCCACTGCGGGTTCTTGCCATTTTGATCTATACACCGAATAAGGTGAATCTAGATCTTAATTTAGGATTGATGTCTTAAATCATCCTTATCACTCCGAAATGTTTATATGCTAGTTCTAATATCGTAGTTAAATGCTTAGAATCCTAAACACATAGGGTTTCCAGATCCGGTCGGCAATTAACCATAGATCCGATCAACCTATAGCAAAAAGCATAACAAATCATTTAGCACATAAAAGCAATTTAGGCATCATTCCTAAAATAAGCTAGTGCTTACACCTCACAATCATCGCTTATCATTCTAAGCTTAAGTCTAGAAATAAATCCATATTCCTAGTTCACTTAAACTAATGCTCTGATACAAACTGTGACATCCTCATTTTCACGGCCATAAAAGACCGATTTTGTTTATGCTTTATAAAAATCAGAGTACTTCTTTTCATAAAAATGTTGCGGAATTTGTTCCCAGAAAAATACGATAAATACGTTATCAAAACATTTTCGAAGGAACGTATTTTATTCATTTTAAAACGTTTGGGATGTCATTGTCAATCAGGAACATAAGAATAAACGGAATTTACATTTATTTACACTAGTGATCTACATCTCTTTAATCTATTAGTGTAATGTCACTTCATATCGACACCTGTGATATAAATAAACTGAGTGGGTCAGGTTGGGAAACCTGGTGAGTACATAGGGTTTTCAACCCACAATAATATAATTATTATGTTTAGACAATCAAACAATCAACCCAATTACCCATCCTCATTATCTTCTTTAGTCTTAAGGATCTACCCTAAGAATCAGCTATTCCTCGTTTATTTATTCCTAAGGATCATCCTAAGGAATCGGCACAAAGTCCATCGTTACCAAGGCTTATAGATCATAACTGGTGAACACATAGTCCAAAACATCTGGTAAACACTTAGTTCAAAAGTAACTAGTGAACACACTTAGTTCAAAATACCTAGTGAACACACTCAGTTCAAAGATACCTAGTGAACACACTCAGTTCAAAATACCTAGTGAACACACTCAGTTCAAAAATACCTAATGAGCACCTAGTTCAAAAACACCTACAAGTTACGAGCCTGCTAGCGTACTACTGGAATGTCTAGTATCGTCCATGGTCGTCATCTATACTCCACTAGATGACTGGATCACTGTCAACATTGATGTCTTCCATCGTGTTATCATACAACAGCTATTTCATCTACCCATATTTTACCCAACACATTTTGTAGATATAAAATACATATATACAGTTTAAATCAGTTAAAATATGTATAAAAATCTTTCACCCAGCATAGGCAACAAGTATTCAGACAATATGCACACATAGCATGTAATTTATATTAAAATACTTCATATATATGTGTAAGATGAAAGGGACTATGTACTCACCTGATTATGTGGTGACTCAGCACTCGGACAGCGCTTCGTTACTCTCCAAACAATTTTCCTTTAGTAAAACAGCGGATTTTAAGGAAAATCGGGCTTTGCTCGGAGCAGCGTTTCGAAACCGAAAGACCCTTTATCTCGGGACTTCGGGAGCCTCGGGGCTTCCCTCGGGGGCTAGGGGTTCACCTAGACCTTAGGGACGGTTCAAAACCCTAGAGAGAGAAAGATTTTAGAGAAAGAATGAGAAATGGTGTGAAAAATCCGGAGACCCTCGCATCTATATATAGCCTCAGCAGCCTCGGTTATGTTGGGCGTAGACCTCGGCTACACGGGGCGTAGTCATCGGATATGGATGCCAGCTCGCAGCCAGCTGTCTCGCATCTTCGTCGGATGGATAAGGAACGAAGGTCCGTTGGGCGTACCAATCTTGGACGCGGGGCGTAGCAAAGGGAGGCGTGTCCGAATCCGAAGCGTCCTTTGATCAGCGATGGACGGCCCACAACGCGCCACGTCACCAAGTTCTTATCAGGCTTCGCAAATTGCACACTCAACTTTAAAAATTCGTAACTTTTGCGTACGTTCTCCGTTTTTGACGTTCTTTATATCCACACGAAGCTGGAAACGTACTCTACAACTTTCGTTTAGACTCCGTCGGCTAATTTTGAATCGATTTTAAATTTTATATTATTAACAGGCCGGGAAAGGATTGGTCCGTTAAATCCTCATAACTTCTTCATCCGACGTCTGTTTGTGACAACCCTATATTTTCCAAAAGCATTGTAACACTCGAAAGCCAAATACAATGAAATTAACCTCGAAAATAAAGTGTTCAAGTATCTAAGTTGGTATGCATCAAATATTAGATATCATGCCAAGGTTTCCAAAAACATAAAGAACGCTCAAAACCGGGTTATATTGAAGAAATTATAACCACTCGTATATTTACGACACGACGTTAAAACATTATTTGACGTAAAAAGTAAAATCTCAATAAAATACATTCTAGCCTTAAGTATCTAAACAAAAGTCGTAGATCTCGTTGAAAGGTGAGCGTGCATAAAAAGATCGCCCAAATTGGACCTCGTATGAAGAAGTTACGAATTTTCAAAGTTTCGTAACAGTGGTAGAGGGCTAAAAAATCGGATTGAAGATCGAGTGTTAATTAGCTATCGCCACCTAAACGGAAGTTGAAGATCTCCTCAGTAGTAATAAAACGATAAAAAGACAAACGAAAACCAACGTCGAATAAAGAACCTATGAATTTTTAACGAACTTTAGGAGGCCCGGCCTATTAAAAGTATATCATTAAAAATAAAGTCAAACCTAGCCGACAGAGTCTAAATGAAAGTTGTAGAGCATAATCTCACATACGCGTGGATATAAAGAACACGAAAAACGGAGCTCGTACGCGAAAGTTACGGAATTTAGAAGAGGACAGGCCGGATTACGCCCCGCGTTCTCTGGGAGTACGCCCCGCGTACTAGACCCAGAGTCGAGTCCCATCGGCCCGCCCCCTCTACGCTTAGCTAGCCAGGAGTCGTAAGCCATGACGCCATATTACGCCCAGCGTAACGAGGTACGCGCTGCGTACGTGAGTACGCCCCGCGTACTCACTCCTCCAGCACTATAAATAGAGAGGTTGAGCTTCGAGTTTTGGCACACTTTCACAATTCCTCAGCCATTCTCCCAGCTCCAGAGACCATTCCCTCACCTCGGTTTCCGCACTCGATCCCCCGACGAAAGATCTACGCTGCAGAGATTCCCGAGAGCCCGAAGTCGCAACTTTCCGCGGTCGAAACTCTGCTCAACTCTAGCCTCTCTCTTCGAACCTAACGAGTGAGTTCATACCCCTACTTTTCAATTCTTTTCACGCTTTAGGGGGGGGGGGGAATACAAGTACATTACAAGCCAACGTATCATTTCATAAACATAATTATAACATCGTTCTTATAGGGTTTTGATACAAAAATAACGTTATGTTTAAAGGGCTATTATATCACCAAGTTGTTCTTACTAAATGGAAACATACTTTTGAGAAACTATAATGAGTGTAGTATTCAAGTGATTCATACATTTTACATATACATCTCGACAAATGAAATGCTTTCAAAAGAAGTAAAGTCTTTATTATCGTAAATCTATTTATACCAAGTAATGTGAGACATTTAAACTTCAACGTACTCGTATGTATGCATTTCAAGTCCTGTATTATATACCATAATCTCTTGGAGAGAAAGCGTGATACATGTGTATAGATCTATACGGGATTGACAACCCCGCACCTAAACTATTAGCTATAGTTAGACCGGCAGGTCTGGGGTGACAAATGTCATAACACTACAACACCTGAAGAATGTTGTTACAGGTCGTCGGTGTCAATAGTATGGTTATAAAACTCACATAAAAGTATAAAAACAAGTTTGATTTATGAGATTCATATATGCATTTCAGTTTTCCATTTTATTGTTAACACAAATTTTATCATTACTATTCAAGTATGGAAAACACTAATGCACTCCAACACTGGAAACTTTTCAAAATCATTTATAGAAAATATTGGATTTTCTAAAAACCTCGTTCATCGATTTACTATCAAAAAGGACATACTTTTCAATGCAAAACTCTTATGAACTCACCAACTTAATTGTTGACACTTTTTCGAAACCACTTGTATTTCTCAGGGAATCAGTAATACAGGTAATCATCAGCTTTTGGAGAAGGGAACACTAAGGATGTTTTATTATTGAACATTTATCATCATATTGTAATATTCTTTTGCTAATATGTATAACGCAACAACATACGTTTTCATTATATATATATATATATATATATATATATATATATATATATATATATATATATATATATATATATATATGATGGTTGTGTTACTTTCTTTACAATATTCAATGGTTGTGATACTACGTGAAGTCATCCACCCCCGAATGTTTCCGCCATTCTGGTTTGGGGGTGTCACACTGTTTTGGCCCATCTTTTTCTCTTTATGCTACTCTTAACGAGATCTTCGATTCTCTTTTAGGTCGTGTCGGCTAAAAATCATTCAATCTAATATTCAAATTTCGGGTTGTACACCGCTAATCCGAAACTTCGAAAAATCTTAACTTCTTCATACGAAGTCAGATTTGGGCGTTCTTTTTATCGATGTTATTAGTTTAACATACTCTACGATTTTCGTTTATATCGCTAAGGCTAGAACTCGCTCTATCGTAAATTCACTATTTACACTTCTCGGTGTCGTGTCGGTTCCGTCGCGAAACTTCGACGGGTCATAACTTCTTCGTTGTAACTCGGATTTCGGCGTTCTTTATATGTACGGAAACCTTGTGACATATTATACAACTTGGTTAAGATTATTTATTCTAAATAATCTTTTGCCGAAAATTTGTTTTCGACACTTATTGCCTCTAAATTGACTATCCCGGGCCTACGGGCGTTACACTGCTGTCGCTGCAGCCAGTTTGGCTGTAACTGCTGCAGGGGTTAGAGGAGGAGCCGGCAGGGCTTTCCAGTACGGGGACTTCAACAATACGAATCCCCTGACATTTGATGGTACACAGGATGCTATTCGGGCTATGACGTGGTTATCTGACGTGGAGGGATGTTTCTTCACGTGTTCATGCCCTGCTGACCAGAAGGTCAGGTGTGCCCTGAACCTGCTGAGGCTTGGGGAGAAGGACTGGTGGAGGCTGAAGACTGGGTTGTATACCAATGATCATAGGGTTGTTATTACCTGAGAGCAGTTTTGGGATATGTTTCGCACCCGCTACGTTCCGCCAGTGGAACGGGAGTGGCTTGCTCAGGAGTTTTTGACTTTGAGACAAGATGGGGAGTCAGTGATGGAGATAACACGAATGTTCACGGAGAGGGCTATGTTTTGCTCTGAGTTTGCGTCGGAGAAATCTCAGATGACCCGTTATCTGAGTATGCTTAAGATAGATATACGACAGTTTCTGGCTACACAGCGTTGCGATACCCTTCTTGATCTTCAGGAAGCCGCACGGCGGCATGAGTTGGGGTTAGAGCTGCAGCTGAAGGAGCAGCGTCAGGCACCGACACAATCTTATCCGGCGCCTAAGCGGTCTAAAACCGTTGATACACGGCCCGGGGGTCATCAGATTCGTACTTGTGGAAAGTGTGGCAAGGCTCATTAAGGGGTTTGTCGAGTAGCAGGTGGGTGCCACAAATGTAACAAGGAGGGGCATTATTCCAGGGACTGTCGTCAGTCCGCCCCTCCAGCAGATATGAGGATTTTTTTCCATTGTCATCAGATTGGTCATGTGAAGACCAACTGTCCGCAGCTCGCCACCAAGCCGGCGCAGGGTTCCGCGCCAGCTACTGTGAGGATTGGAGATGGGAGGCCAGTCAATATGGAACCTCCGATGGCTCAGGGTCGTGCTTTCCAACTCACAGTCGAGGAGGCCAAGGCAGCACCGGATGTGGTTGCTGGTATGTTTCTATTCTCCATCTCAGTTATTGTATTTGTACTATGCTTATTGGTTGTACCTATGATCAGGTACGTTTTTAGTAAATTCTTTGCCTGATTTGGTTTTATTTTACTCGGGGGTGAGTTGGTCGTTTGTATCTCAGACCTTCTCTAGAGGGTACAGTGTGCCGATAGATGATCTTGAGTGTCCATCGCGAGTTTCGATCGCCAATGAGCACGGGGTTTCTGCTTCTTCGGTCTATCGAGGATGCGAGTTGGATATTTTCGGGGTGTCTTTCCCGATAGATTTGATTCCTATCCCCATGGCGGATGTATGCGTGATTGTAGGAATGGATTGGCTTAGCCGTTTTGGCGCCATGATCGACTGTGAGGTACAGTGGGTAGTTGCTCGAACTCAAAGTGGGGGAGAATTGGTAGTATATGGTGAAGGCACCAGGTCGAGATCAGGGTTTTGTTTGGCGGCCAGGGCTCGACAGTATATTCAGCACGGGTGTGCCAGTTATTTGGCATATGTGGTAGATACACGGGTTAGAGAGTAGCTCTCAGTTTCAGAGGTCCCTGTGGTTAGAGAGTTTGCTGATGTGTTTCCGGAGGAGTTACCCGGAGTGCCTCCGGTGAGGCAGGTGCGGCCCCAATTGCAAAGGCGTCGTATCGTTTGGCACCGCCAGAGATGCAGGAGCTATCATCTCAGCTGCAGGAACTGTTGGGTAAGCAGTTTATTCGTCCAAGTAGCTCACCCTGGGGAGCACCAATCCTCTTCGTCAGGAAGAAGGATGGTTCGCACAGGATGTGCATTGACTACAGGGAGCTGAATAAGTTAACGATGAAGAACCGTTATCCGCTCCCGAGGATAGATGATCTTTTCGACCACTTGGAGGGTGCATCTTGGTTTTCCAAGATCCATTTGAGATCAGGATACCACCAGGTCAGGGTGAGGGAGGAATACATCGAGAAGACCGCGTTCCGGACTCGTTATGTTCATTACGACTTTGTGGCGATGCGGTTTGGACTCACCAACGCACCAGCAGTATTCATGGATCTGATGAACCGAGTCTGCAAACCAATGCTCGATCACTCGTTCATTGTGTTTATAGATGATATCTTGGTGTATTCTAAGACCCGGGAGCAGCATGAGGAGCACCTCGGGGAGCTGTTGGAGGTGCTGCGACGAGAACGACTTTATGCCAAGTTCTCGAAGTGTGAGTTCTGGTTGCGAGAGGTTCAGTTCCTCGGTCATCTTATTAACCAGGATGGGATTTTGGTCGATCCAGCCAAGGTGGAGGCGGTTATGCAGTGGGAGACTCTGAGATCACCCTCGGACATCAGGATTTTTTTGGGATTAGTAGGGTATTATCAGAGATTCATTCGTGATTTCTCCAAGGTTTTCGTACCCCTCACTCGTCTAACGAGGAAGGGAGTGGATTTCTGGTGGGGCCCGGAGCAGCAGAGGGCATTTGAGACCCTCTGGCAGGGGTTATGCGAGGCGCCAGTGTTGACACACCCCGAGGGAGTGGAGGATTTCGTGGTATATTGTGATGCATCCATCACAGGCTTAGGTGCAGTCCTCATGTAAAGGGGCGAGTGATAGCTTATGCATCCCGGCAGTTGAAATGAGATACCCCACGCACGATCTTGAGCTAGGAGCAGTGGTCTTCGCTCTCAAGATTTGGAGGCACTATCTGTACGGGGTCCGTTGTACCATATACACGGATCACAAGAGTGTGAGGCACATAATGGATCAGCCGAACTTGAATATGAGACAACGCAGGTGGCTGGCTGTAGTCAAGGACTATGATTGCGAGATCGTTCACCATCCTGGTAAAGCGAATGTGGTTGCGGACGCTCTAAGCCGCAAGTCAGCTGGGTCTTCTACGCCATCCAGATGTATGAGGATAGCGGTGGATTATTCGCTGGTGGGTTTGGTTAGAGATGCTCAGATCGAGGGTATGAAACCAGAGAACTGGAAATTGGAAAGGATTAAGGGTGAAAGCGCCCGGTTTGTTCAGTATAGCCACGGGCTATTGACCCGATATGGTCGGGTTTGGGTTCCGATGACTAGAGGAGTTAGGCAGACAGTGATGGAGGAGGATCATAAGTCGCGTTTTTCTATTCACCCGGGGGCTACCAAGATGTACCGTGATTTGAGTTTGAGTTATTCGTGGCCTGGTATGAAGCGAGATATCGCTTGGTACGTTGAGAGGTGCTTGACCTGCAGAATGGTCAAGGCCGAGCACCAGAGGCCGCACGGTAAGCTGCAACCTCTGGAGATTCCCATGTGGAAATGGGAACGGATCGCGATGGATTTCATCACGAAATTGCCAAGAACGGCAAATGGATTCGACGCTATATGGGTCATCGTGGATCGATTGACCAAGAGTGCCCATTTCCTAGCTATATGGGACAGTTCGTTGGCAGAGAAGTTGGCCAACCTATACGTCCGCAAGATTGTATCTCGCCATGGGGTTCCAGCTTCCATAGATTCCCATCGAGATGTCCGATTTACTTCCCGTTTTTTGACAGAAGTTCCACGAGGAACTAGGTACGAGGATGCATTTCAGTACAGCGTTCCGTCCGCAGACGGATGGGCAGAGTGAGCGGACCATTCAGACCCTCGAAGATATGTTGAGGGTGTGCGTCATTGATTTCGGTGGGAGTTGGGATTCACACCTACCGCTTGCAAAGTTCGCCTACAACAACAGCTATCATTCTAGTATTGGTGCCCTGCCTTTCGAGCTGTTGTATGCGCGGAAGTGTAGGACCCCAGTCTGTTGGGGCGAGGTTGGGCACAGGTGATGGGTCGGACAGAGGTAGTTCTACAAACTACCAAGATGATACATGTAACGCTCCGATCCTCAGGTATTAATTAATTAAGAATTTCTGGTTAAGCTCTACTCGACGAGTTGGTCGACCTACTCGTCGAGTAGCAGCGGGGTGAGAACGCGTGGTTAGTGACCTACTCGGCGAGTCTACTATTGGGACCCGGCGAGTAGGAGCTGGCAAATGAAACCCTAAATCCCGGGGTTCGCACCCCTATTTAAAGGAGCCTCAGCCTCCTTTGGGACTCCTTACAGTCTTTGAGAACCCTTGGAAACCCTAATTCGTGTGTGGGTGCCTTGGTGTGGGTTTGAAGCTTGGAAAAGAGGATCTTGAAGGATGGAAGCTAAGAGTGCAAAGGAAATTGAAGCAAGAAAGGAGTGGGAAGCAGGTTTTGCCTCAGCTAGCATCGTTTGAAGGTATCAAAGTACCATTCTTAGTTCCTTTTCATCCATTTTGGTTGATTCTAGGGCTTTTTATGGATTTTCAGGTTGGGATGTTGAGCTATGGGCTAGATCTGAAGTTGTAACTTCAGATCTGGACCCTCCTTGGATGCTAGAGTCATAAAGTTGTTGTATTGGTTGTGGTTGGAGTCCCTTTTGGACTAGAAGCTCCATTAAGAACTTAAAATAGACATTTGGAGCCTTTATAACCATGCATGCACGTAAAGTTTGCAACTTTACGTGGTAAGTATGCTCTAGGAGCTTGGATCTGTGATTTGAAGCCGCTGCATGGCTCAAACAAGTCTGTATGGAAAGAGGACTGGATGGAATCGGCGAGTCTCAAGGATGACTCGGCGAGTCACATGAAGATAGTCATTGAACTCGGAGAGTTGGATGAACAACTCGACGAGTCCGATGAAGATCACCATAAAACTCGATGAGTTGAAGAACAACTCGGCGAGTCGGATGGCTTTTCCCTTGGATAGGCATGTGTATGTACCCTTCGAGTTGCAAGGAGGAAACTCGACGGGTGGCCCGTAAGGATTGATCGGGATTCGAAGGGACTCGACGAGTCACTCCGATGACTCGGCGAGTTGGAATGTGCTCCACGGACTCGGCGAGTGTCCGAGTGCACTCGGCGAGTTGAGGTCAACATGCACTGTTGACCTTGACTGAGGACTCTGACCTTGATCACGAACTACTAAGAGATTATGGGGTGTCTCATAAGAGTAAGAACTTATGAGTATATTGTGCCATGGTTATAGGTGGTGGTGCCGGTGTCAAGTGATCCGATAGTTGGAGTTTGCATTTCAATCGACATCTGCGAGGTGAGTTATCCTCACTATATCGATAGGGTCTACGGCGCCAACACCGGCCCTTTATGACTTACATCTTGGTTTAGGATGGTTGCTCTTTGTTGCCATGCTAGATTTCATCCTGGTTTAGGATGGGTGTTTTGTTATTGCTTTGTTAGAATTCATCCTGTTTAGGATGGTTGTTATACTAGAGATCGGTTGGATCTCTTGTTATGGTATGCTACATATGATTCTGATCTGTTAGATCAGAATCAGGATAGATAGTATGTTATACTTTTATAATCCGTAAGGATTGATATGTTAGTGACCTGTTAGGTCGATACCCTAGTTACGAGTGAAACTCTATGATTGATGGTCAATGAGATAGATATGTTTGCTATGTGTATATGCCAGTATATGATAGTTTGCGTACATGGTTAGTTGCTTGTTGGTTGGGTTGAGGCGGTCCTGCTTTGTGCTGAAAACCAACACACCCTCTGAGCGGCCTAGGGAGACTGTAGGCCCATGCGGCGGACCAGTCATGCCGAAGGCTCGGGATAGATTCAGATAGACTGTAGGCCCAGTAGGGCGGACCAGTACGACCAATGGCCCAGTATGTATGTTGTTTGATTGATCGTTGTGACTGTGGTTTTTGTAACATCCGGATTCCCAGGTATAATATTTTATTCCTTTATTTTTGGAAGTTGTGAGGGGACTCGGCGAGTTGGTGTTTAAACTCGCCGAGTATGGTCGCAGATTCGTATCCGGGTTCACAGTCGGACTCGGCGAGTCCACTTTGTGTAATGAAACCCTAATTTCCTGGGTTTAGGACCTATTTAAAGGCCCTTAAGGCCGTCATTTGCGGCTACCAAACCCCAGAGAGAAACCCTAAGAGATCTAGAGCGTTTGTGAGGAAGGAGAGGTCATTCTTGATCTTTTTGAGGGTGTATTTGCAAGAAGGAGGTGACCAAGGCAAGAGGAGGCTAAAGGAGGTCCGATTTTGGTGACTTTAGAGTTCATAGAGTTCATATTGAGGTGTTTATTCGGACCTTCTTCATTTTTGGTGTTGATTCTTAGAGTTAGGGTTTTCTAACCCCTTTAGAGGATGGATAAGTGGAGCAATTGGTCCCTTTTCGAGTCTATGCTTTAGATCTGGACCCAAAGAGGTCCAGATACCTTAACCCTTGGAGCTTTATGAGTTATTTTGGGAGCCATGAGCTTAGGATGTCATTTGTGGGGATAAATCACCAAGTTAGACCATTTAGATGATATATGAGTGTCAAGGTCTGAACTTTACGTGATTATCATGCTTGGGAAGGCCAGATCTATGAATTTAAGGAACAGATCTGACCTCAGTAGGTCTATGGAGTTTGTGCATGGCATGAACTCGCCGAGTTCGAAG
This sequence comes from Lactuca sativa, assembly GCF_002870075.4. Classification (NCBI taxonomy): domain Eukaryota; kingdom Viridiplantae; phylum Streptophyta; class Magnoliopsida; order Asterales; family Asteraceae; genus Lactuca; species Lactuca sativa. The sequence continues at coordinate 338,788,760 of NC_056630.2, read as the reverse complement.
ATCAGACTCGGCGAGTAGGATGAGGGTTTCCCGTAAATCACTCAGTGAGTAGAATTATCGAGTTGGGGAAATAACTCGGTGAGTCAGGGAGAGTTAGGGGACTGGTTTTCAAGGCGGAACTCGCCGAGTTGTTCTTGAGACTCGGTGAGTTGAGTCGGGGTGGCCCCACGATTCATGCCAGGTGTGACTCGTCGAGTAAGGGAAAGGACTCGACGTGCCAAGAGGGACTAAGAGAGTCAGTAGACACGTGTAGACTCGCCGAGTCGCCAAGGTGCACTCGACGAGTCGGGTCAAAGTTTGACCGTTGACTTTTGTTGACTTTTAGGGTTTGGTCAACAGTGAGGCCCTTAAGCCAAGAGAGGGGTAAAATGGTCTTTTACCCTTCTGAGGGTGTTAAGAAAGGTTTGAGTATAGTTATATTTATGAGAGTATTTACTTTATGTGATTAGGCAGAGGCTAGATCACATTTCTACCGAGTTAGAGACTTACCGAGACACCTATTGTGAGTCTTCTCACAATAGGTTACCTAGAGTGGTAGTATGCGTTGACCAGAGGGTCTTATGTGTTATGTATGAGATTATGTGATATGTGATATATGTATGTTGTATGATGTTATAGACCGGACTTGAGGGTCCAACGTGCTATGACCAGACCAGATGGTCCAACAAGCTACGAGACTGGAGGGTCCCGCTGAGACACATCGACCGGAGGGTCGTATTATAGCCTCGAGTGGCGTATGTGGTATTTTGGGGAACTCACTAAGCATTTATGCTTACAGTTGTTGTGTTATGTGTTTCAGGTACTAGCGAGGACCGTGGGAAGGCGTCGGCATGACTCGTACACACGGGAGAGAGAGTTTGATTTTTATGATCTTGGGATATGTTATGTCTCAAAAAACTACTGTTGGAAATATTTGAGAATGTTTTTATATAAACTTGGTTGATGAAAAATGAAATTTTTGTTTTGAAATTTACGTTGTTACATTTTTTGTCGATATGGTGTTGGTATTTTGGGGGTAGCTCACTAAGCCGTTGGGCTTACAATTTTCAGTTTATTGTTTCAGGTACTTCAGGAGAGCGAGGGAAGGCGAAGGCGTGACCATACCGCTCCTCATCCTCATGATCTATTTTGTGACACTCTAATGATAAACGAATTGGAAATGTTTGTAAAAACAATTACTATTGACTCTTTTGTTAGTATTAAAAGTTTAAATTTGGCGTAAATTTTTGGGTGTTACAAGTTGGTATCAGAGCCTTGGTTTGAGTGAATTGGAGGAACACTCGTGTGAACCCAGTCTCAAACCAAGAAGGTTTTCGGAAAATAAGCTTTTTTTTAAATGGTTTTCAAAATAATGGATGGAGGATGCAGAGGGTATGATCAGTCGGAGCCTGTATGTAAGCCTCAAAATACCATACAGTTATTTGGTATTCTGATATGTTAGAATAGCATGCTAGTGCTAGGCTAGGTATTTTCAGGAATCGCATGATAGATTGGCCTGATTGTATGATACCTATTAGCCTAGGGTTTCTTGTATATGGGATTGACATCATAACTGTAGATGATTAGTGTTTGCACCACGGTTGTGGATACTCAAGATCTTATAGCCTGAGAATGTCCGATTCGACCTTAGTGTGGGATTGGATATTCGGAAGTCTATCGGGTCCAACGCTATGTGCAGCCAGTCTACACTAGCGCTGCAGGGGATGATGGAAGTTTCATGGATGTGTGAGTGGTGCAGAACTGCATGGTCAGTTACTAGTTAGGCGATGTCCCCTGTTAGTGAGGGTTGAGCGCATATTATGTTAAATACAGTTTAGGGTGTTGTGGTGATACTTGAGACAAATATGGGTAGGTGTGGAAGGTAGTTGGGGCCCATACTACTGAAAGCACAGGGCCCATACGCATATCAAGGAAGTCACAACCCCTAGGGAAGGAGGGTAATTGGTTTTCCGTCATTTTATGATCTGTCTAAGACATTGAGTGTGTTTGTAGTATGGTGATGACGAGACGTGTTGCTTTGGGTTCTAGATCCGGATCAGGATCAGGATCTGGGTCAGGAGACAGAGGATTGGAGGTGCCGGTAGCACCTGAGCCCGTGGTTCAGATAGGGACTGAGGAGTTGGATACCCGGATTCAGGAGATCATGCACGATGAGATTGTTGTTGCGTTCCGAGCGCAGCTACCAGAGATGTTTGGGTCAATTAAGACCGCGATGGTCGAGTATTTTGATGAGCGGTATGCCGCTCTAGCAGAGACTATTGCCGCTGCAGCCACTTCGGCTGTAACTGCTGCAGGGGTTGGAGGAGGAGGAGCCGGCAGGGCTTTCCAGTACCGGGACTTCGAAAAAACCAAGCCCCTGACATTCAATGGTACACAGGATGGCATTCGGGCTATGAGGTGGTTATCTGACGTGGAGGGATGTTTCTTCACGTGTTCATGCCCTGCTGACCAGAAGGTCAGGTGTGCCCTGAATCTGCTGAGGCTTGGGGCGAAGGATTGGTGGAGGCTGACGACGGGTTTGTATACTGATGATCAGAGGGTTGCTATTACCTAGAAGTAGTTCCGGGATATGTTTCGCACCCGCTACGTTCCACGCGTGGAACGGGAGTGGCTTGCTCAGGAGTTTTTGACCTTGAGACAGCATGGGGAGTCTGTGATGGAGATTACCCGTATGTTCACGGAGAGGGCTATGTTTTGCCCAGACTTTGCTTCAAAGCAGTCTCAGATGACTCGTTATCTGAGTATGCTCAAGATGGATATTCGACAGTTTGTGTCTACTCAGCGATGTGACACCCTCCTGGACCTACAGGAAGCCGCGCGGCGGCGAGAGTTGGAGATACAGCTGCAGCTGAAGGAGCGGCTTCAGGCACCAACACAGTCTCAGCTGGTGCCTAAGCAGTCTAAAACCGTTGATACACGTTCCGGGGGTCATCAGAGCCGCACTTGTGGAAACTGTGGCAAGGCTCATTCAGGGGTTTGTCGAGCAGGAGGTGGGTGCCACAAATGTGGCAAGGAGGGTGAAGAGTTAAGAAAATCTTTGATCGTTTAGATCTTTTAACAGGTTAATCACTAAAACGAAAACAACAATATAAAACACAAGAATGAATCAAAATATGTCGAATGATTCAATAGATTCAAGCCTCAGCAGAGCTCGATAAAGAACTTCTGTTGTAGAGGCTATTAGGGTTACAAATGATAAAGATCAAATCTTTTAGAAATAATTGACTTCCAAATCTTACGTACTAAGATGCATGCAAGCACCTATAAATACAAAACCCTAGAAATAACTCACGGATGGATAGGCCCAATCCGGAGACTAAATGGACTAAAGAGCGAGCCCAAGACGCAACACCTTTCAGACCCTACAATCTCCCCCTTTGCATCAATTGGAGCGAGACTATTACTTCGGCTTGTTGGGTCCAGCTGCAGGAACTTTCTTTGTGATTTCAAACAGACGTGGGGTGAGAGCAAGGATGGTCTGTCTGAAGCGAATGTACCACTGGATCATGTCATCAAAATACTTCTTGTCATCTGCTGAATTCTGCTTGCATCGATGAATGATTCCCAGAATATGTTCCAAGCATGCAGTGGTGTAAAGGTGCTTATCTGCCAAGGCAAACAGGCATTTTTGGCCTTCGTTCCTTGTAAACATGACAGAATTCCGTTTCGGGTCGATTCTTCCCATCTGCATCATGTTCAAATCACTAGCAGAGCCCACAGGAGAGATAGTAGGCTTTTTCTTGAATATGCTAGCGATTTCCTGATCCATCTTGGCAACCTCCATATTGTAGCACACAAGCATTCTTTTGAAGTGATCAATAATTGGACCATACTCAGCTTCGTTGGTGAGGAGGATGTTATGCAAAATAATCTAATCATGTGGATTCAGGTTGGGAAGATCAACAAGTGATATATCATGTTCGGTTTTAGCAGAACCCCTCAGCACTTTGAACCGAACGTTTGTGAAGTTCCCCTCACGAAACGGTTTGAGGACCAGAACGTGACGATCTTCTGAGCGCTCCAAGTCTGATACTAAGGTTGAGCAGACTTCAGATATAATTCGACAAGTTCCCTATCAACCTTTGGATGAGGATGAGGGACATCAGCAACGTTATCAAAAGCATGGAAGATAAAGGCTTTTCGGGTCAGTGGCATATCGAACTGAGAGTCGACAGAATTGATTCGATGCAATCAAATCACTGGTTCAAGCCACAGAATGCTGGGAGTTTCAATTGCTTCTTTTAAAATCTTCTCGAGAGTCCACGGAGGAAAAAGAGATTTCCTACTATCAAGAAGGTCATGAGCCTCCTTCATTTTTCTTTCGTTCGCTTCAAACTCTCTGGCAACGCGAGCGCTCATGTCAGCATCTTTATCCTGGCCTTGTTTCTTTAAGAGATCAGTGATGGTCTCTTTATCATCATCATCACTGTCTTCAGCAATCTTCTTTCCTTTGTCTTTGACCGCCGAACCTGAGGCTTGACCTGCTGGAGGAGGTTCGGTTGTTTTAGTTGTTGTGGAAGTGGGAGGAGGTTGAGACACATCTTCTCCCCCTTATTTCGGATAGGACACGAACGCATGGAGCCCTTCAATTTTGCTTAGTAGAGCAAGGGCAGGAACAAGCTTCTCTGTGAGAGTGCGCCTCACTGAGTAATTCTGAATCGGATCATGTGCTTCGATGATGTTGGAAAGGGCGCCGTGGACATCCGAAACACACGGAGAAATAACCTCACGCTCAGATCGAAGAGATGCGACTTCCTTTTGAGATTGGAAAAGATGAATACTCTTGACCTTGAGAGCAGTGGTCTTACAAGCAAGAGCATCCATCACTGAGTTCTCTGAAGCGAGGTCTTCATGCAGCTTAGTCCGGAGCTCCTCAACAGTCGCCTGAAACAATTTGTTGTCATCGCTGAGAGACTGACGAAGACTGGAGAAGGACTGCAGTTTGGAGGCAATTGAAGTGGCCAGCTTTTTGACAAGAGAGTCAAGCTTCTCTACATTGGAGTCAGTGGCTCCCTATAAAGACTGCAAAAGAGAAGTAGCGTTAACAAATAGTTTTTCGACTTTTTCGGTCGCAGCAGCACACGCCTTGGTAGAGGCGTCGATAGCAGCAGTGGCAGAGTTGATAGAGGCTTCATGAGCCTTAGTGAACGTATCAACGAGCCCCTGAATAGAAGCCTCTGAGATAGTAGATCGATAGGAAGAAGAGGAGGAAGCAATGAGAGTATCGATTTTCTCATGAAGCTCCTTGAGATGCTTCTTGGTGACTGGAGCATCATCATCATCATCACTTTGCATTTGATACGGACTGTAATAGACCGAGTCAAACATCATGTCTTCTCCTCCAAGAAAAGGTTCATCATTTTCTGCTGAGTGAGTGAGAGATGAGGGTGAGGGTGGAGGCTCCATTTTGGTAGTAGGTTTGGGTGCGGATGTATGTTCGGTAGTGTTGGATAAGGTGTCTAAGTCCATAACTTATTTGGTATATACTTGACCCGACCGGCATGGTCCATTTGGGTTGCATCTCATCCAAACTATTTATGGATAATTTTATGAGAGTTATACACATATGTTTATTAATATATTATAAGTTATAATATATTAATATGACGTCATGTTATTTAATTAGTCTTAGTCTTAAATTAATTATGAATTAATTTAGAAATTACAAGGAAGACTAATTAGATTATGGGCTATTGGTTTTATATGGTGTGGGCTAACACTCATTTCTTAATGGGCTAGGCTTATATGGAAGTCCATGGATGATCCATGGAGCTTTTAACCCATGGATCCTAGGAAAAGGAAAGGTCATGGGTTATTAGGGTTTCACCCTAACCATGCACACTATATAAGCATGCTTATGGAGCATGAAATGGTAACTAGTGACACTAATGTGTGTGTTTGTGTGTGGCCGAAAATACAAGTGTGTATTCTCTCTCAAAGTTTTCCAAGAGTTTGTGGTGTTTTGTGATTCCATTTGAGGCATTCACACTATTGGTGCTTGGCCCTCAAACTCCTCAAGAACCAAACTCATCTAAATGGTATGTAATCTCTTCTAACTCTTTTATGTTGAAATGTTCCCCATGTCATGTTAGATAGGTTATAAACATTGAAAAATTATTATTTTGCATGTATTTAGACAAACATAGATCCAAGGTTTATTAGGGTTGCATGCATACTTAGGAAGTGTTAGATTGCTCAAAACCCAACAGTGGTATCAGAGCCTAGGCTTGCTTGTTTGATACTTGATGCAAAATAGTGAAAAAGGTTGAAATTATTGTTGTCTGGCTGATGGACTCGCCGAGTCCATGGGGGGACTCGCCGAGTTCAAGGCAAAATTCATCCTACTCGGCGAGTAGGTTCGTGCACTCGGCGAGTAGAATGAACAGAATGCAGAATTTCGACTTTTGCTGCTGGAAATGGACTAGAAACATTACCCTAAACTGTTTTGGTGTTTTAAAACTTGTTTTAGTTGGTGTAATGGTTGTTCTAATCCATTTACAATAGAATATATCAAAATTCCATGATTTTTATGTGTTCATATAATTCTTGAAATTTTGATGATCATGTTCATGTTCTTATGAATTTAGAAGATGATAGGAATTATTTGTTGAATTGTTTAGGATTAATTCTTGATCATTTATGTGTTTTAATGGAGTCCATAATTTGTCCTCAAGTTATGGATATCCAAAGGTCACTTTTCTTTAACACACATTAAAAACACATAAGTTACATAAAATGAAGAGTCTTCATTTTATGAACCTTTAATTCATAAGTTATGAAATGAAAAGTCTTGGATGGTTACAAAAGATGAAGAGTCTTGTCCTTAAGTTATGGAGGTTCAAGAGTCACTTCATTAATAAATATATAAATAAAGTGTAACCTTAATTAATTCCATAAGTTATAAAAATAAAGAAAAGTAATTCTTTTATTAGTTTAAAGTCTTCCATAACTTGTCCGCAAGTTATGGAACTTGAAGAGTTTTTGGATTAATTGGTTTTGAATAGTTTCAAAACTTGCCCTCAAGTTTTGGAATTTGGAAAAGTTTCACACACTTTAATAAACTTTAATTCCAACACTTAGAATTTTAAAAGTTAAAATTCAACACTTATACTATTTATAACATTAATGGTTAATTATTATATATATGTATAAGAACAAGTCGTTTTACCGTTAGTAGGCCTCATTCACGAAGCCGGTCTATAAGGTGGGTATAAGGTTGTTGCCTATAAAATGGCGACTTAATGGGTGTCCACTCTCACCCACCGCTTGCTTGACTGGTGGAGGGTTGTTAGCCGAACAGGTAGGACAATGACTTTAAATCCTCATTAAAAGTATAATGAATATTATAAAGTAACTAAATATTTTTTATTTAATTCCCAATCTTAGTTACTTTAGGAAAAATGTGAATTTGGTGCTAGCCCATGGAATTCACACTTTGTACATTACCAAGTCGTTGGTGGAGCGTGTATGGTTAACCGGCACACTAACTTGGACTAGTAAGGATCACGAAGGGTGACTTAATGTTTGTCATAGATCAATGGAGTGTGTGTGGTTAACCGGCACATTGATTAGGTGATAATATTAAGGGTACCAAGTGAATTGGTATCGTTATTCACACCTTGTTTTGTGATCCTCGGCATCCCAGTCACAAAATTTGAGAGGGCACACTCGAGATTGAAACATGCCATTGAAAAGTTCAATGAATCTCAAAAGATCTAGGAATTTCAAATCCAATTAAAACCTAATAAATTATTTCGTTTTTCATGGTGGAAATTGGTGAATCGTCATTCGCCTACCTTCAAATATTTTATAGCTTGGATTACGGCATCCCTCTTCCAAATTATAAAATATTGTGTTGGGTCCTAGCCTTAATATTTCATATTGGGTGTTATATTAAGGATTTTGAATCAACTAACTTGATTTTCTCCCATTATAGATGTCTGGTTCAGACAACTGTGATCTTCCCAAATCTCTTGAAGATGGTATCCCTCAACATCATGCTTCACTTCCTCCACCTCCTCCAATTATTCTCCCTCACCCACAAGTTCTTGAAAAGTTTAAAGTCACTCAATCCCTATTGGCAAGCATAGTCTATATGTACTTACATCTTGGAGATAAAGTCACATATTGACAAGCCGGGAGAGTTGGGTGTCAAAGTCTCGTGAAAGTTGGATGTTCAATCACTTTCTTAGTAACATAGTGAGTCTCTTTGGGACTACTATGAGACGGACTATGACATGACCCTTAATGATGTTATCTATTTGCTTGGTGTTGTGGAATCAGCAATGATTTGGAACACCAGTAAAGCAAATTTGATTAAAAAAACAACTTCCCAAGTCTTAAATGGACATTGACAATGGTAGCATTGGATATCTAGAAAAGGATTTCTCTTCCCAATGGAAAGGGACCGGCTATAGTCAACTCGGTTGACCAAATAGTAAAGAGAAAGACAAATTCTGAGATAGTCTCATGTGCCATTACCAAAGGGTCCATGTGTTTTGTTGTCAAAGGAAGGGGCATTGGTTGCGAAGCTGCCCTATTCACCTGAAAGGTCATAAGGTTGATCAAGTCAAGAGGTTTGACTCTACTTCGGGTAAAGTCCACTGTCTAACTCTATTAAGTTCCTATTTGGAGATTCTTATTACATAATGTGAATGGGTCACATGTTGATGTTTTAAGAATCAAAGAAAATATAGGAAGCTTAAAGTAAGTATATGTTGATTCTGATTGCGAAGGTGGGTTTCGATCGCAAGGTTCGATAATCAGAATTTTGAGCTGTTGCTTAAGAGTTATAATATATTGCTTATGAATAGATAACAACAAGGTTTTCATGTGGATTGTAAGGATAAGTTTTTCCGCAATGTTTTAAAATAAAAGAAAAAAAAGGGTTTTAATTTTATTTATTTTAAAAATATCCTTACAATGGCATCTGTGGAAAATTGTTGCTTATATGTTTCCAGTAATAGCAATATTGGAAAGTGGATTTGATTCTTTCATTTGTGGTAGTGTCTGAATTTACCAAATGAAGAAAGTTTTTCATCACCCAAGTTTCAATTGGACAGAAACTTGGAATCATACAAGTCATATTGTATGATGAATGAGGATTTTCATCTTTGAAAATTAAGACTAATTCTTTGATCACATGTATATGTGAGTCAATTGAAGGACTAAGGAATTAGGTACACTGGGTGTGCGCTGGTCAAGGTCCACCACAAAAGATTGATTTGTCATGATTTACTGAAGATTAGTAAATATGATTATACTTATAAGGTTAAGTATAATTATGTAACATTGGAAAGGTTACAATGTATGACAAAACAAATGAGAAGAATCAAATTAGGCAGAAAGATAAAAGTTTCTCAAATCTGAAAGGATGGGAGAGTACTTTAGTATCGTATTTCGTGATTATCTTAATGATTATGAAACCATATCACAAATTCATACTCTAAGGACGTCTTAGTGCATTGTTATGGCTAAGAAGAGAGATCATGAATTGTTGGATTGGTTAAAATCAAGAAGATGAGTCATACTTCGTTCCAAAACAATTCTTAGAGTCATACTCCAAGATTGTAACTTTGAGTGACATAAAGGAAGATTTATTAACACTAGTCAAATGTAAGAGTAAAATGTTTTCTACCCTTGTACATTTGAGATTGGTAAGTTGTGATGTCTTGGATGAGACAAAGACCAACTAGGACCAATTGTGTGAAGTGTTAGTCTTGATAAGAATCCGCACTATCCCTTGAATATTTGTTTTGTCAAGGAATGGTTCTTGACTGGGGAAACTTATAGGTCAACAGGACAGTGGGAGCCTTAAAGATCCTGAAAGAGTTTCAAGATTTAATCAAGAGTAAAACCTGTAATTTATCACTAGCACACGACTTAAGGTTTGCAACCTATCGTGTTGACATAATTCTTATTTCTGTACCTACTTCAAATAAGTTGAATTTGCATGTGAGTTATCAGAGTTCAACTTGGAAGCATTGGTGGGCCTTGTGCTACCAAGGTGACAAGAAACTAAGACTGAACAAGTTTAATCCATGTAAGGCTGAATTTGTCACTAACCTTATCTTGTGATTATGGTTTTGACAAATTCACATGGATAGGAACTCATACACTATAAAATCTAAGTGTCATAAGGTTTCTTTCTGATTCATGAAAATGATGGTGAGGAAACGCTTTCACTAAGTAGATTTTACGTAGATATCAATTGTGTTATTTGCATTTTCAAAAGTCGTTAGTGGAGTGCGTGTGGTTAACCGGCACACTAACATGGACTTGTGAGAAATGGAAAATGCCTAAGCAATTGAGACTATGATTACGGCATCCCTTTTCATAGTTCTGAAAATTGTTTAGACACACATGTGAGATATCTAAGAAAGGGTGTATGAATCTAAATTTCAGAAGTCCAGCAGATTTCTGGAAATATGTCAGAGCTAGTGGGAGCATAAGTGTTATGCTGATAATCATCATGTTAGTGGGAGCATGATTATTACGTTTAGTGTTGCAAGTTAGCAATGTTAATTATAGAAAACAAAGTTTCAATTCGTGAAGTTGCAGGGGTTGAAAAGTTGTTTTGCTATAATTAAGGGAGAGGAAATTATACTTCATTTCAATTCTAGAAGCTTAGATTGAGATTTTAATCATCTTTAGTCAAGGACATATATATGAATTTTATGTCTGAATGGTTCGACTTAAGGAAATTCTATATATATTGCGTTCTCAAAATTCAATTATGACTACGGCATCCCTCTTCATAGTTAAATTTTGAAAACATGGCAAATAAAAAAAATAAAAAATATTGTAGCAAAAGACTGGTCTAGTATCATGTCTTTATGTCAAACATCATGAATCGTGTCCCATATGCTTCGGATATAGGATCGATTGCATGTGCTATAATATTCATCTTTTCTAATGCTTAAGGCATTTAGAAGGGAAAAGTCTAGAACTGGATATGACTAAAATGATTAAGCAATTGTCGAGGACAAATCTGAGGTTCGCCAAAGATTGGTTGCTCAGGGACAGTTGGAAGTATGATGTAAGTTGTCAGAAAGGACCATATTGACATATTCTGAAAAGAAGTAACCTTTTTTCGGAAGTGATAGTCAAAATGAGACTATGGAAATGTCTCCATAGGTGGAAGTTATTCAATCTATGTAAGATTAGAAAACCTTAATGCAAGAAGGATGTTCAAAGCAATGAACTTTGAATATGAGACTTCGTTTCCATAGAGTTGATCTCCTTTGGAATACTCTGTAGTGACTGTTGACAAGTTTTGTGAATTTATGAATAATTATTACAAGAGAAACATTGCATAAAAGTTTAAAATCTAACAGTTTTTTTTGGTAAATGATAGGAATCGGGGATTCTCACATTTACAATAAGGATTTGGGATTGTGAAATGAGTATCATTGGAATCATGTTCAATTGATCTACATCACAATGTAAGGATCATAGACAAACATAATGTGCATACTTGGAGTATGGCATAACTATTGTTTAGAAAAACAAAGTGTACATGCTTGGAGCATGGGACGACTGTTGTTTTTATTCAAGTCTTAAGTTGATTGTTTGAAACATTATACAATAATGTGTAATCAATATGGTGATAAATAAAAGGTGGTTGTATTTATATTCAAAAGGGTTCTGAGACCATATTGGATTCGATTATTATTGTGTATCACTTTGCATGTTTTGACTTCCAGAATAGCTAGGTTATTCTTTCCGAATGACTAAGTTATTTAAACACTCCACAATCGTTCATATGTTGGAAGTAGGTATGAATCAAGACTGTCATGAATCGAGTTTGTAGATGGCTAAATGGGTTTAGTCATAGAAATGGTTGCTACAACATTCATGAGTGCTCATAAGTTATGAGTATTGGAATAAACCCACGCTCACTTGTATCACTTCATGGAATTTATCTCGAGTGATCATGAGACGGTAATATCATATAAATCGTCAAACCTAGAGATATGAGTTATTACCTATGAGTTGGTTGTGCATTGATTGCACGTAAACGCATCAATAACTTGATGTTATAAAACGTGCCTTTGTGTACAATTCAACAAGTAGTAGAACAAGCATATGAGTCGAAGTTTATCTGTTCCTTCTAGAAATAGAAGCGATATCTGGGCCCCTCGATGATTTTGTTGTGACCTATGTACCAGCCGATCAAAACTAAAATTGATGTGTTTGATTAAGTTCTTTGTCAAACAAATCAGAAATTGGGAAACAAACTGCTGGACAATAAGTACGACGTTGTTCCATGTATTTGTCCGGTTGATATCATGAGAACAGAGGATTTTATGATCACTTATCTAAAATGGCGCTTCATAGTTCAACAGAGTTTTCTTCATAGTTCAACGGAGTTTTCGAGAGCTACGATTGCTGGTTGATTCCTGAAGTAACATACGCAAATATAGTTATTAGACTTATCCAAGTGGGAGTCTGTTGGATAAGGTGTCTAAGTCCATAAGTTATTTGGTATATACTTGACCCGACCGGCATGGTCCATTTGGGTTGCATCTCATCCAAACTATTTATGGATAATTTTATGTGAGTTATACACATATGTTTATTAATATATTATAAGTTATAATATATTAATATGAAGTCATGTTATTTAATTAGTCTTAGTCTTAAATTAATTATGAATTAATTTAGAGATTAAAAGGAAGACTAATTAGATTATGGGCTATTGGTTTTATATGGTGTAGGCTAACACTCATTTGTTAATGGGCTAGGCTTATATGGAAGTCCATGGATGATCCGTGGAGCTTTTAACCCATGGATCCTAGGAAAAGGAAAGGTCATGGGTTATTAGGGTTTCACCCTAACCATTCACACTATATAAGCATGCTTATGGAGCATGAAATGGTAACTAGTGGCACTAGTGTGTGTGTTTGTGTGTGGCCGAAAATACAAGTGTGTATTCTCTCTCAAAGTTTTCCAAGAGTTTGTGGTGTTTTGTGATTCCATTTGAGGCATTCACATTATTGGTGCTTGGCCCTCAAACTCCTCAAGAACCAAACTCATCTAAAAGGTATGTAATCTCTTCTAACTCTTTTATGTGGAAATGTTCCCCATGCCATGTTAGATAGGTTATAAACCTTGGAAAATTATTATTTTGCATGTATTTAGACAAACATAGATCCAAGGTTTATTAGGGTTGCATGCACACTTAGGAAGTGTTAGATTGCTCAAAACCCAACAGGTAGTGGGAGTGGTTTCGGGTGCTGTAGTAGGAACCCCCATATCAGATACGTTGGTTCTAACGCCAACGGTGGTTGTTGTGGTAGCTTCAGTGAAAATAGGAGGTGGTACAGGGATAGAGGTGGGTAGTATTTGAGTAGTGGAGGTTATGGGGGGAATGGAAATAGAGATGGAGATTGGGGGAGGAGATACAGGTACCTCAGGGGTAGGCGAACGTGGAGGAGTATTACCTCGAAGGGACTCTTCTGAGTCTGAACTCTCTTCCTCAGATTCACTGGAGGAGGAGGCAAGAATAAGCTTTCGCCTGGGTTGAGTCTTCCTCTTCTTTGGTGGAGGGGATTGAGCTGCCTTGGAAGGTTTGCGTTTCTTTGGAGAAGGACCTTTCGCTCCTTTGACAACCTTCTTGTCTTTCCCCTTTGTCATGTTTCTTTCCCCTAGGAGCAGGCCTATCCGCATCATGGATTGATTGAATCATTTCAGGAATGAGCTCTCTGGGACCTGAACGACGAAACTCCTTGTAAGTTCTGATGATGCGACTGTCGCTTGGAACACATCCATACATTGACTCAGGGATTGAGCCAACGAACTGAAATTTGGAGGAATCAGACACTATGATCTTCATAGTGTGGAAAGTTCCTATCAAGGAGAGTGGAGAATCAGCAACAATAGGAACGTGATACTTGTCCATCACCCACTTTGTAACCAGCGTCCAGAATTTGGCATAAGATATCTCTGAATGGCGAGAAGTAGACGTTAGGCTCTGAATCAGCTGCTGCCATAAAACCGATACATAATCAAGATTGATGTCGTGGTACAACCCATAGAGAATGTTCATAAATAGACGGCTCGCCCCATCTGAACCAGCACTTCGTTCCGATAGCCCCTTGAACAACACGGTGAAGAAACCATTCCACTGTGTAGGCAAGCAGGATTTCTTGAACTTTGTAACGGTCGTCAGAATTTCAGTGTAACCCATGTTACAAAACATGGAGAACAACTGCCCTACTGGAATGGATTCAGTGTTAACCCTAGACTCATCAGGTTCAAACCCTAAAAGCAAATAGAATCGTTGTTTGGAGATGGAGGTCTTGTTATCATGAATGTCGAAGAAGATTAAATCGACAGACTTGTCATAGTGGGCTGTGGAGAAGATTTGCGACAGACACTCCATTGGAACAGGTTCGACTTTGGTGAGTGCTGGAACTAGTGGCGAATACTTGAGACATTCCACGATTGGAAACATGAAAGCATCGTAAACTTGTGGAGTGAGATCAATGATCAGGCTTTTTTGAGGATGGATTGGCAGAATGTGAGAGGTAGCATGAACTGAAGAGGAGTTCGCCATTGAAGAGAAGATTTTAGGGAAGATGATGAACAGTAGGAGAAAGTAATCTTTTCTTGCTCTCTGAATATTTGGTGCAGTAAAGAGGTAAAGAACAATATAAGTTACCTTTTATACCGTGGTGAGAAGAGAGAGAAAAATCTGTTCCCAAATCTTCAAAGAAAATATGAAGCGTTTCCTTAGGTGATTGACGCGTGACAGTTTAGAACCCCAATGATTACGCAGGAGAGAGAAAAATTGTCTTGTTTCACACGCCTTCCCATCAGGCGCCGTTTGAAATGTCAAAAACGGTTCCGCTTCACACGCCTTCCCATCAAGCGCCGTTTGAAATATCAAAACAATTAGACTTTCGGCTGAGTCAGCAACTTATCCTTTTTGTATGAGCTGTCGTCATACATCAGGAGAACCACGTGTAACATTGTTAACCATATCTCTTTTATAAGATTAAATCCCATAGCCAAAAATAGCTTGTAATTAACGAAACCAGATTTATGGAAAATCAAAAAGATTTTCGTGCATGGAGTGTCAAAGAAAAAGAAATAAAGCAACACATATGTGGGAAATTGTGATGTCAATAAAGACACGAAACAGTGGATCTCGGGCACGAATCTTTTCCTTCAAAGTCAAGAGAGACCTTAAAGTGTTTGTGTGGTTTCCCGTTGAATTATGATTAGACACTAATTAAGAAGTGTTGAAAGGCATCTTTTAATAAGGCTAATTTGGGAGGCTTTCGCTTCAGTTCAGAATTCCTGATCTTGACGTAAGACAAAAATCGACTGAAGTACTTGTGAGACCAATGTGGTCTGTTGAACAAGTAGGTGTGAAGAGAATTTGAGTGGCATGTTGAAAATACTTTTAGGTGAAATCTTAGAAAAAAAAATTGAAACTGGATTCTAAGGGAAGAAATGTTATGGGATTTAACAATTTCATAAGAATCACACAAAAAGAAAAATTTGAGATTTCAAGATACAACCACATGGGTGAATTCGTTAATTCATTAGTGAAAACTAGAGCAAATTTAATTGTTCACCATCAATGCATAGTAGGTATTGAATTGTGGGATTCACTTAGCACGTAGTGGCACGAAGCTAAGATCATAAACACAGAAATTGTGTAACAATAAACCTCAGTGGTAATTTCTGAGAGTCTCAATGGTTACGTGTATGAAGCGAATAGGATGGAGAAAAATATTGGAGATGGTGTAGAGAAACCAAAGTACCTCTGCTGTTAAAATAAGGACCAAGCAGAGAACTCTTATCTCATGTGAGAAGAGAGTAAGGTAGCTCATGATTATAATAAATATAATAGCCTAATTGGGAGGACAAGGTTTGTATATACCAAGTCAGTAAGGCTTTATTCAGAATCAGTTGAGGCTTTGGACAACATACAGCAACATGCTTCTAGGGACACTTAACTATTAAAAGGTATGAGAACAATACCTGCCCCATTGATCATCCACAAATGGTAAAAAAAAATATTTTTGGAGTTTTTGATTCAAAGAGAAAAACAAAAATAAAACAAACAAAAAAAAATTGGAACCGAACCCGAAATAGACCGAATGCTTGGTTCATTGTTTCAAAAAAATGTTTGAAAAAGAAAAAGAATTGGAAAATAAGTGAGAAAAAAATTGATAAGCGAAGACAAGTGAATAGGACCGAACCCGAGTGCTCGGTTCATTTCGGCACTTACGTGAACCGAACCCGAAATAGACCGAACATTCGGTTCATTTCGCTTCCGACTTTTAGTTTTGAGAAGTAGTTTTTGGTACTGACTCCGATTCCATCATACCTAGCCATTGTAAAATTTTATTAAAACTTGCTTCAGGAAGAGCTTTGGTGAAGATGTCAGCCAGTTGATCAGTAGTTCGGAAAAAAAATGAATCTCTACGTTTCCGTCTTCCACGTGATCTTTAATGAAGTGATACCTCAATGCGATGTGTTTGGTTTTGGAATGTTGCACTGGGTTATGATAGATCCTAATTGCACTTTCTGAGTCACAATATAGTGGAATCTTTTTCAAATTGAGTCCATAATCCCGGAGTTGACTTTGGATCCAAATCACTTGAGATGTGCAAGAAGCGGTTGCAATATATTCTGCTTCGGCTGTAGACAGTGAAACACATGTTTGTTTCTTAGATTGCCAGCTCACCAACTTCCCGTCGAGGAATTGACAGCCTCCTGTAGTGCTTTTCCTGTCCAGACCACATCCTCCAAGGTCTGTATCTGAGTAGGCTTGAACAAAGAAGCCTGAGTTTGAGGGATACCAAAGACTGAGAGAGGTGGTTCGCTTCAGATATCGGAGTATGTTTTTCACTGCTAGCATGTGTGGTTCACGGGGATTCGCTTGAAACCTAGCACAATAGCACACAGAAAAACATTATATCAGGCCTGCTAGCTGTGAGGTACATCAGGGAACCAATCATTTGACGGTATAGCGTTATGTCGACTGCCACTTTTTCCAAGGATGGTGTGAGCTTGGTGCCGAACGCCATTGGAACTTTGACCTTTGAATCTCCCATCATGCCGAATTTAGCTTGGTATAAGCTTCTTGGTTGATAAAGATGCCTTTGGGTCCCTATCTAATGTTTAAACCAAGGAAAAAGTTAATCGGACCCATTGAGCTCATTTCAAATTTAGTCTCCATCAGCTTTCTGAATTCAGCTATTAAGCTAGGATTCGTTGAGCCAAAGATGATATCATCGACATAGATTTGAACTATCATAAGGTGGTTACCTTCCTTTTTACGAAAGAAGGTTGGGTCAACCGAACCTTGTTTGAATTTAGACATCTTTAAGAACTTAGTTAGTGTTTCATACCATGCCCTAGGCGCATGTTTCAGACCATAAACTTCCTTGTCTAGAATGTAGCAGTGATTTGGATGCTTTTCATTCACAAAACCAGGAGGTTGCTCCACGTAAACTGTTTCTTCAAGTTCCCCATTCAGAAAAGCACACTTCACATCCATTTGGTAGACCTCGAAGTTCTTATGTGCAACATAGGTAAGAAATATTCGAATATATTCCAGCCTTGCTACTGGAGCAAATGTTTCTTCATAATCAATTCCTTTTTCCTGGCAGTATCCTTTCACCACAAGACGAGCTTTATTTCGAATCACATTACCCTCCTTATCCATTTTGTTTCTGAATACCCATTTGAGACCAACGACTGAGGCATCTTTTCGGTGTTGGAATGAGACGCCAGACTTTATTTCTTTCAAACTCATTGAGTTCATCTTGCATTTCCTGGACCCAATCAGAATGATCAAGAGAAATATTGACAGTCTTTGGCTCAACTTTGGATACGAAGGAATTATACATGCAGAACTCTACTTTGGACAATAGGGAGGTTTGCTTTGCCTTCACTTGAAATCAGGTTAGGACCTTTTCAGATACATTACCCACTATCTGAGATACAGGATGATCTCTAGTCCATTTGGTGAGCGGAGGAAAGTTTGGATCATAGGATGGATCCAATTCAGCATTGACCATTTCTTCCAACTCTGATTGAATATCATCATCATAGAACATATTGGAATTCTCCCCCTCGACAGATGATGAATCATTTGGATCTTCAGGTTGATTTGGACCTTCGGGTGCTGCTGAACTTTCACGTATAGCCGGGCTTTCAGGTGCTAGAGGACTTTCGGGTGTAGCCGGGCTTTCGGGTGCTACAAGACTTTCGGGTGCTACAAACGTTGGATTCTCCCCCTGAAAATGTGAGTCCTATTGATTTGAAGAGAATTGATTCTCCCCCTCAACCGAAGTGTCGTGCTGAGGAGGTTCGTTTAACTGGTTCTCCTTCTCCCATTTGTTTAGCTGCATCTTCGACAATCTGCTTTAGACGATCGATTTTGTTTTATGCTGCCTTGGCTTCCGAGAGAGTGGCTTTCTCAGGTTCATCGAATAAGTCTACGAACTGATCAAATAAATTAGCAATCGTAGCTGTGACTTGACCTGTTTGAGAGAAAATCTCTCCAATTGCTTCTTTAGTAGTCTTTAGTTTCTTGACGTAATTGTCATCGAAAGTCACATAATAGGTTTCTTCAATTCTTCTAGAACGTTTATTTAAAACCCTGTATGCCTTTGAAGTAAGAGAATATCCCAGAAAAATTCCTTCGTCAGCTTTAACATCAAACCTGTTGCGATGTTCTTTGGAGTTGAAGATAAAGCACCTTGAATCGAACACATGGAAGAATTTTACATTCAGCTTCCTGTTGTTGATGATCTCATAAGGAGTGAGAGAGAAACGTTTGTTGAGATAAGACCTATTATACGTAAAACATGTTGCAGCAATAGCATCAGCCCATAAATATAAGGGAAGGGAAGCAAAACTTAGCATAGTTCGGGCCGGCTCACACAAGGATCGGTTTCGCCTTTCAACAATACCATTCTGTTGAGGTGTATAAGGGGCTGAGAAGCTATGACTGGTTCCTTTTTTTTGCCAAGAAGTCTTCGAATTCTTTGTTCTTGAATTCCAGTCCATTGTCGCTCCTAATGTTTCGAACGACTTTTCTCAGTTGCACTTCGACCTGCTTGATGAACATCTTCAGCTTAGGAGTGGCCTCATATTTGTGCTTCAGAAAAAATACCCATGTAAAACGTGAGAAATCATCAACAATAACAAGAATATACTTCCTACCGTCAATGCTCTCGATTGATGATGGACCACATAAGTCGATGTGAAGCAACTTAAGTGGCTCAACAACTTTTTTGTTTATAATCGATGGGTGACTTTGACGACTCTGTTTCCCCATTTCGCATGCAGTGCACAAGTGTTCCCGATCAAACTTGAGCAATGGAAGACCCCGAACATGACCGCCGGTGACAAGCTCGTTGATGTCTTTGAAGTTGAGATGTGAGAGTCTTCGGTGCCGCAACCAGCTTTCGTCTGAATGAGCTTTGGACAAAAGACATATGGCTGGATTCCCTTTGATTGGTCTGAGATTCAGAGGAAACATTTCGCCTTTTCGATCTGATTTGAGAATGACCTTGTTGGATTTCTTCTCTATAATTTCTGAACCTTCATCGTCGAATGAAACTTTGAGACCGGTACCTCCACCAGTTGAGATACACTGATGAGGTTATGCTGCAACCCTTCTACGTACGCCGCCTTTCTTATTGTGAAGTCTCCATTGGTTTTCATCCCATAACCCTTTATTGTTCCATAAGAGTTGTTACCGAACTTGACATTGCCACCATTTTGAAGTGATCGAAACTCCCTTAGCTCTTCCTTCCTTCCTGTCATGTGACGTGAGCAGCCACTGTCAATGTATCATTCTTCGTCAAACTGCTCGTCACGAATAACCTGCAAAAATTAAGCATATTTAGGAACCCAAAGTTTCTTGGGTCCACGTGAGCCTTTCACAGGAACAGGAATAGTAAGAGAAACATCAACAAGATATGTTCGTTTTACTAAGGTTGTTTCAGCTTTTCTTTTAATAGTAAACACTTTGATTTTATTCGCATTAGTTGCAGGTGTTTTGGATTCAGATTCTGGTGTTTGGACTTTAGTCTGCTTTCGGTCTTCCTTAGCTGAGGAAATCTTCCTTTTTCCTTTTAAATCCCTTGATGATCTTGAATTTTATGTAGGAACTGAATTGGACTTAGAAGAAGATTGAGAACGAGAAGAATTAGAGGAAAAGAAATTTGAATGAGAGTCTTTCCTAACTTGAGGTTCGAAATGACCCTTTCGTTTGTGGTCATTTGAGGGACCGTACCTGGACCTTCGGTAGCCGTTTGATGATGAGCCGACGTTGGATTTTTGGGTGTTGTTGGTTGGTGGTCCGAAACTGGGTCTTTTATTGTAAAAGCTTGATGGATTGAAATCAGGTCTTTGCCTATTGTTATTTTGCGGACTGAAACTAGCTTTCCGGTTGCTGTTGCTTTCGGGACCGAACCTATCCTTTTGGTTATGTTCTTCTTGTGGCCTGAAAGTCTTTCTCTCGGACTTAGAATTTTTATCAACATAAGAGTAGTGAGGCTTTTGAGAGCGCCAAAACTGCTTTCGCTCTGAGAGATTTTTCTTGTATCTCCGGTTTCTCTGTTGCTTTTGATTTTTCACCTGTTTCGGTTGTTTGTGGATATTAGCCTTTTGTTTCAGCTTCTTAGCAACCGGTTCACTCTTCATACATGAGGTTTCGCTTGTGGAGGTGACTTCTTCTACAGGAGTTTCTTTTGTGCCACTTGTACTTGGTACGTCAAAGTTGGTAGGCTTATTCAGCGGTTCGGGCACATATCTACCTTTGGTCTTCCAGGATGTTCGCTTTGACAGACCAACCGTTTCGTCTGCATTGTCTATAGGTGCTGACCAGAAAAACTCATCACAACCATCTGCATTATCTTCGTTCACTATGGCAGTGAGTTCGGCTGTTTGATGTTCGGTTACTCCTGTGACCTTATACACCTGATTGGGAGTAGTTCTAACCTTCTGAAACACAACGGCCTTTTCTTTAAGGACTGGGGACTTAGTTTTGGACAAACGAGCGAATTCCATAGAATTTTCAGAAATCAGGTTTTTGTGGTTTTCGGGTTCGCTCTTGACAAACTCAAAACAGTCGACTTCATCCTCTACAGAAATTTCACTCATATCATCGTCCTCATTAAGTTTAGATGCGTTTTCAACATTAATTTTGTTTTCTGAACTTAAATTGGTACTCAATGAGTCGAATTTATGTATGGTTTCGGTCCTGAGTTTCAGCTTTTCATTTTCATCCAAAAGATTTTTAAGCATGTCCTTATGGTCTTTGGACTTTATAAAAGATTATATTTTGTCCAGACCATACATGTAAGTAGGATTAACATCATCGGAAGATACAACACTTTCACAGTTGTATGCTTCGGCATCGATTTCATCCTCCTTAAACTCAAGGAAGGGTAGAATCATGCGATGTATCTTCTGCCCTATTTCACAATTTAGATGCAGTTGAGTAATGTTAGCATAAAGCCTTTTGGCGATCAAACAAAAAACATTCCTTTGTTTTAACAATTTAAGATTGTCTCTTTGCAAATAAATTTTTTCATCCCTAGACTTAATCAGCTCCAACTCCTTCTGCTCTATCCACATCCTTCGCTCTTCATTCTTGGATGACACCCTGCTTATTTGGTCGGTCAGATTAGAATTTGTGACCCGTGTTTGAGTTAAACAACTATCTAGATTTGAAATTCTTGAATTCAAGTTGTTTAATTCCTTTTCATATGATTTTTTCGGAATTTTAAATGAAACAAAAACAGATTGTACCTTCTTGATCAGTTCATCAAGTTCAATGATCTGCACACTGAGAGGTTTTGCTGTAAAGCATAAGTCCTCTCGATCCTTGGCCTCTTCATTTCCACCATCAGTGTTGTATCCCCTCATCTGAGATACATCGGTCACCATCAGACATCTTCCATCGGTTTCACCACCTTTTGCAACATAAGCCTTTCCATGAGAAGGCTTTCTCACTTCATCGTCTTCTGAGTCGGTCGACTACACATGTACGCCACCGAACTCATCATCATCTGCCGAACCCTGCACAATAAGAGCATTCATAGAAGAATTAGTAGCATCCTTCTTCCTTTTTATTTCTTCCAGTCTTTTCATAAGCCTTGCTTCTTCATCTTTCTCTTCATCTTTCTCTGCCATCTTCTTCAACATGCAATCCTTTGCGTAGTGATTCTTTCCCCCACAGTAGAAGCAACTGACACCAGAGTCAGCTTCACCCTTCGCTTCCTTTTTTGACTCCTCAACCTTCGGTTCATCTTTCACTCTTTCGGAACTATAGCTTCCCTGCCAATTACGATTTTTGTTGGAAGGAAACTTTTCTTGATAAACCTTCTAGGATTTGACACCATCATAGCATAGTCTTCGGCTGTCAGATGGTGATCTCCCAGATTAAGATCCTCTTCATCTTCTTCTACACTTTTACCCTTGGACAGAAGCGCTAGAGACCCCAGATTTGAAACCATGCTTTTCTCTTGCAGCACTATCTTTTCTTGGGATTTTAGAGTCCCTACCAGTTTTGCCAGCGAGTACGATTTGAACTGCTCGTGTGCTTTAACTGTTGACACAACAGCTCTCAATTCGGATCTTAGACCATTCAGAAAAGTGACCTTCTGTTCAATAAGCTTCCTTTCAATATCATGTTTGATCATCTTGCTGAGAAGATGATTGAAGCGATCAAACGTCTGTGTAACAGACTCATCAGGATTTTGCTTGAACTCTCCAAATTCAGACAGAAGCAAGGTCTAAATTGAGTGCTCCAAATCTTCATCTGTGGAATACAGCTCTCGCAGCCGATCCCAGATTTCTTTAGCTGTACTGCAGGAACTTACCAATTTAAACGTGTCAGATTGAAGAGCGAATCGAATTAGTCTCAATGCCTTGATGTTGCACTGAAACTTCTCCTTTTCGTCCTGAGCAACATCTTTCACATCTTTCAACAAATCATTATACTCCTTTTGAGTTTTAATAATTCTAGATGTTCTTCAATGAGAAAATGGTCCAGACACAATAGCTTCCCATATCAGATACCCATTATCTTCAGATCCAATGACGTAGTCTTCAAAGTGATGCGCCCAAACCTCGTAATCTTGAGTGTAGAGAATTGGAATCTTGGTTGTAGATCCTATACTGTTTGAGATGTTGATAGGATTGGATTGAGAATCGTCCATGCTTGATCGTTTAACCTGTTGTAAGATCAGACTGTTAATACGTAATATTAGGGCAAGATGAATAAATAATGAAATACGTCAATTATGGAGTGACGGCTCAATAAATATCAGTAAATGCGGAATAAACCCTAATCACTTCTTTCACAGAAGAGATGTGTATGAATTACACAGTCTCCTGCTCTGATACCAATTGAAGAGTTAAGAAACTATTTGATCGTTTAGATCTTTTAACAGGTTAATCACTAAAACGAAAACAACAATATAAAACACAAGAATGAATCAAAATATGTTGAATGATTCAATAGATTCAAGCCTCAGCAGAGCTCGATAAAGAACTTCCGTTGTAGAGGCTATTAGGGTTACAAACGATAAAGATCAAATCTTTCATAAATAATTGACTTCCAAATCTTACGTACTAAGATGCATGCAAGCACCTATAAATACAAAACCCTAGAAATAACTCACGGATGGACAGGCCCAATCCGGAGACTAAATGGACTAAAGAGCGAGCCCAAGACGCAACACCTTTCAGACCCTATAGAGGGGCACTATGCCAGGGACTGCCGTCAGTCCGCCCCTCCAGCAGATATGAGGATTTGTTACCATTGTCATCAGGTTGGTCATGTGAAGACCAACTGTCTGCAGCTCGCCGCCAAGCCGGCACTGGGTTCCGCGCCAGCTACTGTGAGGATTGGAGATGGGAGGCCAATCAAGATGGAGCCTCCGAAGGCTCAGGGTTGCGCCTTCCAGCTCACGGCCAAGGAGGCCAAGGCAGCACCGGATGTGGTTGCTGGTATGTTACTATTATCTCTCTCAGATATTGTATTTGTACTATGCTTATTGGTTGTACCTATGATCAGGTACGTTTTTAGTAAATTCCTTGCCTGCTTTGGTTTTATTTGACTTAGGGGCGAGTCGGTCGTTCGTATCTCAGACCTTCTCTAGAGGGTTCAGTGTGCTGATAGATGATCTTGAGTGTCCGTTGCGAGTTTCGATCGCCAATGAGCACGGGGTTTCTACTTCTTCGGTCTACCGAGGATCCGAGTTGGAGATTTCTGGGGTGTCTTTCCCGATAGATTTGAATCCTATCCCCATGGGGGATGTATGCGTGATTGTAGGAATGGATTGGCTTAGCCGTTTTGGCGCCATGATCGACTGTGAGGGACAGCGGGTAGTGGTTCGAACCCCAAGTGGGGGAGAACTGCTAGTATATGGTGAGGGCACCAAGTCGGGATCAGGATTTTGTTCGGAGGCCAGGGCTCGACAGTATATTCAGCACGGTTGTGCCGGTTATTTGGCGTATGTGGTAGATACGCGGGTTAGGGAGCAGCTCTCAGTTTCAGAGGTCCCTGTCGTTAGAGAGTTTGCTGATGTGTTTCCGGAGGAGTTACCCGGAGTGCCTCCGGTGAGGCAGGTTGAGTTTAGGATTGATCTAGTTCCAAGTGCGGCCCCAATTGCCAAGGCGTCGTACTGTTTGGCACCGCCAAAGATGCAGGAGCTATCATCTCAGCTGCAGGAACTGTTGGGTAAGCAGTTTATTCGACCGAGTAGCTCACCCTGGGGAGCACCGATCCTCTTCGTCAGGAAGAAGGATGGTTCGCACAGGATGTGCATTGACTATATGGAGCTAAATAAGTTAACGGTGAAGAACCGTTATCCGCTCCCGAGGATAGATGATCTTTTCGACCAGTTGCAGGGTGCATCTTGGTTTTCCAAGATCGATTTGAGATCAGGATACCACCAGGTCAGGGTGAGGGAGGAAGGCGTAGACAAGACTGCATTCCGGACTCGTTATGGTCATTACGAGTCGTGGTTGATAAGTTAAAAACTAACTTGAAGATCGATTAGATCTATAAAATAGGTAAAGAAATAAACGAACAAACAGCAAGAACACAAGAATGGATCAAAAGATGTCGAATGATTAATCAACAATCCTCAGAAGAGCTCGATAAAGAACTTCTACTGTAGAGGATTTAGGGTTTACAAGAATGACAAAGAAAATATGTAAAGCTATCGTAAATGCTATCAATCGTTCTAGATCGTTAACCTAATATGCATGCAAGCACATTATTATATACTAAACCCTATCAACTCACGGTTGGACAGGCCCAAACCGGAGTACAAAACATGGACTATAAACCGAGCCCAATGACGCAATACAAAAATAAGTCTGCTACCCAACAGTGGTGATGCCGTTTGGACTCACCAACGCGCCATCAGTATTCATGGATCTGATGAACCGAGTCTGCAGACCGATGCTCGATCGCTCGGTTATTGTGTTTATAGATGACATCTTGGTGTATTCCAAGACCCAAGAGCAGCATGAAGAGCACCCCAGGGAGCTGTTGGAGGTGTTGCGATGAGAACGACTTTATGCCAAGTTCTCGAAGTGTGAGTTCTGGTTGCGAGAGGTTCACTTCCTTGGACATCTCATTAACCAGAATGGGATTTTGGTCGATCCGGCCAAGGTGGAGGCGGTTATGCAGTGGGAGACTCCGAGATCTCCCTCAAAAATCAGGAGTTTTCTGGGATTAGCAGGGTATTATCGGAGATTCATTCGTGATTTCTCCAAGGATGTCGTACCCCTCACTCGTCTAACGAGGAAGGGAGTGGATTTCCGGTGGGTCCCGGAGCAGCAGAGGGTGTTTGAAACCTTCTGGCAGCGGTTATGTGAGGCGCCAGTGTTGACACTCCCCGAGGGAGTGGAGGATTTCATGGTATATTGTGATGAGTCCATCAGAGGCCTTAGGGTAATCCTCATGTAGAGGGGGCGGGTGATAGCTTATGCATCGCGGCAGTTGAAGCCGCATGAGACGAGATACCCCACGCACGATCTTGAGTTGGGAGCGGTGGTCTTCGCTCTCAAGGTTTGGAGGCACTACTTGTACGGGGTCCGTTGTACCATATACACGGATCACAAGAGTTTAAGGCACATAATGGATCAGCCGAACTTGAATATGAGGCAGCGCAAGTGGCTGGATGTAGTCAAGGACTATGATTGCGAGATCCTTTACCATCCTGGTAAAGTGAATGTGGTTGCGGATGCTCTGAGCCGCAAGTCTGCTGGGTCTTCTACCCCAGCCAGATGTATGAGGATAGTGGTGGATTCCCCGTTGGTGGGTTTAGTCAGGGATGCTCAGATCGAGGGTGTGAAACCGGAAAACTGGAAATTGGAAAGGATTAAGGGCGAAAGTGCCCGGTTCGTTCAGGATAGCCGCGGGCTATTGACTCGATGTGGTCGGGTTTGGGTTCCGATGACCGGAGGAGTTAGGCAGACAGTGATGTTGGAGGCTCATAAGTCTCGTTTTTCTATCCACCCGGGGCTACCAAGATGTACCGAGATTTGAGTTTGAGTTATTGATGGCCTGGTATGAAGCAAGATATCGCTTGGTACGTTGAGAGGTGCTTGACCTGCAGGATGGTCAAGGCTAAGCACCAGAGGCCGCATGGTAAGTTGCAGCCTCTAGAGATTCCCATGTGGAAATGGGAACGGATCGCAATGGATTTCATCACGAAATTGCCAAGAACGGCAAGGGGATTCGACGCTATATGGTTCATCTTGGATCGATTGACCAAGAGTGCCCATTTCCTAGCTATACGGGAGAGTTCGTCGGTAGAGAAGTTGGCCGACCTATACGTCCGCGAGATTCTCTCTCGCCATGGGGTCCCAGTTTCTATAGTTTCCGATCGGGATGTCCGATTTACTTCCCGTTTTTGGCAGAATTTCCACGAGGAACTAGGTACGAGGCTGCATTTCAGTACAGTGTTCCGCAGACGGATGGGCAGAGTGAGCGGACCATTCAGACCCTCGAAGATATGTTGAGGGCGTGCGTCATTGATTTCGGTGGAAGTTGGGATTCCCACCTACCGCTTGCTGAGTTCGCCTACAACAATAGCTATCATTTCAGTATTGGTGCCTCGCCTTTCGAGCTGTTGTATGGGCGGAAGTGTAGGACCCCAGTCTGTTGGGGCGAGGTTGGGCACAGGGTGATGGGTCGGAAAGAGGTAGTTCTGCAAACTACCGAGATGATACAGCGGATTAGACAGCGGCTGCAGACCGCTCAGATTCGACAGAAGAGTTATGTCGACCGACACCGATCTGATTTGGAATTTCAGGTGGGTGACATGGTTCTCCTGAAGGTCTCACCCTGGAAGGGTGTGATCCGTTTCAGGAAGAGGGGAAAATTGGGTCCCCGATTCATTGGGCCGTTCAGGATTGTTGCCAGGGTTGGCAAGGCGGCCTATAGGCTAGAGCTTTCGGAGGAATTTAGCCGGATCCACAGCACATTTCACGTTTCGCAATTGCGAAAGTGCGTCATGGACCAAGAGGCAGTGGTATCGTTGGATGACATTCAGGTCGATGAGCGCCTGAACTATGTGGAGAGGCATGTACCTATTTTGGAGAAGAAGAAGAAGAAGATTCTGTGGAATAAGGAAATACCTTTAGTAAAGGTGCAGTGGGAGCATCAGAGGGGATCCGAGTAGACATGGGAGCCGGAAGCAGAAATGCGCGACCATTACCCGGCCTTGTTTTCTTCAGCGGACTTCAAGGACGAAGTCTACTTCAAGTGGAAGAGAATTGTAACGCCCCGATCGTCAGGTATTAATTAATTAAGAATTTCTGGTTATGCTCTACTCGACGAGTTGGTTGACCTACTCGTCGAGTAGCAGCGGGGTGAGAACACATGGTTAGTGACCTACTCGGCGAGTCCACTATTGGGACTCGACGAGTAGGAGCTGGCAGATGAAACCCTGAATCCCGGGGTTTGCACCCCTATTTAAAGGAGCCTCAGCCTCCTTTGGGACTCCTTACAGTCTTTGAGAACCCTTGGAAACCCTAATTCGTGTGTGTGTGCCTTGGTGTGGGTTTGAAGCTTGGAAAAGAGGATCTTGAAGGATGGAAGCTAAGAGTGCAAAGGAAATTGAAGCAAGAAAGGAGTGGGAAGCAGGTTTTGCCTTAGCTAGCATCGTTTGAAGGTATCAAAGTACCATTCTTAGTTCCTTTTCATCCCTTTTGGTTGATTCTAGGGCTTTTTATGGATTTTCAGGTTGGGATGTTGAGCTATGGGCTAGATCTGAAGTTGTAACTTCAGATCTAGACCCTCCTTGGATGCTAGAGTCATAAAGTTGTTGTATTGGTTGTGGTTGGAATCCCTTTTGGACTAGAAGCTCCATTAAGAACTTAAAATAGACATTTGGAGCCTTTATGACCATGCATGCATGTAAAGTTTGCAACTTTACGTGGTAAGTATGCTCTAGGAGCTTGGGTCTGTGATTTGGAGCCGCTGCATGGCTCAAAACAAGTCTGTATGGAAAGAGGACTGGATGGACTCGGCGAGTCTTAAGGATGACTCGGCGAGTCACATGAAGATAGTCATTAAACACGGCGAGTTGGATGAACAAATCGGCGGGTCCGATGAAGATCGCCATAAAACTCGACGAGTTGAAGAACAACTCGGCGAGTCAGATGGCTTTTCCCTTGGATAGGCATGCGTATGTACCCGTCGAGTTGCAAGGAGGAAACTCGACAGGTGGCCCGTAAGAATTGATCGGGATTCAAAGGGACTCGACGAGTCACTCTGATGACTCGGCGAGTTGGAATGTGCTCCACAGACACGGCGAGTGTCCGAGTGCACTCGGCAAGTTGAGGTCAGCATGGACTGTTGACCTTGTAAAAGGGTTTTGACCTTGATCGGGAATCACTAAGAGATTATGGGGTGTCTCATAAGAGTAAGAACTTATGAGTACATTGTGTTATGGTTATAGGTGGTGGAGCCGGTGTCAAGTGATCCGATAGTTGGAGTTTGCATTTCGAATCGACATCTGCGAGGTGAGTTATCCTCACTATATCGATAGGGTCTACGGCACCAAGGCCGACCCTTTATGATTACATCCTGGTTTAGGATGGTTGCTTTGTTATTGCCATGTTAGATTTCATCCTGGTTTAGGATGGGTGTTATGTTATTGCCATGTTAGAATTCATCCTGTTTAGGATGGTTGTTATGCTAGAGAACGGTTAGATCGGTTATCATGGTATGCTACATATGATCCTGATCTGTTAGATTGAAATCAGGATAGATAGTATGTTATGCTTTTATGATCCGTAAGGATTGGTATGTTAGTGACCTATTAGGTCGATGCTCTAGTTACGAGTGAAACTCTATGATTGATGGTAAATGAGATTGATATGTTTGCTATGTGTATGTGCCAATATATGATAGTATGCGTACATGGTTAGTTGCTTGTTGGTTGGGTTGTGGCGGTCCTGCTTTGTGCTAAAGGCCAACACACCCTCTGAGCGGTCCGGGGCGACTGTAGGCCCATGCGGCGGACCAGTCATACCGAAGGCTCGAGATAGATTCAGATAGACTGTAGGCCCAGTAGGGCGGACTGGTCCAGTCGATGGCCCAGTATGTATGCTGTTTGATTGATCGTTATGGCTATGGTTTCTGCCAGTGTGGTATTGGTATTTTGGGGGTAGCTCACTAAGCCCTCGGGCTTACAGTTTTCAGTTTATTGTTTCAGGTACTTCACGAGAGCGAGGGAAGGAAAAGACGTGACCGTACCGCTCCTCATCCTCATGATCTGTTTTGGGACACTCTGATGATAAAAGAATTGGAAATGTTTTGTAAAAACAATTACTATTTGACTCTTTTGTTAGTATTAAAAGTTTAAAATTGGCGTAAATTTTATGGGTGTTACAATTTTAGGGGTAACTCACTAAGCATTCGAGCTTACAGTTCAGTGTATTGTTTCAGGTACTTTAGGAGATCGTGGCAAGGCGAAGGCATGATCATACCGCTCCTCATGTTTTATGATCTATGTGTTATGGTTCTGGGGGATACTCTGAGGTTTAAACGATTTTGAAATCAAGATGTATGAACTTAATGGTTTTTGAATGAAATAAAATCTTTTAAATTGGTTGAAATTTTTGGTCGTTACACTAGCACCCCAAGTGTGATGCCTCAAATGCTTCACACAACACCAAATGCTTTGGAATAACTTTAGAGTATGTATATCACTTGTAAAAATCGGCTTGCCTCTCTTGTTCTTAGTCTAGCCGATTTTGGTGAGTATCATGTTCCTTATATAGTGTAATGCTTTAGGCTTTCCTCTTTGTATGTGTAAGTGGGTTGAGTCTTTTCCTATAAATAGGAAGTCAGTGACTCCCATTATGTAAGAGTCCATTTTGGAGTGTTAGACTAGAGAGAGAAATTGTATACAAACCCATTTGTATAATCTTTCTAGATCTAATAAGAGCTTACAAAGATTTATTTACTCCATGTGTTCTTGATTTTACATGATTAATCACTAGATCTTTCTAATTCCGCATATGCCATCAGAATCAACACCACTACAATTGGTATCAGAGCGGGTGTTCTTGATTTCATCAAGAATTGATCCTTGATGGCGATTTTGATTTAGTGATTCATTTTTTGATCATGGATCTTCGTGATTAGAGAGTGTTGTGTGTTCTAGAAGTCGAATTTTTCCTTGATTTGATCCATAATTCGACTTTCTCTCTCTAGAATACTTGTTTGTGTTACTTTCTCTCTCTAGTAAACCCAAGTTCATATCGATTGATCAAAGATGGAAGAAACAATTTGTGAAGTTTTTTTATGGAGGATTTTCCATGGTCATTTAGTTTTGAAGGAGTTCTCAATTGTTTTGTAACCGGGTATTTCAAACAAAAACACTCATTTCTAGTATGAAATGTGAATGTGGAAAATTCAATGGTTATCCTCTTGATCATGATCATCATAAGACGTTGCTTAATCGTTTGGTAACAACTTATCATGAAAGAAGAAAGAAGAAGAAAGATGATGAAGTAATTGAAGGAATTCATCTTGATGAATGCATATATGGTGATAATGTTCTTGCTTCTTACCCGGATGTTCATGATGTTCAAGGAAAAGAAGTTCAAAACAATGGAGTTGAATGTGATGTTCTTGAGGTTCAAGAAAAAGGAGTTCAAGTTGATTCTCAAGATGAAAAAGTTTTTTGCTCAATTGGAGTTCAAACTGATGATATTTTGTGTTCTTGTGATTCATTTGAAGGAATGATTCCTTATCGGAAGCCGGTGGTCCAAGAAAATCACAAGTATCAAACTCCAAAAGATTTGATTCAAACTTAAAATGTTCATGTTGTTGAAAGTGGGTTTGTTCATGAAGTCAAGTCTTCAAGATGCAAAAAGATGAGAAAGAAAAAGAAGAAGAAGATGAATCGGAAGAATAAGCGGGTTTACTCACAAAAATCGTCATATGTTGTGAAGCCAAAATCCGTGAAGCAAATTTGGGTTCCAAAGCAACAATCTCCAAAGGTTGCATTGAATTTGAAGTCAAAACCCAAAAGTTTTGGTGGTTCTTTTGAAGATGTTCTTGGTTTGATGAAGAACATGAAGAACACGAAGAACGAGTTGTACATCTCGCATGGGGGGTGGTACAATGTTCGATTTGGAGATTTTTCTCATTCCGACAAAAGAACCAAGATCTTCCAAATTTGATTCGTTTGTTGAAAACAGAACTCGATTTGTCAAAAAGGTAACTCAAATTCTCAAATGGATTCCAAAACGTCCATGATTTCGATTCGTACTTTACGTTTTTTTCATTTTTGATCGATTTGCCTCATTGGATCTAATCTGTTTCAATCCCTTTGTTGATCCAATTATTTTTTGTTTAGATCAACTTAAAATCAAAATCATATTCACAAATTTGTTTTAATTTCGAAGCATCATTGTTCATCAAATTGATTCAAAATGAAAATGTGTTACTGTTCATTCGATAGAGCCCAATCTTAAAACAATTACTGTTCATGTATCCATTTGAGCCCAAATGACATCGAATGTATTTGATCCAAATTCGTTGTTGTTGGAATTGTTCATCAATCTTTAAGCCCAAAATCTTTCAATCCGATATCATTAATTGAGCCCAACTTTATTTCAATCCAATATCTTCTTTGGTTCTCTACTAGATCGTACACTCTGACGTTCTTTTTCAATTGTCGATCGACTTGTTCTTGATTCACGTTTTTTTCAGCTTGTTCTCATAGATTTGATTTCGTTTCGTCATCTCTAACATTCGATGAGCTTTGCTGTTGAGTTGGACTTGTGAATCGGTTGTATTTCTTCCATGAATGAGCCGATGATGATCAAGTGATTGTATATCAATCCTTTGATTTTGATGAAATTGTTGATCAAGAACACTTGAATGTTATGAAGAACAAGTTGAAGAAACGTTATTTGATATGAAATTTGGCATTAGAAACCTCAATTTCATGTTTGCTTACAGTTGATTTTGAAAAGTCAATCACAGAAAAAGTCAACTGTGTTTTCTATGGGTTGATTCATGGAATTGAAAGATGAAATCAATGGATTTGAGTTCAATATGTGATTTGAAAGAAGAAATTGAGTTTAATTTGGAGATTAATTTCGAAATTGGTTGGATTTGTGATACTGTTGATGAACGATGGATGGGAACGAACCGAGAACAGATGAATGAAATGGATAATCGATGATTTGCAATGAATCAATGGTTTTGATAGTCGAACTGGTGATGGTCGATACTTGTGGATTTGCGATGTTTGGAGTTTAGATTTTGGAATGGATTCTCTTTTGGATGACGAGTTGGAATGATCGAGATTGAAAAACTGATTCAGAAAACTCGATTTTGGAATTTGCTTTTGGTGAAAGTTGCGAATTCGATTTTGAGTTTGATTTACTGGAAACTGGATTTGGAAGTTGATGTTTGGAGTCGATTTCTTGCCTGTATGTTGTATGTGAGTTCATTCGCATCTACAGGAATGGAAGATTTGGTTTGCATCTATGGCTTGTATTCGATGGTTGTTGATGTTAAACAGCGAATGAAGACTGAAAGCGAAGCATATGATGATGAAGGACTAAAAGCGAATGGTAGAATGATATGGATTGTTGATTTTGATATCGACGATTTTTTCAAAATGCGAAGCCATGGTTTACATTTGGTTTGTTGATGCAAAGCCAAACCGGATTCGCATTTGGTGAATCAATTTAAAGATCAAGATTGATTTCGCATGGTTGAAGAATTGGACAGTAGTGTTATTAAGTTCGCATTTGATTGTGTCAAACATGAGTTCGCATTTTTGTCTCAATCAATTTCACATATGAGAATGCGAAGCTTTGTAAGGAAAATGCGAAACAAGTGACCTGGAGTCGATGATAATTCGCATTTGGTATTTGATTTTGGGAAGGAATAAATGGAACATGTGAAGAATTGACTGTATATGTTGATTTGGGGAAGAACACAAACAGTTTCAGTTTGCACCCCTGATCTTTTCACGAAATGACAAAAATAGTCCAACTTCGCAAGTTTGAAAAACATGCCGAAATTTTCGAAAACAGTCCCTGGAGTTTCACATTTTTGGAAATAAATACCCAACTTCGCATATGGGTAATAAAAGCTGAAAAATGCAGAATTTTCAATTTTGGTCCTTGCAGTTTGTGCGAATTTACGCTTTATGCCCGGTTTCGCAAATGGGCTAGAGTTTCACATATTTCACTGTTTTTGGTGCAATGGGTCCCTGCAAGTTTCAGAAAGTGACAATATCTACCCGGATTTTGAAAAATCTTGCAACTTTCACCCGAAAAGTCAAAAATTTTCATAAATTGGAAATTTTTTGTGGCTTTTTCGTGATTGTTTTTTCGTGCAAGATTTTTGGTGATTCATTTTTGGTACACATCAAGGGGGAGTATCGTGAAGACTATTCATCGGGCGCTTCTCATCCTTAGTGGGTTTTATAATCATTTTTTGATTATAAAAAGGGGGAGAATGATGGGTATTCGAAACTTCTCGGGTTTGTCGAATATTCATTTGCGGATATGAAGACCGGTGTTACTTCGAGGGGGAGTTTGGTCTTGATCGCGCTAGCTCGTTGGAGATTAAAGCCGGACATCCAATCATAACTTTGAGGGGGAGAATCTTAGGGTGCAAAGTCATGCTTGGATGTAATGTTTTAGGCTTTCCTCTTTGTATGTGTAAATGGGTTGAGTCTTTTCCTATAAATAGGAAGTGAGTGACTCCCATTATGTAAGAGTCCATTTTGGAGTGTTAGACTAGAGAGAGAAATTGTATACAAACCCATTTGTATAATCTTTCTAGATCTAATAAGAGCTTACAAAGATTTATTTACTCCATGTGTTCTTGATTTTACATGATGAATCACTAGATCTTTCTAATTCCGCATATGCCATCAGAATCAACACCACTACAGTCACATATAGGGTTACACCATGTAAACCCTAATGTGACATGACTCTTCATTTCCATGACCCATGGGTTTGTAACTCCCATGGAACATCCTATGGGTTTATCCCAACTTGATAATCCATGGAGCCTTTTAGCCTACTATACAAGTTATGGATGATTTATATAATCAACTCATATATTTAATTAGTCATCTTTTGATCACTTAATTAATTCCAGATTAATTCTTGATCATTACTAATTAAATAATACTATTAATATATTAGAACTTATCATATATTAATAAACCACAAGTGTTATTTCTCTCATTTAGTCTATCCAAATGCATGATGTCATGCAACCCAAATGGACCATGCCAGGTCGGGTCAAGTACATACCAAATATAGTTATGGACTTAGACACCTTATCCAACACCTTTCTACAGCTGTTGATATGTGGAAAGAATTAAAAGAGCGATTTCAACAATCCAATTGTCCAAGGATCTTCCAACTCAAGCGTGATTTGATGAATCTGACACCGGGATCTGACTCTGTTAATACTTATTTCACGAATATGAAAACACTTTGGGAGGAATTATCAAATTACAACAACAACTACACATGTGGAATGTGTATCTGCGGAGGAGCAAAAGAAATCGGACATGCAATGAGTTTTTTAATGCGATTAAATCAAAGTTATGCTCAAGTAAGAGGCCAAATTCTACTCATGGATCCGATTCCTTCTAAAAATATAATTTTCTCCTTGATTATTCAAGAAGAAAGACAGTGCAATATAGGTAATCTTCAAAATCCTACTTTTGCCTTCAACACTCGTCTTCTAAACAACAATTACAACAATCATGATAACAAAACCAGACCTAATCAATCACATAAGAACTTCAAAAAGGATTCTCCAATTTGTATGCATTGCAAGAAGTCTGGCCATACACAAGATAAATGTTATCATTTACATGGATTTCCACCGGGGTACAGAACTCAACCTCGTGCCAATTCTATTGATATTGATCAATCTCAGTCCACTGTTAATCAAGCACAAGAAAATCTTCCTGCTGTTCATGATTCCTTGATTGGACTCACTCAACAACAATGTGAAAACTTAATTGCAATGCTATCTGGTAAAATTGCTTCTGCAAATATGGTTAGCACTTCTGCTAATCATGCTTCTACATCATAAAATTTAGTAGGTAAATACATAATCTTTACTCTTAATTCTAGGAATTACATGTCTAATGTTTGGATTCTTGATTCGGGAGCCACTCAACATATTTTCAATGATAAAGGTATCTTTACCAATATTCAGAATCTGAGAAATACTAGAGTTCGATTGCCAAATCATACCCTCATTCAAGTTCATTATAAGGGAGACATACAACTCACTAATCAATTGTTCCTTACAGATGTTCTTTATGTTCCTTAATTTGAATTAAATATGATCTTTGACAAAATCACAGTTGCTAATGGTTAAGTTCTACCATAATTTTGCTTTGATCAAGCAGATTTTCCCCAAGAAGACGATTGGCAGGGGTGATGTTCATGAGGGCTTATATTTGTTGAATGTTTCACATTCTGTCTCCCAACATACTACTGTTTCTACTAATGTGGCTATCTCTATTCAACAATGGCATTCTAGATTTGGGCATCCTTCATATGAGAAAATAAAGATGATCTCTAATGATCTTGGCATTAGCAATAAAAATGATAATGATTTACTTTATCATGTTTGTCCTCTAGCTAAGCAAAAACGATTACCATTTGTTTCTTTAAACAATATTGCTAGTAATCCATTTGATATACTTCATTGTGATGTATGGGGTCCTTACCAAATTCCTTCATATCATGGTTACAAATACTTTGTTACTTTAGTAGATGATTGTATAATATTTACTTGGATTTACTTGATGAAGAACAAGTCAGATGTTCATCATGTTATTCCAAGGTTTTTGACCATGATCTTCACTCAATTCAATGCTATTGTCAAAGTTTTTAGATCTGATAATGCTAAAGAGTTAACTTTTACTGAGTTGTTTCAAGCTAAAGGCATACTACACCAATTTTCCTGTGTTGAAAGGCCACAACAGAACTCTGTTGTAGAAAGGAAACATCAACACATATTGAATGTGGCAAGGGCATTATACTTTCAGTCAAATATAACGATTGCATATTGGTCATAATGTGTCTTAATTGTTGTGTATTTGATCAACAGAACTCCCTCAAAACTACTTCAGAATATTACACCTTATCAAAAGCTTTACAAGGAAGAACCATAATACAATTTGTTTTGTACTTTTGGTTACTTAGCTTTTGCTTCTACTTTAACAGCCCATAGAACCAAATTTGAGCCACGTGCAAACTCTTGTATTTTCATAGGCTACCCACCTGGTATGAAAGCATATAAGTTACTTGATTTGACAAAAAGAGAAGTTTTTGTATCCAGAGATGTTGTATTTCATGAAAACGTTTTTCCTTTCATAAATACAACCCATCCCTTTATTGATGACCCTTTTTCTCTAGTTGTTTTACCAAGAGTATTTGATTATGATCATGAAACTCAAAATCAGACTTCACAACACTCTTCAATTCCAAATTCAACTCCTGTTCCTAATGATCTCATTCCAAGTTGTAACGACCCAAATTTTTTTTTTTTTTTTTTTTTTGATATTACTTTAGAAAACATTAATAAATAAAAACATTGTCTAAATAAAAAGAAACATTGTTTGTTCACACCATAACACATTGCAACCATGTTCTCAAAAGCCAAACCGTACATCCCATCAAATATCAGAGTACAATCCCAGTAAATCTCATAAATGCGGAAACCGAAGAGTGTGTGTATGACGTGCCGCTACCGCGCCGGCTCCTTCCCCTTCGATGCAGAGGTACCTGAAAACAAAACTGTAAACGTAAGCACAAAGCTTAGTGAGTTCCCCCAACGTACCGCATACCATACAAACACATAACATATATACTGCCAGGCTATTCTGGGGTGCCTGACTACCCGGTACGGCCATTCTGGGGTGCCGACCTACCCGTGTCAAGCCATTCTGGGGTGCCGACCTACCCGTGTCAAGCCATTCTGGGGTGCTGACTACCCATCGGTCCTAACAACCGATCCTCGGGGACTATTTCACCCCTACTACTACGATCACATATAACATAACAAGCCAGCATGCATACATATCGTCACATACTGTCAGACGTGTCTGGGGTGTCTGACTACCCTTCGGTCCGAACAACCAAACTCTACTACTATCACATACAGCATATCATGCTAGCATATAACATGTCAGGTACTAGCGAACTTAGATGATATCAAAAAGACAATCATCTATCATACAACTCCTACTGGTGGGTCGGCATTGTGGCCTTAGACCCACCGCTACTGGAAGGTAACTCACCTCAAAGTAGCTGCTGAACTGATCGGGAACTAACTGACTGCTGCTGCTCCGGGAGTCCTCCGGCTGCAATTTCCACGACATACTCAATCAAACACCGCTAACTGTCCTTTAGGTAAAATGACCATTTTACCCCTGGATTAACTCTAAGCCAAAGCTGGAGTCAACTTTCAGTTGACCCGACTCGCCGAGTGGATCACCACTCGCCGAGTCCCTAGCAAACCAATGTCCTGGGTCCCTGGTTCTACTCGTCGAGTCGGGCTATGACTCGACGAGTTCACCTTCTAACTGCCATTCAACACCTTCAACCTACTCGCCGAGTTGTATGAACAACTCGTCGAGTTCATCTTCATCCGATGAACACTTTATGCTAAGACTCGCCGAGTTGTATGAACAGCTCGCCGAGTTTGTTCTTGAGCTATGAAGATTGCCTTGGACTCGCCGAGTCAGGGCATTGACTCGCCGAGTCCTAACATGGGTGAGTTCAGCTCCCAAACCACCGAGTCACCCCCTGTGACTCAAGGCTCAACTCGACACATGAAGAAGGGACCAATTCGGTGACTCGCGACCAGACTCGCCGAGTCACCTATGCGACTCGCCGAGTCGTCGCCATGCACTCCTTAAATATACCGATTTGCTCGGTTCCAGACCATGCCATTCATAGATCTGGACTTCTAGGACACGAATCACACGTAAAGTTTCCAACTTTACGTGTGGATATTCACCAATATGGATTATAAGGCTCAAAATGTCTCAAAATGGTAGATCTAGGGCTAACAAGCCTCATGAGGCCAAAAAGCTAACAGATCTGAGCTCCTGGAGCTCAATCTTACATAGATCCAAAGGCCAAACGCCTTATTACAACATATAATGAACATGCAAACTTGGGGAATTGACCAAGAAGGACCCAAATGAAGTTTTAAGCATAGAATCAAGGGGAAAACGGGTTATACCTCAAAGGAAATGTTGAAATGACACAAGGATGGCTGATCTCCTTCTCCTCTTCTTGATCTACTCCTCTTACTCTTCAAAACCTTCAAGAACACACCAAGAACACCTCAAACTCTCAAGAAAACAAGGGAAAACGATGTAGGGGGAGTTCTGGGGGTGAATGGGGACGAGTTGGGGCGGAATGAGAGTTTAAATAGGGTGCAAACCCTTGAAACTTAGGGTTTCATCCCGCAGCGGTGACTCGCCGAGTCCAGGATATGGACTCGTCGAGTCGCCTACTTAAAACGCGTCCTGAGTCTCGTCCCTACTCGGCGAGTCGGACCCTATGACTCGCCGAGTCTGAGGCTAAATTAGGGCAATGCTCAAATAAAATTCACATACCGGAAACCAGGTGCTACAAATCTCCCCCACTTATTTTAGACTTCGTCCTCGAAGTCTGCTGCCTGATCCTGAAACAGCTCGGGGTAGTGCTCCATCATCTCGTCTACCGGCTCCCAAGTCCACTCTGAACCCTTGCGGTGCTGCCATTGCACCTTCACTAGCTCCACCCTCTTGTTCCTTAAATCCTTCGACTTCCTGTCAAGGATTGCGACTGGGCGCTCGATGTAGTTCAGGCTGTCATCAACCTGAATATCCTCCAAAGGTACTACTGCAGAATCGTCCACTAGGCACTTCCGCAACTGCGAAACATGGAAAGTGCTGTGGATCTGGCTAAGCTCGGCTGGCAGATCCAGCCTATATGCTACCTTGCCCACCCGGGCTAAGACCCTGAACGGTCCGATGAATCGCGGGCCCAACTTGCCCCGCTTCCTGAATCGGATGACGCCTTTCCACGGTGACACCTTCAGGAGGACCATATCCCCGACCTGGAACTCTAAATCGGATCGACGCTTGTCGGCATAACTTTTCTGTCGACTCTGAGCAGTCTGAAGCCTGCTCCGGACCTGCTGTATCCTCTCAGTCGTCTTGAGCACCACTTCGGTGCTTCCCATAACTCTCTGGCCAACCTCACCCCAGCATATCGGGGTCCTACACCTCCGTCCGTACAACATCTCGAAGGGAGGGCGGTCGATACTCGCGTGATAGCTGTTGTTGTAGGAGAACTCAGCCAAAGGAAGATAGGTATCCCAGCTACCACCGAAATCCAGAACACACGCCCGCAACATGTCCTCCAAAGTCTGGATGGTCCGCTCACTCTGTCCATCTGTCTGCGGGTGAAAGGCGGTGCTGAAATGCAGACGAGTGCCCAACTCGTCATGGAATCTCTTCCAAAACCTGGAAGTAAAACGCACATCCCTGTCCGAGATCACCGATACTGGCACCCCATGCCGTGCCACAATCTCCCTGATATAGATGTCGGCCAATTTCTCGGCCGATATGCTCTCCAGAATCGGAATAAAGTGAGCACTCTTGGTCAATCTATCCACGATGACCCAAATCGAATCCACTCCACGCGCGGTCCTGGGAAGCTTCGTGATAAAATCCATCGTGATATCTTCCCACTTCCACAGTGGAATGTCCAACGGCTGCATCTTGCCATGCGGCCTCTGATGTTCGGCCTTGACCTTCCTGCAGGTCAAGCACCGCTCGACGTACCATGCCACATCCCGCTTCATGCAGGGCCACCAATAGTCTAGACGAAGATCCCTATACATCTTCGTCGCCCCGGGATGAATAGAGAATCGGGACTTGTGCGCCTCCTCCATCAAAATCTGGCGCACGCCCCCGTGATACGGCACCCACACCCTATGGTGTAGTGTCAATAACCCTCGGCTATCATAATCGAAGGAGGAAACCTGACCTACTACGCGCTCGTTCTTCCGATGCTCCTCCTTGATAGCCTCCTGTTGAGCTTCCCGAATCTGCTCCAACAGGGGAGTCACCACAGTCATCCTCAAACAGGCGTCCCTGATCGGCGCCGTCTTGCGGCTAAGCGCATCGGCCACCACATTGGCCTTTCCCGGGTGGTAAAGGATCTCGCAATCATAATCCTTCACCACATCCAACCACCGACGCTGCCTCATGTTCAGATTCGGCTGGTCCATGAGGTACCTCAAGCTCTTGTGGTCCGTGAAGATGGTACACCGAACCCCATAGAGGTAATGTCGCCAAATCTTGAGGGCAAATACCACCACCCCCAACTCCAAATCGTGCGTCGGGTAGTTCGCCTCGTGAGGCTTGAGCTGCCTCGAAGCGTAAGCAATGACATGCCCCCTTTGCATCAGCACCGCGCCCAACCCAGAAATGGACGCATTGCAATAAACCACGAAATCCTCTACGCCCTCTGGCAGGGCTAAGATCGGCGCCTCACACAATCTCTGTCTCAGCGTCTCAAATGCAGCCTGCTGCTCGGGTCCCCACCGAAAGACCACGGCTTTCTTCGTCAGCCGCGTCAGGGGCACGGCTATCTTGGAGAAATCCTGGATAAATCTCCGATAGTAGCCTGCCAATCCTAGGAAGCTCCGAATCTCAGATGGGGACTTCGGAACCTCCCATCTCATCACGGCCTCGACCTTGGCCGGATCGACCAGAATCCCGTTCTGGTTGACGAGGTGCCCCAGAAATTGCACCTCGCGCAACCAAAACTCACACTTGGAGAACTTGGCATACAAGCTCTCCCTCCTCAGGGTCTCTAACACCTCTCTCAAATGCTCCTCATGTTCCTCCCGGGTCTTGGAATAAACCAAGATATCATCGATAAAGACTATCACAGACCGGTCCAGCATCGGTCTGCATACACGGTTCATGAGGTCCATGAACGCGGCAGGAGCATTGGTGAGCCCAAACGGCATCACCACAAACTCGTAATGGCCATAGCGCGTCCGAAATGCGGTCTTCTGCATATCCTCCTCCCTGACCCTCATCTGATGATAACCCGAACGCAAATCAATCTTGGAGAACCAAGATGCGCCCTGAAGCTGGTCAAAGAGGTCATCAATCCTCGGAAGCGGGTAACGGTTCTTCACCGTTACCTTGTTCAGCTCCCGATAATCTATACACATCCGATGCGACCCATCCTTCTTCTTCACAAACAGAATCGGGGCTCCCCAGGGCGAACTGCTCGGCCGAATAAATCCCTTGTCCAGCAGCTCCTGCAGCTGCGTAGACAACTCCTGCATCTCGGGAGGAGCCAACCGATACGGTGCTTTGGCTATCGGAGCCGCACCGGGAACGAGGTCAATCCTGAACTCCACCTGTCGCTCCGGAGGTATCCCAGGTAGTTCCTCCGGAAAAACATCAGCAAAATCTCGAACCACCGGGACCTCGCTCACGGTCGCCTTACCCGCCTCCCGGGTGTCCATCACGTACGCGACATAACCCGCGCATCCCTGCTGAAGGTAGCGCCTAGCCCTCGCTGCTGAACATACAGTGGGTCCACACTGCGGCCGCTCTCCATGAATCACTAACTCTCCCCCGCTTGGGGTCTTGACTCGCACTAGCTGCTGTGCGCAATCTATCACTGCCCCATTAGGGCTCAACCAATCCATACCAATAATCACCTTGTTCCCACGCAATGGAATGGGAACCAAGTCTACCAGGTAACACTCCTCAAACAGTCGCAGGACACAATCTCGAAACACCATCGATGCTCGCACCGATCGATCATCGGCAATCTCTACCTCTAACGGGCAATCTAACTCGCCTGAAGTCTCATGAAATCTCTTGCTAAGAGCAAGAGAAACGAACGATCGGGATGCACCCGAGTCGAACAATACCTGAACCGGGATGCCGTTCACATGGAACGATCCTAATAGACATGTATACACACGGAGCACATATCAATATCATAACAACGTAAAATAAAAGATAGAAGGAAGGAATCATACCCGTCACCACATCGGGCGCGGCGCGTGCCTCCTCGGCAGTCAACTGAAATGCCCGACTCCTCACCACTGGAGCCTCTGCCTTGCCCTGACGGCCATCCGTGATCCGCAGGGTCGCTGGAGCTGGCGCCTTCACTGGCGCTGAAGCTGTCAACATGGGGCAATTGGCTTTCTTGTGGCCCCTCTGGTTGCAGTGGAAACACAGCAACTCCGATGTCTGAATAACGGTCGCAGGAGCAGTGCAATCCCTGCTGATATGCCCAAACTTGCCGCACTTGTAGCAGCCTGACGATCCCATCCTGCACGCCCCCTCGTGCGGCCTGCCGCACCTCCT
The DNA here is from genome assembly GCF_002870075.4 of Lactuca sativa. Lineage (NCBI taxonomy): Eukaryota > Viridiplantae > Streptophyta > Magnoliopsida > Asterales > Asteraceae > Lactuca > Lactuca sativa. Next base: position 338,745,819 of record NC_056630.2, on the reverse strand, counting down.
GCAGCGGCTCGGTCCCGACTGGCCTTTCGGCCTCCCATCTGATCCCTTGGGCTTCTTCCCCGAAGCCCCCGATGGCTGACCATCCTCAAGTTTCCGTTTCCGGATGTGCTCCAAATCTATCTCTCTCTCCCTAGCCCTGGCAATCATGGAGTCCAGGGTAGGGCAAGCCGAAAAACTAACATGCTCCCGAATGTCAGCTCGTAGCATATCATGGTAACGAGTCTTCCTCATATCCTCGTCACCTGCATACTGGGGCACCAATAAAGCCCTCTCCCGAAACTTGGCGGTGATCTCCGCCACGGTCTCTGTCGTCTGCCTCATGTCTAAGAACTCCCTGGCCAGCTGCTGAAGCTCGACCGCTGGCGCAAACTCTGCCCTGAACCTAGCCACAAAGTCCGACCAGGTCATTGCCTCGATAGCCGAGGCTCCCATCGAGTCACCCACTGACTCCCACCAATCTCGGGCCCGGTCCCGTAAACACCCTGCTGCGTACCTCACCTTCGACCCCTCGGGGCAGAAGCTGATCAACTGGGCGGACTCGATATTCGCAATCCACCGCCTGGCGACAATGGGGTCCTTCACCCCATGGAAATCCGGCGCACCACTGCTCCTGAAGTCCTTGAAGGACAGTGTGCGAGATCCTGACTGGCTAGAGGCCAAGTCGCTCCTGAATGCCCGAAGGCGATCCTCCATCATCTCCACGATCCCTTCCTTGATCGACCCAAAGATGATGGGGGTAGACTCAAGGATGCCCCTAGTGATCTCCGACGTGATGAACTCACGTAGCCTCTCCTCAATCGGCTCGGTGCCAGATCCCGAACCTGACCCCTCTCCTGACCCGCCATCTGTCGGTCTCGGTCGAAGTACCACCATTCTGCAAAACATCAATAATAATCATTAGTGGTACTGCTACTTTCTGAGGGATCTCAACTACTTACAGGTTCCTTGGTCTCGTCTTGGCCTTCCTCGGCTCGGGTATGGATCCTCTGCTTTCAGTAGTACGGGCCCATACTACCTTCCACATCTATCCGTACCTTCTCCGAGGAATTCCTCGACTCCACCAACTCCCCTCTACTACTGCTACTCTCCGATATTCTCACCCTAGGCTTGCCCTAGGGAGAACTCAAGTTCAACACAACTGGTCCTCAGCTGCTGTAGGTCTCCTCATAATGCCAGTTAGCCACCACCTAAACACCACCACCTGTGATGAGGATTAGATCATCCTTCAAGTAAAAGGCCCGTCCCTACAACGGTTGGACTCAAACAAGAGCTGCGCAATAGGGCCAGTTCCAACACCTTGGGATTATTCAACCCCGATTACATGTGGTGTGACGTGTTTACCTAGTGGCTCACTCCCATTACTCAGAATCCCACCGAGCACGAAGCAAGCAGCATTCGGATAAGGAAAAACAGACTCAAGCCAAAACTGTTCTTAGAACAAGAAACGACACTTAACATAGGATGCTAAGCTCATACTATCAGGCATAACCTAAACAGGCTACCCTACTGCTGTCTACTCAATTCTAACATGCAATATTCAATAAGCTGTAACAAATAAACAGGCACATAAGGCATCACTCCTAGATCCTTAGCCTATTCTAGCATGCAATATTCATAAAGCTGATAAACATAACATAAACTTGTATGGGTACTATGGGGAATACTTACTTGAGCTCGGCCGGTCGCGCACGTCACACACTTTACTCTTTCTCGTGACTCTTTTCCGGGTTTTAAAGAATAATTTCTTTTGGAAAAATCTTTCAATCCCTCGGTTTGAGTCCAAACACTCCCGAAGGCGTGTCCGAATCCCTCAAACCAGGGCTCTGATACCAACTTGTAACGACCCAAATTTTTTTTTTTTTTTTTTTTTTTTTTTTGATATTACTTTAGAAAACATTAATAAATAAAAACATTGTCTAAATAAAAAGAAACATTGTTTGTTCACACCATAACACATTGCAACCATGTTCTCAAAAGCCAAACCGTACATCCCATCAAATATCAGAGTACAATCCCAGTAAATCTCATAAATGCGGAAACCGAAGAGTGTGTGTATGACGTGCCGCTACCGCGCCGGCTCCTTCCCCTTCGATGCAGAGGTACCTGAAAACAAAACTGTAAACGTAAGCACAAAGCTTAGTGAGTTCCCCCAACGTACCGCATACCATACAAACACATAACATATATACTGCCAGGCTATTCTGGGGTGCCTGACTACCCGGTACGGCCATTCTGGGGTGCCGACCTACCCGTGTCAAGCCATTCTGGGGTGCCGACCTACCTGTGTCAAGCCATTCTGGGGTGCTGACTACCCATCGGTCCTAACAACCGATCCTCGGGGACTATTTCACCCCTACTACTACGATCACATATAACATAACAAGCCAGCATGCATACATATCGTCACATACTGTCAGACGTGTCTGGGGTGTCTGACTACCCTTCGGTCCGAACAACCAAACTCTACTACTATCACATACAGCATATCATGCTAGCATATAACATGTCAGGTACTAGCGAACTTAGATGATATCACAAAGACAATCATCTATCATACAACTCCTACTGGTGGGTCGGCATTGTGGCCTTAGACCCACCGCTACTGGAAGGTAACTCACCTCAAAGTAGCTGCTGAACTGATCGGGAACTAACTGACTGCTGCTGCTCCGGGAGTCCTCCGGCTGCAATTTCCACGACATACTCAATCAAACACCGCTAACTGTCCTTTAGGTAAAATGACCATTTTACCCCTGGATTAACTCTAAGCCAAAGCTGGAGTCAACTTTCAGTTGACCCGACTCGCCGAGTGGATCACCACTCGCCGAGTCCCTAGCAAACCAATGTCCTGGGTCCCTGGTTCTACTCGTCGAGTCGGGCTATGACTCGACGAGTTCACCTTCTAACTGCCATTCAACACCTTCAACCTACTCGCCGAGTTGTATGAACAACTCGTCGAGTTCATCTTCATCCGATGAACACTTTATGCTAAGACTCGCCGAGTTGTATGAACAGCTCGCCGAGTTTGTTCTTGAGCTATGAAGATTGCCTTGGACTCGCCGAGTCAGGGCATTGACTCGCCGAGTCCTAACATGGGTGAGTTCAGCTCCCAAACCACCGAGTCACCCCCTGTGACTCAAGGCTCAACTCGACACATGAAGAAGGGACCAATTCGGTGACTCGCGACCAGACTCGCCGAGTCACCTATGCGACTCGCCGAGTCGTCGCCATGCACTCCTTAAATATACCGATTTGCTCGGTTCCAGACCATGCCATTCATAGATCTGGACTTCTAGGACACGAATCACACGTAAAGTTTCCAACTTTACGTGTGGATATTCACCAATATGGATTATAAGGCTCAAAATGTCTCAAAATGGTAGATCTAGGGCTAACAAGCCTCATGAGGCCAAAAAGCTAACAGATCTGAGCTCCTGGAGCTCAATCTTACATAGATCCAAAGGCCAAACGCCTTATTACAACATATAATGAACATGCAAACTTGGGGAATTGACCAAGAAGGACCCAAATGAAGTTTTAAGCATAGAATCAAGGGGAAAACGGGTTATACCTCAAAGGAAATGTTGAAATGACACAAGGATGGCTGATCTCCTTCTCCTCTTCTTGATCTACTCCTCTTACTCTTCAAAACCTTCAAGAACACACCAAGAACACCTCAAACTCTCAAGAAAACAAGGGAAAACGATGTAGGGGGAGTTCTGGGGGTGAATGGGGACGAGTTGGGGCGGAATGAGAGTTTAAATAGGGTGCAAACCCTTGAAACTTAGGGTTTCATCCCGCAGCGGTGACTCGCCGAGTCCAGGATATGGACTCGTCGAGTCGCCTACTTAAAACGCGTCCTGAGTCTCGTCCCTACTCGGCGAGTCGGACCCTATGACTCGTCGAGTCTGAGGCTAAATTAGGGCAATGCTCAAATAAAATTCACATACCGGAAACCAGGTGCTACACAAGTTCTATTCCAGATCTTGATATTCCAAATATACCTATACCTAATGTTCAAAATTTATCACAAGCTCATTCTCACAGAACACAAAGAATTAGGAACAAACCATCATATCTACAAGATTATCATTGCAATCTCACAAAAGTTAATTAGACTTTTGATTCAAGTTCTTGTAGATATCCTCTATCTGAAGTTATCTCTTATGATAATCTTGGTATCAATTGTAAGGCTTACACTATCTCTTTGTTTGCTCAAGAAGAACCCAAAAATTATAATGAAGCTGTAAAATCTGTTGAATGGCAACAAGCTATGAATGATGAGTTACAAGCCCTGGAATTAAATAACACTTGGGTAGTTGTTCCTCTTCCAAAAGATAGAAAACCATTGGGGTGTAAATCGGTATATAAGATCAAAAGAAAAGATGATGGAACTATGGATAGATTTAAAGTGTGTTTAGTTGCAAAGGGAATCAATCAACAAGAAGGAGTGGATTTTTTAGATACTTATTCACCTGTTGCTAAACTTGTCACAGTGAAATTACTTCTTGCTTTGGCTGCTAAACATAAATGGCCTCTTATTCAACTAGATGTGAATAATGCTTTTTTAAATGAAGATTTAGAGGAAGAAGTTTATATGACATTGCCTTAGGGGTATTCTGGTAATTTAGCATCTATAGGCTCAGGAAACCCTCACATGGTGTGTAAGCTTCAAAAATCTTTATATGGACTGAGACAGGCCTCTAGACAATGGTATTCCAAATTCTCCATTTTTTTAACTACTTTGGGATTCAAACAATCAAAATCAGACTATTCTTTATTTTTTAAAGGAGTTGGTTCATGATATGTTGCTTTGCTTGTTTATGTGGATGACATTGTCATCACATGGGCATCAACATCGGAAATATAATCGGTTAAAAAGATTTGGGGAATGTGAGGCATTTTTTAGGTCTTGAGATTGCTAGATCAAAAAACTGGCATTTTTGTATCTCAGAGACAATATACTTTAAAGCTTCTTGAAGATATGGGACTCTTGGCAGCAAAGCCCACACAACAGCCTATGGATCCAAAATACAAATTGTCTAGTTTTGAAGGTGAATTTATACAAGATGTATTTCAATACAGGAGGCTTATTGGTCGCTTGTTGTATTTGACCATCACAAGGCCAGACATCACATATGTTGTCCATCGTTTAAGTCAATATCTTAATCAACCACGAACTCATCATATGCATGCTGCCACACATCTTCTTTGATATTTGAAGTCCAATCTTGGCCAAGGACTGTTTCTTTCAGCAACTAATTCTCTTCAATTAAGAGCTTTTAGCGATGCTGATTGGGCTGGATGCAAAGCTACAAGACGATCTGTTACATGCTTTTGTGTTTTTATAGGCGATTCTCTCATTTCTTGGCGATCTAAAAAGCAGAATACGGTAGCTCGATCATCTATAGAGACAGAATACAGAGCTATTGTTGTTGTTACTTATGAACTCATGTGGTTAAGACATTTATTAAGTGATTTCGGTGTGAAGCAACATGGACCAAATCTCATCTTTTGCGATAATGAATCAGCTATTCAATTAGCTTATAATCCTACCTTTCACGAAAGAACTAAACACATGGAGATCGATTGCCATTTTATACGGGACAAAATCATTGATTAAACCATTAAGCTTCTTCCAATAAGAACTCAATTTCAGCTTGCAGACATCTTCACCAAACCATTACCACGTGATAAATTGTTGCCTTTAATGTCCAAGATGGCCTTGAAAACAATTTTTTCACGGTCATCTTGAGGGGGAATATTGGGGGTATTATTGTAATTTAGCTTGCTCAGTCAGTTATGTGGGTTAATGTCTGTTAACTATAAGCTGTTAGCAACAACATGAGTATGATAGCAATATATGCATATTGTAAGTTTGTATACAACCAACTTTGTAATCAATATTGAAGAATAACAAGAATTCATCTTTCTCTCATTCTTTATTTCTTCTCTGATAAGTTGTTAGTTGTCTAAGAGTAACACTTGACATCTGCTTTTCAGGTTTATATATTTATGTCATCTTCTCTTCTCATGTTGTACCAGTACCAATACCAATACCAATACCAATACCATGGGGAATGTTAACCAATCCATTAGCTAGATAGGGTCACGTTTGACAAAGCATATGTTATTAATGTTTGGTAGCCAAGTGAAATTGTTTAATATCTCTATTAATCTTATTAACATATATAGATATAGTGGTATGATTACCATGTGAGAGGGTGAGGGTGGACAATTATCCTGGGATCACATGCATGTTTCCATACAAATTTAATTTAGTGTGTTTGAGGAAAATGATTTAAACATGTTGGATTTTGTGTGGTTTGGTTTGATTTGGTTTGCACATGATATATGCATGGGTTTGATTTTTTTGGAGATTCATTGAATTGAATTTTAAATGGGAAACAAATCACAAGTAAAAGATATTGGATATTGAATTGTACAAAACATATGTCACTCTCTGCGCTTTTTACCTTTTAGTGCTTCTTGACACCTTCTCCACATCATGCTTAATTTTGCACAAATTGTAACCCGACCACTGCATCATCACCTACGCCTACTATATATTTATATAACTAATTAAATGCACATTTGCCTTTAACCTTTTACTTCTTTTCTCTTGGAATAGTTTGGCCCGGGGGAAATAAAAAAAAAATATTGCACTGCAGTTCTAAAGAAACAAAAATAATTTGAATATGATTAATTCTTTTCTTTATGATGATCCTGGCCATTTTGTAAACAGTACGCTTATCCCTCCCACTGAAAATACAATAATGATAATAAATCATGTGCAAAGAAAGAATCCTGAACAATTGATTCTTATTTTTATTTTTATTATTTTCGTCACTGGAGACGCATGAATTAATTTAAACTTCACTTAAACATTCGATGAAAATGTTCGGTAGTAATCTCAAAGAAAACATATTGTCGTTACAACTAAGTAGAACTAGTAAGAACAAGATAGTGGGTTTAACCTCGTATATATAGTTTTTCAATTTGAAATACTTGACAAGTTACATTTATTAAAAGAAACGAATCGAAAAGGGTACACCGTTAGAAAATATCAGGAATATAATTTAAGAATCGACTTAATTATATTCGACAAAAAGTGTATATGACACTTAAAACTGCCAGCATGCCTCAGTAACCAAGTTAGTCAGTCTGGCATTCACCAAAATGAATCGGAATTGTGAAGCACAAAAAGTGAAGTTAATACATATATATTAATGCAATAATTAAATTGTTTGGCGTTTGGTAAAGGACAAGAAGCTAGGTTTATATAACTGACACAGATCATTCCTATCTACAAAAGACCGGGATTAATAAAGTAAAAACTAAGGTCTTCCATGCTAGCTATATATACACTGGAACAAGGTACGTATTAATTAAAAGACGATCGAAGACGCATGATGAATAAGTGATGAATTAAGTGTTGCGTGTGGATGGCATATCCTGATCAAGAAGACCTGCAGCTGCTCCTTAATTGGTCTAGTTTCAAGCATATATGGCAGCTGCAGGCCGAGCATAGCTATATATAGATATAGAGCTATGTATAGCTAATTATAGGTAGTGGGATTGATGATGATGTTGTTGTTGAGATGATGATTAAAGGATGGAATTTTAAGAGTAGGTGCAGCAGAAGGGCTTGGGCTTGGGCTTGGGCTTGGATGGATGTGTTGACCTTCGTAAGTGGTAACAACGAAGGAGGGATCACCCATACACCTCTCCACTCTCTTCTTCACATTACAAGATGCACTTGTGCACTTGTAGTAGCTCCTGCAATTAATTATAATTAAACTTATATATACATGTTGATTGAATCTAACGAAGAAAGAAAGCAGTAGTGCAAATCTCTCCGATTGGCCATGTATGTATGTATGTATGTATATATGTACCTCGGGAAAGGGCTGTTCTTGACAGCTTTCTGGCCGTACTTGCGCCATCTGTAGCCATCATCCAGATGATCAATCTCAGTCCTCGTCATGAATGCAAATCTTGCTTCTCTCTCTTTCTTCTTCTTCTTTAATGTCTTTTTCTCATCATCTCCATCCACCTTTGTTCTCTTCGATCCCATGCACCTGTAATATATAATGTATTACATAATCATTAATCCTAGCTATATATATATATATATATATATATATATATATATATATATATATATATATATATATATATATATATATATATATATATATATATATATATATATATATATATATATGAGACGACAGAATTTTTAAAGACCATAAAACTATTTTTTTCTAATGAAATATTTTAATATTTATAAAAAATTAAATATATATAATATTCTAATATTTTAAAACAATAATTATCACATATTTTAATTATATTGAAATATTCCAAAACATATAATATTAGAATATATATAGCATATTGAATATTAGAATATTTCATTAAAAATATTTGTTTTCACAGTATCACAAAATTATATTCGTCCCAAATATATATATATATATATATATATATATATATATATATATATATATATATATATATATATATATATATATATATATATATATATATATTCCCATGCATTTTTAAATATTTCATTTAATTTCTCTTCATAAAATTAACAGTTTAAACAAACTTGTGGCTGTAGTTTAGTGGTAAGAATTCCACGTTGTGGCCGTGGAGACCTGGGCTCGAATCCCAGCAGCCACATATCTCATTTATACAATGTTTTTGAGCTTTTATATACATACGTATACTGTTAAGGAGAAGATCCATTTTTCATTTCGCTATGGTTAAAGTGTTCATTAACAAATAACTTTACATAATTACATTTGTCTTAAATACTAGTATTATTTTAGAAACAGTTTAATTAAACTTACTATCTAAGAATTCAGGAACAGCGAATTTGTCACGACAGTAGAATGTTACTAAGAAAACCTATTTTGGTAATAATTTTTTTTTTTATTAAAGATGGATAGTGGATACTAGATAAACTTACTGATCAACACTAGCAGCAGCAGCAGGTTGAGGTGAGGAGAGGGAAGAAGAATTCGGTGATGAAATTGAAGGGTGCGCCACATTTAACACCACCGATATGGATGATTCTTCTCCAGCAACTTCATCAACAGTTACATCCTCCTCCTTGTAATGATTATGATCATGATCATGTTGGTTCGAATGAGGATGAGCTGACGATGATGATGGTGGTGATGGCAGCTGATGATCATGGTGGTACATCATCATCATATTATTAATGTCAAAGATGGAAGAAGAAGAAGAAGGAGATGAATAGTTATGATCATGAAAACCACCCTGCAATAACTCCATGAACCCTAACGAAGTCTTTTGCTCGGACCCAAAAGCAGTCTGATCCAGTACTGGTAGTGATGAAAACGGGTCAGAAGGAATATCTATATCCATGTGAATATGAGGAGGATAGGGATTATTCTGATTCTCCATTTTGATCATCATCATCATCATCAACTCTTTGGTGTCCATGGCTTCTAGTTCCACCTGTAACAGGACCTTTTCTCACTCTTATAATGTTGTGTGCTAATTGATATCAATCAGCAGAGGGAAGGGTTTCGGTGGTAGTATTATAGTAATAAGGAGGAATTGACGGAGGCTTGGGGCGAAAGGTTGACCGGAAATAGGCGGTGAATGATGGTACGGACGACAGAGAGGAACCGGTTACCGTATTAAATGCTACCAATGACTCTGACTCACAGATAGATAAGAAAGAGGGAAGGGGTGGTAACTTGTAGCTCTATCTAACCGACCACCGTGGTCAATTCTCGTTTGTCTTTTAATGGAAACTATCGTCTTTGGTCCCTATACTATTATCTTTATTTAATACAAAACAAGTATTTCTTTTTTGTTTTTTCTGTATCTTTCTGGAAGATGTATTACAGAATACACCTTTATTTCTTTTTCAAAATTATGTTTTACTTTTTTTATTTGATTTTTTAAATCTAAAAAACCTTTTACTTTCAATATTAATTGTTAAGTGAATTATATATAGAGAAATAATCTGTATATAACTATTTTTGTCTATAGAAAATAATTTATATTTTATAAACTTTTAGAATACTAACATTTTAAATATTAAATTGCTATATACAATTAAAAACTAGTATTATGTATGAAGCTAACTTCTTTATAAAAAAAAGTTGGAAATGAAAAATCAAAGGATTCATGTAAAGAAGGACAAGTGCGGGGAGGGTGTGAACGTAGATTTGGGTTTAAGGAGCCTTGGGAATCTGTGCACAAGTTGTGGTACTATGTGCCGTGTACCACTTTTTCTTTTTTATTTATTTCTTTTCCAATATTTAAATTTCCCTCCCATCTCTAAATAATTAAGATTTTAGAAAAATGTTTAAGAATAAACATAAATACCATATTTAATACTCCCTCCGTCCCAATATTATTGTCCACAGACAAAAAACACACAGATTAAGAAAAACATTAATTACCACTAACTTTATATAATAAAATGACAGTTTTGCCCTTACTTTGCATTTAATGTCCAATTAAATGTTTAGTTGGTTAAGTAATAATGAGAGGGTATTTTGGTAAAAATGTTATTTATTTTTAGAAGTGGACTATTTTTTTGGGACAAACCAAAAAGGAAAGATGAACTATAATTTTGGGACGGAGGGAGTATATTTTACAAGTATTCATGCTATATTTCTTACTTCTTCCGTTTCAAAATTATTATCTACAAACAAAAAACATACAAATTAAAAAAATTATAATTATCATTAACTTTATACAATAAAATGATACTTTTGTCCTTAACTTGCATTTAATGTTACATTAAATGCTTAGTTAGTTACGTAATAATGACTAATAAGGGGTATGTTGATAAAAATATTATTTATTTTTAGAAGTTGACTATTAATTTTAAACAAACCAAAACGGAAAGATCGACTATAATTTTGAGACGGAAAAATATATAAACAATAAATATAGTAAGGAAAACAAATGAGACAATCTTCGCTAAAAATAGTTATAAACTTTTAAATGTTAAAACTTGCAGAAAAATAAAAAACCGGATAGTTTAGAAACTACATAAATTATTTTTAAACTTTTAAATGTTAAAACTTGTAGAAAAATTAAAAATCGGATACTTTAGAAAATACATAAATTATTTTTTGGATTAAGATTTTGCAGTTTAATTATTAAACTTGTATTTGCAAACAATTTTTTTTCTTTAAATACTAAAAATTAAAAGTTATTAAAAAATCATGCTTAGCATTTCAAGTTTCAATCCTCGTTTCGTCTCGAAGACGCATTGATATCTACATTATTTTATGAATTATAATGTTTTAAGTCAATGTTTTATATCAATATGCATTTTTAATACAAAACTAGATGAGTGATCTCGCAAACGATGTGTGAACTCTTTTTGGTTGATTGTGTGTAAAATTTTGTTTCTACATGTTGGAAATCTGGACTGAACGTGTTTCTTGATATTAATTGGCAAGAGTAATAAGTAATTAAAAAGAATGGGTTGGGAGGGGTATTAGAAGATCAAATTGTCCATACCAACCAATCCCTAAATCACTGCAGACTGCTTAATGTCAATCCACCAGCTGTAGTTACAATACAACACCAATTACCCTAGGATTACACTATCCTAATAAACAAACTCTAAAAGTACTCTAAACTAATCAATGAAAGTTCATTGCTAACACGTGCATTTAAATATCCCACATACCCTGTTCGTGAAGATCGGCTATTGATGTTTTCTCCACATTGCCTCGGTCATCAATCCGTGAGTATCTACAAAAAAAAGAATTAGGTAACAAATGCAAGAAAAAAAAATCTAATGACAACCTAAAAAATAGTAGAAGTTTCATATATTGTTCCTAATGTAAGCATGTTCACATCTTATATCAGGTCTTAATAATAATTTGCCCTAATGTGAAAATTATCAAATGAGGAAAGTAAAAAGTTCACTTACTTCTTCTTCCCAAGTTTTACTATGTCCAAGAGATGGTGGGACCTACAACTGTCCATTCTCCAAAACATTCATTAAATGTGAGTTATCTTTTGATGAACCCAAGAATAAAGAAGTTGACATACTGCACACTCATTTCTTTTGTAGTGATGTTTGTGTTCCTATTGAAAGTAAAACTTGCAAAGTTTGAAAGACCTGGAAAAAGATTAAGATAATTAGAACTCTTGTTTCCTTCAAAATAGATAAATATAGACAAAACTTCAAAAATGGTCCTTGTAGTTTCCGAAAATATCAAGTTTAGTCCCTAAGTTCAAAAAACCTCACAGATGGTCACTGTGGTTTCAAAACTTTTAACAAATGGTCCTTTCGCCTAACTCCATTAGCTTTCTACCGTTAAGTGAGGGGCATTTTCGTCATTTCACAACCACAAGGACCATTTATGATGTTTTGCCTTAGTTTTTTTAAAAAAAGAAAAAGAAAAATAATTATTTAATATTAAAGGACCCCACACAACTACAGCTTTCTACTATAAATTTTATGGATTAACTTTTAAATAGAAAAAAAGAATAGAAGTTTACCATCAACTTTTCGATTATGTTGTAACGCCCTGATTCTCAGGTATGGATTTAAATTAAAGGTTCTTTGGTTTTAAGTCCTACTCAAAGAGTTGGTTGCCCTACTCGTCAAGTAGCAGCGGGGTGGGATCGCGTGTTTAGTGATCTACTCGCCGAATCCAGGAAGGGACTCGACGAGTAGGAGCTGGCAGAGGAAACCCTAAATCTCGGGGGTTTTATAACAACGTAATTTTCAAAACAAAATTTTCATTTTTCAACAACCAAATTTATATAAAAATATTCTCAAAAGTATTCAACAGTAGTTATCGAAAAATAACATATCCCAAGTGATGGGTTTTAGTCATAAGACATCATATGTGCTCATACAAACCCTAATGCTTGGATCTAGGTTTCTCTATTGTACATGCAAGTTATCAAGGGCTATAAACCCTAATTCTAGCATATGGAAATCGATATTAACATATAATTAGGTTGAAGATATTACATTGATTGTTATGTAGTAATAACAATCCCAATTCCTCCTTGAATTGACTTTGGAAGGCTTAGAGTCACAAGTGTCACTCCTCTAATGGCTCACAAACACCATAAGCAAGAGGATGAAGAGGAGAGAGGATAGAGGCTGCCAAAACCGTTTGAAAACCCTAGCAAGATCCTTAGCCACGTTTTTGGTCTTTAAGGGATCTATATATAGTGAGGCAATTAGGCTTATCTAACAAGGAAACCCTAATTTAGTGGCTTAAGCCCTAAGCAACCCATGAAGCCCTTTCCTTAAGGCCTTGGACGATTTCATATGGGCTTCCCCCATAGAATTCGTCCACCTTATAATAAAAGGCAATCCATGGCCCAAATTGCAATTATCTTATAATTACAATTCCAGTCCCTTAAGTTTAATTAATCTCTTTTAGTCAAAAAACTAATTACAAATTAATTATTGACTAATATTAATTAAACAATATGATTTCTCCTTTAATATATTATTCTCATAATATATTAATAAATCATATTTAATCATTTCTCTCCATAATTCATCCTATCAAGTTGCTTTGGTGAAGGCAACTCAAAAGGACCATGCACCATCGGGTCAAGTACATACCAAAATAGTTATGGACTTAGACACTAATCCAACAGTCTCCCACTTGGATAAGTCTAATAACTATTATGCTTATGACTTCAGATCCTGATCTGCAATCGTAGCTTTCCAAAGCCGTTGTCAACTCTGATCATATCAGATACGCGTGTCCTTAAGATAAGGGATCATATATTCCTCCATTCTAGATATCATATGAGATATGATTTCAAATCATTCTCTTTGTACTATATCTCGATTCCCAATTTATGACGACTGACTAATTGAACAAATCAAATTAGTCCTAGCCCGGCCGAGCATTTACGTTTGTCATCACAAAATCATCGAGGGGCCCAAAGATATCGCTTTTATCCTACTTTGGATAAAAGGAACGGATAAACTTTGATACAATGCTTGCTTGCACTCACTCACCGGATTACACAGAATAATATGTTTTATAACACCAAGTTACTAGTGCGTTTACACATTATGAATGTGCAACCGATTTGCAAGATACAACTCACACATCTCGGTTTCAAGAATATAAGATGTTATCGTCTCGCCAATCACTCGTGATACAATTCATGGAGTGATCCAAGTGAGTGTGGGTTTAATCCAATGCTCAAATCATATTCATAAGCACTCATGAACGTTGCAGCAAACATTTGCTTATGTCTAATACTCTTTTAGACAATCCACACACCAATTCACGACAGTCTTCATTCATATCTACTTCCAACATATGAACGACTGTGGTCCGTTCGAATAATTCGATTATTCTTAATAAACTCAATTATTCTGGAAGTCAAAATATGCAAATGTGAAACATAAGAATAATACTAATCCCATATGACCTCAAACCTTTGAGTATAAATAAAACGCCTTTTATTTATCACCATATTGATTACTCATTATTTGTTGTTTCGGGTAATCAACTTCTTACTTGAATTATAACACTTGTCCCATGCTCCTAGCATGCACACAATGTTTACCTATGGTTCTTACTTTGTGAAATAGATCAAATTGAACACATTTCCAATCATTCTCATTTCACAACTCCGAATCCTTTTTCATAGGTGTGAGAATATCAAATTCTTGTTACTTATAAAATATGCTAGATTCTAACACTTTATGCAATGATCCTTTTGTAATGTCACTGCACCAACGTCACAAAGACTATTGCCAATGATATTAAAAAGTCCTTTATCGGAAATTGTTACAATACAATTTCTTAGATATGATGTCTCTCACTCAAAGTACATTCCTTTGAACATCCTTTTGCATAAAGGTTTCTAATCTAGACATAGATTTTCAATATTCAATTCCCAATATGGACATGTTTCCATATTTTCCATATGACAACTCATTCTTAATAGAATCTTATCTATTCGTAATGATGTCGATATGGTCCATCCAATATGGAAACATTTCCATAATTTCCATATGACAACTCATTCTTAATAGAATGGTCCATCCAATACCATGCTTCCAACTACTCACAAGTGACCAATCCTCGTCAAACTTTGGATTGTCCTTTGATAGTTGTTTAATTATTTTAGTCAAAACCAATTCTAGTCCCTTTTCCCTCTAAATGCGCTAGACATTTGGAAAATTTTAGAATGATCAAACATTAAAGCATTTGCAATCGATCCTATACCCGAAGCGTATGGGACACGACGCATAATGTTTTATTTGCTATGTTCTCAAAATCCGAATTGTGAAGAGGAATGCCGTAATCATAATCGAAATTTTAAGAACACACTATGTACCCTTGACTAAATTTAATAACATTTCTCAACCTAATCCTTTAGATTTGAAATGAAGCATAATATTCTCTCCCTTAATTATAGCAAAACAACTTTACAACCCTTACGACTTTGCAAGGTATAACTCTTGTTTTCTATAATTAATATTGCCAACTTGCAATATGTGCCTTAATAATCATACAATCATAACATTTATGCTCCCACTATCATGATGATTATTATAAAACATAACACTTATGCTCCCACTAGCTTTGACATGTATTCAGAAACAGCTTAACTTTCAGAAAAACAATACTTATTGAATTTCTTAAATTCATGTTTCTAATACTTAATGCTTTGATAATCTTTTATCAAGGCCTCTTATACACCTTTGCCTTAGATAGTTCATATGTGTCTAAACAATTAAGACTAATTGCCAAATCTCACAATTCAAATCATGAAAAGGGATACCGTAACCATAATTGAATTCGAGAATGCAATTTTACAATCACTATCTTCTTAAAATCTTTCTTAGTGAAAGCATTTCCTCACAATCATTTTCATGAAGGAGAAAATCTTATGACACTTAGATTTAAATGGTGTATTTGTTCCTATCCATGTGAATTTGTCAAAACCAAAGTTTACGACAAATTCAAACTCATATGGATCGGACTCTCTTAATCTCGATTTCTTGCCTTATGGTAGCACAACTGCCCACCACGTCTTCCAAGTAGTTAAGCAGCTCACCTTTTCTTATCAATGTACTTTTCATTGATCAAGGTCCTTGCCTTTTATGCATTCAAATGAGAACTGATAGGACTCACATGCATAATTAACTCGATTGGACTGGCACAGAAACAAAATAATGTCAACACGACAGGTTGTAAATCTCAACTCGTGTGCTAGTGATGATTGATAAGGTTTATTTGATTTGTTCTTGAAACCTTTCAAGACCATTAAGACTCCCACTAACTCCTTGACATATAAAATTCTCTTGTCAAAACATTTCTTGACAAACAAATATTCAAGAGTTAGTGTAGCTTTTATCAAAAACATTTCATAAATTGGTCCTAATTGGTCTTTGTCTTATCCAAGACATCACAACTTTCACCATTTGATGAATGTTATAAACCTTCTTAATATTTATCACTTAATGTCACAATCGTAACTTTAAGACTTGTCATTGGAATGAAGTATGATTGACTTCTTGATTTAACCATTTCTTCAATTCTTGATTCCTCTTCTTAGACATACAATGGTACTAAGACTCACTTAGAGGATCAATTGAGATATGGTTCTTAATCATTAAGACCTATCATAAAGCATAAAGGCTACTCTCCCTTCTTCTTAGAATGGAGAAACTTTTATCTTTCTGCCTGCTTGATTCTTCTTATTCGTTCTGCTATTGATTTAAACTTTTTCAATCAATTCAGAATTACACTTAATCTTATAAGTATA
The DNA here is from genome assembly GCF_002870075.4 of Lactuca sativa. Classification (NCBI taxonomy): domain Eukaryota; kingdom Viridiplantae; phylum Streptophyta; class Magnoliopsida; order Asterales; family Asteraceae; genus Lactuca; species Lactuca sativa. The sequence continues at coordinate 338,729,034 of NC_056630.2, read as the reverse complement.
ATCATATTTACTAAACGTTACTCTTATGGTGGAGTTGATCAACACATAACTTTGCGTACTCGATCTCCTAGTCCTTCACTTGACACTTTGTCAATGAATTAGTCTAATTATCAAATATGAGATTTCTCATTCATCGTGCAACCAAGTTGCGTGATTCCAAATTTCTGTCCAATTGAAACTTTGGGCGATGAGAAACTCTCCCTATTTGGTAAATTCTCGACTTTCCATAAATAACCAAATCCATTATTGCTAATATTCAAACATCAATTTTTCATATACGCCATTGCAAGGATAAATAAATATTATAAAATCAAAATTTATTTTATTGCGGAAAAATTTGTCCTTACAATGCAATTCATTGAAAAACTATGCTAATACATATTTCTTAGCAATCTAATTCTAACTCTAAGTAGTAGCTCAAGAATCTAATCTTCGAGAAATGCGATCGAAATCCATTCCTTCACGGTTAGATTCTGCTCACTTCTTCCCTTAAGTTTCCTTTCTTTTCTTCGATCCTACAAAACATCAAATGTAATCTTATCACATTATGTATTAAGAATCTAGAATAGAAGCTTAAAAGAGTTAGTTAATGGATTTTACCTTTATTAGAGCCATACGATTCGACTCTCCCATCTCTTAGATCTCTTAGGTAAATGGGGCAGCTTCGTCTCCAATGCCCTTTCTCTTGGCAATAAAAGAAAATTGACTCTTTTGGAACATGACGTGGAACTACTTCAGACATTGTCTTTCTCTTATGATCAAACTTTTCGATCATAGCATGTCTTTCGTTGCCATTGTCTATATCCATAGAGGTCTTGAAGGCAGATTCACCAATCAACTTTGCTTCTCTATTGCGCCAAACCATTGCTGATTCAGCAGCAATAAGCATATAGGTGAGATCTATAAGGGTCACGTCGCGGTTCATCATATAGTACTCTCTTACGAACTCACTATATGAGTTAGGAAGTGACTGAAGAACCCAATCAACAGTCATTTCCTCACAGACAACGGATCCCAACATTCTTAAACTATTAATGTGTGACTTCATCCCTAGGACGTGTGCACACACCGGCTTTCCTTCTTTATGTGTACTTGCAAAAAGGGCTTGAGTGATCTTGAATTTTTCAAGCCTTCGAACTTGTGGGTTAGAAAGAATAATTGGAGGAAGTGGAGGAAATGAAGCATGATTTCTTGTTCCTCGATCGAATCGTGGAATATCATCTTCATGTGGAAAGCTTGTTCCACAGAATTTGGGAAGACCATAGTTGTCGAACTTTGACATCTACAAAACGGGAGAAAACGAATTCAAGTTAGTTGATTGATTGAGTCCTTAGTAAATCACCCAAATGAGATACTAAGGCTAGGACCCAACACAATATTCTACAACTCGGGAGAGGGATGCTGTAACCCAAATTGCAGAACATTTGAAGGTAAGTGAATGACGATTCACTAATTTCCACCACGAAAAACGAAAAGGAATTTAAGTTTTAAATCTATGAAAACTCCTAGATCCTTTGAGATTCATTGAACTTTCAATGGCATGTTTAAATCTCGATATGCCCTTCTTGTTTGTGACTGGGATGCCGAGGATCACAAAGCGGGTGTGAATAACCATGCAAACTTACATGGTGCCCTCACATGTTACAGTCACCTATTCGATGTGTCGGTAAACCACACACGCTCCATCAAACTATGACAAACATTGAGTCACCCTTTGCTACCTTTGCTTAGAACCATTTAGTGTGCCGGTAAACCACACACGCTCCACTAACGTCTTTGCAAGGGCACAAAGTGTAATTTCATGGAATTGCATCAATTCACTTTTGCCTAAGTAACTAATATTGGGAATTTTATGAAAACATTTAGTTACTTTTATACTTTACTATACTTATAATGGAAGGTTTCGTCCTATCCTACCCGTTCGGCTAACGACCCTCCACTAGTCAAGAGTGCAGTGGGTAAGAGTGGATACCCATTCAATCGCCATTTTATAGGCAATTTCCTTAAACACCCCTTATAGACCAACTTCGTGAATGAGGCCTACTAACGGTAAGACTGACTTTTACTCATACACACACACACACACACACACACATATATATATATATATATATATATATATATATATATATATATATATATATATATATATATATATATATATATATATATATAATGTTAGACTTTTAATGATATATATATATATATATATATATATATATAGTATAGGGTGTATTTTACACTTTTAAAATATTTGGTGGTCAAATTTAACAATTATACTTTTAATTCAATTAAATTGTAAACCAAAACTTTTATGGATTTACTAAACCTCTTTTAATTATACACCTTAATTAATTAATAAAACCATAAGGGTGTGATTTGAACTTTTCAAAACAATACTAGGGTTTTAGAATTTAACATTCCTAATTAAACTTTTAATCAACTTTTAAATTCCAAAACTTGAGGGCAAGTTTTGAAACATTTCAAAACATTAGGGTTTAGAATTTAAATATACATCAAAATTAAACTATTTAATCAAAATTTAAATTCCAAAACTTGAGGGCAAGTTTTGAAACCTTTTTCAAAACATTAGGGTTTTAACTATTTAAATTTCAAAACAACAAAACTATTGGGTTCAAATTTAAACTATAAAACCTAAATGGGAAAATATGAAACATTTCATAACACAAGGATCAAATAAAAAAGAATCAAAATAATTTATCAATTTAGTCAAAATAATTAATCAATTATCACATAAGGAAACAATTATCTTATTAATTGATAAATAACAACAATTAGATCAACAATATAGTTAAATATATCATAAAATCGGATTTATATTGATCTAATATGATAAGGTAACTATCCCAAAGCAAAAACAGCAAGAAATCTCGAGATATACTCCATCTGACGAGTTGACTCGTCGAGTCAAGCTTGGACTCGTCGAGTCTGCATGGACTCGGCGAGTCCAGCCTCCAGAACATCAAAAAATCGAATTTTTCAAACATATCAAGCGTCAATACAATAGAAACCAGTCTAGGCTCTGATACCACTGATGGGTTTTAGTCATAAGACATCTTATGTGCTCATACAAACCCTAATGCTTGGATCTAGGTTTCTCTATTGTACATGCAAGTTATCCAAGGCTATAAACCCTAATCCTAGCATATGGAAATCGATATTAACATATAATTAGGTTTAAGATATTACCTTCATTGTTATGTAGTAATAACAATCCCAATTCCTCCTTGAATTGACTTTGGAAGACTTAGAGTCACAAGTGTCACTCCTCTAAAGGCTCACAAACACCATAAGCAAGAGGATGAAGAGGAGAGAGGATAGAGGCAGCCAAAACTGTGTGAAAACCCTAGCAAGATCCTTAGCCACGTTTTTGGTCTTTAAGGGATCTATATATAGTGAGGCAATTAGGGTTATCTAACAAGGAAACCCTAATTTAGTTGCTTAAGTCCTAAGCAACCCATGGAGCCCTTTCCTTAAGGCCTTGGACGATTTCATATGGGCTTCCCCTATAGAATTCGTCCACCTTATAATAAAAGGCAATCAATGGCCCAAGTTGCAATTATCTTATAATTACAATTCCAGTCCCTTAAGTTTAATTAATCTCTTTTAGTCACAAAACTAACTACCAATTAATTATTGACTAATATTAATTAAACAATATGATTTCTCCTTTAATATATTATTCTCATATTATATTAATAAATCATATTTAATCCTTTCTCTCCATAATTCATCCTATCAAGTTGCTTTGGTGAAGGCAACCCAAAAGGACCATGCACCATCGGGTCAAGTACATACCAAAATAGTTATGGACATAGACACTAATCCAACACCAAGATCACAAATCCAATCCCTTCTCTAGTGTGTACGGGTCACGTCGGCGCCTTCCCACGGTCATCGCTAGCACCTGAAACACATAACACAACTACTGTAAGCATAATTGCTTAGTGAGTTCCCCAAAATACCGCATACAACACATACGCCACTCGAGGCTATAGCATGATCCTCCGGTCGTTGTGTCTCAGCGGGACCCTCCAGTCCCGTAGCTCGTTGGACCTTCTGGTCCGGTCATAGCCCGTTGGACCCTTCGGCCCGGTCTGTATCGTTGGAACCTCCGGTCCGGTCTATAAAATCATACAACATACATATATCACATAGCACATAGTCTCATACACAACACATAAGACCCTCTGGTCAACACATAATACCACTCTAGGTAACGTATAGTGAGAAGACTCACCTTGTGTAACTCGGTAACTCAAAAATCTCGGACTAAGTGAAATAAGACCTAGCCTCCGCCTAATCACATGAAATAATCACTCGTCATCAACATATTTCCCAAGGCTAGACCATTCCCTCTAATCACTCTCAGGAGAGGTAAAAGATCATTTTACCCCTTACTTGGCTCAAATACACTAAAGTTGACCAAAACCTAAAAGTCAACAAAAGTCAACCCTCCGGGTTACGCTGCGCGTACCAAACGTGTACGTTGGGCATACCCGGAGCCTTCACAGAATCGGGGTACGCATCCCCTTACGCCGCGCGTACTGGGATTACGCCCAACGTAATACCCAGCTTCCTCATCCATCTCATTCAGGTCTTAATCGGTTAAGACTTGCATCCAAAATTCAGATCTGACTCCTCTAATATGACTTAATCCATAAAGTTGAAACCTTTAAGCCTTTGCATGGCTGTAAAGTTCACTTTGCTCTCAAAACACCTTTCCTCTTTCCATAATGAGACTATAACTCATGCATGGCATAAGATCGACGTCTAAGACTGGATTTTTATGAATCCTCAACACAATATACACTAGAAAAGGTCAGATCTAAGCTCATGGAGACTCTTTGCACACAAAGTCTCCCACTTTGAACCAAAAACCCTAAAAATGGTCCAAAAAGAAAAAATTATGAAGAACAAGGAAAGCTTTGAACTTTTTTTTACCTCAGAAGGGATCTCCACCCACTATAGAACTCGGATCTACACCTGTTCTTCAACTTCTAGCTCCAACAATGGCTCCTTCTTCTCCTTCTTCACCTTGGAAAGATAACTTCAAGCTCAAAAACACACACACACACACACACAATCTCAAGCACAGATCTCAGCTCTCTAAGGACTCACTCAAGGGGATATGGTGGCTAGGGCAAAGGACTACATGTTCCTTTTATAGTGCACAAGCCAGAAATTAGGGTTTGCATCTGGGATCACTACGCCCAGCGTAACCCCTGGGTACGCCCAGCATAACCGGGCGAGTCCGCGTTCAATTTAAGCGCGTGAGTACGCGCGACGTACGACTTAGTATGCCCAGTGTACTCACCAATCCAACATACAACTTTAAGGGACTAATTTGCCAACTCTCCAAAATAGAAGCGTCATAAAGCTTACATGGATTTCGGGACTGTTACAATTCTCCCCCACTAGAACCAGACTTTGCCCTCGAAGTATCATGTTGCGAACAACTCCGGATGCTGCTCCCGCATCTCCAACTCTGGCTCCCAGGTCAGCTCGGACCCTCTCCGTTGTTGCCACTGGACCTGAACACGGGGCACTTCCTTGTTCCTCAGAACCTTGATCCTCCGATTTAAGATTGCGATTGGCTTCTCAACATAATTCAGACTTGCATCCACCTGGATATCTTCTAATGGTACCATTGCCGACTCATCGGCAATACACTTCCTCAGCTGCGACACGTGGAAGGTATCATGAATCTGATCTAACTCCGCAGGTAGCTCCAAGCGATACGCTACTTTACCCACCCTCGTGATCACTCTAAACGACCCAATATACCAGGGTCCCAGATACCCACCCTCGCGATCACTCTAAACGACCCAATATACCACGGAGATAGTGCTTCAGACGATAGAGCAGATACGGCAGGTCAGACAGAGGTTATTAACCGCTCAGAGTTGCCAGAAGAGTTATGTGGATAGGCTACAACATTAGCCTTGCTCGGGTGGTACAGGATCTCACAGTCATAATCCTTCACCACATCCAGCCATCTCTTCTGGCGCATATTCAAGTTGGTTTGGTCCATCAAATACTTCAAACTCTTATGGTCCGTGTATATAGTACACCGAACCCCGCACAGATAGTGACGCCAGATCTTGAGGGCGAACACCACTGCCCCCAACTCCAGATCGTGGGTGGGATACCTCGAATCATGAGGTTTCAGCTGCCTTGATGCATATGCTATCACATGCCCCCTCTGCATAAGCACCGCTCCCAACCCTGATATCGATGCATCACAGTACACTACAAAATCCTCCATCCCTTCCGGGAGTGCGAGCACCGGAGCTTTGCACAATCTCTGGCGAAGTGTCTCAAATGAGGTCTACTGCTCCGGACCCCATGAAAAAGCAACCCCCTTCCGGGTCAACTTGGTGAGTGGCACAACGATCTTAGAGAAATCCCTGATAAATCTCCTATAATAACCAGCCAACCCAAGGAAACTCCTGATCTCGGTAGGTGACCTCGGCACCTCCCAACTCATCACCACCTCGATCTTTGCCGGATCGACCAATATCCCCTTCTGGTTAATGAGGTGCCCTAGGAATTGGACCTCTCGTAACCAAAAATCACACTTGGAGAATTTGGCGTAAAGCCTCTCCGATCTCAGAACTCTGAGGATCACCCTCAAATGCTCCTCATGCTACTCTCTGGATCTTGAATACACCAAGATATCGTCAATGAATACGATCACCGAACGATCCAACATCGGCCTGCACACCCTGTTCATGAGGTCCATGAACGCTGCCCATGCATTGGTGAGCCCGAAAGGCATCACCACGAACTCGTAATGCCCATAACGAGTCCTGAACGCTGTCTTCTGGATATCTTCATCCCGAACCCTCATCTGGGGATATCCCGACCTCAAGTCTATCTTGGAGAACCAAGACGCTCCCTGCAACTGATCGAACAGATCATCGATCCTCGGTAACGGATAACGGTTCTTGACCGTCATCTTGTTCAACTCCCGGTAATCAATACACATCCGGTGTGAACCATCCTTCTTCTTGACAAAAAGGATCGGCGCTCCCCAAGGTGAGCTACTCGGTCTAATAAATTACTTCCCCAACAGCTCCTGAAGATGCGAGGATAACTCCTGCATCTCAGGCGGTGCGAGGCGATAAGGCGCCTTGGCGATAGTTCTGCTCCTGGAACCAAATCGATATGGAACTCCACTTGCCTCTCGGGAGGCACACCCGGCAATTCCTCTGGAAAAACATCTGGAAACTAGCACACTATCGAAACCTCATCAATCAAACTTGGCCTCCTAGCGGCCACTCGCATGTCCATTACATAGGCTACGAATCCGCTGCAACCCTGCTGCAAACTCTGCCTCGCCCTGGCAGCCGAACAAAACGCTGACCCACATCGCGTTCCCTCGTCGTGCACCGTAAGTACTCCCCCACTAGGGTCTCGTATCGTCACCAACTGACGCTCGCAGTCTATGATAGCTCCAAATCGGCTCAACCAATCCATGCCCACTATAACACACACGTCCCCCATCGCAATCGGGACCAGATCTATCGGGAACTCCACATCGAAGATCTCAAGTATACATCCTCGAATCACATCCGTAGCAAACACCGCCCGCTCGTCAGCTATGGAAACTCGCAGAGGTCGACTCAACTCCTCTCGGTGGATACTAATGTGCTGACTAAATGCCAAGGAAACAAATGACCGACTCGCACCCGAGTCAAATAATACCAAAGCAGACACATAACTCACAAGAAAAGTACCTACGCATATCATCATATAAGCACAATATCTCAACTCGAATAAAATATAAATACAGAATACATACCAGCCACAACATTGGGCGCTGCGCGGACCTCCTCCGCAGTCAACTGGAAAGCTTTGATCCCTGAAGTAGCTGAGGGCACTCGGCCTTCCGATGGCCGGTCTGGTTGCAGTGGAACCAAACCAAAAATCCCTTGGGGAAATCCCTCGCGATATGCCCCTCCGGCACTTGTAGCATACTCCTTCCCGACACGACCCCTCGTGACTCTTGCCGCACTTCCCACAAGTGCGGCCCTTCGCGCTCCCAGATCTCGAATCAGTGGGTCTAGCCCGCTTGGCTACCGGCTGAGACTGAGCCGGCCACCGATCCGTCCTCTGTGACTCGGCCTCCTCCCTGGCCTGAGTCTCCAACTTAATCTCCCTCTTCTGGGCATTTTCCTAGAGCTCGGCAAATGTCCGGTAAGTCGAGTTCGCCAGGAAATCCCGAATATCTCTCCTCAGAACACCCAGATACCGGCTCATGCGAGCCTGCTCAAAAGACACCTGCTCAGGGCAAAACATCGCCCTCTCATGAAACTTCCTGGTGATAACTGTAACAGAATCAATACCTTGCTTGAGGGTCAAGAACTCCTGAATCAACCGTTCCCTCTCCACCGGGGGAACATACTCGTCTCTAAACATGGTGGTGAATCTCTCCTAGGTCACCTCAGAAATCTATGCTAGAGTGAAGCTCGCCGTAACGAACTTCCACCAATCCTTCGCTCCCAAGCGGAGCTGGTTCAGAGAGAACCGTACCCTCAAGTGCTCTGGACAAGAACACGTATAGAAACATCCCTCGATGTCAGAGATCCATCTCATCGCAACAATCGGGTCCTGCGTCACATCGAACTCTGGTGGCTTCGTGTTGCTGAACTCCCGAAACAACAACGAGTCACCTCCCTGAGGTCTGGCAGCAGCAACAGCAGCAGTAGCTGCAGCAGCCGCAGCCTCAGTCATTGCTGCATACCGCTCGTCAAAGGTCTCAATCAATATGGTCTTGATGTCCCTGAACATCTCTGGAATCTCAGCCCGGATGGCAACAACCACCTCCTCATGAATCAATCGACTGATCTCCTCGTCGCTGACACCACTGCTCTCAGGTGTGTGTCATGTCCCAACCATGATGCCTCTAAAATCCAACATATAAATATCAGAGACTCAATCGAGCATACTCGCACTCGATAACGCAACCCTACTCATCCTCCAATATCCAAAGGATTCTTACTTGGACTGCTCACTGATCCAGTGACTTCAGTAGTACGGGCCCTATACTGCTGACCACACCGCATCAGCATTCACCCCAAGTCCTCCTCCTTGGATCCCGAATCACAAGTACTCTACTCTCGCTATGCATTGGTTATCCTCCAATAGACCTCTCATGAGCTCCTAACGTCTACCTACTCGCTCTCAAGGCATCTCATAGAAGTAGTAATCTCCTAGGCTAAGGCATCACAAATCAAGCCACTCTAGTCCTAATATGAATACCTAGCCTACTCTAGCATGCATAACATAGCATATCTCATAACACACAATGTAAAGGTATTTTGGGGATTCACCGTTCGGGCCTTGGCTGACCGTACACACTGCTCTCCTCTGGTTGTCTCAAAACTCCTTGCTCTTTTAGAAAATTTAGTTTTTATCGTTGAAAATTTCTCAAATCCTCAGTTTGAGTTCATATACGCCCAAAGGTGCATCCGAGTCCCTCAAACCAAGGCTTTGATACCAACTTGTAACAACGTAATTTTCAAAGCAAAATTTTCATTTTTCAACAACCAAATTTATATAAAAATATTCTCAAAAGTATTCAACAGTAGTTATCGAAACATAACATATCCCAAGATCACAAATCAAATCCCTTCTCTAGTGTGTACGGTCACGCCGGCGCCTTCCCACGGTCCTCGCTAGTACCTGAAACACATAACATAACAACTATAAGCATAATTGCTTAGTGAGTTCCCCAAAATAACGCATACAACACATACGCCACTCGAGGCTATAACATGACCCTCCGGTCGATGTGTCTCAGCGGGACCCTCCAGTCCCGTAGCTCGTTAGAACCTTTGTTCCGGTCATAGCCCGTTGGACCCTCCGGCCCGGTCTGTATCGTTGGACCCTCCGGTCCGGTCTATAAAATCATACAACATACATATATCACATAGCACATAATCTCATACATAACACATAAGACCCTTTGGTTAACACATAATACCACTCTAGGAAATGTATAGTGAGAAGAATCACCTCGTGTAACTCAGTAACTCGGAAATCTCGGATTCAGTGAAATAAGACCTAGCCTCCACCTAATCACATGAAATAATCACTCGTCATCAACATATTTCCCAAGGCTAGACCATTCCCTCTAATCACTCTCAGGAGAGGTAAAAGACCATTTTACCCCTTACTTGGCTCAAATACACTAAAGTTGACCTAACCCTAAAAGTCAACAAAAGTCAACCCTCCGGGTTACGATGCGCGTACCAAACCTGTACGTTGGGTGCACCCGGAGCCTTCACAGAATCGGGGTACGCGGCCCCTTACGCCACGCATACTGGGATTACGCCCAGCGTAATACCCAGCTTCGTCATCCATCTCATTCAGGTCTTAATCGGTGAAGACTTGCATCCAAAATTCAGATCTAGCTCTTCTAATATGACTTAATCCATAAAGTTGAAACGTTTAAGCCTTTGCATGGCTGTAAAGGTCACTTTGCTCTCAAAACACCTTTCCTCTTTCCATAATGACACTATAACTCATGCATGGCACAAGATCCACATCCAAGACTGGATTTTTATGAATCCTCAACACAATATACACTATAAAATGTTAGATCTAAGCTCATGGAGACTCTTTGCACAGAAAGTCTCCAACTTTGAACCAAAAACCCTAAAAATGGCTCCAACTTATGAAGAACAAGGAAAGCTTTGAGCTTTTTACCTCAGAAGGGATCTCCAACCACTATACAACTCGGATCTACACTTGTTCTTCAACTTCTAGCTCCAACAATGGCTCTTTCTTCTCTTTTTTCACCTTGAAAAGATAACTTCAAGCTCAAAAACACACACACAAGCTAAAGCACTGATCTTAGCTCTCTAAGGACACACTCAAGGGGATATGGTGGCCAGGGCAAAGGACTACATGTTCCTTTTATAGTGCACAAGCCAGAAATTAGGGTTTGCATCTGGGCTCACTGCGCCCAACGTAACCCCTGGATATGCCCAGCGTACCCGAGCGAGTACGCGTTCAATTTAAGCGTGTGAGTACGCGCGGCATACACCTCAGTACGCCCAGCGTACTCACCAATCCAACATACAACTTTAAGGGACTAATTTGCCAACTCTCCAAAATAGAAGGGTCATAAAGCTTACCTGGATTTCGGGCTGTTACAGTTTTACACCCTATTTAGGGAGGCATAAGCCTCCTTGGGCCACTTTACAGTCTTTGAGAGCTCAGTGAAACCCTAATTTGTGTGGTACTCTTTTGATGTGTTTTAAGCCTTGGAAAGAAGGTTGGCTAGGAGGGAAAAGCTTGAAGAGCAAAGGAGTTGAAGCAAGGAAGGGGTGGGAATCATAACTTACCTCAGCTAGCATCTTTTGGAGGTATCAAGTTGCAATCTTTACTCCCCTTTTCTTCTAGATCTCTTTGTGGTTGAGTTTTAGGGTTTTATGGATTTTTGGAGTCAAAATTAGTGAGCTATGGGCTAGATCTGAAGTTGTAACTTTAGATCTGGACCCTTCTCAAATTCTAGAATATTAAAGTTTCTGTTTTGGTCATGGATGAAGCCCTCCTTGTGCATGAAACCCCATTAAGAGCTTAGATTTGGCATTAAGAGACTTTTTAGTCACGCATGCACGTAAAGTCTGCAACTTTACGTGAAAGCATGCCCTAGAAGTTTGGATCTATAATTTGGAGCCATTGCATGGCTTAAATGAGTCTGTATGGCTTAAGGACTGAAGTGTGACAATCGTCAATTTCGATTCAAGTCAAAGTCAACAAGTCAAACCGATCGACTCGTTTAAACTTGTGTATTGGAGCGTACATTATGTAACTACTGTATAACTCACTATTTTAATGAGAAAACATCACTTGGAAAAGTTCGTGTGTTACTAAGCCTTAGTGCTAAACAATGAACCAAACTGATAAAACAATGTTACATACTCATCGGGAGTGGGTAAGATCCTTAAACATGACTTAACGGGGTTCACGGACATTGCGTTGCGGAGCCAAACACTCACCATTGTCACACATGAAACCTCTCTCAATCGTTTTCACTCTATCTCTCTTTATCGAGAAATCTCTCCCAAATCTCTCCAAGAATGTGAAATCTCTCCCAAATCTCTCTTTGTATCAGAAATCTCTCAAAGAATGTGAAATCTCTCCCAAATCTCTCCAAGAATGTAAAATCTCTCCCAAATCTCTCCAAGAATGTGAAATCTCTCCAAGAATGTGAAATCTCTCCCAAATCTCTCTTTATATCAGAAATCTCTCCAAGAATGTGAAATCTCTCCCAAATCTCTCTCAAAAGTTTCCGTAACTTTTTGAAGTCATACGGGTCCGACCCTTAACCGGGTCAAAAACCGCTTAAAACGGGGCAAGAACGGACAAAAAAGGGCTTAAGGACCCGAAACCCTCTTATTAGGGCCAAAGCCTCTTAAGACCCGAAAGTCCTCTTAAGGACCGAAACCAAGAGGACCGAACCCGAAGGGGTGCTCTCGGGCTCGAACCTCACTCAAAGAACCGAACCCGAAGGCTCCTGGAACCGAACCTCACACACCACCCGAACCCGAAGGTACCATTCACTTCGGTCTATTTTGCTTCTTACGCCTTCGGACCGAGCCTTCGCTTCTTGCTGCTTTCGCTTCCTTTCGCTTCGCGCCTAGCATCAGGAGGACCAAACCTCGGCCAGGACCGAGAGGTCTCGCAGGAAACTCATTTTCTCCCGGTTTTCGACTAGTTTTGCGTTTTAGACCCGTTTTTAATTGTTTTAACACGGGATTTTCACCCTAAACTTTATTTTAACATATAAGACCGATTAATTAATGATTAATCACGTATTAAGGATAAAACCTTATCCAAGAAGAGTGGGAGAAGTACAAAGGTTGAGTGTTGAGTTTTCCTTGTATTATGACACAAGCAACCCCCATACCCTCCATGACTAACCCACACTCCTCCCCACCATACCTTGTCAATTCCTTGTACTTTTTACCTCTCTCACAAGTTATTCCCACGTTCTTAGAGCTGGACATTCATCCTCTCTCCTCATTCTCACTCACTTGCTTCCATTTCACCAAAGATTGAACACTTTTTCTCTCTCAATCCTCTTACCAAAATTCGAGATTCAAGGGCCTCCTTCCAAGTTTTCTCTCACTTTTGGTAAGTATATTCATTCTCCAAATGATTATTTCACTCCCTTTTACTCAAATCAAAGATATCTTACACAAACTCCATCATATTTATGTTAGATCTTCAAATCTTCAATCAATCTTCCAAAGTGTTCTTGAGTTGAACACTTCTCTTCTCCATCATCCATCTACTAAAATCACTCAAGGTGAGTACATACCCCTCTATTATCATGTTTTCTTAAGTTTTAAGGGGGAGAATACAAGTTAAAACACTAAGAACATAGCTAAACTTTCCTAACAGCTTTCATCAGAAAAGTTGGGCTCCATTCACGGGCTGTTTTGGACAACTTAAAAATTTTTGTTTTCAAAACTGTTTTAGGTGTAAGTAGTCCTCTTTCTTAGCTTTAAAATGACTACCTCCACGTCTCCATACGATTTTTCTACAATTTATGGTGATTTTTACAAAACTTCCTACCATTTTAAATACCAATCCAGACCAGTTTGTGATTATGGAATTTTCACCCAAGTTGGAGGTCATTAGAAATCATGATAAAAATTATGAGTAAACCAGACACATTTTGGGAACTCTCATGATTTACGGATTTAGTTTTAGACTTCGTATGATTTTCTAAAACAGTGCAGAAAGGTTAAATTTAGTTAACAGCATATAACTTTCATAACACTTTGTATTATGTTGAGCAATGTGTATAACAATAAGTTCTAAGTATTGAATGTGTTGCCTTGTTAGTTTCTCATCATAAACTGAAACTTAGTCATTCATGATAAGATTATTCATTCATTTAGAACACGTATATAAAGCTATAATGAGCATAGTTTATGTATTCATAACACTAATGCATTTTCATAAAAGAGTTCTTATACATTACAAACATTTCGGATAAACTATAATAGGTATAGTTTATGTATCATTTACTTCTCAAACTTATTTACCAAAAGTTTTCAGTTTAGTCCACGTAAATCTGTTAATGAATAAATTTGTGAGTCATTCGCTTTGGGTTACTTCCAAAGTAACAAAGTCAAAAAGTCCTGTAAATTGTAACCAGAGTCTCTTGTAGGGAGAATGTGATAGTTGTGTATAGATCTATATTGGGTTTGACTAACCCACACCAGAGCTGCTTGCAACAGCTAGACCGGCAGGTCTGTGGTGACAAGTGTCATTTAACGGCGACACCTGAAGAACGTCGTATTACGAGGCCATCCATGCCAAGTATGGTTATAATAGCTCACATGTGGTATTAACAAATCATAAGATTTACGGGTTCTACTCTTAAATTAGCGAGTTATGTCGATTTAGCTCTTAGAAATTACTTTAAGTATGGAATAATACTTGTGCGCTTTCATGTCAAAAAGGGGTTTTATGCCGATTTAAAACCATGTTCATATCATTAACTATGGAAATTACTTGTTCATTCTCGGTCCTGGTATTTAGGATCACATAACTTTTATAAGGAAAATATTGGATTTTCTTGGTAACATACAACTCATTACAAAGATCGATTTTCCAACTCTTACTGTCAAAAGCTTATGAACCCACCAACCATTGTGTTGACACTTTTTCAAACAACTTGTATTCTCAGGAAATCACTAAACAGGTAATCAAGTGCTTTTGAGGATGGGACGTTAAGGTGTCGACATCATATTCTATCAGCATATTGTAATTGATTTTGAAACATGTAATCCATACAATGATGTAACTCTTTCAATTATATATATGTTAGTTGTGTTTACTATCATCACTATTGCCATTATTGTTATGATACTATACATGAAGTCCTCCACCCCCGGATGTTTCCGCCATCCTTGGTTTGGGGGTGTGACAGATTGGTATCAGAGCACGGTTTATAGTGAATTAAGTATATCAAACAACATAGGATATACAAACTATAAACACATTTGGGACTAAGAGTCTCTGATTTTAAAACAACCTAACAGGTTATACTTTTAGAAAATGAATAGTTTCTTGTTTAAAAGTATACCTACATGCATTGCATACTCGCGTAGTGTCATAACTAGAAGAACATAAACTAAAAGAAGAGGAGTTGAATGCTACGAGTATGCCTTGATATGAGTAATCAGTTCTGGGAAGGATATAGCCTGATCAACTATATTCGTCCGGGAAGTGACTTACTTATATCGGGGGATAGTCGTAGGAAGGCAACAAATCTAATAACCTAACTTCACCCTACAAAGAATGCTCTAAGAACCAAATCTAAACATTTAAAATACTATAGGAGTATTTGTATGTTGCTATATCACAATATTATTATTATTAACCGCTATCTGCTTCTTACACCCCTATTCTCGCGCAGACGACATGGCAGGATTTCACCTACCAGGAGACCCGTACTTTCCCAATCAGGGAAATGTCGGCTGGATCGAAGAAGATCCCCAAGAGGATCCCGAAGAAGAAGAAGAGGAGGTAGACGAAGAAGAAGAAGAAGAGGAAGACGACGAGGTGGACATGGATGAGGACGAAGGTGAAGAAGAGCCAGAGGAGGAAGTCTTCAACCCCCCTTACATCGCGAGGGTACCTGCAAACCGCTGGGGGCACAACGGGCCTGAGCCCCGTTGGGCAACAACAATTGAAAGGTGGAGCCGACAACAGCACCAGCGGTCACCATATGGCGACCAACGAGGTTACTATGACCTCAGTCACGGGGGACCGGCCGACAGAGCCCTCCCCGTTATGATCCAACACATCACGAACTTGGGGAACCAGAGTAGGGAAATGGCAGACCAGGTTCGAAATCTCAGCGCTATTACGGCAGCCACCGATGCATGCACCCGAGATCTGGAGAGGGACTTCTATCCAGTGGACCAACTCATCGAGGACCTTACGACTGCTCGAGCGGAGGTAAGGGAGTACCAGGAGAGGCACGCAGCTCTCGACGAGAGAGTGATCGCGGCCGAACGCCGGATTGCGGAGCTTCAGGGAGCCTCGACCTCATCTCAGGGCCACCATGAACCAGATACCACCCGCCGCGAGTAGTGTTCGCACTGCTCATGTTTTGTTATAAATATAGGATTTTGAGTATGCGTTGGTGCTACTCTTTATTGCGAATAGGTTGACCCCGCGACTAATTGATCACACTAGTAAAAGGGGATTTCGTACTGCCAAAACTTTATCTTTTATTATGATGTAATGTAGACCCTTGTGAGGTCAAATTTCTCAAAACAATATGTACTAACAAATTATCAATGAATGTGACATGTATTTTACTTCCTTGGATGCTGACACGAACCAAACACATGACTCTGCTTGGGTCAACACTATTTAATTCATAAGTTTAAATTGCATAAACTTTTCGATGAATTACCTCCTAAAGTAATAAACTCAGATAAAATACAATTGAGATGAAACAAGTAACACTCGACTCGTTATCACCATTGAAGTCTTACTGACAAGCCTTTTCTTTTTATTTTTATGTCAGAACCATGCCATTAAGGAAAAGACCAAGACCTTCCGGAAACTCAGCACCACCCCTCCGCCACCACCTCCGGAGTTTGATCCTGTGATGTTTCAGGTTGCAGTAACAGCAGCCGTGGCGGCAGAATTGTCGCAAATGGGTACATATGGTTCCAACGGTTCCGGATTTGGGAATACTAACTCGAATCAGGGGGACAGGACGGGGCATACTAAGGAGTGTTCTTACAAAGACTTCACGAATGGTAAACCCGATCCTTTCGACGGAAGCGGGGGCGTCATCGCGCTGATGCAATGGTTCGAAAGGACCGAAGTAGTCTTTGAAATTTGTGCTTGTCCCGAAGCGAGCAAGGTCAAGTATGCGGCATTCACTTTCACAAGAAAAGCTCTTACTTGGTGGAATGGCCGAGTTAAGTCACTTACTCCTACAGTGGCTAACTCGATAGGCTGGGAAAACTTAAAAGCGTTGATGTTAAAGGAGTATTGACCGAGGGGAGAAATACAAAAACTCGAAGAAGAACTCCGGAATCTCAAGATGTCGGGGACGGATCTCGAAGCTTGTACCGCCCGATTCAATGATCTAGCACTCCTCTGTCCCGCAATGGTCACTCCGGAGGAGAAAAAGGTAGAACGATACCTTTGGGGGCTATCATCCCAGATTCATGATATTGTATTGGCCTCAAAACCTACTACCTTTGATAGGGCCAAGGAATTGGCACAACGACTTATCGACCACAGGGCCAGCCGTGGCACCATGGTCGCCACCACCGACCAAACAAAAGGAGGGAACAACAAGAGGAAGTTCTGGAACAGTAAAAAGAAACAACCGGCGCAGGACCCCACAAAGAAGCAACAGACTGCTGCTGTCCGTGCAGCCACTACTGCTACCGCTCCAGCGCCACCAAAGCAATACACAGGAACTCTTCCCAAGTGCAACAAGTGCAACTTCCACCATACCGGTGCTTGTCGGGAAATGCACTGCAGTAATTGCAACCGGAAGGGCCACACTACTCGATTCTGTAAAGTGCCAGCCCAATCCACCCCTTAAGTCGCCCCAGCCACCAACACTAGAGCAAGTCAAACCTGTTACGGCTGTGGAGAGGCAGGGCACTTCAAAAGAAACTGCCCAAAAGCACGAAACACCAATGCTGGAGGTGTTGGGAGAGTCCTAGCTTTTGGAGTGGAGAAGCAGTCAAGGACCCCACAGTGGTTACTGGTACATTTCTCCTCAATAACACATATGCATGCGTACTATTTGATAGTGGAGTAGAAAGGAGTTTTGTGAGCCATCAATTCAAACAATTACTAAAACAAACCCCTTATTCATTAAAAGATACATACGTAGTAGAAATGGCAAATGGGAAGGAAGAGCGCACTAATGATATATACTGAGGGTGTACCCTAACTCTAGACAACCATTCGTTTAAAATAGACTTGATGCCGGTCACAATAAAATGTTTCGACATAATCATCAGTATGGATTGGTTAAGTTACCATAATGCCGACATTCTATGTTACGAAAGGGCCGTTCACCTTAATCTGCCAAATGGCGAAACCCTCTTCATCTATGGCGACAAACCCAGTTCAAATTTGCAAATCATCTCTTGCGTCAAGGCCCAAAAGTATCTCCGAAAGGAATACCACGCATTTTTAGCCCACGTAGTAGATACGAAACAAGATGTGAAGGACATCAACGATATTCCCGAGGTGTGCAACTACCCCGATGTATTCCCCGAAGACCTTCCAGGTGTACCCCTCGCACGGCAAGTTGAATTCCGGATTGACTTAATTCCAGGAGGTACCCCCGTCGCCAAAGCTCCATACCGCTTAGCACCGGCAGAGATGCAATAACTGTCCATCCAGTTGAATGAACTGTTGAGCAAAGGAATCATCAGGCCAAGCTTGTCACCCTGGGGAGCACCAGTCCTATTTGTAAAGAAGAAGGACGGATCTTTTCGCATGTGCATAGAATATCGGGAGCTAAACGAACTCACTATCAAGAACCGATATCCCCTACCCCGAATCGATGACCTATTCGACCAACTCCAAGGAGCAAGCTACTTTTCAAAAATCGACCTCAGATCGGGTTATCATCAACTACGAGTACAAGAAGAGGATATTCCCAAGACTGCGTTTAGAACTCGCTAAGGGCACTACGAGTTTGTGGTAATGCCCTTCGGATTAACGAACGCACCGGCGATATTCATGGACCTGATGAATCGAGTGTGTTGACCCTACTTAGACAAATTTGTGATTGTATTCATCGACGATATTTTAATCTACTCCCGAAGCGAGGAAGAGAACCGTCAACATCTCCGGCTAATCTTGGAAACACTGAGGACGGAGAAGCTTTATGCCAAATTCTCTAAGTGCGAATTCTGGATTAGAGAAGTGATTTTTCTTGGCCATGTGGTTAGTGAGAAGGGGATACATGTGGATCCCTCTAAAATCAAAGCTATCGAAAACTGGTCAGCGCCTGCAACACCTACAGAAATTCGACAATTTTTAGGGCTCGCCGGCTACTACCGAAGATTCATACAAAACTTCTCCAAGATCGCCAAACCACTCACTACCTTGACTCAGAAAGGTGTGGTATTTAAGTGGGAAGATAAACAAGAAGCCGCTTTCCAGACATTAAAACAAGCCCTATGCAGCGAACCAGTTTTGTCTCTTCCAGAAGGAATCGATGACTTCATGGTATATTGTGATGCCTCAAAACAGGGCCTCGGAGGCGTGCTCATGCAGAGAGGGGAAGTCATCGCTTACGCATCAAGGCAACTTAAGACACACGATGTTAATTACACTACCCATGACCTTGAACTAGGGGTGGTAGTGTTCGCCTTAAGGATCTGGAGGCACTACCTCTACGGTACAAAATGCACCATCTTCACCGATCACAAAAAGTCTTCAGCAAATCTTCAATCAAAAAGAGCTCAACATGCGGCAACGAAGATGGGTTGAACTGCTGAACGACTACGAGTGTGAAATTCGCTACCACCCGGGCAAGGCCAATGTAGTGGCTGATGCCCTAAGTAGGAAGGAATATTCGGGCCGCCGAGTAAGATCCTTAACCATGACCATCCTTCCCACCTGGCCACACAAATCAAGGAAGCTCAACTAGAAGCCTTGAAACCAGAGAATGTGGCAGGTGAGGCATTAAGGGGAATGGATAAGAACTTAGAAGTCAAGGATGATGGAACTCGTTAGCTTAGGAACCAAATCTGGACACCGAAGTTCGGTGGGATCCGAGACGTGGTCATGAATGAAGCACATATGACTCAATACTCCATCCATCCAGGGTCAGATAAGATGTATCTAGACATCAAAAAGCTATACTGGTGGCCGAACATGAAAGCCGAGATTGCTACTTATGTGGGCAAGTGTCTGACTTTCGCCAAGGTCAAGGTGGAATACCAGAAACCCTCAGGACTACTACAAAAACCTGATATACCGGAATGGAAGTGGGAATGGATAACCATGGACTTCATAACCAAGCTGCCTAAGACTCCAGGAGGGTTTGACACCATATGGGTAATCGTAGACAGATTGACCAAGTCTGTGCACTTCCTGCCAATAAAGGAAACCTACAAGATGGAGAAGTTAACCAGAACGTACATCAAGGAGATTGTGCGACTGCATGGTGTGCCAATATCCATTATCTCCAACCGAGATAGTAGATTCACCTCGCGATTTTGGCAGTCTCTATAGAAATCCTTGGGAACTAGGCTTGACATGAGTACGGCCTACCATCCACAAACCGACGGACAAAGCGAGAAAACCATCCAGACATTGGAAGACATGCTGAGAGCCTGTGTGATAGACTTTGGAAAAGAATGGGATACCCATTTACCGCTTATCGAATTCTCCTATAATAACAGCTATCACACTAGCATTAAAGTCGCTCCGTTCGAAGCTCTCTATGGCCGCAAGTGCAGATCACCCCTGTGTTGGGCCGAAGTGGGGGATACTCAGCTAGCTAGGGGGAAAGTCCCTGATAGCACCCTCACTGGTCCTGAAATCATAAGGGAGACCACAAAAAAGATTGTTCAAATCCAAGAAAGGCTGAAGGCCTCCCGAGATCGGCAAAAGAGTTACGCGGATAAGCGACGCAAACCATTGGAATTCCAGGTTGGTGATCGAGTGCTACTAAAAGTTTCCCCTTGGAAAGGAATGATACGTTTTAGCAAGCATGGGAAACTGAATCCAAGGTATATTGGTCCATTTGAAATCCTTGCCAAGATTGGACCAGTGGCATACAAACTTCGATTACCTCAAGAACTAGATAAGGTACATCCCCCCTTTCATGTATCGAACCTGAAGAAGTGCCTGTCTGCTGAGACACTCGTAATACCACTCGACAAAATCGAAGTTAAATAAACCTCCACTACGTGGAGGAACAAGTCGAGATCATGGATTGGGAGATCAAAAGAACAAACCAAATTCGCATTCCCATAGTGAAGGTTCGTTGGAACGCGAAACAAGGACCTAAGTTCACCTGGGAACGCGAAGACCAAATGAAACAAAAGTATCCACATCTCTTCCCAAACCCTTGAAGTCCCAGTCCGAGTTTAAATTTCGGGACGAAATTCCCTCTAACGGGGGGATGATGTGATAATCGTCAATTTTGAGTCAAGCAAAAGTCAACAAGTCAAACCGATCGTCTCGTTTAACCTTGTGTATTGGAGCGTACGTTATGTAATTACTATATAACTCACTATTTTAATGAGAAAACATCACTTGGAAAAGTTCGTGTGTTCCTAAGCCTTAGTGCTAAACAATGAACCAAACTGATAAAACAATGTTACATACTCATCGGGAGTGGGTAAGATCCTTAAACATGACTTAACGGGGTTCACTAACATTGCGTTGCGGAGCCAAACACTCACCATTGTCACAGATGAAACCTCTCTCAATCGTTTTCACTCTATCTCTCTTTATCGAGAAATCTCTCCAAAATCTCTCCAAGAATGTGAAATCTCTCCCAAATCTCTCTTTTTATGAGAAATCTCTCCAAGAATGTGAAATCTCTCCCAAATCTCTCCAAGAATGTGAAATCTCTCCTAAATCTCTCCAATAATGTGAAATCTCTCCCAAATCTCTCCAAGAATGTGAAATCTCTCCCAAATCTCTCTTTGTATGAGAAATCTCTCCAGGAATGTGAAATCTCTCCCAAATCTCTTTCAAAAGTTTTTGTAACTTTTTGAAGTCATACGGGTCATTCCGACCCTTAACCGGGTCAAAAACCGCTTAAAACGAGGCAAGAACGGACAAAAAGGGCTTAAGGACCCGAAACCCACTTATTAGGGCCGAAGCCTCTTAGGACCCGAAAGTCCTCTTAGGGACCAAAACCAAGAGGACCGAACCCGAAGGGGTGCTCTCGGGCCCGAACCTCACTCAAAGAACCGAACCCAAAGGCTCCTGGAACCGAACCTCGCAAACCACCCGAACCCGAAGGTACTGTTCACTTCGGTCTATTTCTCTTCTTACGCCTTCGGACCAAGCCTTCGCTTCTTGCTGCTTTCGCTTCCTTTCGCTTCGCGCTAAGCATCAGGAGGACCGAACCTCGGCCAGGACCGAGAGGTCTCGTAGGAAACTCATTTTCTCCCGGTTTTCCACTGGTTTTGCGTTTTAGACCCGTTTTTAATTGTTTTAACACGAGATTTTCACCCAAAACTTTATTTTAACATATAAGACCCCTTAATTAATGATTAATCATGTTTTAAGGACAAAACCTTATCCAAGAAGAGTGGGTGAAGTACAAAGGTTGAGTGTTGAGTTTTCCTTGTATTATGACACAAGCAACCTCGATACCCACTCCATGACCAACCCACACTCCTCCCCACCATACCTTGTCACTTCCTTGTACTTTTTACCTCTCTCACAAGTTATTCCCACGTTCATAGATCTGGACATTCATCCTCTCTCCTCATTCTCACTCACTTGCTTCCATTTCACCAAAGATTGAACACTTCTTCTCTCTCAATCCTCTTACCAAAATTCGAGATTCAAGGGCCTCCTTCCAAGTTTTCTCTCACTTTTGGTAAGTATATTCATTCTCCAAATGATTATTTCACTCCCTTTTACTCAAATCATAGATATCTTACACAAACCCCATCATATTTATGTTAGATCTTCATATCTTCAATCAATCTTCCAAAGTGTTCTTGAGTTGAACACTTCTCTTCTCCATCATCTGTCACACCCCCAAACCAAGGATGGCGGAAACGTACGAGGGTGGAGGACTTCATGTAGAGTATCACAACAACGAGTATAATAGTGCTCAAAGTAAATACAACCATCATAAATATAATTGAAAAAGTTACACCAAAGTATATGTTTACATGATTCGAATCAATTACATTATGAAGCAAAATGAACTGTTTGACGATTTATCGTCCCATCCTCAAAACGTTGTTGATTTCCTGTTTTCACTGAATTCCTGAGAATACAAGTAGTTTTGAAAAGTGTCAACACAAAGGTTGGTGAGTTCATAAGAGATTTTGTTGGAGAAGTAAACCGTTTTCCTTGTAAAAGCGATAAAATATGTATCCAGAAAATCAGATATTTTCTTTATAAAATTTATGTGATGTAGTCTTATAACCGACGACCAAAATGTATAAGTAACCTCTCTTACTAATAGAAAATGATATGTGTTTAAATTGACATAAACGCGCTTGAATTAAATGAAATTCCCGTAAATTCTTATGTTTGTTAATACTTTATGTATATGTAGTCCTAAATCTCAGGACCGAGAAAATAACAAGTATTGTCCATACTTAAAGTTATAAACGTGGTTTCAGATGATGTGTAGTCATAAATACCAAAACCGAAAGTGTACAGTAATATCTATACTTATTGAGATAAAAAGTGATTTTAAAATCGACATAAAACCCATTTAAGTTTTCTAAAAATCTCGTAAACTTTATGTATTGTTATATCCCTATGTGAGTCGCTATAATCATACTATGACTAAATGAACCTGCCACGACGTTTCTCAGGCGTCGTAAAACTGAAATGACATTTGTCACCCGTAGACCTGCAGGTCCCACTGTAGCTAGCAGCAAGGTGTGGGGTGTCAAACCCAATATAGATCTATACACAACTATCACGTTCTCCCTCCAGGAGACTCTGATTATAACTAACAGGAATTTA
Source organism: Lactuca sativa (assembly GCF_002870075.4). NCBI lineage: Eukaryota > Viridiplantae > Streptophyta > Magnoliopsida > Asterales > Asteraceae > Lactuca > Lactuca sativa. The sequence goes on along the minus strand of NC_056630.2, from coordinate 338,705,295 downwards.
TATCCCGCACTCGGACGTACGGAAAGAGATTGTCTCACAATTTAGGTTAACAAGTTTACAAGTTGTGTGCGTGAGTGTAAAACCTTTCTGTATGAATGTACCCTTTTTGTACGTGTATGTTATGTGATGTATCATAAACTATACCTATTATAGTTTTATCCAAAATGTTTGTAATATATAAGAACTCTTTTATGAAAAAGCGTTAGTGTTATGAGATCCATTAAACTATGCTTATTATAGCTTATATACGTGTTCTAAATGAATGAATAATCTTATCATGAATGACTTATTTTCAGTTTATGATGATAAAATTTACAAAGGAACACATTCAATACTTAGAATTTATTATTATACACTTTGCTCAACATAATACAAAGTGTTATGAAAATTATATGATGTTAACTAAATTGGACCTCCCTGCACTGTTTTAGAAAAGCCATAGAAAAATCATACGAAGTCGAAAACTAAATCCGTAAATTCTGTGAGTTCCCAAAATGTGTCTAGTTTACTCATAATTTTTATCATGATTTTTAATGACCTCCAACTTGGGTGAAAAAGTCCATAATCACAGACTGGTCTGGATTGGTGTTTGAAATGATAGGCAGTTTTGTAAAAATCACCATAAATTGTAGAAAAATCGTATGGAGATGTGCAAGTAGTCATTTTAAAGCTAAGAACAGGAACTACTTACACCTAAAACAGTTTTGAAAACTAAAATGTTTAAGTGGTCCAAAACAGTCCGTGAATGGAGTTGAACTTTTCTGATGAAGGCTGTTAGAAAAGTGTAGTTATGTTCTTGGTGTTTTGACTTGTATTCCCCCCCTAAAAACTTGAGAAAACATGAAAATATGGGGGTATGAACTCACCTTAAGTGTTTTCAGTAGATGATTGTTGAAGAATGGAGGTGTTTAACTCAAAAACACTTGGAGATGCCTTGAAGATTTTTGAGAATCTAGCATCATAGTTATGGAGTTTGTATAAGCTATCAATGATTTGAGTAGAATGAAGTGTAAAAATCACAAGGAGGATGGATTACACTTACCAAGAGTGGAAGAACACTTGATGATCAACCTTGAGATCTTGAATTAGAGAGAAAAGTTGGAGAGAAAAAGTTGGAGTTGAATCTTTGGTGGAATGAGAGTGATTGAAAGAAAATGAGGAGAGAGGTTGAGTGACCAGCCCTAGAACGTGGGGATGGCTTGTGAGAGGGGTAAAAAGTACAAGGTATGGTGGGGAGGAGTGGCTGGTCATAGAGTGGGTGTGGGAGTGGTTGCTTGTGTCATAAAGTAAAGCAAAGTCAACACTCCATCTCTTTGTACTTTACCCACTTGCTTTTATTATTTAAATAAAGATTTTTATGAAAATATGATTAAATTGTGAATATTTAGGGTTTATTATGTGAAAATATGATTTTGGGTGAAAATCCCGCGTTAAAATAATTAAAAACGGGCTTAAAACGCGAATTTAATCGAAAACCGGGAGAAAAAGGCTTCCCAGCGAGGCCTCTCGGTCCTAGGCCGAGGTTCGGTCATGGTGGTTGCTGAGCCGGATGCGAGATGCGAACCAGGAGAAGAAACGAGGGCGAGGGGCTCGGTCCGAAGTCAGAAGCGAGGGTCCTAGGCCGAGGGTTCGGTCCGAAGCTCAGAAGAGAAGGTTCGGTCCTCGGTCCTCAGAAGAGAAGGTTCGGCAAGCCATCAGAAGGGAGGGTTCGGTTAGTCATCAGAAGGGGAAATGGTCAGAACCGAACGAACTGTAGTGAACAGTAGTGAACAGTACCTTCGGTTCGGTTCCTCTTCATCAGAAGGTTCGGTTCCTAAGAGGACTTTCGGGTCCTAAGAGGGGTTTCGGTTCCTTAAGTCCGTTTTTCGCGTAGACTTCCGTTTTTGGGCTGTTTTCGCCAAAATCAAGGGTCGGGATGCCCCGAGTGATTATAAAAAGTTGGGAGAGATTTCGAGAGAGATTTGAGAGAGATTCCACATACTCAGAGAGATTTGGGAGAGATTTGACGTACTTGGAGAGATTTCACATACAAAGAGATATGTGGGAGAGATTTCACATACTTAGAGAGATTTGGGAGAGATTTGACATTCTTGGAGAGATTTCTCATACAAAGAGATATGTGGGAGAGATTTCACATACTTAGAGAGATTTGGGAGAGATTTGACATACTTGGAGAGATTTCTCATACAAAGAGATATGTGGGAGAGATTTCACATACTTAGAGAGATTTGGGAGAGATTTGACATACTTGGAGAGATTTCTCATACAAAGAGATATGTGGGAGAGATTTCACATACTTAGAGAGATTTGGGAGAGATTTGACATTCTTGGAGAGATTTCTCATACAAAGAGATATGTGGGAGAGATTTCACACACTTAGAGAGATTTGGGAGAGATTTGACATACTTGGAGAGGTTTCTCATACAGAGAGATATGTGGGAGAGATTTGACAATCTTGGAGAGATTTCTCATACAAAGAGATATGTGGGAGAGATTTCACATACTTAGAGAGATTTGGGAGAGATTTGACATACTTGGAGAGATTTCTCATACAAAGAGATATGTGGGAGAGATTTCACATACTTAGAGAGATTTGGGAGAGATTTGACATTCTTGGAGAGATTTCTCATACAAAGAGATATGTGGGAGAGATTTCACATACTTAGAGAGATTTGGGAGAGATTTGACATACTTGGAGAGATTTCTCATACAAAGAGATATGTGGGAGAGATTTCACATACTTAGAGAGATTTGGGAGAGATTTGACATTCTTGGAGAGATTTCTCATACAAAGAGAGATTTGGGAGAGATTTCACATACTTAGAGAGATTTGGGAGAGATTTCTGATACGAACAGATGGAGTGAAAACGATTGAGAGAGGTTTCATTGGTGACCTTTTTGAGTGTCCGGCTACGCACTGCAAGGTCCGTAAACCCCGTTAAGCCTTGTTTAAGGATCTTGCATACTCCCGATGAGTATGTAACATTGTTTTATCGGTTTGGCTCTCCACGTACCACCGTTTTAGGTTAAGGAGATCTAGATGAACGCACTTTTCGATTTATGATCTCTCATTAGAATAGAGAGTTGTTTAGAAATTACATAACGTAAACTCTAGTACCTCCGGGCAAATTGAGTTGACCCGTTTGACTTGTTGACTTAAGTTGACATTGACTTGACCGAATATTGACGGTTGTCACATCATCCCCCCGTTAGAGGGAATTTCGTCCCGAAATTTGAATTTAGGCAAGGAGTTTGTAAATGACTAAGGTCGGCTCTACATTATTTTGATTCTGACTAAGAGATGAGTTATTATACATGAAAACTTAGCTTATACACATTATGATATAACCAATACTGGGCGGATAGTAAAATGTGTGATTCTACTTCAGTTTCACATCCCAACGAGGAAAAGAAACTAAGTCAGAATTCTCACATTCTATTATCTACCAGGTATTCGTTATATATAACTGGGGAATGTATAAGTGAGGAAATCATAACAAATAACTTAGTAATCCTTCTTACTACGAGGGTAGATAAGCAAGTCACTTACAACGATAACGATGAACTGATCCTAGTAAGAATGACACATCCTATGAATACTGCGAACGGGTTGGCCCTATCCGAGGGGTATCACTACGGGCTTGCAGCGTCCGCATCGAATTTGGAGGGTTGTCCTCGGACATCCTTTTCCAATACTCGCGACTGGTGATATTCAGATCTCAGGTCCGATTCCTAAAGGGTACCTCGTTCCTTGTGGTTGGTCGGCCTATTCGTTTATGTGAGGCAGATAGTAAAGGTTTCTACTGGAGATATTGTCAGGGCCTCTGAAGTTAATGGTGTTGGGTTTTGAGCAATCTAACACTTCCTAAGTGTGCATGCAACCCTAATAAACCTTGGATCTATGTTTGTCTAAATACATGCAAAATAATAATTTTCCAAGGTTTATAACCTATCTAACATGGCATGGGGAACATTTCAACATAAAAGAGTTAGAAGAGATTACATACCTTTGTTGTGTTGGGTTCTTAGGAGTTTGAGGGCCAAGCACCAATAGTGTGAATGCCTCAAATGGAATCACAAACACCACAAACTCTTGGAAAACTTTGAGAGAGTATACACACTCTTGTATTTTCGGCCACACACATGCACACACACACTAGAACACTAGCTTTCTCTTAGGCTATCTTAGGCTCTCTTTCATGCTCCATAAGCATGCTTATATAGTATGCATGGTTAGGGTGAAACCCTAATAACCCATGTCTTTTCCTATTCCAAGGATCCATGGGTTAAAAGCTCCATGGATCATCCATGGACTTCCACATAAGCCTAGCCCATTAACAAATGAGTATTAGCCCACACTATATAAAACAAATAGCCCATAATTTAATTAGTATTCCTTTTAATCTCTAAATTAATCCATAATTAATTTAAGACTAAAACTAATTAAATAACGTAACTTCATATTAATATATTATAACTCATAATATATTAATAAACATATGTGTATAACTCTCATAAAATTATCCATAATAGTTTGGATGAGATGCAACCCAAATGGACCATGCCGGTCGGGTCAAGTATATACCAAATAAGTTATGGACTTAGACACCTTATCCAACAGACTCCCACTTGGATAAGTCTAATAACTATATTTGCCTATAACTTCAGGAACCAACCAACAATCGTAGCTCTCGAAAACTCCCTCGAACAATGAAGACTCTGTCGAACTATGAAGCGCCATTTTAGATAAGTGATCACATAATCCTCTGTTCTCATGATATCAGCCGGACAAACACATGGAACTATGTCTTGCTTATTGTCTAGCAGTTGTTTCTCGATTATCCGATTTGTTTGACGAAGAACTTCACTGAACACATCGGTTTAGTTCTGACCAGGCCTGGTATATGGGTCAACACAAAATCATCGAGGGGCCCGGATATCGCTTCTATTTCTAGAAGGAACAGATAAACTTCGACTGATATGCTTGTTCTACTACTTATTGAATTGTACACAAAGGCACGTTTTATAACATCAAGTTACTGATGCGTTTACGTGCAATCAATGCACAACCAACTCATAGGTAACAACTCATATCTCTAGGTTTAAAGATTTATATGATGTTATCGTCTCACGATCACTCGAGATAAATTCCATGAAGTGATACAAGCGAGCGTGGGTTTATACCAATACTCATAACTTATGAGTACTCATGAATGTTGCAGCAACCATTGCCATGCCTAAACACCTTTAAGGCATCTACAAACCCAATTCATGACAATCTTGATTCATACCTACTTCCGACGTATGATCGATTGTGGAGGTTTGAACAAATTAATTATTCTGGAAGTCAAAACATGCAAAACTGAAACAATAGTAAATAATTGACAATGATAGTAACACTTTACTCATAAATAAATCACAAATTTTATTCATCATCAAACGTCGATTACATTTTACAAGTTTCAGGAAAACTATCTAATCTGTAAAACTAATATCGTCCCTCAGCCCGATGCGTCTCGCATGCTGAAAATGCTTAACCCTCGTCAGTCCCTTCGTAAGGGGATCTGCAGGATTCTCATCTGACGATATCCTCCTTGTCACAAGGAGTCCTTCTTCAATCTTGTGTCTTATGAAGTGATATTTTCTGTCAATGTGTCGGGATCTGCCATGATCTCTTGGTTCCTTGGCTAAGGTAACCGCACTATTGTTGTCATAGAAAATCTCTATAGGTTCCTTAATAGCTGGTACAACTCCAAGGTCTCCGATGAAGTTCTTTAGCCATATCGCCTCCTTCGCTGCTTCACTCGCTGCTATATACTCTGATTCACAAGTCGAATCAGCCACCGTCTCCTGCTTGGAACTCTTCCAAGAAATTGCCCCTCCATTTAAGGTAAAGATCCAGCCCGACTGAGAGCGGAAATTATCCCTATCAGTCTGAAAACCAGCATCACTATACCCTAATATTCTCAAGTCATCACTGCCACCAAGGGTAAGGTCCCAATCCTTAGTCCTCCGCAGGTACTTGAGAATGTTCTTTACCGCGGTCCAATGAGCCTTGCCAGGGTTCCCCTGATACCTGCTGACCATGCTCAAAGCAAATGCCACATCAGGACGGGTACAAGTCATAGCATACATGATCGAGCCAACTGCGGAAGCATATGGTAATTGGCTCATCTCAGCTATCTCAGCCTCTGTACTCGGACTCTGAGTCTTACTCAGTTTGGTATTGCTTTGGATCGGTAAATCTCCTTTCTTGGAATTCTCCATGTTGAACCTTTTCAACACCTTATCCAAGTAGATACTCTGACTAAGTCCAATTAGTCTTCTATTCCTTTCTCTTAATATCCTTATCCCTAGGATATAGGTAGCCTCCCCTAGGTCCTTCATAGCAAAGCACTTCCCAAGCCAGGACTTAACCTCCTGCAAGGTTGGGATGTCATTTCCTATGAGTAGTATGTCATCCACATACAGTACCAAGAAGCTAACTATACTCCCACTAGCTCTGACATACACGCAAGACTCATCTTCGCTTCTCAAGAAGCCAAACTCTTTTACCTTCTCATCAAAACAAAGATTCCAGCTACGAGATGCTTGTTTTAATCCATAAATGGATTTCTTAAGCTTGCATACTCTATTAGGGTGCTCTGCATTGACAAAACCCTCTGGCTGATTCATGTACACATCCTCAGCCAACTTTCCATTAAGGAAAGCGGTTTTGACATCCATTTGCCATATATCATAATCATGAAATGCTGCAATGGCTAACATAACCCTAATAGACTTAATCTTGGCCACCGGCGAGAAGGTTTCATCATAATCAATACCTTGAGTTTGAGTAAAACCCTTCGCAACCAGTCGAGCCTTATAAGTATGCACTTTTCCTTCCATGTCGGTCTTCTTTTTGAAGATCCATTTGCACCCGACTGTTTTACGGCCTGGTACATTGTCAACCAAGTTCCAAACTTGATTGTCATACATGGACTGTATCTCGCTGTCCATAGCCTCCTTCCATTTAGCGGACTCCGGGCCTGCCATGGCTTCCTTAACACTGCTAGGTTCATCCAAATTTACTAGTGTACTATCACTAATAAACGTATCACCTTCCGTAGTAATATGAAAACCATAATAAAACGAAGGTGTGTTCCTAACCCGTGTGGAACGTCTCGGAGGTACAGACTCGTCAGCTGGATCAACAGGAGTTTCTACCTCAGGTTGATTGCTAGTGTCTGAGGTTCCTTCACCAATTGATTCTTGAATTTCTTCAAGATCAATCTGCCTCCCACTGTCTCCTTGGCTTATAAATTCTTTCTCGCGAAAGATCCCTCTTCGTGCTACAAAGACCACATTCTCACTGGGTCTGTAGAAAAGGTAACCGAAGGATTTCTGTGGGTAGCCGATGAAAATACACCTTTCACTTCGGGGTTCAAGCTTATCATGAGTTTCACGCCTCACGAAAGCTTCGCAACCCCAAATTTTGATGTGGTCCAAATTGGGAACCTTCCCAGTCCACATTTCATGAGGTGTTTTGGTAACCTTCTTTGTAGGGACTAGATTAAGGATATGGGCGGCAGTCTCTAAGGCATACCCCCAAAAAGAGATTGGTAACGAAACTCGACTCATCATAGAGCGAACCATGTCCAACAAGGTACGATTACGCCTCTCAGCTACACCATTCAGCTGTGGTGTCCTGGGAGGAGTCAATTGTGAGACAATCCCACACTCCTTAAGATAGTCAAGGAACTCGGTACTAAGATACTCACCACCTCGATCGGATCGAAGCATCTTAATGTTCCTGCCCAATTGATTTTCTACTTCCTGTTTGAATTCCTTAAACCTTTCAAAGGTTTCGGACTTGTGTTTGATCAAGTAGACATACCCATATCTACTATAATCATCAATAAAAGTCACATAATACCGATTAGCGTCCCTTGTGGTGGTTTTGAATGGCCCACATACATCAGTATGTATTAGGTCCAACAAACCTTCACCCCTCTCACAAGTTCCAGTGAAGGGTGATTTTGTCATTTTTCCAAGTAGACAAGATTCACAACTATCATCTGATTTGAGGTCAAATGATTCCAAGACTCCACTCTTTTGGAGTTGGTCTATGCGTTTCTTGTTTACATGTCCAAGACGACAATGCCACAATGATGCTTTATCTAGGCTAGTAGAAGAATCAATATACAACACATTATTTCCTAAGTTGTCTACAATCGACACAGTTTCATACACGCCATCACAAGGTAATGCTTTAAAATAAAACACATTATTAAAGAAAGCATTAATACCACCACATTCATTATCAAACGAAAAGGTAAAACCTTGTTTGTACAAAGCATGAAAAGAAATAATATTCCTCGCCATTTCAGACGAGTATACACATTTATTCAAATCTAATTTTAACCCATTATTAAGCAACAAAGTATAAACTCCAATCTTGGAAACAGGTGAAGCCTTCCTATTCCCCATGATTAAGTTTATCTTCCCGTGCTCCACATTCTCACTTCTTCTTAGGCCCTGCAAATCAGAACATATGTGAATACCACATCCTGTATCAAGCACCCAAGAGTTAGAATATGTTGAGTAATTAGACAATATAGTGTAAATACCTGCATAGGTGGGTTTCACTTTCCCATCCTTTAGATCCTGCAAGTACTTAGGGCAGTTTCGCTTCCAGTGTGCCTTTTCATGGCAATAAAAGCATTCAGCATCCTTTGGAATGGCAGAAGGAGTGACAGAACCGTTCTTAGTCTTGGATGAGGAGCCTTCAAGAGACTTTCCCTTGGTACCCTTCGAAGGGTGCTTCCTCTTTTTCCCTTTGCCTTGCCCAATAGCTAAAACAGGGGTAGAAGTTGGAGTAGGAGTAGTAGAGGTAACAACCGCTTTACCCTTAAGACCGGTTTCAGCGGTCTTCAAGAGTCCTTGAAGCTTGCTGAGGGTAACTTCCTCCTTGTTCATATGATATGTCATTCGAAAATGATCATAACAAGAAGGCAAGGAGTGCAAAATGATGTCAATTGCTAACTCCTCGGGGATGTTAACATTCAGCTTCAGCAAACGGTCCACATACCTTTGCATCTTTTGCATGTGGCCCGTGACGGATTCACCGTCCTTCATGCGGGTAGTTATTATGGAGGAGATTATTTCATACCGCTCCTGACGAGCACTCTGATGGTACCTTTCCATCAAGTCTTGGTGCATCTCAAAAGGGTAGAAATCTTCATATGACTTTTGGAGCTCGGCTGTCATCGTGGCCATCATGATACATGCCACCTTAGTAGCATCTCTCTCATGAGTCCTGAATTCAGCGATCTCCTCAGGAGTAGCAGTAGACTCATCAAGTTCTTTTAACTCCTTATCGAGGACATATTCCTTGTCCTCGTAACGAGTAACCATCCTGATGTTCCTAATCCAATCCATGAAGTTGGAACCATCAAAGATGACCCTCCCACAAAGATTCATGAGAGAGAAAGAACCAGTTGGGTTAGAGCCTGAAGCATTAGTGTTGGAAGACATCTGAAAGAAGAAAGTAAGTTTAGATTAGATATTTAGGATCCTTAATAAGACACCCAAATGTAATATTAAGGCTAGGATCCAATCACAATATATTACACTTAGAAGAGGGATGCCGTAATCTAAGTAATAATATATTTGAAAGGTAGGCGAATGACGATTCACCAATTTCCACCATAAAAACGAAATGATTAATTAGGTTTAATTGGATTTGAAATTCCTAGATTCTTTTGAGATTCATTGAACTTTTCAATGGCATGTTTCAATCTCGATTGTGCCCTTCAAGTTTTGTGACTGGGATGCCGAGGATCACAAAACAAGGTGTGAATAACCATGCTAACTCACTTGGTACTCCTAATATTATCACCTAATCAATGTGCCGGTTAACCACACACGCTCCATTGATCTATGACAACATTAAGTTACCCTTCGTGATCCTTACTAGTCTAATTAGTGTGCCGGTTAACCACACACGCTCCACTAACGACTTGGTAAGGTACAAAGTGTGAATTCCATGGATTAGCACCATGTTCACATTTTCCTAAAATAACTAAGATTGGGAATTAAAAGAGTTTAGTTATTTTATAATATTCATTATACTTTTAATGAGGATTTAAAGTCGTTGTTCTACCCGTTCGGCTAACGACCCTCCACCGATCAAGCAAGCGGTGGGTGAGAGTATACACCCATTAAGTCGCCATTTTATAGGCAACAACCTTATACCCACCTTATAGACCGGCTTCGTGAATGAGGCCTACTAACGGTAAAACGACTTATTCTTATACATATATATAATAATTAACCATTAATGTTATAAATAGTATAAGGGTTGAATTTTAACTATTAAAACTCTAAGGTTTGGAATTAAAGTTTATTAAAGTGTGTGAAACTTTACAAATTCCAAAACTTGAGGACAAGTTTTGTAACTTTGCAAAACTCTTCATTTCATAACTTATGAATTAAAGGTTCATAAAATTGAAGACTCTTCATTTTCATGTAACTTATGTGTTTTAAGTGTGTGTTAAATGAAAGTGACCTTTGGTAATCCATAACTTGAGGACAAATTATGGACTCCATTAAAACACATAAATGATTAAGAATTAATTCTAAACAATTCAGCAAATAATTCCTATCATTTTCTAAATTCATAAGAACATGAACATGATCATCAAAAATTCAAGAATTATATGAACACATAAAATCATGGATTTTTGATATATGCTATTGTAAATGGATTAGAACAACTATTACACCAACTAAAATAAGTTTTACAACACCAAAACAATTTAGGGTAATGTTTCCAGTCCATTTCCAGCAGCAAAAGTCGAGATTCTGCATTCTTTCGATCCTACTCGCCGAGTGCACGAACGGACTCGTCGAGTAGGTTGAAGTTTGCCTTGGACTCGGCGAGTCCCCCCAATGGACTCGGCGAGTCTAGCATGCAGACAACAACGATTTCGACTTTTTTCACTATTTTGCATCAAGTATCAAACAAGCAAGCCTAGGCTCTGATACCACTGTTGGGTTTTGAGCAATCTAACACTTCCTAAGTGTGCATGCAACCCTAATAAACCTTGGATCTATGTTTGTCTAAATACATGCAAAATAATAATTTTCCAAGGTTTATAACCTATCTAACATGGCATGGGGAACATTTCAACATAAAAGAGTTAGAAGAGATTACATACCTTTGTTGTGTTGGGTTCTTAGGAGTTTGAGGGCCAAGCACCAATAGTGTGAATGCCTCAAATGGAATCACAAACACCACAAACTCTTGGAAAACTTTGAGAGAGTATACACACTCTTGTATTTTCGGCCACACACATGCACACACACACTAGAACACTAGCTTTCTCTTAGGCTATCTTAGGCTCTCTTTCATGCTCCATAAGCATGCTTATATAGTATGCATGGTTAGGGTGAAACCCTAATAACCCATGTCTTTTCCTATTCCAAGGATCCATGGGTTAAAAGCTCCATGGATCATCCATGGACTTCCACATAAGCCTAGCCCATTAACAAATGAGTATTAGCCCACACTATATAAAACAAATAGCCCATAATTTAATTAGTATTCCTTTTAATCTCTAAATTAATCCATAATTAATTTAAGACTAAAACTAATTAAATAACATAACTTCATATTAATATATTATAACTCATAATATATTAATAAACATATGTGTATAACTCTCATAAAATTATCCATAATAGTTTGGATGAGATGCAACCCAAATGGACCATGCCGGTCGGGTCAAGTATATACCAAATAAGTTATGGACTTAGACACCTTATCCAACAAATGGAACTATGAGCAATTTGCCTTTCTATTTGAAGAATAAGAACAGAGCTTTCCAGGGTGAGAAGCTTGGTTCTTCAATTTTATTGTTGAGTAGTTCGACAGGTTTGACCTAAGAGTTCTTGTAGCTCGGTAGGAAGCATGTGGGTTTGGTTTACACGATTAGGCCTTCTTAGATGGTAGGACATTTACTCGCCCTCTTGGGCAACCTTGGCCCGAAGTTCATGGCAGAACTTGTACCATATCTTTCCCAAGCTTCTGTGCTTGGACCTTGTCTGCTACATGCGTGACATTCCCAAAGGTCTCCTGTAAGCACTTGTGATAAGGTTTCGGGAAGTATAACACTCCTCTGATGCGTGTTTTGGGGTTCCATAGCAAAAGACGATCCGTAGGTTCGTGCTGGATGTTTATGAGAGATGAAGGTTTCGATGCTTGGAGGGGTTAGGTGAAAGGTCCTTTTGTAGATGTTAAATTGGGAAGATGAGGGCTATATCAATGAAAATTGGTTGACGACAGCAATATCTTTTTAGATAAAACTAGCTAAGCTGTATTCGCAAGAAGAGATCACTAGAGTGATAGAGTACCTTGTGTTTCTTTTCAGGGTGATTCATTTTGTTTGATGTTATCATTATTGTAGATGATTCACACCGTAGTGTCTAGTACTGGCAGTGGGTGTGTTTTCGAGAATTAGTAATGATATTTGACATCATGACCCCTGACAGGTCTCCCTATGATCGAACGGTATATGAACGTCGTATGTGATCTGATGTTGGGGAATCGTCGAGTGGGTGGCCCCACTCAATTCTTACTACTAGACACAGATTAGGAGTCAGGATGAAATTATTTGTTTCAAGACTTCAGTATTTTGATTATAATTAACCCCGATGTATGTACAAAGTCATCACATCTTATAGGTAATGATCCTAAGATCATATATGAATGTATTTGGTTCGATTTAAACGAGAGAGTATTTTAACTACTTTTAGAAAGACGGTGACTTTAGCAAGCATAACAATTTCATTACAAACATATGGTACTTAAACGTTTTTGTCGTTGGAAACATTACAAAAGTCCTAATATGGTTTCCTACTGATCCTGCCGGTTCGTTTGTTACATTCCTCCGGCTCCTCCGTCATTCTTCTCGGTTGGACACTCTCTCTTGAAGTGTCCCATTTCACCGCATAAGTAGCATACCGGGTCCGCCCTGGTGCTGGTGATTGAAGGGAGATGCTGGGTCGGAGCCTTACAGAAACGGGATGTATGTCCTTTCCTGTTGCAGTTATCACATTTTAAAATTCGGCAAGCTCCTGTATGATGGAATCCGCACTTGACACACTTTGGGAGTGATCCCTCATATGGTCTGGCCGACATTTGGGTGGCAGACCCCGTGGCTAGTGTTGAGGCATGTGTCGTGACTGCTGTTGTGATGGTGGGGGTGGCCATAGGTTGTTGTCTTTTAGTGGATCTTTGAGATTGGTGGCGCTCTTTCATGTTCCAAAACTTTCTCTTCTTGTTCGTAGGTTTGTGACCTGAGGTATTTTCGTTGGCGGACACCCGTTGGTGTTCCTGAATATTACCACTATCTGTATTGTCAGTACCGCTTCCATTTCTGCTGGCGTTGTTAGCATTGAACTGTGCCATGACGGCTGCCACGGCTGCCGTGACTGCAGCCTGAAAAGTAGCAGCGTCTATCTGTAGAGTTGGCGCCTTGCTAGTTGGTTGGTTGCCTCCTGGTGAAGACATAGCTCTGTTTCACGATGGAAAAACATCTTCGTTAGTGGAAATGATTATCTTAAGTGCATCCTAACGATTTATACTTACGCATATAAATTTTTGCACGTTACTGTACTATTCCTAGTGTTTCCGCTAACATTCTTGAAATGGAGTTACAGCAGTGGGTAGGGGTAGGTTTCATACGGGCGTCAAGCTTTACCCATCTTAGAATCATGTGTGTCCAAACACGCTTGGCTGAGGAGTTTTGATGGGATCCGGTGCATTAGTGCTGGTATGATCGCACCTCTAAGTTTATGAAGAAGGAACTTCTCAACAAAATGTTTGAAGGTGAAATGGTAATGATTTTCCAGAATGGCTATACGTCGCAAGTTTCCAACTAAGTTTTATCTTATATTGATTTGTAACGTAATTTGGTCGTTAAGGGCGTTCTGAAAACAATTCATAACGGGAGTCTTTATATGGTAAACCCATGAATTTTTAGTAGTTCTGCATCCAAGTGGAGCCTTATAGTTGACCCAGGCTAGGTCCTTATTATGACCAATTGGAGCATGTTCTCGAAGATTTGACCTGCATCCCTATGATGCAGTCCTAATACAGAGTAGAAGTAAGTTCAGGTAGTGATCTTTTGATGTTTGTTGTTTGAAACCGGGTTCCATTGGTTGGTGAATAACATGATCCAACCTTGGAGAGAAGATCAGGAACGATTCTGGAGCTAGATTACTCTAGTCTTACAACTTGAATAGAGTGGGTTTTAGGCAGGCTCCTATGGCAGCATGATGGGAGTGTTTGAACAAAAAGGTGACACAGAATTCGGCTGATTGATATGTCATTGATGTTTAAGATGTAACAAATTAGGGAAAATTGACCTGGTAGAGGGTCTTACATCATATCGAAGCAGGAGTGTCTTGGCCGCCTAAAGGCCTCACTAAAGGTACCTACAGTACAAGATAGTTTCATAGGGAATGCCACATAGGGCATAGATAGGAAAAACGATTCCTTTTTAACATGAATTGAAGTAAGGCATCTACTACTGGCGGCGGTCATTTTTCTTGTGATCTCTCAGTTCAGCTAGCTGCCGCTCCATATCAAGCACGTGCCTTTCGTACACCCTCTGGCGTACTCGGAGTTTTATGACATCGGTTCGTGTTTCAGCCAGTGCTTGCAGCAAGGTTTCATAGTCTTCCTCAGACTTTTCACAAGTGTGCTCTAGGCGATTGATGCGGATTGTATGTATTCTTGCATTTGCATCAACCTCTGCGATACTATGGAGAGTTGTTCTGCCCTGAATCTCGTCTCGGGCAACTCTACGGACCAGGATTGGAAAAATTCTATCTGCTGGGGTTCCTTCATTTATGTTGTAGAAGCTTCGATCTCCATCGAACGACATAGGTTGGTCTTGCTCTTCGCTCCAGATTTCCAAGCACTCTACCCAAGGAGGCATCGGGCCTTGAAAAGCCGGTCGAGGATTGGGATTTGGAACGCGGGTCATCGAGGATAGGTTCACCATTTCAGGTTCGGAGTCAGAACCGTCAGCAAGGCCTTCAGCTTGGTGACCATCCACAGGGATTGGGTGGTCATTCTCTGGCTCCTCTCCGAGCCATTCAGTATTGTTGTGGTTAGGGTAGTATGGGTCGTCGTGGGGATGAAATCCAGCCATGATATCTTTGCGAGAAATGGGGATATAAGAAATAACTAAGTAGATGTACTAATTAGATAATTATAAGATGATCTTTATCAGGTACTTCAATACATTGTTTAGTGCATACTAGTCATATGTATTTGGGATAGGATAGACCTTCGAATAAGCGATCCTAACTCTAAATCCCCAATCCAAAGAACAGGAAGTAAAGCAAAGATCCACAGATTCTAAGTCTATGACGTCCTGGATACATATAATTTTAATGTATCCACTAAGCAATTATTGACCTATTTATAAAAATCTATTTAGTTCTCAGATAAGTAATTATAATAACACCAAATAACCCTATGGTATTTCATTGTGGTAGTGTTGGTAAGTTTTTAGACTTGTTGCCATATCACAACCATTCTTGGGCATGTGCTAATCACTCCTCGGACGAGCATAGTTGATCAGGCTATGCCATTCCCAAGACTGACCATACATCCCCGAGCTTACCTGTGACATCCAACAATCATTACTTTTGTTTTGTTCTAGAACGATGTTGACCCTAGTATGTATGCATGCATGTATACTTTTAATAAGAAACTACTTATTTCTAAAAGTATAGTTGTTTTGAAAACATAAAATCAGAGACTCTAGTCCCAATGCATTTATAGTTTGTATATCTTATGTGGTTCGATATACTGAGTTCACTATAAACAATGCTCTGATACCAATCTGTCACACCCCCAAACCAAGGATGGCGGAAACGTCCGAGGGTGGAGGACTTCATGTAGAGTATCACAACAATGAGTATAATAGTGCTCAAAGTAAATACAACCATCATAAATATAATTGAAAAAGTTACACCAAAGTATATGTTTACATGATTCGAATCAATTACATTATGAAACAAAATGAACTGTTTGACGATTTATCGTCCCATCCTCAAAACGTTGTTGATTTCCTGTTTTCACTGAATTCCTGAGAATACAAGTAGTTTTGAAAAGTGTCAACACAAAGGTTGGTGAGTTCATAAGAGATTTTGTTGGAGAAGTAAACCGTTTTCCTTGTAAAAGCGATAGAATATGTATCCAGAAAATCCAATATTTTCTTTATAAAATTTATGTGATGTAGTCTTATAATCGACGACCAAAATGTATAAGTAACCTCTCTTACTAATAGAAAATGATATGTGTTTAAATTGACATAAACGCACTTGAATTAAATGAAATTCCCGTAAATTCTTATGTTTGTTAATACTTTATGTATATGTAGTCCTAAATCTCAAGACCGAGAAAATAACAAGTATTTTCCATACTTAAAGTTATAAACGTGGTTTCAGATGATGTGTAGTCATAAATACCAAAACCGAAAGTGTACAGTAATATCTATACTTATTGAGATAAAAAGTGATTTTAAAATCGACATAAAACCCATTTAAGTTTTATAAAAATCTCGTAAACTTTATGTATTGTTATATCCCTATGTGAGTCGCTATAATCATACTATGACTAAATGAACCTGCCACGACGTTTCTCAGGCGTCGTAAAACTGAAATGACATTTGTCACCCATAGACCTGCAGGTCCCACTGTAGCTAGCAGCAAGGTGTGGGGTGTCAAACCCAATATAGATCTATACACAACTATCACGTTCTCCCTCCAGGAGACTCTGATTATAACTAACAGGAATTTATATCCCGCACTCGGACGTACGGAAAGAGATTGTCTCACAATTTAGGTTAACAAGTTTACAAGTTGTGTGCGTGAGTGTAAAACCTTTCTGTATGAATGTACCCTTTTTGTACGTGTATGTTATGTGATGTATCATAAACTATACCTATTATAGTTTTATCCAAAATGTTTGTAATATATAAGAACTCTTTTATGAAAAAGCGTTAGTGTTATGAGATCCATTAAACTATGCTTATTATAGCTTATATACGTGTTCTAAATGAATGAATAATCTTATCATGAATGACTTATTTTCAGTTTATGATGATAAAATTTACAAAGGAACACATTCAATACTTAGAATTTATTATTATACACTTTGCTCAACATAATACAAAGTGTTATGAAAATTATATGATGTTAACTAAATTGGACCTTCCTGCACTGTTTTAGAAAAGCCATAGAAAAATCATACGAAGTCGAAAACTAAATCCATAAATTCTGAGAGTTCCTAAAATGTGTCTAGTTTACTCATAATTTTTATCATGATTTTTAATGACCTCCAACTTGGGTGAAAAAGTCCATAATCACAGTCTGGTCCGGATTGGTGTTTGAAATGATAGGCAGTTTTGTAAAAATCACCATAAATTGTAGAAAAATCGTATGGAGATGTGCAAGTAGTTATTTTAAAGCTAAGAACAGGAACTACTTACACCTAAAACAGTTTTGAAAACTAAAATGTTTAAGTGGTCCAAAACAGTCCGTGAATGGAGTTGAACTTTTCTGATGAAGGCTGTTAGAAAAGTGTAGTTATGTTCTTGGTGTTTTGACTTGTATTCCCCCCTAAAAACTTGAGAAAACATGAAAATATGGGGGTATGAACTCACCTTAAGTGTTTTTAGTAGATGATTGTTGAAGAATGGAGGTGTTTAACTCAAGAACACTTGGAGATGCCTTGAAGATTTTTGAGAATCTAGCATCATAGTTATGGAGTTTGTATAAGCTATCAATGATTTGAGTAGAATGAAGTGTAAAAATCACAAGGAGGATGAATTACACTTACCAAGAGTGGAAGAACACTTGATGATCAGCCTTGAGATCTTGAATTAGAGAGAAAAGTTGGAGAGAAAAATTTGGAGTTGAATCTTTGGTGGAATGAGAGTGATTGAAAGAAAATGAGGAGAGAGGTTGAGTGACCAGCCCTAGAACGTGGGGATGGCTTGTGAGAGGGGTAAAAAGTACAAGGTATGGTGGGGAGGAGTGGCTGGTCATAGAGTGGGTGTGGGAGTGGTTGCTTATGTCATAAAGTAAAGCAAAGTCAACACTCCATCTCTTTGTACTTTACCCACTTGCTTTTATTATTTAAATAAAGATTTTTATGAAAATATGATTAAATTGTGAATATTTAGGGTTTATTATGTTAAAATATGATTTTGGGTGAAAATCCCGCGTTAAAATAATTAAAAACAGGCTTAAAACGCGAATTTAATCGAAAACCGGGAGAAAAAAGGCTTCCCAGCGAGGCCTCTCGGTCCTAGGCCGAGGTTCGGTCCCTAGGCCGAGGTTCGGTCATGGTGGTTGCTGAGCCGGATGCGAGATGCGAACCAGGAGAAGAAACGAGGGCGAGGGGCTCGGTCCGAAGTCAGAAGCGAGGGTCCTAGGCCGAGGGTTCGGTCCGAAGCTCAGAAGAGAAGGTTCGGCAAGCCATCAGAAGGGAGGGTTCGGTTAGTCATCAGAAGGGGAAATGGTCGGAACCGAACGAACTGTAGTGAACAGTAGTGAACAGTACCTTCGGTTCGATTCCTCTTCATCAGAAGGTTCGGTTCCTAAGAGGACTTTTGGGTCCTAAGAGGGGTTTCGGTTCCTAAGAGGGGTTTCGGTTCCTTAAGTCCGTTTTTCGCGTAGACTTTCGTTTTTGGGCTGTTTTCGCCAAATTCAAGGGTCGGAATGCCCCGAGTGATTATAAAAAGTTGGGAGAGATTTCGAGAGAGATTTGAGAGAGATTCCACATACTCAGAGAGATTTGGGAGAGATTTGACGTACTTGGAGAGATTTCACATACAAAGAGATATGTGGGAGAGATTTCACATACTTAGAGAGATTTGGGAGAGATTTGACATTCTTGGAGAGATTTCTCATACAAAGAGATATGTGGGAGAGATTTCACATACTTAGAGAGATTTGGGAGAGATTTGACATACTTGGAGAGATTTCTCATACAAAGAGATACGTGGGAGAGATTTCACATACTTAGAGAGATTTGGGAGAGATTTGACATACTTGGGGAGATTTCTCATACAAAGAGATATGTGGGAGAGATTTCACATATTTAGAGAGATTTGGGAGAGATTTGACATTCTTGGAGAGATTTCTCATACAAAGAGATATGTGGGAGAGATTTCACATACTTAGAGAGATTTGGGAGAGATTTGACATTCTTGGAGAGATTTCTCATACAAAGAGATATGTGGGAGAGATTTCACATACTTAGAGAGATTTGGGAGAGATTTGACATACTTGGAGAGGTTTCTCATACAGAGAGATATATGGGAGAGATTTGACATTCTTGGAGAGATTTCTCATACAAAGAGATATGTGGGAGAGATTTCACATACTTAGAGAGATTTGGGTGAGATTTGATATACTTGGAGAGATTTCTCATACAAAGAGATATATTGGAGAGATTTCACATACTTAGAGAGATTTGGGAGAGATTTGACATTCTTGGAGAGATTTCTCATACAAAGAGATATGTGGGAGAGATTTCACATACTTAGAGAGATTTGGGAGAGATTTGACATACTTGGAGAGATTTCTCATACAAAGAGATATGTGGGAGAGATTTCACATACTTAGAGAGATTTGGGAGAGATTTGACATTCTTGGAGAGATTTCTCATACAAAGAGAGATTTGGGAGAGATTTCACATACTTAGAGAGATTTGGGAGAGATTTCTGATACGAAGAGATGGAGTGAAAACGATTGAGAGAGGTTTCATTGGTGACCTTTTTGAGTGTCCGGCTACGCACTGCAAGGTCCGTAAACCCCGTTAAGCCTTGTTTAAGGGTCTTGCATACTCCCGATGAGTATGTAACATTGTTTTATCGGTTTGGCTCTCCACGTACCACCGTTTTAGGTTAAGGAGATCTAGATGAACGCATTTTTCGATTTATGATCTCTCATTAGAATAGAGAGTTGTTTAGAAATTACATAACGTAAACTCTAGTACCTCCGGGCAAATTGAGTTGACCCGTACGATTTATCTACAATTTATGGTGATTTTTACAAAATTGCCTATCATTTTAAACACCAATCCGGACCAGTCTGTGATTATGGACTTTTTCACCCAAAGTTGAGGTAATTAGAAATCATGATAAAAATTATGAGTAAACTAGACACATTTTGGGAACTCTCGTAATTTACAGATTTAGTTTTCAACTTCGTATGATTTTTCTATGACTTTTCTAAAACAGTGCAGAAAGGTTAAATTTAGTTAACAGCATATAACTTTCATAACACTTTGTATTATGTTGAGCAAAGTGTATAACAATAAGTTCTAAGTATTGAATGTGTTTCCTTGTTAGTTTCTCATCATAAACTGAAACTTAGTCATTCATGATAAGATTATTCATTCATTTAGAACACGTATATAAAGCTATAATGAGCATAGTTTATGTATTCATAACACTAATGCGTTTTCATAAAAGAGTTCTTATACATTACAAACGTTTCGGATAAACTATAATAGGTATAGTTTATGTATCATTTACTTCTCAAACTTATTTACCAAAGGTTTTTAGTTTAGTTCACCTAAATCTGTTAATGAATAAATTTGTGAGTCATTCGCTTCGGGTTACTTCCAAAGTAACAAAATCAAAAAGTCCTGTAAATTGTAACTAGAGTCTCTTGTAGGGAGAACATGATAGTTGTGTATAGATCTATATTGGGTTTGACAAACCGACACCAGAGCTGCTTGCAACAGCTAGACCGGCAGGTCTGTGGTGACAAGTGTCATTTAACGGCAACACCTGAAGAACGTCGTATTACGAGGCCATCCATGCCAAGTATGGTTATAATAGCTCACATGTGGTATTAACAAATCATAAGATTTACGGGTTCTACTCTTAAATTAACGAGTTATGTCGATTTAGCTCTCAGAAATTACTTTAAGTATGGAATAATACTTGTGCGCTTTCATGTCAAAAAGGGGTTTTATGCCGATTTAAAACCACGTTCATATCATTAACTATGGAAATTACTTGTTCATTCTCGGTCCTGGTATTTAGGATCACATAACTTTTATAAGGAAAATATTGGATTTTCTTGGTAACATACAACTCATTACAAAGATCGATTTTCCAACTCTTACTGTCAAAAGCTTATGAACCCACCAACCATTGTGTTGACACTTTTTCAAACAACTTGTATTCTCAAGAAATCACTAAACAGGTAATCAAGTGCTTTTGAGGATGGGACGTTAAGGTGTCGACATTTCATATTCTGTCAACATATTGTAATTGATTTTGAAACATGTAATCCATACAATGATGTAACTCTTTCAATTATACATGAAGTCCTCCACCCCCGGACGTTTCCGCCATCCTTGGTTTAGGGGTGTGACATGAAGGAACTCGACGAGTCGCAAGTTTGACTCAGCGAGTCATATGAAGATGGCCATGAACTCGACGAGTTGGATGAACAACTCAGCGAGTCCGATGAACATTGCCATAGACTCGACGAGTTATATGAACAACTCGGCGAGTCGGATGAGTTTTCCCCATGTTATGAATGCGTGTGTATCCGTCATGTTGAAAAAGTAAACTCGACAGGTGGCCTTAAGGTTTCAATCGAAAATCATAGGAACTCGACGTGTCACCCCGGTGACTCGGCGAGTGGGATAGAACTTCAAGGAACTCAGCGTGTAGCCGAGGGTACTCGGCGAGTTAGGGTAAACATGGACTGTTGACCTTGACTGAGGACTTTGACTTTGACCAAGGGTTGACTAGTTGGTTTATGGAGTACGTTGTGAGGTTGAGGACTTATGAGTATATTCATACTATGGTAATAGGTGGTGGAGTCTTTGGCAAGTGATCCGAGAGTTGGGATTTATCTACCGTGCCGACATCTGTGAGGTGAATTATCCTCACTATATCAAAAGGGTCTAAGGCACCAAGGCCGACCCTTTAGTTGTCATCGTTATGATATATATGGTTACAATCTGATAGATCGGAATCAGGATAGACAGTATGTTATGAATCTATGATCCTTAGGGATCGGTATGTTAGTGGGCTATAGGTCGATGCTTTAGTTATGAGAGATTGCTATGATTTATGATCATGAGATAGATATATTTGATGCTTATGTATGCTAGTATATGTTAATTATGCGCACATGATTAGTTGCTTGTTGTTTGTGTTGAGGCGGTCTTGCTTTGTGCTAAAGGCCAACATACCCTATGAGCGGTCCGAGGAGACTGTAGGCCCATGTGGCAGTCCCGTCATGCCGAAGGCTCGTTATAAATTCAGTTAGACTGTAGGCCCTGTAGGGTGGTCTAGTCAGGCCATTGGCCCAGTATGCATGTTGTTGATTGATTGTTACCGTTTTGGTATTTCAGTGTGGTATTGGTATTTTAGGGGTAGCTCACTAAGAGCTTGGGCTTACAGTTTTTAGTTATTGTTTTAGGTACTTCAGGAGATCATGGCAAGGCGAAGGTGTGACCGTACCGCTCCTCATCCTTATGATATGTTTTTGGGACACTCTGATGAACAATAATTTGAAAACAAACACTATCTGGGTTTTAATTATGATTGGAAAAGTTTAAATTTGGCGTAAATTTTATGGATGTAACAAGTTGGTATTAGAGCCTTGGTTTGAGTGAATTGGAGGAACACTCATGTGAATCCAGTCTCAAATCAAGGAGATTTTCAGAAAGTAAATTTTTTTAAGATGGTTTTCAAAATAAAGGATGGAGGATGCAGAAGGTACAATCAGCCGGAGCCTTTGAGTAAAGCCCAAAATACCATACAGTTATTTGATATTATGATATGTTAGAACAACATGCTAGTGCAAGGCTAGGGATCTTTAGGAATCATGTGATAGACTTGCCGGATTATATGATGCCTGTTAGCCTAGGGTTTCTTGCATATGGAATCGACATCATAACTGTAGATGTTTAGTGTATGCATCACGACTGTACATAATTAAGATCTTATAGCATGAGAATGTTGATTTAGCCTTCGGGTAGGATTGGATATTCAAAAGTCTATTAGGTCCAACTTTATGTGCGGCTAGCATACACTAACACTGCAGGGGGTGATGAAGGTTTCATGGATGAGTGGGTTGTGGGAAGCTATGAAGCTAAATGTGAGATAGTCGATATCCCTCTGGGAGCGAGGGTTGAGCGCATGTTATATTGATAGTAGTGTTTGGGCGTTGTGATGATACTTGAGACAAATATGGGTAGGTGTGGAAGGTAGTATGGGCTCGTACTACTGAAAGCACAGGAACCATATGCGTAGCAAGGAAGTCACAACCCCTAGGGTTAGTGGGAATTGGTCTCTCGATATTATGATTGTTTATCTAACGTCTTCTGTATATTTTCAATATGGTGGTGACGAGACGTTTTGCTGCTGGATCCGGGTCAAGATCGGGGTCGGGAGACAGAGGGTCGGAGGTATCGGTAGCACCTAAGCCCATGGTACAAATATGGACAAAGGAGTTGGATGCCAAGTTCTGGGAGATTCTGCATGATGAGATTGCTGCGACGTTTCGAGCGAAGCTGGTAGAGATGTTTGGGTTGATTAAGACCGCGATGGTTGAGTATTTTGATGAGTGATACGCAGCTCTAGCAGAGACAGCAGCCGCTGCAACCACATCGGCTGTAACCACGGCAGGGGATGGAAGAGGAGCCGGTAAGGCTTTCTAGTATCGGGACTTCGATAACATGAAGCCCCCGACGTTTGATGGTACACAAGATGCGATTAGGGCTATGA
Organism: Lactuca sativa; assembly: GCF_002870075.4. Taxonomy (NCBI): domain Eukaryota; kingdom Viridiplantae; phylum Streptophyta; class Magnoliopsida; order Asterales; family Asteraceae; genus Lactuca; species Lactuca sativa. The sequence continues at coordinate 338,681,464 of NC_056630.2, read as the reverse complement.
GGTGGTTGTTTGACATGGAGGGTTGTTTCTTCATGTGCTAATGTCCTGCTGACCAGAAGGTCAGGTGTGCCCTGAACCTTTTAAGGCTCAGGGCAAAGGACTGGTGGAGATTGACGACAGGGTCATTTACTGATGATCAGCGAGCTGTTGTTACTTGGGAGCAGTTCTGGGATATGTTCTGCACCCACTACGTTCCACGCGTTGAGTGGGAACGACTTGCTTAGGAGTTTTTGTCATTGAGGCAGGATGAGGATTCTGTGATGGAGATTATCTGTATGTTCACGGAGAGGGCGATGTTTTTCCCGGAGTTTGCTTCAGAGCAGTCTCGGATGACTCGTTATTTGAGTATGCTGAAGACTGATATTCGGCAGTTTGTGACTACACATCGTTGTGATACCCTCCTGGATCTTCAGGAAGCTGCGAGGCGGCGTGAGTTGGAGATAGAGCTGCAGTTGAAGGAGCAGCTTCTGGAACCGGCACAGTCTCAGTCGGCGCCTAAGCGGTCTAAGACCGGGGGTCAGCAGAGCCGCACATGTGGAAAGTGTGGCAGGGGTCATTATGGGCTTTGTTGAGCAGGAGGTGGGTGCCAAAAATGTGGCAAGGAAGGGCATTATGCCAGGGACTGTTGCCAGTCCGCCCCTACAGCAGAGATGAGGATTTGTTATCATTGTCACCAAGTTGGTCATGTGAAGACCGACTGTCTGCAGCTCGCCACCAAGCCGGCGTAGGTTTCCGCACCAGCTACTGTGAGGATTGGGGATGGGAGGCCAGTCAAGGTGGAGCCTCCGAAGGCTCATGGTCGCACTTTCCAGCTCACGGCCGAGGAGGCCAAGGCAGCAACGGATGTGGTTGCTGGTATGTTTCTACTTTCTATTTTAGTTATTATATATGTGTTATGCTTATTAGTTGTACCTGTGTTTAGGTACGTTTTTAGTAAACTCCTTGCCAGCTTTGGTTTTATTCGACTCGGGGGCGAGTCGGTCATTTGTATCTCAGACTTTCAGTAGAGGGTTTAGTGTGCTGGTAGATGAGCTTAAGTGTCCGTTGCGGGTTTCGATCGCCAACGAGCATAGGATCTCTGCTTCTTCGATCTACCGTGGATGTGAGTTGGAGATCTTTCAGGGTGTTCTTCCCGATAGATCTGATTCCTATTCCCATGGGGGAAGTATGTGTGATCGTAGGGATGGATTGGCTCAGTTGATTTGGCACCATGATCGACTGTGAAGGTCAGCGAGTGGTGGTTCGAACCCCATGAGGGGGAGAACTGGTGGTATATGGCAAGAGCACCAGGATTGGATCAGGGTTTTGTTCAGCGGCCATGACTCGATAGTATATTCAGTATGGGTGTGCCGGTTATTTAGCGTACGTGGTGGATACGCGGGTTAGAGATCAACTCTCGGTTTTGGAGGTCCCAGTAGTTAGAGAGTTTCCTGACGTGTTTCCGAAGGAGTTACCTGGAGTGCCTCCAGAGAGGCAGGTTGAGTTCAGGATTGATCTAGTGCCGGGTGCGGCCCCTATCGCTAGGGCGCCATATCGTCTGGCACCGCTTTAGATGCAGGATCTATCATCTTAGTTGCAGGAGCTGCTGGGTAAGCAGTTTATTCGTCTGAGTAGTTCACCCTAGGGAGCACCGATCCTTTTTTTCAGGAAGAAGGACGGTTCGCACAGGATGTTCATTGACTATAGGGAGTTGAATAAGTTCACGGTGAAGAACTGTTATCCACTCCCGAGGATAGATGATCTTTTTGATCAGCTGCAAGGTGCATCTTGGTTTTCCAGGATGGATTTGAGATCCGGATATCACTAGGTCAAGGTAAGGGAGGAAGACGTGGAGAAGACTGTGTTTCGGACTCATTATGGTCATTACGTGGTGATGCCGTTTGGGCTCACCATCGCTCCGGAAGTGTTTATGGATGTGATGAATCGAGTTTGCAGACGGATGCTCGAACGCTCGGTCATTATGTTCATAGACGATATCTTGGTATATTCCAACACCCGAGAGCAGCACGAGGAGCATCTCAGGGAGCTACTGGAGGTTCTGCTGCGAGAACGGCTGCATGCAAAGTTCTCGAGGTGTGAGTTTTGGTTACGAGAAGTCCAGTTCCTCATACATCTTGTTAACCAGGAGGTGACTTTTGTCGATCCGGCCAAGGTGGAGGCGGTTATGCAGTGGGAGACTCTGAAATCTCCCTCAGACATCAAGAGTTTCTTGGGTTTAGCAGGGTACTATCAGAGATTTATTCGAGATTTCTCCAAGATTGCAGTACCCCTCACTCGTCTTACGAGGAAGGGGTAGATTTCCGGTGGGGCCCTGAGCAGCAGAGGGCATTTGAGACCCTCCGACAGTGTTTATGTGAGGCACCGGTGCTGACACTCCCCGAGGGAGTCGAGGATTTTGTAGTATTTTGTGATGTATCCATCTCGGGTTTGAGGGTAGTCCTCATGCAGAGGGGACGAGTGATAGCTTATGCATCACGGAAGCTGAAGAAGCATGAGACGAGGTACCCTACGCACGATCTTGAGTTGGGAGCGGTGGTTTTCGCTCTCAAGATTTGGAGGCATTATTTGTACGGTGTCCATTGCACTATATATATGGATCACAAGAGTTTGAGACACATGATGGATCAGCCGAACCTGAACATGAAGCAACGCAGGTGGCTGGATGTGGTTAAGGACTATGATTGTGAGATCCTTTACCATCCTGGTAAAGCGAATGTGGTTGCGGATGCTTTGAGCCGCAAGCCAGCTGGGTCTTCTACTCCAACAAGGTGTATGAGGATAGTGGTGGATTCCCCGCTTGTGAGCTTGATTAAGGATGCTGAGGTTGAAGGTATGAGACCGGAGACCTGGAAGTTGGAGAGAATTAAGGGCGAGAGTGCCCAGTTTTTTCAGGATAGCCACGGGTTGATGACTCGATACGGTCGGGTTTTGGTTCCGACGTTCGGAGAGGTTCGGCAGACAGTGATGGAGGAGGCTCATAAGTCTCACTTTTCTACTCATCTGGGGGCCACCAAGATGTATTGTGATTTGAGTTTGAGTTATTGGTGGCCCGGAATAAAGCGAGAAATCGGTGGATATATTGTGAGGTGCTTGACCTGTAGGATGGACAAGGTCGAGCATCAGAGGCCGCATGGTAAGCTGCAGCCACTGGAGATTCCCATGTAGAAATAGGAGCAGATCACAATGCATTTCATCACGAAGTTGTCGAGGTCGGCGAAGGCGTTTGATGCTATATGGGTCATCGTGGATCGGCTGACCAAGAGTGCCCATTTCTTGGCCATACGGGAGAGTTCCTCGGCTGAGAAATTGGCCGACATGTATGTCAGTGAGATTGTCTTTCGCCATGGTGTAATGACGTGAAAATTTAAAACAAAATTTTCATTTAGAATGCATACTTTTATAACACTTTGTAAAACAATCTTATTTGTTCAATTTTCAAAACATAACTCCATATTTGAATAATTAATAATCCAAGATCCTCAAAATATAGCTCTTCCTCTGGTGTGTACAATCAAGCCAGTGCCGTCCCGCTAACCTGAAAACCTGAAACACATAACACATAACACTATAAGCACGAAGCTTAGTGAGTTCCCCAAAATACCACATACAACACATATTAGCCACTCGAGGCTATAACTCTGTTTGACCCTCTGGTCAATATGTCTCAGTGGGAGCCTCCAATACCATAACTCTGTGAACCCTCTAGTCCTAACTTTGTGGACCTTCTGGTCCGAACTTTGTAAACTCTGAAACATACATAGCATAAATCACATAGAAATAATGCAATGTATCACATCATAAAATAGCATACAAAATACTCTGTCATATAACTCTAATTACCACTCTAGGTAAAGCATAGTGAGAAGACCCACCTCGGATGAAGAACAACTCCTATAATCACTGCTACTACGCACCAGACTCTAACTCTGATCCAAGCTCAAAATAATCACAATTAGGAGCTAAGTCCAACCTCTCACTTATTGGGTCTAAAGATAGACCACCCAACAGCCCATTAATGCCCTAAGCCCATTGGGCCCACCAAAGCCCAAAAATAAATGGGCCCTCACACGGCCTAATTCCCAACAAAAAAGGCAAGTCCAAACCAAAGGGCCAAAGCAGATACATACACTTCTCTAGTCCAAGTCTCTATTACATGAGGTCCAAACTCCCGGCCCAACACTCAAGGCCCAACACAATGCTTAGCCCAAAACCCCCAAAAGGAGTTACGTGGGGCGTACCCCCTGGTACGCTCAGCGTACCCAAACACTCAAGAAATTGATCGTGGACCTCAACCCAATACGCGGGGCGTACTGGAATTACGCAGCGCGTACCTTCAGACTTGCTTAATCCATTTTTCTGGGTCTTAACCCGTTAAGACCTTAGCTCAACTCTTGGATCTAGATTTCCTAACATCTCTTACTCCATAAAGTTAACAACTTTAAGACTTTGCATGGCTGATAAGGTCACAACACATAAAAACTCTTACTTTCTCAACCTAAAATGCTTATAACTCATGCATGGGTTGATTCACATGATCAAGGCCTTATTTTTATGGTTCTCCACCACTAGAAACACTTAAAAGGACAGGTTATTAAGCTTTGGAGTGCGTCAACTCATAAAGCCTCAAGCTTGGGACCAAAAACCCTAGAATGGACCCTAATATACACAAAACAAAAATAGAGGGAAATCTTGGAGCATTATACCTTCAAATGGTGCTCTAGCCCCAAGGAAGCTCAGATCCACAAGCTGTTCTTCAACTTCACTCCCTTCCATGCTCCTTCTTAACTCCCAAAATCCCATAAGAACACAAACAAGCTCATCATGGCTACTCACAAGATCAAGAACGAATACTAGGGTTTAAGAGGGTCTATTAACTGAGGAAGGTGGCCAAAAATGAGACCATCTCATTCTTTTTATAGGGACACTTCAGTTAATTAGGGTTTCCTTCTGTGCCTAGTACGCCAGCGTACCCCCTGGTACACCCAGCATACTAGGTGGCTTCTGCTTAAGAAACACGCGCATATGTACGCTAAGCGTACGCATACGTATGCCCAACATACTTCGCTACCAAAATCCTCACTTAGGGACTTATCTTGCCAACTCTCCCAAACTTCCATAACATCTTTGAAATGACTCGAATTCCGAAAATCCTCAAACCTACAGAAAGGTAATGAGATGCCCTACGTTTCTAGCAACTCACCTCAACCCAAGACCTCCTAGCCCCCAACTCGCGGCCCATGAAACTTAATCATGGATAATCTGAAACCAGATGTTACAATTCTCCCCCACTTGAATTAGATTTCGCCCTCGAAATCACTCCGAAACCCCACATAGATCAAACCTTAGTAGCCGAGAAGAACCACTGAAGGTCCTCAAACCAAACGACAATCACTTCCAAGGATACTCGATCTCACAAAGAACTCCTGACCCGAAAGGGGCAGACCCAACTGCCACTGCGGTACTCAATTTGGATCTTCAGAACTTGAAAACTATTGCAGTCTACCTCCCTGCCAGACCAGCCTCGAAACATCACGCTTTTAATTGTCCACCGACTAACAGACCCTAATAAGACTCTACCAACCTGATTCCCTGATCTATTCTGATCGCAACCTCAAAAGGAACAGAAAGGTCATAATCTCCTCTTTTCTTCAGGTCTTACTACAAGAACCATCGTCAGGATTCATCAGAGAGAATGAACCCCAAACTCTAATCTCGAACACCAGAAGGTGATCATGGTTTCCTGAAAATATCCTTTGACCTCTATAAACCCAATAGATGAACCTCAAGTTCACCCATTCCATAACCAGAAGGTCTCAATGATTTCCCATCTTATAATAACTGTCTCAACTCTTAGTGACGCACAAGTCACGCCGTTCGCTTTCCCTCAAGCAAACACTACAACTCTACTGAAGATTGAATCACCCCTGAACTCTGTTGATTACTGCCCAATAGTTCCGTGCATCCCGCTGCACCTCCCAAATAAAGGCCCTGACCTACTCAGGTCCAAGACATCAGATGACAAACAATACCCCTCACATGGAACCTACCTCCAATTTCAGAACCTTATCTCATCTATCCAACACACCACTAGGACTCAACTCAACTCAAGAGTTTGGTCCGACCCAAAGTTGGAACCACTCGTCCCAATGACCCATTCAACTCATGACTTGTGACCCGCAACCCATGCGTACTTCAGTTATCCAATTCCTTCGGATTGGGATGTCCACTCTTTACTCTGAATATAATGATTCCCAATCATTTAGGAGACCTCGGTCTCGCCCTTGGTCCGACCACCAGGCTCCCAAAAACTCATAATTTAGGGCTATAAAAGCCTAAAACCCTTATGCGTCATGCTCTGATCAAGAGTGATTCATCATACAGCCTCTCGCTAACTAGCGCGTACTACGACTGCCCATAGCATCCCAACAACCTTCTACTGACTAGTGAGTACTTCGGCTCCCCGTAGCATCACAACTCCCCTTCTCTGACTAGTGAGTACCACAGCTCCCCGTAGCATCACAACACCCTCCTTCTTACTAGTGAGCACTACGGCTCCTCGTAGCATCACAACACCCTCTCTTTGACAAGTGAGAACTATGGCTCCCTGTAGCATCACAACACCCTCTCTCTAACTAGTGAGTACTACGGCTCCCCGTAGCATCACAACACCCTCTCTAACAAGTGAGTACTACGGATCCTCGTAGCATCACAACACCTTCTCTGACAAGTGAGTACTACGGCTCCCCGTAGCATCACAACACCCTCTCTTTGACTAGTGGGTACTACGGCTCCCCGTAGCATCACAACACCCTTCCACTGACCGATGGGTACTACGGCTCCTCATAGTACTACAATACCCTTTCTATTTGGCGAATACCATAGCTTCCCGCAGTATTGCCACATCTTCTCGCTATCTGGTGGACACTACAACTCCTCGTAGTATCACTACACCCCTTTACACTAACTTATTGATCTGCAGCTCTCTGCAGTCGCACCCCACTAACTCTTACCACTTCACAATCTCATCCTCAGATCGACGTCACACTGCTATCATTACTCATGCTCTGCGGACCATCCATAGATAGGTGCACGCTGATGGGTTTGAGCCATAAGAACTTTCCTATGTGCACATGCGAACCCTAATGCTTGGATCTAGGTTTCTGCAATTGAACATGCATTGTATCCAAGACTTACAATTCTAGATCTAATGAAAAACAATTGAATCTAATCATATGAAATCGGATCTAGAACAATACCTTGAGTTACTTGCTTGATACTTCTTCTTGGTGCTTAGAGTCACAATTGTCACTCCTCTAGTGGCTTACAAACACCAACTAGCAAGAGGATGATCTTGAGAGAGAGAGGAGGGTGAGAAATCGGCTCTAGGGTTCCTTGCCTTGCATGAATGCCGATTTCTCTCACCCAAGGGATCTATTTATACTATGAGCCACTAGGGTTTCACCTTTAACCCTAATTGAATAACTTAGGCCCTAAGCAATCTAAGATCCTCCTAGATATTTGGACGATTTTAAGGTCTCCTAAACCTAAGATTCGTCCACCCTTATATCCATAAGGATACATAGCCCAAAACACAATTATCACACATTTGACAGTTTATGCCCCTTTATTCAATTAATCTCTTTAAGTCACCAAATTAATTCTCAATTAATATATGACTTAGATTAATCAAATAACATTATTATTCTTTTAATATATTATTCTCATAATATATTAACAATAATATCTCTTCTCTCTTAACAAATCATCCTGTCAAGCTGCTATGGTGAAGGCAACCCAAAAGGACCATGTACAACAGGGTCAAGTACTTACCAAATATAGTTATAGCCTTAGACACTAATCCAGCAGTCTCTCACTTGGATAAGTCTAGTAACTGTATATGCAAACACAATCTGATTAGCAATCGTAGCTCTCAAAGACGTTATCAAACTCTAATCTTATCAGCATCCTGTCCTTTAGATAACGGATCGTACAGTCCTCTGTTTAGATATTATGCAGACATTCTCATGGAACTTATTGTCCAGCAGTAGGTTTCTCGATCTCAGATTCATTTGACATAGAACTTAATTGAACACATCAATTCAGTCCTGACCGGGCCCGGCACATATGTCAATCAAATCATCGAGGGGCCCTGATATCGTTTTTATCCTCTTAGGATAAAAGTAATAGATAAACTTCGACTCATATGCATTTACTATTTACTAATCAACTACACACAACAATGCATTTTATGACATCAATTTACTGATGCGGTTTCGCATTGACAATGCACAACCAATTAATAAACAATAAACCATATATCTTGGTTTTAAGACCATATGATATTATCGTCTTGCGGTCACTGGCATCACATTCCATAAAGTGATTCCAGCAAGCGCGGGTTTATTCCAATGCTCAAAACTTGTTCACAAGCACTCATGAACGTTGCAGCAAACCTTTGCTATATCTAACACCTTTTAGACAATCTACACACCAGATCATGACAATCTTCATTCATACCTACTTCCAACATATGAACGATTGTGGACCATTCGAATAATTCGATTATTCTTAATAACTCAATTATTCAGGAAGTCAAAACATGCAAAGTGAAACAATAGTTAAACAATTAACATAAGACAGTAGCTTTACTTATAAATAATACTCCTTTATTTAATCATCAAATGTCAATTACATTTATCTATTACATGTTTCTAAAACTATCTAATCTAAACTAATATCGTCTTTCAGCCCAATGCTCCCAACATGCTGCAAATGCTTAACCCTACTTAGTCCCTTCGTAAGCGGATTTGCTGGGTTATCCTCTGACGATACCCTCTTTACTACGAGATGTCCTTCTTCTACTCGATGTCTAATAAAGTGATATTTTTTGTCAATATGCCTAGATCTACCATGATCCCTCAGTTCCTTGGTCAAGGCAACCGTTCCTTCATTATCGCAGAAAATATCCACAGGCTCCTTTATGGTAGGCACAACTCCATGATCACCAATGAAGTTCTTCAACCACATCACCTCCTTTGACGCCTCGCTCACTGCAATGTACTCTAATTCGCACGTTGAATCAGCTACGGTTTCTTGTTTGGAACTTTTACAAGTCACTGCTCCACCATTGAGGGTAAAGACCCAGCCCGAATGCGAATGGTAGTTGTACCTGTTGGTATGGAAGCTGTCGTCACTATACCCTCACACTTTTAAGTTATCACTCCCTCCGAGGACTAAAAACCATTCCTTGGTCCTCCGAAGGTACTTAATTATATTCTTGACCACAATCCAATGAGCTCTGCCAGGGTTCCCTTGATATCTATTGACCATGCTCAAAGTAAAGGCCACATAAGGGCGAGTACAAGTCATAGCGAACATGATTGAGCCAACTGCGGAAGCGTAGGGGATTCGGCTCATCTCAGCTATCTCGACTTCTATACTTGGACATTGAGCCTTACTCAATTTGGCATTACTCTGTATCGGTTGTTCTCCCTTCTTCGAGTTTTCCATACTAAAACGTTTTAGTACTTTATCGAAGTAAGTATTCTGACTAAGTCCTATTAGTCTCTTACTTTGTTCTCTCAATATCCTTATTCCCAAAATATTGGAAGCCTCTCCAAGGTCTTTCATAGCGCAACACTTCCCGAGCCAGGACTTAACCTCCTGCAAAGTCGGGACGTCGTTTCCTATGAATAGTATGTCATCGACACACAAAATGAGGAAGCTAACTATACTCCCACTGGCCTTGACATATATACATGATTCATCTTCACATCGTACAAATCCAAACTCTTTGACTTTCTCATCGAAGCAAAGATTCCATCTGCGAGATGCTTGCTTAAGTCCATAAATGGACTTCTCAAGCTTGCACACTCTATTGGGATGCTTCGGATCGACAAAACCCTCTGGATGAGCCATGTAAACATCCTCAACCAACTTCCCATTAAGGAAAGCGGTCTTGACATCCATCTGCCATATCACATAATCATGAAATGCAGCAAATGGCTAGTATCACCCTAATAGAATTTATCTTAGCAACTGGCGAGAAGGTCTCATCATAGTCAACTCTGGGAGTTTGAGTAAAGCCCTTTGCAATAAGTCGTGCCTTAGATGTGTGTACATTCCCATCCACGTCGGTCTTCTGCTTGAAGATCCATTTGCACCCATCCGTCTTACGCCCGGGCACATTGTGAACCAAATTCCAAACTTGGTTGTCATACATGGACTGAATCTCGCTGTCCATCGCCTCTTTCCATTTTGCAGACTCTGGTCCTGCCATGGCTTCCTTATAGCTATTAGGTTCATCTAGATTTATTAGTGTACCATCACTAATATACGTGTCCCCTTCGGTAGTAATATGAAAACCATAAAACTGGGCGTAACACCCAAAATTTGAAGCAAATTTAAACTTTTAAAAACATGTCATGTTCATCAAAACATTACAAATTTAGTTTTCAAAACATTGATTATCAGAGTCTTTTCCTAGAAACAAAACATAGTAGGAGGAGCTGTACGATCATGCCTTGTGCTTGCCGCGATCCCCTGAGGTACCTGAAACCATAAACTAAAACTGTAAGCCTGAAAGCTTAGTGAGTCACCCCAAAATACCGATACACATACAATTCACATAGCAATATCAACAATAGCATAGCATATCAATCTAAACAGAACATCATGTACTAGGTTCACAACTTTACACGCTGGACTACCCCTAGGTCCTCAGTACGAGTCTGGAATGCCTACCGGGCCCTCAACTCGTATCTAGAATGCCATCGAGCCCTCAGTACAAGTTTGGAATGCCTACCGGGCCCTCAGCTCGTATATGGAATGCTCCGGAGTCCTCAGTATGAGTCTGGAATGCCTACCGGGCCCTCAGCTCATATTTGGAATACTCTCGGGTTTGTTGGCTACCGCACGGAGCAGTACAACCTCAACCCACCCCATACAACATGTCGACATGTAATAGATAAATGCACATACAGGTAATCAATAAGTATCATCGTCACTCCTACAGATCTACCCGACTAGCATATCAACTGGAATACATTACTAACTCAACTCAGCATATCAATAACTACTAGGATATCAAATCCATTGGGCCGGCCTTGGTGCCTTAGACCCCTTAGTATAGTGAGGATAACTCACCTCGAAACGTCGACTCATAGAAATTAGTTCCAACCTTCGGGCTACTGTCACGAATCCGACCACCTATATTTACTACGAATTACATGCATAAGATTCTGATCCTTCTAGAACTGTCCTCAAAAGTCAACAGATCAACTTAGGTCAATGGTCATAGTCAACAGTTAAGGTCAATAGTCCATGTTGACCTGACTAGCCGAGTTCCCTCGGCTACTCGCCGAGTTTCCTTGGCTTCCGGTGCACTCACCGAGTTATCGAGTGACTCGTCGAGTTTCACTCATTTTTCGACTGTACTCTAAAGCCACTCGTCGGGTTTCCTAAGTGAAACTCGACGGGTGCATACGTGGGCTATCCTTGGGAAAGTTCATCTGACTCGCCGAGTTGTTCATCAACTCGCCGAGTTTCATGACAATCTTCATTGGACTCGCCGAGTTGTTCATCCAACTTGTCGAGTTTCATGGCTTTCTTCATCGGACTCGCCGAGTTGTCCTTGTGACTCGCCGAGTCTGTTTGGTCTTTTTCCATACAGACTTATTCTGAGCCATGCAGTGGCTCTAATTCATAGATCTAGGCTTCTATGGTATACTTATTACGTAAAGTCACAAACTTTATGTACATGCATTGCATTTAAGGCTCTAAATGCCAATTCTAAGCTCTTAATTGGGCTTCATGCCCAAGAGGGAGCTCATACATGATCAATTCCGAGGCTTTATTTTTCTAGAGCTTAGAGAGGGTTCAGATCTGAAGTTACAACTTCAAATCCAACTCATTGTTCAACTTATCAACCTTTAAGGTCCATAGAAAACCCTAGAACTTCAATAAAAGGAAAACTCACAGAAGAGATGGTAATTTAGGATACCTATGGAAGATGACAACTGAAAGTAGTGCTGATTTCCCCACCTAACTTGCTCCAACCTCCTCTTCCTTCAAGCCTTCTCCTTCAAAATCTTCAAATCAAGCTTCACACACTCAACAAGCATACTCACTCGAATCAGGGACTCACTAAGACTGTAAAGAGACCCAAGGGGGGCTAAGGCTCCTTTAAATAGGGACACAAAACCCAGGAATTACGGTTTCACTTGCCAGATCCTACTCGCCGAGTCCCACTAGTGGAATCACTGAGTCAATCACTTAAGTCGCGATCCAATCCCGCTGCTACTCGACGATTAGGGTAACCGACTCGTCGAGTTGGGCCAAAACCAAGAAACTATAGTTTGAACAATACCTGAGAATCGGGGCATTACAACTCTCCCCCAATTGAACTAGACTTCGTCCTCGAAGTCCGCTGGACTAAACAATGTCGGATAGTGCTCACGTATCTCCTCCTCCGGCTCCCATGTCCACTCGGATCCCCTCCGATGTTCCCACTGTACCTTTACTAAAGGTATTTCCTTATTCCGTAGAATCTTCGTGTTTCTCTCCAAAATGGCCACAGGCCTCTCCACATAGTTCAGGCACTCGTCGATCTGAACATCATCCAATGATACCACAGCCTCTTGGTCCGTAATGCACTTTCGCAATTGCGATACATGGAAGGTATTGTAGATCCTACTAAGCTCTTCCGGAGGCTCTAGTCTATAAGCCACCTTGCCAACTCTTGCGATGATCCTGAATGGCCCAATGTATCGAGGGCCCAATTTTCTCCTTTTCTTGAAACGGATCACACCCTTCCAGGGCGAGAACTTCAGAAGTACCATGTCGCCAGTCTGGAATTCCAATTCAGATCGGTGTCTGTCGGCGTAACTTTTCTGCCGACTCTGAGCTGTCTGCAATCTCTGTCTGATCTGCTGAATCTTCTCGGTCGTCTGCAAAACCACCTCCATCCGACCCATTACCGTGTGACCCACCTCCCCCAACAAATTAGGGTGCGCCATCTCCTCCCGTACAACAGCTCGAATGGCGGGGTGCCGAGGCTAGAATGATAGCTGTTGTTGTAGGCGAACTCTGCAAGCGGTAGGTGTGAAATCCCAGCTCCCACCGAAGTCGATGGCACACACCCTCAACATGTCCTTGAGGGTCTGAATAATCCGCTCACTCTGGCCGTCTGTCTGAGGGTGGAATGTTGTGCTGAAGTGCAACTGCGTGCCCAGCTCCTCGTGAAACTTCTGCCAGAAATGGGAGGTAAACCTGACATCCCGATCTGAGACAATGGAAACAGGAATCCCATGGCGAGACAGGATCTCGCGAAAATACACCTCGACCAATTTCTCGGCCGAAGAGCTCTCCCGTATGGCCAAGAAATGGGCACTCTTGGTCAATTGGTCCACGATGACCCAGATAGCATTGAATCCCTTCACTGTCTTTGGCAGCTTGGTGATAAAGTCCATCGTGATCTGCTCCCACTTCCACATGGGAATCTCCAGGGGCTACAGCTTGCCATGCGGCCTCTGATGTTCCGCCTTGACCATCTTGCAGGTCAAGCACCTCTCGACGTACCAAGCGATCTCGCGCTTCATACCCGGCTACCAATAGCTCAAACTCAAATCCCGGTACATCTTGGTGGTCCCCGGGTGGATGGAGAAATGAGACTTATGAGCCTCTTCCATAACCATCTGCCTGATCCCGCCAGACATCGAAACCCAAACTCGACTATACCTGGTCAGTAATCCCCGACTATCCTGCACAAACCTGGTGTTTTCACCCTTGATCCTTTCCCTCTTCAAATTTTCTGGTTGCATGCCCTCTGTCTGGGCATCCCTGATCAAGCTTAGAAGCGGGGAGTCCATAACTATTTTCATACATATTGCAAGAGTGGAAGCCCCCCCCCCCCCGACTTGCGGCTCAAAGCATCCGCAACCACATTCTCCTTAACAGGGTGGTAAATGATTTCGCAGTCGTAGTCTTTGAGTATATCGAGCCACCTGCGCTGCCTCATGTTTATGTTCGGCTGATCCATGATGTGTCTCAAGCTCTTGTGATCCGTGTAAATGGTACAGTGGAACCCATAAAGGTAATGTCTCCATATCTTGAGGGCGAACACCACCGCCCCCAACTCCAAATCGTGCGTAGGGTATCAGGTCTCATACGGTTTCAGCTGCCGCGATGTGTAGGCTATCACACTTCCCCTTTGCATGAGAACCGCCCCTAACCTTGTGATGGAGGCATCATAGAACACCATGAAATCCTCAACACCCTCCGGGAGTGTCAGGAGTGGCGCCTCACACAAACGTTGGCGGAGGGTCTCAAACGCTCCCTGCTGTTTGGGACCCCACCGAAAATTCACCCCTTTCCTCGTGAGGCGAGTGAGGGGTATTGCAATCTTCGAGAAATCCCGTATAAATCTCCGGTAGTATCCTGCCAGTCCCAAAAAGCTCCTAATATCCAAGGGGGATTTCGGGACCTCCCACTGCATAACCGCCTCGATCTTAGCCGGGTCGACCAAAATCCCCTCTTGGTTAACGAGATGTCCGAGGAACTAGACCTCTCGCAACCAAAACTCACACTTCGAGAACTTGGCGTACAACCGTTCCTGCCTCAGGACCCCCAACAGCTCTCGTAGATGCTCCTCATGCTGCTCTCGGGTCTTGGAATACACCAAGATGTCATTTATAAACACTATGACCGAGCAGTTAAGCATCGGTCTGCAGACCCGATTCATCGGGTCCATATATACTGCTGGCGCGTTGGTGAGCCCAAATGACATCACCACGAACTCGTAATGTCCATAACAATTTCGGAATGCGGTCTTCTCCACGTCCACCTCCCTGACCCTGACCTGGTGGTATCCGGACCTCAAATCGATATTGGAAAACCAAGATGCGCCTTGCAGCTGATCAAAGAGGTCGTCTATCCTCGGGAGTGGATAATGGTTCTTCACCGTTAGATTGTTTAACTCCCAGTAATCAATGCACATCCGGTGTGAGCCGTCCTTCTTCCGGATGAAAAGAATCGACACTCCCCATGGAGAGCTGCTAGGTCGAATGAACTACTTGCCCAACAGTTCCTACAGTTGCGACGACAGTTCCTACATCTCAGGCGGCGCCAATCGGTACGGCGCCTTAGCGATAGGGGCCGCACCTGGCACCAGGTCGATCTTGAACTCGACCTGCCTCTCCGGAGGTATCCCTGGCAACTCCTCCGGAAACACATCTGCGAACTCCCTGACCACTAGTACATCGACAACCGAAATCTGCTCCCTGACTCGCATACCTACCACGTACGCTAGATAACCCATACACCCATGCTGAATGTACTGCCGAGCCCTGGCAGCTGAGCAAAAACCTGAACCTACTCTGGTTCCCTCACCATATATCACTAGTTCTCCCCCACTTGGGGTTTGAACCACCACTCCCTGACCCTCGCAATCGATCATAGCGCCGAACCTACTGAGCCAATACATGCCCACAATCACGCACACCTCCCCCATGGGAATTGGAATCAAGTCTATCGGAAAAGATACCCCGAAAATCTCCAAGTCACATCCTCGATAAATTGAAGAAGCAGAAACCCTATGTTTGTTAGCGATGGATAATCGCAACGGACACTCTAACTCGCCCATAGGTGTACTGAACTCCCCACTAAAAGATTGTGATACGAAAGACTGACTCGCCCCCGAGTCGAATAAGACCAAAGAAGGCAAAGAATTCACCAAAAACGTACCTAATTATAGGTACAACAGATAAGCATATAAAAGATAAACAAAACAAGGTGAGGATAGAAACATACCAACAACCACATCTGGTGCTACTCTGGCCTCCTCCGCCGTAAGATGAAAAGCACGGCACTGAGCCTTCGGAGGCTCTGTCCTATCTGATCTCCCGTCTGTGATCCTCAAGGTAGCCGGTGCTGCAGCCTGCACTGGCTTGGCGGTATGTAGTGGAAAGTTGGCCCTCATGTGGCCAACCTGGTTGCAGTGATAACATAACCTCATACCCTGAACTGTGGCAGCCTGGAGACAATCCTTCGCGTAATGCCCCTCCTTGCCACATTTTTGGCACCCCCTACCAGCCCGACATTCCCCAGAATGACCCTTGCCACACTTCCCACATGTGCGGCCCTGTTGACCCCCGGTCCTAGCATCGACAGTCTTAGGCCACTCCGACTGTGACGGTACCCGGGCCGGCCGCTGCTCTCTCAGCTGCAGCTCAATCTCCAACTCCCGCCGTTGGGCGGCCACTATAACTCTAGAAGAGTATAACATCGTTGGGTGGATACGAACTGTCGGATATTAGTCTTGAGCATACTCGATAACGGGTCATCTGAGACTGCTCAGAAGCAAACTCTAGGCAGAACATCTCCCTCTTAGTGAACATACGAGTGATCTCCGTCACCCACTCTCCATCGTGTCTCAGACTCAGAAACTCCTGTGCCAAACGTTCCCCCTCAACCCTCGGGATGTAACGAGCGCGGAACATATCTCTGAACTGCTCCCAAGTAACAGCAGCTCTCTGATCATCAGTATAAGCCCCAGTCGTAAGTCTCCACCAATCCTTGGCTCCGAACCTAAGCAGGTTAAGAGCACACCAGACCTTTTGGTCAGTAGGACACGAGTAGGTGAAGAAACACCCATCCACATCTAAAATCCATCTTATAGCGTTGATGGGATCCTATGTCCCATCAAAAGTAGGGGGCTTCGTGTTGTCGAAGTCCCGGTACTGAAAACCCCTACCAACTCCTCCCCCTGCCGTAGTTACAGCTGATGCAACTGCTGCGGTGGCTGTCTCTACGAGGGTTGCGTAACGCTCATCGAAATACTCCACCATGGCGGTCTTAATTGACTCGAACATTTATGGCACTTCGGCCCGGAACAATGCAGCAACCTCGTCATGTAGGATTGCTAGAATCCTGTCGTCCATCTCATTCGGCCTCATTTCGCTAATCGTCTCGGGTGCTGTCAGCTCCGCCTGTCCACCCTCTCCTGATCCCGACCCCGATCCTGACCCGGATCCAGTCACAAAGCGCCTAGTCAACACCATTCTGAAACACATCACAAGGTATTAGTTAACTTCCTACACAACAACTAGGGACCAACCCCCAACAAAACCCTGGGAGTTGTGACTTCCTTGTGACACGTATGGGTCCTGTGCTTTCAGTAGTACAGGCCCATACTACCTTCCACACCTACCCATATTTGTTCCAAGTATCACCACAACACCCTAACAATACATATAATCACATCGAGCACTCAAGTCTGGTTCCTAAAAGGATGCTAGCCAACTCGGAACCGGCGGACTTATCCTAACAACCTTCCCACTCACGAAACTACCACCAACCCTGCAACACTAGTGCATGCTAGCCACACATAACGCTGGACCCGATAGACTTTTGAATATTCAATTCTACCCTAATCTCCCAATCAAACAAGAACAGAACATAAGGCTAAATCAGACATTCTAAGGCTATAAGGTCTTAATTAGGTACAACTATGATGTATACACTAAATCACTATAGTGATGATGTCAATTTCATGTAAAGGAAACCCTAGGCTAGCAGGCACCACGTAATCAGACAATTTTATCATGTAATTCCTGAAGATCCCTAGCCTAGTACTAGCATGTTGTTCTAAGATATCGCAATATCAATTAACTGTATGGTTTTTTGGGGTCTACTTACTGGCTCTGACTAATCGTACATCCTGCATCCTCCTTTACATATTTTGAAAACCATTTAAAAACTATTTTGAAAATCTTTCCTTGATTTGAGACTGGATTCACACGAATGTTCCTCCAATTCATTCAAACCAAGGCTC
Organism: Lactuca sativa; assembly: GCF_002870075.4. Taxonomy (NCBI): domain Eukaryota; kingdom Viridiplantae; phylum Streptophyta; class Magnoliopsida; order Asterales; family Asteraceae; genus Lactuca; species Lactuca sativa. The sequence goes on along the minus strand of NC_056630.2, from coordinate 338,663,634 downwards.
TGATACCAACTTGTAACACCCAAAATTTCAAGCAAATTTAAACTTTTAAAAACATGTCATGTTCATCAAAACATTACAAATTTAGTTTTCAAAACAATGATTATCAGAGTCTTTTCCCAGAAACATAACATAGTAGGAGGAGCTGTACGATCACGCCTTGGCCTTGCCGTGATCCCCTGAGGTACCTAAAACCATAAAATGAAACTACAAGCCCTAAAGCTTAGTGAGTCACCCCAAAATACCGATACACATACAATTCACATAGTAATATCAACAATAGCATATCATATCAATCCAAACAGAACAACATGTACTGGGTTCACTGCTTTACATGCTGGACTACCCCTGGGTCCTCAGTACGAGTCTGGAATGCCTACCGGGCCCTCAACTCGTATCTGGAATGCCATCGAGCCCTCAGTATGAGTCTGGAATGCCAACCGGGCCCTCAACTCGTATCTGGAATGCTCTCGAGTCCTTAGTATGAGTCTGGAATGCCTACCGGGCCCTCAGCTCATATCTGGAATACTCTCGGGTTTGTTGGCTACCGCACGGAGCTGTACAACCTCAACCCACCCCACACAACATGTCGACATGTAATAGATAAATGCACATACAGGTAATCAATAAGTATCACCGCCAGTCCTACAGATCTACCCGACTAGCATATCAACTGGCATACATTACTAACTCAACTCAACCTATCAATAACTACTAGGATATCAAATCCATTGGGCCGGCCTTGGTGCCTTAGACCCCTTAGTATAGTGAGGATAACTCACCTCGAAACGTCGACTCACAGAAATTAGTTCCAACCTTCGGGTTACTGTCACGAATCCCACCACCTATATTTACTACAAGTTACATGCATAAGATTCTGATCCTTCTAGAACTGTCCTCAAAAGTCAACAGATCAACTCAGGTCAATGGTCAAAGTCAACAGTCAAGGTCAACAGTCCATGTTGACCTGACTCGCCGAGTTCCCTCGGCTACTCGCCGAGTTTCCTTGGCTTCCGGTGCACTCGTCGAGTTTCCCTCTTTTTTCGACTGAACTCTAAAGCCACTCATCGAGTTTCCTAAGCGAAACTCGATGGGTGCATATGTGGGCATATCCTTGGGAAAGTTCATATGAATCGCCGAGTTGTTCATCAACTCGCCGAGTTTCATGACGATCTTCATCGGACTCGCCGAGTTGTTCATCCAACTCGTCGAGTTTCATGGCTTTCTTCATCGGACTCGCCGAGTTGTCCTTGTGACTCGCCGAGTCCGTTTGGTATTTTTCCATACAGACTTATTCTGAGCCATGCAGTGGCTCCAATTCATACATCTAGGCTTCTATGGTATACTTATTACGTAAAGTCACAAACTTTACGTACATGCATTGCATTTAAGGCTCTAAATGCCAATTCTAAGCTCTTAATGGGGCTTCATGCCCAAGAGGGACCTCATACATGATCAATTCTGAGGCTTTATGTTTCTAGAGCTTAGAGAGGGTTTAGATATGAAGTTACAACTTCAGATCCGACTCATTGTTCAACTTATCAACCTTTAAGGTCCATAGAAAACCCTAGAACTTCAATAAAAGGAAAGCTCACAGAAGAGATGGTGTAACAGCCCGTATTTCCAAGTATCTTTTATGTTTATGTTTTTGGTGTTTTGAGAGGAGACTCGGCAAGTTGGAGCTCAGACTCGCCGAATAGGATCGCGGATCTGGACGCGGGTTCGCGCCTGGACTCGGCGAGTCCAAGATATGGACTTGGCGAGTCCGCGCTGTTTAATGAAACCCTAATTTCTCGGGTTTGGGACCTATTTAAAGGGCCTTATGGCCGTCATTTGTGCTCACCAGTCCCTTGAGTGAAACCCTAATCGAGTGTGAGCGTTTGGAGCATAGAAGTAGGCCATTATTGATCTTGGAGGTGTCATCTTGCAAGGGAAAGGGAGGATCAGCTAAGGAAAGGCAAGAGGAGCCACTTCCTGAGAGTTTGGGGTCCAAAACATCACATTTAAGGTAATATCTTTGAGCTATCCTCTGCTATGTTGATGTTTTCATTGATTTAGGGCTTGTTGAGCCCTTTTGTGGCTAGATCTAGTGCCCCCTTGGTCCCTTAAGCGATTTAGACCATAGATCTGGACCCTTGGAGGTCCAGAGTGTCCCTTTTCCCAAGCTTCTTGTGAATCAATGGAGGTTTTGGATTGGAATCCTTATGCCTTAGGTCAAAATTCCATTTATGAGCCATGGGGTGTGTTATGAACACCAAGATAAGGACTTTACGTGATGAATCAGTCTAGGAAGGCCAGATCTATGAATTGTTGGAGCAGATCTGACCTTAGAAGCAAGTTTGAGTGATTGCATGGCATGGACTCGCCGAGTCTGACGATCAGACTCGGCGAGTAGCTTGAAGATTGCCCTCAGATCGCCCAGTGAGTGGTCCAGTCGAGTTATAGGTTGACTCAGTGAGTCAGGGCGAGTTAGAGAGGATTGGCAGGTGGTCTGAGTTGAACTGGGACTCGCCGAGTTGTTCTTGAGACCCAGCGAGTTGAGTCGGGGTGGCCCCGCGATTCTTCCAGGTGGAACTCTTCGAATCAGGGGAAGTACCCGACGTGTCAAAAGGGAATCTTAGAGAGATTGGTGAAAACGTCTAGACTCGCCGAGTCGCCCTAGTGCACTCGTCGAGTCCGGTCAAAGTTGACCGTTGACCAAGAGTTGACTAGTGTTGACTTAAAGGGTAGTCAACCTTAGTGGGAAAAATGTTAATAAGAGACGTATGATGATATAGGGAGATTGTAGCTTGGAGGATCGAGCACGAGTGATTTCGGGATTTGCTAGCTATCGATATTCTCGAGGTGAGTCTTCTCACTATACTATACCCGGAAGGGTTTGACTGTGTGACCGGAAGGTCGGATATGGTATGATACATATGTGCTATATGTGATAAGTTAATTATTATATGTGCTATGTATGATATGCTTGATATGGGACGGAAGGCATTATGTTATGGGCCGGAAGGCGTTGTAATATGGACCGTAAGGTTGGCGTGGGTAGGACCGGAAGGTTTACCCAGCAGGGACGGAAGTCCCCTGAGACACATGGACCGGAAGGTCAGGGCCTGGAAAGGCGTATGTGCGTAAGTTGTATTTTGGGGAACTCACTAAGCATTTATGCTTACAGTTGTTGCGTATGTGTTTCAGGTACTAGCGAGGACCGTGGGAAGGCGCTGGCGTGATCTGTACACACTGATGGATGATTTATGATCTTGGGATTTCTATGATTGTATTACGACATGATACGTTGGATATTTATGCCTTGTTTTGGATGAAAATACATTTTTAGAAATGAAAAATTTGTTTTAAAATTTTCGTTGTTACAATTTGGTATCAGAGCCCAGGTTTGAGGGATTCGGGTACACCTTCGGGCGTAACTGAACTCAAACCGAGGATTTGAGGAAAACTTTTAAAAACAAAGGCATAAAATTTTTATAAAGGATTTTGTGGTAAACAAAAAAATGAAGCAGTTTGTACGATCACCCAGCGCCCGAACGGTAAAGATCCCCAAAATACCCTTACAATGATGTGTTAAGAGATATGATATGATATGAATTGTTATGCATGCTAGAAGACTTGGTATTCATGATAGGACTAGAGTGGCCTGATTTGTGATGCCTTAGTCTAGGGAAGCCTGTTGCTATGAGATGCTTTGTGAGCGAGCGGGTGGTTAGTGCATAACAAGAGTAGAGTACTCAGGATCCGGGGTTTGGGGAGGAGGACTTGGGATGAATGCTGATGCGGTGTGGTCGGTAGTATTGGGCCCGTACTACCGAATACACCAGGTCAGTGGGCGACCCAAGTAAGAATCCCTGGGTATCGGAGACTGAGTAGGGTTGCGTTATCGAGTGCGATTATGCTCGATAGAGTCTCTGATAGTTCTATGTTTTATTTCAGAGGCATCATGGTTGGACCACGCCATAGACCGAGTACGAGCAGTGTGAGTGACGAGGAGATTCGTCAGATGATTCATGAGGAGGTGGCTGCAGCGATCCGGGATGAGATTCCGGAGATGTTTGGGTCTATTAAGACCACTTTGATGGAGACCTTTGATGAGCGGTACGCCGCGTTGACTGAGGCTGCAGCCGCTGTAGCTACTGTAGCTGTGGCTGCTGCCAGACCTCAGGGAGGTGACTCGTTGCTGTTTCGGGAGTTCAGCAACACGAAGCCACCTGAGTTTGACGGGACGCAGGATCCAATCGCTGCGATGAGATGGATTGCTGATATCGAGGGATGCTTCTACACTTGTTCATGTCCGGAGCATCTGAGAGTACGGTTCGCCTTGAACCAGCTCTGTCTGGGAGCGAAGGATTGGTGGAAGTTCATGACAGCGAACTTCACTTTGGCAGGGATTTTAGCTGTGACGTGGGAGAGGTTTACCTCTATGTTCAGAGACGAGTACGTTCCCCCGGTGGAGAGGGAACGGTTGGTTCAGGAGTTCTTGACCCTCAAGCAGGGTACTGATTCAGTTACGGTGATCACACGGAAGTTTCATGAGAGGGCGATGTTTTGCCCCGAGCAGGTGTCCACAGAGCAGGCTCGGATGAGCCGGTATTTGGGTGTGTTGAGGAGGGATATCTGGGAGTTCGTGTCGAACTCAACATATCATACCTTTGCTGAGCTTCAGGCGAATGCCAGGAAGCGCGAGATCGAGTTGGAGACCCAGGCCAGGGAGGAGGCTGAGTCTCAACGGGTGGATCGGCGGCCGGCTCAGTCTCAGCCGGCAGCCAAGCGGCCTAAGTCCGCCGATTCGAGGATGGGAGGTCCGAAGGGCCGCACTTGCGGAAAGTGCGGCAAGGGTCACGAGGGGACATGTCGATCAGGTGCTTACTACAAGTGTGGCAAGGAGGGGCACAACGCTAGGGATTGCCCCAAGGGGTTTATGGTTTGCTTTCATTGCAACCAGACCGGCCATTGGAAGGCCGAGTGCCCTCAGCTTCATCAGGGATCTGCACCTGCTGCCAGGGCTACTGAGATTCGACCAGTGAAGGCCGAGGCCCCGAGGGCTCGTGGCAGAGCTTTCCAGTTGACTCCGGAGGAGGTCCGCGCTGCGCCTGATGTTGTGGCAGGTACTTTCCTTGTGAACTTTGTACCTGCTTTAGTGTTATTTGACTCGGGTGCGAGTCGGTCTTTTGTATCTTTGGCCTTTAGTCAGCATATCGGTGTTAGCCGTGAGCCATTGAGTTGGCCTCTGAGAGTTTCTATAGCTAACAAGAGAGTGATTTGTGCCACGGAGGTTCTCCGTGGATGTGTGTTAGAGATTTTCGGGGTTGAGTTTCCGATTGATCTGGTTCCTATTGCGATGGGTGGTGTCTATGTCATTGTGGGCATGGACTGGTTGAGCAGATTCGGCACGATTATCGACTGCGAGCGCCAGTTGGTGACTATACGAGACCCTAGTGGGGGAGTTCTTTCGGTGTACGGCGAGAGTACACGTTCGGGATCAGCTTTTTGTTCGGCCGCTATGGCGAGGCAGTGTCTACAGCAGGGCTGTAAGGGTTTTGTGGCGAAGTCACCCACTTGCTTTTATTATTTAAATAAAGATTTTTATGAAAATATGATTAAATTGTGAATATTTAGGGTTTATTATGTTAAAATATGATTTTGGGTGAAAATCCCGCGTTAAAATAATTAAAAACAGGCTTAAAACGCGAATTTAATCGAAAACCGAGAGAAAAAAGGCTTCCCAGCGAGGCCTCTCGGTCCTAGGCCGAGGTTCGGTCCCTAGGCCGAGGTTCGGTTATGGTGGTTGCTGAGCCGGATGCGAGATGCGAACCAGGAGAAGAAACGAGGGCGAGGGGCTCGGTCCGAAGTCAGAAGCGAGGGTCCTAGGCCGAGGGTTCGGTCCGAAGGTCAGAAGAGAAGGTTCGGTCCTCGGTCCTCAGAAGAGAAGGTTCGGCAAGCCATCAGAAGAGAGGGTTCGGTTAGTCATCAGAAGGGGAAATGGTCGGAACCGAACGAACTGTAGTGAACAGTAGTGAACAGTACCTTCGGTTCGATTCCTTTTCATCAGAAGGTTCGGTTCCTAAGAGGACTTTTGGGTCCTAAGAGGGGTTTCGGTTCCTAAGAGGGGTTTCGGTTCCTTAAGTCCGTTTTTCGCGTAGAATTTCGTTTTTGGGCTGTTTTCGCCAAATTCAAGGGTCGGGATGCCCCGAGTGATTATAAAAAGTTGGGAGAGATTTCGAGAGAGATTTGAGAGAGATTCCACATACTCAGAGAGATTTGGGAGAGATTTGACGTACTTGGAGAGATTTCACATACAAAGAGATATGTGGGAGAGATTTCACATACTTAGAGAGATTTGGGAGAGATTTGACATTCTTGGAGAGATTTCTCATACAAAGAGATATGTGAGAGAGATTTCACATACTTAGAGAGATTTGGGAGAGATTTGACATACTTGGAGAGATTTCTCATACAAAGAGATATGTGGGAGAGATTTCACATACTTAGAGAGATTTGGGAGAGATTTGACATACTTGGGGAGATTTCTCATACAAAGAGATATGTGGGAGAGATTTCACATACTTAGAGAGATTTGGGAGAGATTTGACATTCTTGGAGAGATTTCTCATACAAAGAGATATGTGGGAGAGATTTCACATACTTAGAGAGATTTGGGAGAGATTTGACATTCTTGGAGAGATTTCTCATACAAAGAGATATGTGGGAGAGATTTCACATACTTAGAGAGATTTAGGAGAGATTTGACATACTTGGAGAGGTTTCTCATACAGAGAGATATGTGGGAGAGATTTGACATTCTTGGAGAGATTTCTCATACAAAGAGATATGTGGGAGAGATTTCACATACTTAGAGAGATTTGGGAGAGATTTGACATACTTGGAGAGATTTCTCATACAAAGAGATATGTGGGAGAGATTTCACATACTTAGAGAGATTTGGGAGAGATTTGACATTCTTGGAGAGATTTCTCATACAAAGAGATATGTGGGAGAGATTTCACATACTTAGAGAGATTTGGGAGAGATTTGACATACTTGGAGAGATTTCTCATACAAAGAGATATGTGGGAGAGATTTCACATACTTAGAGAGACTTGGGAGAGATTTGACATTCTTGGAGAGATTTCTCATACAAAGAGAGATTTGGGAGAGATTTCACATACTTAGAGAGATTTGGGAGAGATTTCTGATACGAAGAGATGGAGTGAAAACGATTGAGAGAGGTTTCATTGGTGACCTTTTTGAGTGTCCGGCTACGCATTGCAAGGTCCGTAAACCCCGTTAAGCCTTGTTTAAGGGTCTTGCATACTCCCGATGAGTATGTAACATTGTTTTATCGGTTTGGCTCTCCACGTACCACCGTTTTAGGTTAAGGAGATCTAGATGAACGCATTTTTCGATTTATGATCTCTCATTAGAATAGAGAGTTGTTTAGAAATTACATAACGTAAACTCTAGTACCTCTGGGCAAATTGAGTTGACCCGTTTGACTTGTTGACTTAAGTTGACATTGACTTGACCGAATATTGACGGTTGTCACATCATCCATCTACTGAAATCACACAAGGTGAGTTCATACCCATCTATTATCATGTTTTCTTAAGTTTTAAGGGGGAGAATACAAGTTAAAACACTAAGAACATAGCTAAACTTTGACAACAGCTTTCATCAGAAAAGTTGGGCTCCATTCACGGACTGTTTTGGACAACTTAAACATTTTTGTTTTCAAAAACTATTTTAGGTGTAAGTAGTTCAAGTTCTTAGCTTTAAAATGACTACTTGCACGTCTCCATACGATTTATCTACAATTTATGGTGATTTTTACAAAACTGCCTATCATTTTAAACACCAATCCGGACCAGTCTGTGATTATGGACTTTTTCACCCAAAGTTGAGGTCATTAGAAATCATGATAAAAATTATGAGTAAACTAGACACATTTTGGGAACTCTCGTAATTTACAGATTTAGTTTTCAACTTCGTATGATTTTTCTATGACTTTTCTAAAACAGTGCAGAAAGGTTAAATTTAGTTAACAGCATTTAACTTTCATAACACTTTGTATTATGTTGAGCAAAGTGTATAACAATAAGTTCTAAGTATTGAATGTGTTTCCTTGTTAGTTTCTCATCATAAACTGAAACTTAGTCATTCATGATAAGATTATTCATTCATTTAGAACACGTATATAAAGCTATAATGAGCATAGTTTATGTATTCATAACACTAATGCGTTTTCATAAAAGAGTTCTTATACATTACAAACGTTTCGGATAAACTATAATAGGTATAGTTTATGTATCATTTACTTCTCAAACTTATTTACCAAAGGTTTTTAGTTTAGTTCACCTAAATCTGTTAATGAATAAATTTGTGAGTCATTCGCTTCGGGTTACTTCCAAAGTAACAAAATCAAAAAGTCTTGTAAATTGTAACTAGAGTCTCTTGTAGGGAGAGCATGATAGTTGTGTATAGATCTATATTGGGTTTGACAAACCGACACCAGAGCTGCTTGCAACAGCTAGACCGGCATGTCTGTGGTGACAAGTGTCATTTAACGGCGACACCTGAAGAACGTCGTATTACGAGGCCATCCATGCCAAGTATGGTTATAATAGCTCACATGTGGTATTAACAAATCATAAGATTTACGGGTTCTACTCTTAAATTAACGAGTTATGTCGATTTAGCTCTCAGAAATTACTTTAAGTATGGAATAATACTTGTGCGCTTTCATGTCAAAAAGGGGTTTTATGCCGATTTAAAACCACGTTCATATCATTAACTATGGAAATTACTTGTTCATTCTCGGTCCTGGTATTTAGGATCACATAACTTTTATAAGGAAAATATTGGATTTTCTTGGTAACATACAACTCATTACAAAGATCGATTTTCCAACTCTTACTGTCAAAAGCTTATGAACCCACCAACCATTGTGTTGACACTTTTTCAAACAACTTGTATTCTCAAGAAATCACTAAACAGGTAATCAAGTGCTTTTGAGGATGGGACGTTAAGGTGTCGACATTTCATATTCTGTCAACATATTGTAATTGATTTTGAAACATGTAATCCATACAATGATGTAACTCTTTCAATTATACATGAAGTCCTCCACCCCCGGACGTTTCCGCCATCCTTGGTTTGGGGGTGTGACATGAAGGAACTCGACGAGTCGCAAGTTTGACTCAGCGAGTCATATGAAGATGGCCATGAACTCGTCGAGTTGGATGAACAACTCAGCGAGTCCGATGAACATTGCCATAGACTCGACGAGTTATATGAACAACTCGGCGAGTCGGATGAGTTTTCCCCATGTTATGAATGCGTGTGTATCCGTCACGTTGAAAAAGTGAACTCGACAGGTGGCCTTAGGGTTTCAATCGAAAATCATAGGAACTCGACGTGTCACCCCGGTGACTCGGCGAGTGGGATAGAACTTCAAGGAACTCAGCGTGTAGCCGAGGGTACTCGACGAGTTAGGGTAAACATGGACTGTTGACCTTGACTGAGGACTTTGACTTTGACCAAGGGTTGACTAGTTGGTTTATGGAGTACGTTGTGAGGTTGAGGACTTATGAGTATATTCATACTATGGTAATAGGTGGTGGAGTCTTTGGCAAGTGATCCGAGAGTTGGGATTTATCTACCGTGCCGACATCTGTGAGGTGAATTATCCTCACTATATCAAAAGGGTCTAAGGCACCAAGGCCGACCCTTTAGTTGTCATCGTTATGATATATATGGTTACAATCTGATAGATCGGAATCAGGATAGACAGTATGTTATGAATCTATGATCCTTAGGGATCGGTATGTTAGTGGGCTATAGGTCGATGCTTTAGTTATGAGAGATTGCTATGATTTATGATCATGAGATAGATATATTCGATGCTTATGTATGCTAGTATATGTTAATTATGCGCACATGATTAGTTGCTTGTTGTTTGTGTTGAGGCGGTCCTGCTTTGTGCTAAAGGCCAACATACCCTATGAGCGGTCCGAGGAGACTGTAGGCCCATGTGGCAGTCCCGTCATGCCGAAGGCTCGTTATAAATTCAGTTAGACTGTAGGCCCTGTAGGGTGGTCTAGTCAGGCCATTGGCCCAGTATGCATGTTGTTGATTGATTGTTACCGTTTTGGTATTTCAGTGTGGTATTGGTATTTTAGGGGTAGCTCACTAAGAGCTTGGGCTTACAGTTTTTAGTTATTGTTTTAGGTACTTCAGGAGATCATGGCAAGGCGAAGGTGTGACCGTACCGCTCCTCATCCTTATGATATGTTTTTGGGACACTCTGATGAACAATAATTTGAAAACAAACACTATCTGGGTTTTAATTATGATTGGAAAAGTTTAAATTTGGCGTAAATTTTATGGATGTAACAAGTTGGTATTAGAGCCTTGGTTTGAGTGAATTGGAGGAACACTCATGTGAATCCAGACTCAAATCAAGGAGATTTTCAGAAAGTAAATTTTTTTAAGATGGTTTTCAAAATAAAGGATGGAGGATGCAGAAGGTACAATCAGCCGGAGCCTTTGAGTAAAGCCCAAAATACCATACAGTTATTTGATATTATGATATGTTAGAACAACATGCTAGTGCAAGGCTAGGGATCTTTAGGAATCATGTGATAGACTTGCCGGATTATATGATGCCTGTTAGCCTAGGGTTTCTTGCATATGGAATCGACATCATAACTGTAGATGTTTAGTGTATGCATCACGACTGTACATAATTAAGATCTTATAGCATGAGAATGTTGATTTAGCCTTCGGGTAGGATTGGATATTCAAAAGTCTATTAGGTCCAACTTTATGTGCGGCTAGCATACACTAACACTGCAGGGGGTGATGAAGGTTTCATGGATGAGTGGGTTGTGGGAAGCTATGAAGCTAAATGCGAGATAGTCGATATCCCTCTGGGAGCGAGGGTTGAGCGCATGTTATATTGATAGTAGTGTTTGGGCGTTGTGATGATACTTGAGACAAATATGGGTAGGTGTGGAAGGTAGTATGGGCTCGTACTACTGAAAGCACAGGAACCATATGCGTAGCAAGGAAGTCACAACCCCTAGGGTTAGTGGGAATTGGTCTCTCGATATTATGATTGTTTATCTAACGTCTTCTGTATATTTTCAATATGGTGGTGACGAGACGTTTTGCTGCTGGATCCGGGTCGGGATCCGGGTCAAGATCGGGGTCGGGAGACGGAGGGTCGGAGGTATCGGTAGCACCTAAGCCCATGGTACAAATATGGACAGAGGAGTTGGATGCCAAGATCCGGGAGATTCTGCATGATGAGATTGCTGCGACGTTTCGAGCGAAGCTGGTAGAGATGTTTGTGTTGATTAAGACCGCGATGGTTGAGTATTTTGATGAGCGATACGCAGCTCTAGCAGAGACAGCGGCCGCTGCAACCACATCGGCTGTAACCACGGCAGGGGTTGGAAGAGGAGCCGGTAAGGCTTTCTAGTATCGGGACTTCGATAACATGAAGCCCCCGACGTTTGATGGTACACAAGATGCGATTAGGGCTATGAGGTGGTTGTTTGACATGGAGGGTTGTTTCTTCATGTGCTCATGTCCTGCTGACTAGAAGGTCAGGTGTGCCCTGAACCTTTTAAGGCTCAGGGCAAAGGACTGGTGGAGATTGACGACAGGGTCATTTACTGATGATCAGCGAGCTGTTGTTACTTGGGAGCAGTTCTAGGATATGTTCTACACCCACTACGTTCCACGCGTTGAGTGGGAACGACTTGCTTAGGAGTTTTTGTCATTGAGGCATGATGAGGATTCTGTGATGGAGATTATCTGTATGTTCACGGAGAGGGCGATGTTTTTCCCGGAGTTTGCTTCAGAGCAGTCTCGGATGACTCGTTCTTTGAGTATGCTGAAGACTGATATTCGGCAGTTTGTGACTACACATCGTTGTGATACCCTCCTGGATCTTCAGGAAGCTGCGAGGCGGCGTGAGTTGGAGATAGAGTTGCAGTTGAAGGAGCAGCTTCTGGAACCGGCGCAGTCTCAGTCGGCGCCTAAGCGGTCTAAGACCGGGGGTCAGCAGAGCCGCACATGTGGAAAGTGTGGCAGGGGTCATTATGGGCTTTGTCGAGCAGGAGGTGGGTGCCAAAAATGTGGCAAGGAAGGGCATTATGCCAGGGACTGTTGCCAGTCCGCCCCTACAGCAGAGATGAGGATTTGTTATCATTGTCACCAAGTTGGTCATGTGAAGACCGACTGTCTGCAGCTCGCCACCAAGCCGGCGTAGGGTTCCGCACCAGCTACTGTGAGGATTGGGGATGGGAGGCCAGTCAAGGTGGAGCCTCCGAAGGCTCATGGTCGCACTTTCCAGCTCACGGCCGAGGAGGCCAAGGCAGCAACGGATGTGGTTGCTGGTATGTTTCTACTTTCTATTTTAGTTATTATATATGTGTTATGCTTATTAGTTGTACCTATGTTTAGGTACGTTTTTAGTAAACTCCTTGCCAGCTTTGGTTTTATTCGACTCGGGGGCGAGTCGGTCGTTTGTATCTCAGACTTTCAGTAGAGGGTTTAGTGTGCTGGTAGATGAGCTTAAGTGTCCGTTGCGGGTTTCGATCGCCAACGAGCATAGGATCTCTGCTTCTTCGATCTACCGTGGATGTGAGTTGGAGATCTTTCAGGGTGTTCTTCCCGATAGATCTGATTCCTATTCCCATGGAGGAAGTATGTGTGATCGTAGGGATGGATTGGCTCAGTTGATTTGGCACCATGATCGACTGTGAAGGTCAGCGAGTGGTGGTTCGAACCCCATGAGGGGGAGAACTGGTGGTATATGGCAAGAGCACCAGGATGAGATCAGGGTTTTGTTCAGCGGCCATGACTCGATAGTATATTCAGTATGGGTGTGCCGGTTATTTAGCGTACGTGGTGGATACGCGGGTTAGGGATCAACTCTCGGTTTTGGAGGTCCCAGTAGTTAGAGAGTTTCCTGACGTGTTTCCGAAGGAGTTACCTGGAGTGCCTCCGAAGAGGCAGGTTGAGTTCAGGATTGATCTAGTGCCGGGTGCGGCCCCTATCGCTAGGGCGCCATATCGTCTGGCACCGCTTTAGATGCAGGAGCTATCATCTCAGTTGCAGGAGCTGCTGGGTAAGCAGTTTATTCGTCTGAGTAGTTCACCCTAGGGAGCACCGATCCTTTTTTTCAGGAAGAAGGACGGTTCGCACAGGATGTTCATTGACTATAGGGAGTTGAATAAGTTCACGGTGAAGAACTGTTATCCACTCCCGAGGATAGATGATCTTTTTGATCAGCTGCAAGGTGCATCTTGGTGTTCCAGGATGGATTTGAGATCCGGATATCACTAGGTCAAGGTAAGGGAGGAAGACGTGGAGAAGACTGTGTTTCGGACTCATTATGGTCATTACGTGGTGATGCCGTTTGGGCTCACCATCGCTCCGGAAGTGTTTATGGATGTGATGAATCGAGTTTGCAGACGGATGCTTGAACGCTCGGTCATTGTGTTCATAGACGATATCTTGGTATATTCCAAGACCTGAGAGCAGCACGAGGAGCATCTCAGGGAGCTACTGGAGGTTCTGCTGCGAGAACGGCTGCATGCAAAGTTCTCGAGGTGTGAGTTTTGGTTACGAGAAGTCCAGTTCCTCATACATCTCGTTAACCAGGAGGTGATTTTTGTCGATCCGGCCAAGGTGGAGGCGGTTATGCAATGGGAGACTCTGAAATCTCCCTCAGACATCAAGAGTTTCTTGGGTTTAGCAGGGTACTATCAGAGATTTATTCGAGATTTCTCCAAGATTGCAGTACCCCTCACTCGTCTTACGAGGAAGGGGTAGATTTCCGGTGGGGCCCTGAGCAGCAGAGGGCATTTGAGACCCTCCGACAGTGTTTATGTGAGGCACCGGTGCTGACACTCCCCGAGGGAGTCGAGGATTTTGCAGTATTTTGTGATGTATCCATCTCGGGTTTGAGGGTAGTCCTCATGCAGAGGGGACGAGTGATAGCTTATGCATCACGGAAGCTGAAGAAGCATGAGACGAGGTACCCTACGCACGATCTTGAGTTGGGAGCGGTGGTTTTCGCTCTCAAGATTTGGAGGCATTATTTGTACGGTGTCCATTGCACTATATATATGGATCACAAGAGTTTGAGACACATGATGGATCAGCCGAACCTGAACATGAAGCAACGCAGGTGGCTGGATGTGGTTAAGGACTATGATTGTGAGATCCTTTACCATCCTGGTAAAGCGAATGTGGTTGCGGATGCTTTGAGCCGCAAGCCAGCTGGGTCTTCTACTCCAACAAGGTGTATGAGGATAGTGGTGGATTCCCCGCTTGTGAGCTTGATTAAGGATGCTGAGGTTGAAGGTATGAGACCGGAGACCTGGAAGTTGGAGAGAATTAAGGGCGAGAGCGCCCAGTTTTTTCAGGATAGCCACGGGTTGATGACTCGATACGGTCGAGTTTTGGTTCCGACGTTCGGAGAGGTTCGGCAGACAGTGATGGAGGAGGCTCATAAGTCTCACTTTTCTACTCATCTGGGGGCCACCAAGATGTATTGTGATTTGAGTTTGAGTTATTGGTGGCCCGGAATAAAGCGAGAAATCGGTGGATATATTGTGAGGTGCTTGACCTGTAGGATGGACAAGGTCGAGCATCAGAGGCCGCATGGTAAGCTACAGCCACTGGAGATTCCCATGTAGAAATAGGAGCAGATCACAATGCATTTCATCATGAAGTTGTCGAGGTCGGCGAAGGGGTTTGATGCTATATGGGTCATCGTGGATCGGCTGACCAAGAGTGCCCATTTCTTGGCCATACGGGAGAGTTCCTCGGCTGAGAAATTGGCCGACATGTATGTCAGTGAGATTGTCTTTCGCCATGGTGTAACGACGTGAAAATTTAAAACAAAATTTTCATTTAGAATGCATACTTTTATAACACTTTGTAAAACACTCTTATTTGTTCAATTTTCAAAACATAACTCCATATTTGAATAATTAATAATCCAAGATCCTCAAAATATAGCTCTTCCTCTGGTGTGTACAATCAAGCCAGTGCCGTCCCGCTAACCTGAAAACCTGAAACACATAACACATAACACTATAAGCACGAAGCTTAGTGAGTTCCCCAAAATACCACATACAACACATATTAGCCACTCGAGGCTATAACTCTGTTTGACCCTCTGGTCAATATGTCTCAGTGGGAGCCTCCAATACCATAACTCTGTGAACCCTCTAGTCCTAACTTTGTGGACCTTCTGGTCCGAACTTTGTAAACTCTGAAACATACATAGCATAAATCACATAGAAATAATGCAATGTATCACATCATAAAATAGCATACAAAATACTCTGTCATATAACTCTAATTACCACTCTAGGTAAAGCATAGTGAGAAGACCCACCTCGGATGAAGAACAACTCCTATAATCACTGCTACTACGCACCAGACTCTAACTCTAATCCAAGCTCAAAATAATCACAATTAGGAGTTAAGTCCAACCTCTCACTTATTGGGTCTAAAGATAGACCACCCAACAGCCCATTAATGCCCTAAGCCCATTGGGCCCACCAAAGCCTAAAAATAAATGGGCCCTCACACGGCCTAATTCCCAACAAAAAAGGCAAGTCCAAACCAAAGGGCCAAAGCAGATACATACACTTCTCTAGTCCAAGTCTCTATTACATGAGGTCCAAACTCCCGGCCCAGCACTCAAGGCCCAACACAATGCTTAGCCCAAAACCCCCAAAAGGAGTTACGTGGGGCGTACCCCCTGGTACGCTCAGCGTACCCAAACACTCAAGAAATTGATCGTGGACCTCAACCCAATACGCGGGGCGTACTGGAATTACGCAGCGCGTACCTTCAGACTTGCTTAATCCATTTTTCTGGGTCTTAACCCGTTAAGACCTTAGCTCAACTCTTGGATCTAGATTTCCTAACATCTCTTACTCCATAAAGTTAACAACTTTAAGACTTTGCATGGCTGATAAGGTCACAACACATAAAAACTCTTACTTTCTCAACCTAAAATGCTCATAACTCATGCATGGGTTGATTCACATGATCAAGGCCTTATTTTTATGGTTCTCCACCACTAGAAACACTTAAAAGGACAGGTTATTAAGCTTTGGAGTGCGTCAACTCATAAAGCCTCAAGCTTGGGACCAAAAACCCTAGAATGGACCCTAATATACACAAAACAAAAATAGAGGGAAATCTTGGAGCATTATACCTTCAAATGGTGCTCTAGCCCCAAGGAAGCTCAGATCCACAACCTGTTCTTCAACTTCACTCCCTTCCATGCTCCTTCTTAACTCCCAAAATCCCATAAGAACACAAACAAGCTCATCATGGCCACTCACAAGATCAAGAACGAATACTAGGGTTTGAGAGGGTCTATTAACTGAGGAAGGTGGCCAAAAATGAGACCATCTCATTCTTTTTATAGGGACACTTCAGTTAATTAGGGTTTCCTTCTGTGCCTAGTATGCCAGCGTACCCCCTGGTACACCCAGCATACTAGGTGGCTTCTGCTTAAGAAACACGCGCATATGTACGCTAAGCGTACGCATACATATGCCCAACATACTTCGCTACCAAAATCCTCACTTAGGGACTTATCTTGCCAACTCTCCCAAACTTCCATAACATCTTTGAAATGACTCGAATTCCGAAAATCCTCAAACCTACAGAAAGGTAATGAGATGCCCTACGTTTTTAGCAACTCACCTCAACCCAAGACCTCCTAGCCCCCAACTCGCGGCCCATGAACCTTAATCATGGATAATCCGAAACCAGATGTTACAATTCTCCCCCACTTGAATTAGATTTCGCCCTCGAAATCACTCCGAAACCCCACATAGATCAAACCTTAGTAGCCGAGAAGAACCACTGAAGGTCCTCAAACCAAACGACAATCACTTCCAAGGATACTCGATCTCACAAAGAACTCCTGACCCGAAAGGGGCAGACCCAACTGCCACTGCGGTACTCAATTTGGATCTTCAGAACTTGAAAACTATTGCAGTCTACCTCCCTGCCAGACCAGCCTCGAAACATCACGCTTTTAATTGTCCACCGACTAACAGACCCTAATAAGACTCTACCAACCTGATTCCCTGATCTATTCTGATCGCAACCTCAAAAGGAACAGAAAGGTCATAATCTCCTCTTTTCTTCAGGTCTTACTACAAGAACCATCGTCAGGATTCATCAGAGAGAATGAACGCCAAACTCTAATCTCGAACACCAGAAGGTGATCATGGTTTCCTGAAAATATCCTTTGACCTCTATAAACCCAATAGATGAACCTCAAGTTCACCCATTCCATAACCAGAAGGTCTCAATGATTTCCCATCTTATAATAACTGTCTCAACTCTTAGTGACGCACAAGTCACGCCGTTCGCTTTCCCTCAAGCAAACACTACAACTCTACTGAAGATCGAATCACCCCTGAACTCTGTTGATTACTGCCCAATAGTTCCGTGCATCCCGCTGCACCTCCCAAATAAAGGCCCTGACCTACTCAGGTCCAAGACATCAGATGACAAACAATACCCCTCACATGGAACCTACCTCCAATTCCAGAACCTTATCTCATCTATCCAACACACCACTAGGACTCAACTCAACTCAAGAGTTTGGTCCGACCTGAAGTTGGAACCACTCGTCCCAATGACCCATTCAACTCATGACTTGTGACCCGCAACCCATGCGTACTTCAGTTATCCAATTCCTTCGGATTGGGATGTCCACTCTTTACTCTGAATATAATGATTCCCAATCATTTAGGAGACCTCGGTCTCGCCCTTGGTCCGACCACCAGGCTCCCAAAAACTCATAATTTAGGGCTATAAAAGCCTAAAACCCTTATGCGTCATGCTCTGATCAAGAGTGATTCATCATACAGCCTCTCGCTAACTAGCGCGTACTACGACTCCCCATAGCATCCCAACAACCTTCTACTGACTAGTGAGTACTTCGGCTCCCCGTAGCATCACAACTCCCCTTCTCTGACTAGTGAGTACCACAGCTCCCCGTAGCATCACAACACCCTCCTTTTGACTAGTGAGCACTACGGCTCCTCGTAGCATCACAACACCCTCTCTTTGACAAGTGAGAACTATGGCTCCCTATAGCATCACAACACCCTCTCTCTAACTAGTGAGTACTACGGCTCCCCGTAGCATCACAACACCCTCTCTAACAAGTGAGTACTACGGATCCTCGTAGCATCACAACACCTTCTCTGACAAGTGAGTACTACGGCTCCCCGTAACATCACAACACCCTCTCTCTGACTAGTGGGTACTACGGCTCCCCGTAGCATCACAACACCCTTCCACTGACCGATGGGTACTACGGCTCCTCATAGTACTACAATACCCTTTCTATTTGGCGAATACCATAGCTTCACGCAGTATTGCCACATCTTCTCGCTATCTGGTGGACACTACAACTCCTCGTAGTATCACTACACCCCTTTGCACTAACTTATTGATCTGCAGCTCTCTGCAGTCGCACCCCACTAACTCTTACCACTTCACAATCTCATCCTCAGATCGACGTCACACTGCTATCATTACTCATGCTCTGCGGACCATCCATAGATAGGTGCACGCTGATGGGTTTGAGCCATAAGAACTTTCCTATGTGCACATGCGAACCCTAATGCTTGGATCTAGGTTTCTGCAATTGAACATGCACTGTATCCAAGACTTACAATTCTAGATCTAATGAAAAACAATTGAATCTAATCATATGAAATCGGATCTTGAACAATACCTTGAGTTACTTGCTTGATACTTCTTCTTGGTGCTTAGAGTCACAATTGTCACTCCTCTAGTGGCTTACAAACACCAACTAGCAAGAGGATGATCTTGAGAGAGAGAGGAGGGTGAGAAATCGGCTCTAGGGTTCCTTGCCTTGCATGAATGCCGATTTCTCTCACCCAAGGGATCTATTTATACTATGAGCCACTAGGGTTTCACCTTTAACCCTAATTGAATAACTTAGGCCCTAAGCAATCCAAGATCCTCCTAGATATTTGGACGATTTTAAGGTCTCCTAAACCTAAGATTCGTCCACCCTTATATCCATAAGGATACACAGCCCAAAACACAATTATCACACATTTGACAGTTTATGCCCCTTTATTCAATTAATATCTTTAAGTCACCAAATTAATTCTCAATTAATATATGACTTAGATTAATCAAATAACATTATTATTCTTTTAATATATTATTCTCATAATATATTAACAATAATATCTCTTCTCTCTTAACAAATCATCCTGTCAAGCTGCTATGGTGAAGGCAACCCAAAAGGACCATGTACAACAGGGTCAAGTACTTACCAAATATAGTTATAGCCTTAGACACTAATACAGCAGTCTCTCACTTGGATAAGTCTAGTAACTATATATGCAAACACAATCTGATTAGCAATCGTAGCTCTCAAAGACATTATCAAACTCTAATCTTATCAGCATCCTGTCCTTTAGATAACGGATCGTACAGTCCTCTGTTTAGATATTATGCAGACATTCTCATGGAACTTATTGTCCAGCAGTAGGTTTCTCGATCTCAGATTCATTTGACATAGAACTTAATTGAACACATCAATTCAGTCCTGACCGGGCCCGGCACATATGTCAATCAAATCATCGAGGGGCCCTGATATCGTTTTTACCCTCTTAGGATAAAAGTAATAGATAAACTTCGACTCATATGCATTTACTATTTACTAATCAACTACACACAACAATGCATTTTATGACATCAATTTACTGATGCGGTTTCGCATTGACAATGCACAACCAATTAATAAACAATAAACCATATATCTTGGTTTTAAGACCATATGATATTATCGTCTTGCGGTCACTGGCATCACATTCCATAAAGTGATTCCAACAAGCGCGGGTTTATTCCAATGCTCAAAACTTGTTCACAAGCACTCATGAATGTTGCAGCAAACCTTTGCTATATCTAACACCTTTTAGACAATCTACACACCAATTCATGACAATCTTCATTCATACCTACTTCCAACATATGAACGATTGTGGACCATTCGAATAATTCGATTATTCTTAATAACTCAATTATTCAGGAAGTCAAAACATGCAAAGTGAAACAATAGTTAAACAATTAACATAAGACAGTAGCTTTACTTATAAATAATACTCCTTTATTTAATCATCAAATGTCAATTACATTTATCTATTACATGTTTCTAAAACTATCTAATCTAAACTAATATCGTCTTTCAGCCCAATGCTCCCAACATGCTGCAAATGCTTAACCCTACTTAGTCCCTTCGTAAGCGGATTTGCTGGGTTATCCTCTGACGATACCCTCTTTACTACGAGATGTCCTTCTTCTACTCGATGTCTAATAAAGTGATATTTTTTGTCAATATGCCTAGATCTACCATGATCCCTCAGTTCCTTGGTCAAGGCAACCGTTCCTTCATTATCGCAGAAAATATCCACAGGCTCCTTTATGGTAGGCACAACTCCATGATCACCAATGAAGTTCTTCAACCACATCGCCTCCTTTGACGCCTCGCTCACTGCAATGTACTCTAATTCGCACGTTGAATCAGCTACGGTTTCTTGTTTGGAACTTTTCCAAGTCACTGCTCCACCATTGAGGGTAAAGACCCAGCCCGAATGCGAACGGTAGTTGTCCCTGTTGGTATGGAAGCTGTCGTCACTATACCCTCGCACTTTTAAGTTATCACTCCCTCCGAGGACTAAAAACCATTCCTTGGTCCTCCGAAGGTACTTAATTATATTCTTGACCACAATCCAATGAGCTCTGCCAGGGTTCCCTTGATATCTATTGACCATGCTCAAAGTAAAGGCCACATAAGGGCGAGTACAAGTCATAGCGAACATGATTGAGCCAACTGCGGAAGCGTAGGGGATTCGGCTCATCTCAGCTATCTCGACTTCTGTACTTGGACATTGAGCCTTACTCAATTTGGCATTACTCTGTATCGGTTGTTCTCCCTTCTTCGAATTTCCATACTAAAACGTTTTAGTACTTTATCGAAGTAAGTATTCTGACTAAGTCCTATTAGTCTCTTACTTTGTTCTCTCAATATCCTTATTCCCAAAATATTGGAAGCCTCTCCAAGGTCTTTCATAGCGCAGCACTTCCCGAGCCAGGACTTAACCTCCTGCAAAGTCGGGACGTCGTTTCCTCTGAACAGTATGTCATCGACACACAAAATGAGGAAGCTAACTATACTCCCATTGGCCTTGACATATATACATGATTCATCTTCACATCGTACAAATCCAAACTCTTTGACTTTCTCATCGAAGCAAAGATTCCATCTGCGAGATGCTTGCTTAAGTCCATAAATGGACTTCTCAAGCTTGCACACTCTATTGGGATGCTTCGGATCGACAAAACCCTCTGGATGAGCCATGTAAACATCCTCAACCAACTTCCCATTAAGGAAAGTGGTCTTGACATCCATCTGCCATATCACATAATCATGAAATGCAGCAAATGGCTAGCATCACCCTAATAGAATTTATCTTAGCAACTGGCGAGAAGGTCTCATCATAGTCAACTCTGGGAGTTTGAGTAAAGCCCTTTTCAATAAGTCGTGCCTTAGATGTGTGTACATTCCCATCCACGTCGGTCTTCTGCTTGAAGATCCATTTGCACCCATCCGTCTTACGCCCGGGCACATTATGAACCAAATTCCAAACTTGGTTGTCATACATGGACTGAATCTCGCTGTCCATCGCCTCTTTCCATTTTGCAGACTCTGGTCCTGCCATGGCTTCCTTATAGCTATTAGGTTCATCTAGATTTATTAGTGTACCATCACTAATATACGTGTCCCCTTCGGTAGTAATATGAAAACCATAAAACTGGGCGTAACACCCAAAATTTGAAGCAAATTTAAACTTTTAAAAACATGTCATGTTCATCAAAACATTACAAATTTAGTTTTCAAAACATTGATTATCAGAGTCTTTTCCCAGAAACATAACATAGTAGGAGGAGCTGTACGATCATGCCTTGTCCTTGCCGCGATCCCCTGAGGTACCTGAAACCACAAACTAAAACTGTAAGCCTGAAAGCTTAGTGAGTCACCCCAAAATACCGATACACATACAATTCACATAGCAATATCAACAATAGCATAGCATATCAATCTAAACAGAACATCATGTACTAGGTTCACAACTTTACACGCTGGACTACCCCTACGTCCTCAGTACGAGTCTGGAATGCCTACCGGGCCCTCAACTCGTATCTAGAATGCCATCGAGCCCTCAGTACAAGTTTGGAATGCCTACCGTGCCCTCAGCTCGTATATGGAATGCTCCTGAGTCCTCAGTATGAGTCTGGAATGCCTACCGGGCCCTCAGCTCATATCTGGAATACTCTCGGGTTTGTTGGCTACCGCACGGAGCAGTACAACCTCAACCCACCCCACACAACATGTCGACATGTAATAGATAAATGCACATACAGGTAATCAATAAGTATCATCGTCACTCCTACAGATCTACCCGACTAGCATATCAACTGGAATACATTACTAACTCAACTCAGCATATCAATAACTACTAGGATATCAAATCCATTGGGCCGGCCTTGGTGCCTTAGACCCCTTAGTATAGTGAGGATAACTCACCTCGAAACGTCGACTCATAGAAATTAGTTCCAACCTTCGGGCTACTGTCACGAATTCGACCACCTATATTTACTACGAATTACATGCATAAGATTCTGATCCTTCTAGAACTGTCCTCAAAAGTCAACAGATCAACTTAGGTCAATGGTCATAGTCAACAGTTAAGGTCAATAGTCCATGTTGACCTGACTAGCCGAGTTCCCTCGGCTACTCGCCGAGTTTCCTTGGCTTCCGGTGCACTCACCGAGTTATCGAGTGACTCGTCGAGTTTCACTCATTTTTCGACTGTACTCTAAAGCCACTCGTCGAGTTTCCTAAGTGAAACTCGACGGGTGCATACGTGGGCTATCCTTGGGAAAGTTCATCTGGCTCGCCGAGTTGTTCATCAACTCGCCGAGTTTCATGACAATCTTCATTGGACTCGCCGAGTTGTTCATCCAACTTGTCGAGTTTCATGGCTTTCTTCATCGGACTCGCCGAGTTGTCCTTGTGACTCGCCGAGTCTGTTTGGTCTTTTTCCATACAGACTTATTCTGAGCCATGCAGTGGCTCTAATTCATAGATCTAGGCTTCTATGGTATACTTATTACGTAAAGTCACAAACTTTATGTACATGCATTGCATTTAAGGCTCTAAATGCCAATTCTAAGCTCTTAATTGGGCTTCATGCCCAAGAGGGAGCTCATACATGATCAATTCCGAGGCTTTATTTTTCTAGAGCTTAGAGAGGGTTCAGATCTGAAGTTACAACTTCAAATCCAACTCATTGTTCAACTTATCAACCTTTAAGGTCCATAGAAAACCCTAGAACTTCAATAAAAGGAAAACTCACAGAAGAGATGGTAATTTAGGATACCTATGGAAGATGACAACTGAAAGTAGTGCTGATTTCCCCACCTAACTTGCTCCAACCTCCTCTTCCTTCAAGCCTTCTCCTTCAAAATCTTCAAATCAAGCTTCACACACTCAACAAGCATACTCACTCGAATCAGGGACTCACTAAGACTGTAAAGAGACCCAAGGGGGGCTAAGGCTCCTTTAAATAGGGACACAAAACCCAGGAATTACGGTTTCACTTGCCAGATCCTACTCGCCGAGTCCCACTAGTGGAATCACTGAGTCAATCACTTAAGTCGCGATCCAATCCCGCTGCTACTCGACGATTAGGGTAACCGACTCGTCGAGTTGGGCCAAAACCAAGAAACTATAGTTTGAACAATACCTGAGAATCGGGGCATTACAACTCTCCCCCAATTGAACTAGACTTCGTCCTCGAAGTCCGCTGGACTAAACAATTCCGGATAGTGCTCACGTATCTCCTCTTCCGGCTCCCATGTCCACTCGGATCCCCTCCGATGTTCCCACTGTACCTTTACTAAAGGTATTTCCTTGTTCCGTAGAATCTTCGTCTTTCTCTCCAAAATGGCCACAGGCCTCTCCACATAGTTCAGGCACTCGTCGATCTGAACATCATCCAATGATACCACAGCCTCTTGGTCCGTAATGCACTTTCGCAATTGCGATACATGGAAGGTATTGTGGATCCTACTAAGCTCTTCCGGAGGCTCTAGTCTATAAGCCACCTTGCCAACTCTTGCGATGATCCTGAATGGCCCAATGTATCGAGGGCCCAATTTTCTCCTTTTCTTGAAACGGATCACACCCTTCCAGGGCGAGAACTTCAGAAGTACCATGTCGCCAGTCTGGAATTCCAATTCAGATCGGTGTCTGTCGGCGTAACTTTTCTGCCGACTCTGAGCTGTCTGCAATCTCTGTCTGATCTGCTGAATCTTCTCGGTCGTCTGCAAAACCACCTCCATCCGACCCATTACCGTGTGACCCACCTGCCCCCAACAAATTAGGGTGCGCCATCTCCTCCCGTACAACAGCTCGAATGGCGGGGTGCCGAGGCTAGAATGATAGCTGTTGTTGTAGGCGAACTCTGCAAGCGGTAGGTGTGAAATCCCAGCTCCCACCGAAGTCGATGGCACACACCCTCAACATGTCCTTGAGGGTCTGAATAATCCGCTCACTCTGGCCGTCTGTCTGAGGGTGGAATGTTGTGCTGAAGTGCAACTGCGTGCCCAGCTCCTCGTGAAACTTCTGCCAGAAATGGGAGGTAAACCTGACATCCCGATCTGAGACATTGGAAACAGGAATCCCATGGCGAGACAGGATCTTGCGAAAATACACCTCGACCAATTTCTCGGCCGAAGAGCTCTCCCGTATGGCCAAGAAATGGGCACTCTTGGTCAATTGGTCCACGATGACCCAGATAGCATTGAATCCCTTCACTGTCTTTGGCAGCTTTGTGATAAAGTCCATCGTGATCTGCTCCCACTTCCACATGGGAATCTCCAGGGGCTACAGCTTGCCATGCGGCCTCTGATGTTCCGCCTTGACCATCTTCCAGGTCAAGCACCTCTCGACGTACCAAGCGATCTCGCGCTTCATACCCGGCTACCAATAGCTCAAACTCAAATCCCGGTACATCTTGGTGGTCCCCGGGTGGATGGAGAAATGAGACTTATGAGCCTCTTCCATAACCATCTGCCTGATCCCGCCAGACATCGAAACCCAAACTCGACTATACCTGGTCAGTAATCCCCGACTATCCTGCACAAACCTGGTGTTTTCACCCTTGATCCTTTCCCTCTTCAAATTTTCTGGTTGCATGCCCTCTGTCTGGGCATCCCTGATCAAGCTTAGAAGCGGGGAGTCCATAACTATTTTCATACATATTGCAAGAGTGGAAGCCCCCCCCCCCCCCCCCCCCCGACTTGCGGCTCAAAGCATCCGCAACCACATTCTCCTTAACAGGGTGGTAAATGATTTCGCAGTCGTAGTCTTTGAGTATATCGAGCCACCTGCGCTGCCTCATGTTTATGTTCGGCTGATCCATGATGTGTCTCAAGATCTTGTGATCCGTGTAAATGGTACAGTGGAACCCATAAAGGTAATGTCTCCATATCTTGAGGGCGAACACCACCGCCCCCAACTCCAAATCGTGCGTAGGGTATCAGGTCTCATACGGTTTCAGCTGCCGCGATGTGTAGGCTATCACACTTCCCCTTTGCATGAGAACCGCCCCTAACCTTGTGATGGAGGCATCATAGAACACCATGAAATCCTCAACACCCTCCGGGAGTGTCAGGAGTGGCGCCTCACACAAACGTTGGCGGAGGGTCTCAAACGCTCCCTGCTGTTTGGGACCCCACCGAAAATTCACCCCTTTCCTCGTGAGGCGAGTGAGGGGTATTGCAATCTTCGAGAAATCCCGTATAAATCTCCGGTAGTATCCTGCCAGTCCCAAAAAGCTCCTAATATCCAAGGGGGATTTCGGGACCTCCCACTGCATAACCGCCTCGATCTTAGCCGGGTCGACCAAAATCCCCTCTTGGTTAACGAGATGTCCGAGGAACTAGACCTATCGCAACCAAAACTCACACTTCGAGAACTTGGCGTACAACCGTTCCTGCCTCAGGACCCCCAACAGCTCTCGCAGATGCTCCTCATGCTGCTCTCGGGTCTTGGAATACACCAAGATGTCATTTATAAACACTATGACCGAGCAGTTAAGCATCGGTCTGCAGACCCGATTCATCGGGTCCATAAATACTGCTGGCACGTTGGTGAGCCCAAATGACATCACCACGAACTCGTAATGTCCATAACAATTTCGGAATGCGGTCTTCTCCACGTCCACCTCCCTGACCCTGACCTGGTGGTATCCGGACCTCAAATCGATATTGGAAAACCAAGATGCGCCTTGCAGCTGATCAAAGAGGTCGTCTATCCTCGGGAGTGGATAATGGTTCTTCACCGTTAGCTTGTTTAACTCCCAGTAATCAATGCACATCCGGTCTGAGCCGTCCTTCTTCCGGACGAAAAGAATCGACACTCCCCATGGAGAGCTGCTAGGTCGAATGAACTACTTGCCCAACAGTTCCTACAGTTGCGACGACAGTTCCTGCATCTCAGGCGGCACCAATCGGTACGGCGCCTTAGCGATAGGGGCCGCACCTGGCACCAAGTCGATCTTGAACTCGACCTGCCTCTCCGGAGGTATCCCTGGCAACTCCTCTGGAAACACATCTGCGAACTCCCTGACCACTAGTACATCGACGACCGAAATCTGCTCCCTGACTCGCATACCTACCACGTACGCTAGATAACCCATACACCCATGCTGAATGTACTGCCGAGCCCTGGCAGCTGAGCAAAAACCTAAACCTACTCTGGTTCCCTCACCATATATCACTAGTTCTCCCCTACTTGGGGTTTGAACCACCACTCCCTGACCCTCGCAATCGATCATAGCGCCGAACCTACTGAGCCAATACATGCCCACAATCACACACACCTCCCCCATGGGAATTGGAATCAAGTCTATCGGAAAAGATACCCCGAAAATCTCCAAGTCACATCCTCGATAAATTGAAGAAGCAGAAACCCTATGTTTGTTAGCGATGGATAATCGCAACGGACACTCTAACTCGCCCATAGGTGTACTGAACTCCCCACTAAAAGATTGTGATACGAAAGACTGACTCGCCCCCGAGTCGAATAAGACCAAAGAAGACAAAGAATTCACCAAAAACGTACCTAATTATAGGTACAACAGATAAGCATATAAAAGATAAACAAAACAAGGTGAGGATAGAAACATACCAGCAACCACATCTGGTGCTACTCTGGCCTCCTCCGCCGTAAGATGAAAAGCACGGCACTGAGCCTTCGGAGGCTCTGTCCTATCAGATCTCCCGTCTGTGATCCTCAAGGTAGCCGGTGCTGCAGCCTGCACTGGCTTGGCGGTATGTAGTGGAAAGTTGGCCCTCATGTGGCCAACCTGGTTGCAGTGATAACATAACCTCATACCCTGAACTGTTGCAGCCTGGAGACAATCCTTCGCGTAATGCCCCTCCTTGCCACATTTTTGGCACCCCCTACCAGCCCGCATACCCCAGAATGACCCTTGCCACACTTCCCACATGTGCGGCCCTGTTGATCCCCGGTCCTAGCATCGACAGTCTTAGGCCACTCCGACTGTGACGGTACCGGGGCTGGCCGTTGCTCTCTCAGCTGCAGCTCAATCTCCAACTCCCGCCGTTGGGCGGCCACTATAACTCTAGAAGAGTATAACATCGTTGGGTGGATACGAACTGTCGGATATTAGTCTTGAGCTTACTCGATAACGGGTCATCTGAGACTGCTCAGAATCAAACTCTAGGCAGAACATCTCCCTCTTAGTGAACATACGAGTGATCTCCGTCACCCACTCTCCATCGTGTCTCAGACTCAGAAACTCCTGTGCCAAACGTTCCCCCTCAACCCTCGGGATGTAACGAGCGCGGAACATATCCCTGAACTGCTCCCAAGTAACAGCAGCTCTCTGATCATCAGTATAAGCCCCAGTCGTAAGTCTCCACCAATCCTTGGCTCCGAACCTAAGCAGGTTAAGAGCACACCAGACCTTTTGGTCAGTAGGACACGAGTAGGTGAAGAAACACCCATCCACATCTAAAATCCATCTTATAGCGTTGATGGGATCCTATGTCCCATCAAAAGTAGGGGGCTTCGTGTTGTCGAAGTCCCGGTACTGAAAACCCCTACCAACTCCTCCCCCTGCCGTAGTTACAGCTGATGCAACTGCTGCGGTGGCTGTCTCTACGAGGGTTGCGTAACGCTCATCGAAATACTCCACCATGGCGGTCTTAATTGACTCGAACATTTATGGCACTTCGGCCCGGAACAATGCAGCAACCTCGTCATGTAGGATTGCTCGAATCCTGTCGTCCATCTCATTCGGCCTCATTTCGCTAATCGTCTCGGGTGCTGTCAGCTCCGCCTGTCCACCCTCTCCTGATCCCGACCCCGATCCTGACCCGGATCCAGTCACAAAGCGCCTAGTCAACACCATTCTGAAACACATCACAAGGTATTAGTTAACTTCCTACACAACAACTAGGGACCAACCCCCAACAAAACCCTGGGAGTTGTGACTTCCTTGTGACACGTATGGGTCCTGTGCTTTCAGTAGTACAGGCCCATACTACCTTCCACACCTACCCATATTTGTTCCAAGTATCACCACAACACCCTAACAATACATATAATCACATCGAGCACTCAAGTCTGGTTCCTAAAAGGATGCTAGCCGACTCGGAACCGGCGGACTTATCCTAACAACCTTCCCACTCACGAAACTACCACCAACCCTGCAACACTAGTGCATGCTAGCCACACATAACGCTGGACCCGATAGACTTTTGAATATTCAATTCTACCCTAATCTCCCAATCAAACAAGAATAGAACATAAGGCTAAATCAGACATTCTAAGGCTATAAGGTCTTAATTAGGTACAACTATGATGTATACACTAAATCACTATAGTGATGATGTCAATTTCATGTAAAGGAAACCCTAGGCTAGCAGGCACCACGTAATCAGGCAATTTTATCATGTAATTCCTGAAGATCCCTAGCCTAGTACTAGCATGTTGTTCTAAGATATCGCAATATCAATTAACTGTATGGTTTTTTGGGGTCTACTTACTGGCTCTGACTGATCGTACATCCTGCATCCTCCTTTACATATTTTGAAAACCATTTAAAAACTATTTTGAAAATCTTTCCTTGATTTGAGACTGGATTCACACGAATGTTCCTCCAATTCATTCAAACCAAGGCTCTGATACCAACTTGTAACACCCAAAATTTCAAGCAAATTTAAACTTTTAAAAACATGTCATGTTCATCAAAACATTACAAATTTAGTTTTCAAAACAATGATTATCAGAGTCTTTTCCCAGAA
Source organism: Lactuca sativa (assembly GCF_002870075.4). Taxonomy (NCBI): domain Eukaryota; kingdom Viridiplantae; phylum Streptophyta; class Magnoliopsida; order Asterales; family Asteraceae; genus Lactuca; species Lactuca sativa. The sequence goes on along the minus strand of NC_056630.2, from coordinate 338,634,126 downwards.
ACATAACATAGTAGGAGGAGCTGTACGATCACGCCTTGGCCTTTCCGTGATCCCCTGAGGTACCTAAAACCATAAAATGAAACTACAAGCCCTAAAGCTTAGTGAGTCACCCGAAAATACCGATACACATACAATTCACATAGTAATATCAACAATAGCATATCATATCAATCCAAACAGAACAACATGTACTGGGTTCACTGCTTTACATGCTGGACTACCCCTGGGTCCTCAGTACGAGTCTGGAATGCCTACCGGGCCCTCAGCTCGTATCTGGAATGCCATCGAGCCCTCAGTATGAGTCTGGAATGCCAACCGGGCCCTCAACTCGTATCTGGAATGCTCTCGAGTCCTCAGTATGAGTCTGGAATGCCTACCAGGCCCTCAGCTCATATCTGGAATACTCTCGGGTTTGTTGGCTACCGCACGGAGCTGTACAACCTCAACCCACCCCACACAACATGTCGACATGTAATAGATAAATGCACATACAGGTAATCAATAAGTATCACCGCCAGTCCTACAGATCTACCCGACTAGCATATCAACTGGCATACATTACTAACTCAACTCAACCTATCAATAACTACTAGGATATCAAATCCATTGGGCCGGCCTTGGTGCCTTAGACCCCTTAGTATAGTGAGGATAACTCACCTCGAAACGTCGACTCACAGAAATTAGTTCCAACCTTCGAGTTACTGTCACGAATCCCACCACCTATATTTACTACAAGTTACATGCATAAGATTCTGATCCTTCTAGAACTGTCCTCAAAAGTCAACAGATCAACTCAGGTCAATGGTCAAAGTCAACAGTCAAGGTCAACAGTCCATGTTGACCTGACTCGCCGAGTTCCCTCGGCTACTCGACGAGTATCCTTGGCTTCCGGTGCACTCGTCGAGTTTCCCTCTTTTTTCGACTGAACTCTAAAGCCACTCATCGAGTTTCCTAAGCGAAACTCGATGGGTGCATACGTGGGCATATCCTTGGGAAAGTTCATATGAATCGCCGAGTTGTTCATCAACTCGCCGAGTTTCATGACGATCTTCATCGGACTCGCCGAGTTGTTCATCCAACTCGTCGAGTTTCATGGCTTTCTTCATCGGACTCGCCGAGTTGTCCTTGTGACTCGCCGAGTCCGTTTGGTATTTTTCCATACAGACTTATTCTGAGCCATGCAGTGGCTCCAATTCATACATCTAGGCTTCTATGGTATACTTATTACGTAAAGTCACAAACTTTACGTACATGCATTGCATTTAAGGCTCTAAATGCCAATTCTAAGCTCTTAATGGGGCTTCATGCCCAAGAGGGACCTCATACATGATCAATTCTGAGGCTTTATGTTTCTAGAGCTTAGAGAGGGTTTAGATATGAAGTTACAACTTCAGATCCGACTCATTGTTCAACTTATCAACCTTTAAGGTCCATAGAAAACCCTAGAACTTCAATAAAAGGAAAGCTCACAGAAGAGATGGTGTAACAGCCCGTATTTCCAAGTATCTTTTATGTTTATGTTTTTGGTGTTTTGAGAGGAGACTCGGCAAGTTGGAGCTCAGACTCGCCGAATAGGATCGCGGATCTGGACGCGGGTTCGCGCCTGGACTCGGCGAGTCCAAGATATGGACTCGGCGAGTCCGCGCTGTTTAATGAAACCCTAATTTCTCGGGTTTGGGACCTATTTAAAGGGCCTTATGGCCGTCATTTGTGCTCACCAGTCCCTTGAGTGAAACCCTAATCGAGTGTGAGCGTTTGGAGCATAGAAGTAGGCCATTATTGATCTTGGAGGTGTCATCTTGCAAGGGAAAGGGAGGATCAGCTAAGGAAAGGCAAGAGGAGCCACTTCCTGAGAGTTTGGGGTCCAAAACATCACATTTAAGGTAATATCTTCGAGCTATCCTCTGCTATGTTGATGTTTTCATTGATTTAGGGCTTGTTGAGCCGTTTTGTGGCTAGATCTAGTGCCCCCTTGGTCCCTTAAGCGATTTAGACCATAGATCTGGACCCTTGGAGGTCCAGAGTGTCCCTTTGCCCAAGCTTCTTGTGAATCAATGGAGGTTTTGGATTGGAATCCTTATGCCTTAGGTCAAAATTCCATTTATGAGCCATGGGGTGTGTTATGAACACCAAGATAAGGACTTTACGTGATGAATCAGTCTAGGAAGGCCAGATCTATGAATTGTTGGAGCAGATCTGACCTTAGAAGCAAGTTTGAGTGATTGCATGGCATGGACTCGCCGAGTCTGAAGATCAGACTCGGCGAGTAGCTTGAAGATTGCCCTCAGATCGCCCAGTGAGTGGTCCAGTCGAGTTATAGGTTGACTCAGTGAGTCAGGGCGAGTTAGAGAGGATTGGCAGGTGGTCTGAGTTGAACTGGGACTCGCCGAGTTGTTCTTGAGACCCGGCGAGTTGAGTCGGGGTGGCCCCGCGATTCTTCCAGGTGGAACTCTTCGAATCAGGGGAAGTACTCGACGTGTCAAAAGGGAATCTTAGAGAGATTGGTGAAAACGTGTAGACTCGCCGAGTCGCCCTAGTGCACTCGTCGAGTCCGGTCAAAGTTGACCGTTGACCAAGAGTTGACTAGTGTTGACTTAAAGGGTAGTCAACCTTAGTGGGAAAAATGTTAATAAGAGACGTATGATGATATAGGGAGATTGTAGCTTGGAGGATCGAGCACGAGTGATTTCGGGATTTGCTAGCTATCGATATTCTCGAGGTGAGTCTTCTCACTATACTATACCCGGAAGGGTTTGACTGTGTGACCGGAAGGTCGGATATGGTATGATACATATGTGCTATATGTGATAAGTTAATTATTATATGTGCTATGTACGATATGCTTGATATGGGACGGAAGGCATTATGTTATGGGCCGGAAGGCGTTGTAATATGGACCGTAAGGTTGGCGTGGGTAGGACCGGAAGGTTTACCCAGCAGGGACGGAAGTCCCCTGAGACACATGGACCGGAAGGTCAGGGCCTGGAAAGGCGTATGTGCGTAAGTTGTATTTTGGGGAACTCACTAAGCATTTATGCTTACAGTTGTTGCGTATGTGTTTCAGGTACTAGCGAGGACCGTGGGAAGGCACTGGCGTGATCTGTACACACTGATGGATGATTTATGATCTTGGGATTTCTATGATTGTATTACGACATGATACGTTGGATATTTATGCCTTGTTTTGGATGAAAATACATTTTTAGAAATGAAAAATTTGTTTTAAAATTTTCGTTGTTACAATTTGGTATCAGAGCCCAGGTTTGAGGGATTCGGGTACACCTTCGGGCGTAACTGAACTCAAACCGAGGATTTGAGGAAAACTTTTAAAAACAAAGGCATAAAATTTTTATAAAGGATTTTGTGGTAAACAAAAAAATGAAGCAGTTTGTACGATCACCCAGCGCCCGAACGGTAAAGATCCCCAAAATACCCTTACAATGATGTGTTAAGAGATATGATATGATATGAATTGTTATGCATGCTAGAAGACTTGGTATTCATGATAGGACTAGAGTGGCCTGATTTGTGATGCCTTAGTCTAGGGAAGCCTGTTGCTATGAGATGCTTTGTGAGCGAGCGGGTGGTTAGTGCATAACAAGAGTTGAGTACTTAGGATCCGGGTTTTGGGGAGGAGGACTTGGGATGAATGCTGATGCGGTGTGGTCGGTAGTATTGGGCCCGTACTACCGAAGACACCAGGTCAGTGGGCGACCCAAGTAAGAATCCCTGGGTATCGGAGACTGAGTAGGGTTGCGTTATCGAGTGCGATTATGCTCGATAGAGTCTCTGATAGTTCTATGTTTTATTTCAGAGGCATCATGGTTGGACCACGCCATAGACCGAGTACGAGCAGTGTGAGTGACGAGGAGATTCGTCAGATGATTCATGAGGAGGTGGCTGCAGCGATCCGGGATGAGATTCCGGAGATGTTTGGGTCTATTAAGACCACTTTGATGGAGACCTTTGATGAGCGGTGCGCCGCGTTGACTGAGGCTGCAGCCGCTGTAGCTATCGTAGCTGTGGCCGCTGCCAGACCTCAGGGAGGTGACTCGTTGCTGTTTCGGGAGTTCAGCAACACGAAGCCACCTGAGTTTGACGGGACGCAGGATCCGATCGCTGCGATGAGATGGATTGCTGATATCGAGGGATGCTTCTACACTTGTTCATGTCCGGAGCATCTGAGAGTACGGTTCGCCTTGAACCAGCTCCGTCTGGGAGCGAAGGATTGGTGGAAGTTCATGACAGCGAACTTCACTTTGGCAGGGATTTTAGTTGTGACGTGGGAGAGGTTTACCTCTATGTTCAGAGACGAGTACGTTCCCCCGGTGGAGAGGGAACGGTTGGTTCAGGAGTTCTTGACCCTCAAGCAGGGTACTGATTCAGTTACGGTGATCACACGGAAGTTTCATGAGAGGGCGATGTTTTGCCCCGAGCAGGTGTCCACAGAGCAGGCTCGGATGAGCCGGTATTTGGGTGTGTTGAGGAGGGATATCTGGGAGTTCGTGTCGAACTCAACATATCATACCTTTGCTGAGCTTCAGGCGAATGCCAGGAAGCGCGAGATCGAGTTGGAGATCCAGGCCAGGGAGGAGGCTGAGTCTCAATGGGTGGATCGGCGGCCGGCTCAGTCTCAGCCGGTAGCCAAGCGGCCTAAGTCCGCCGATTCGAGGATGGGAGGTCCGAAGGGCCGCACTTGCGGAAAGTGCGGCAAGGGTCACGAGGGGACATGTTGATCAGGTGCTTACTACAAGTGTGGCAAGGAGGGGCACAACGCTAGGGATTGCCCCAAGGGGTTTATGGTTTGCTTTCATTGCAACCAGACCGGCCATTGGAAGGCCGAGTGCCCTCAGCTTCATCAGGGATCTGCACCTGCTGCCAGGGCTACTGAGATTCGACCAGTGAAGGCCGAGGCCCCGATGGCTCGTGGCAGAGCTTTCCAGTTGACTCCGGAGGAGGTCCGCGCTGCGCCTGATGTTGTGGCAGGTACTTTCCTTGTGAACTTTGTACCTGCTTTAGTGTTATTTGACTCGGGTGCGAGTCGGTCTTTTGTATCTTTGGCCTTTAGTCAGCATATCAGTGTTAGCCGTGAGCCATTGAGTTGGCCTCTGAGAGTTTCTATAGCTGACAAGAGAGTGATTTGTGCCACGGAGGTTCTCCGTGGATGTGTGTTAGAGATTTTCGGGGTTGAGTTTCCGATTGATCTGGTTCCTATTGCGATGGGTGGTGTCTATGTCATTGTGGGCATGGACTGGTTGAGCAGATTCGGCACGGTTATCGACTGCGAGCGCCAGTTGGTGACTATACGAGACCCTAGTGGGGGAGTTCTTTCGGTGTACGGCGAGAGTACACGTTCGGGATCAGCTTTTTGTTCGGCCGCTATGGCGAGGCAGTGTCTACAGCAGGGCTGTAAGGGTTTTGTGGCGTATGTGATGGATACGCGAGTGACTTCCGAGAGGCCGGGTTCAGTTGAGGAGGTTCCGGTGGTGCGTGAGTTTCCTGATGTCTTTCCCGACGAGTTGCCAGGTGTGCCTCCTGTGAGGCAAGTGGAGTTCAGTATCGACTTGGTCCCGGGGGCCGCACCTATCGCTAAGGTGCCTTATCGTCTTGCACCTCCAGAGATGCAAGAGTTATCCATGCAGCTTCAGGAGCTGCTGGGAAGGGATTTATTAGGCCGAGCAGCTCGCCATGGGGAGCACCTATTTTGTTCGTCAGGAAGAAGGATGGTTCACATCGGATGTGCATTGATTACTGGGAGTTGAACAAGCTGACGGTCAAGAACCGTTACCCATTACCGAGGATCGACGATTTGTTCGATCAGTTGCAGGGAGCATCTTGGTTCTCCAAGATCGATTTGAGGTCTGGATATCATCAGGTGAGAGTGCGGGATGAGGACGTCCAGAAGACAGCGTTCAGCACGCGTTATGGACATTATGAGTTTGTGGTGATGCCTTTTGGGCTCACCAATGCCCCGATGGTGTTCATGGATCTCATGAACAGAGTATGTAGGCCGATGTTGGATCGATCGGTGATTGTATTTATTGATGATATTCTGGTATAATCGAGATCTAGAGAGCAGCATGAGGAGCATTTGAGGGAGGTCCTTGAGGTCCTGAGATCGGAGAAGGTTTATGCAAAGTTCTCCAAGTGTGATTTCTGGTTACGGGAGGTCCAGTTCTTAGGACATCTTGTTAACCAGGAAGGGATACTGGTCGATCCGGCCAAGGTTGAGGCGGTGATGAATTGGGAGGTGCCGAAGTCACCCTCTGAGATCAGGAGTTTCCTTGGGTTGGCAGGGTATTATCGGAGATTTATCAAGGATTTCTCCAAGATCGCAGTGCCACTCACCAGATTGACCCGGAAGGGTGTTGTTTTTTCATGGGGTCCCGAGCAGCAGACCTCCTTTGAGACACTTCGCCAAAGGTTGTGCGAAGCCCCGGTATTAGCTCTCCCGGAAGGGATGGAGGATTTTGTAGTATATTGTGATGCATTGATTTTGGGGCTGGGAGCGGTACTTATGCAGAGGGGGCATGTGATAGCATATGCATCGAGGCAGCTGAAGCCTCAAGAGACGAGATATCCCACTCATGATCTAGAGTTGGGGGCAGTAGTGTTCGCCCTCAGGATTTGGCGTCACTACTTGTATGGGGTTCGGTGTACGATATACACAGACCATAAGAGTTTGAGGTACTTGATGGATCAACCCAACCTAAATATGTGGCAGAGGAGGTGGTTGGATATGGTCAAGGATTATGATTGTGAGATCTTGTACCACCAATGCAAGGCTAATGTGGTAGCATATGCGTTGAGCCGCAGGGCGGAGAGCACTCCACTACGGGATATATGTTTGAGATTGACCGTGATAGCTCTGGTACTGGATGCCATTCGTGGGGCACAGGCCGAGGCTGTGCAATCGGAGATGCAGAAGAAGGAGCGAGTCGTTGGGTTGGTTTCGGAGTTCGTTACGGATGGGCGAGGGCTTATGACTTTTCAGGGTCGGATTTGGGTACCGTTTGTGGGCGGTACGCGTATTACTTTGATGGAAGAGGCTCATCGGTCGAAATTTTCGATCCATCCAGGGGCTACGAAGATGTATTTGGATTTGTGGAAAGAGTATTGGTGGCCCTGTATGAAGAGGGACGTCGCATGGTTTGTTGAGAGGTGCTTGACCTGCCGTAGGGTTAAGGCCGAGCACCAGAGACCGCATGGCAAGTTGCAGCCATTGGAGGTTCCCGAGTGGAAGTGGGAACAAATCACCATGGATTTTATCACCAAATTGCCGAGGACTACCAGAGGAGTTGATGCAATTTGGGTGATTGTGGACAGGTTGACGAAGAGCGCTCACTTCCTCGCCATCAGTGAGAGTTCTTCAGCGGAAAAGTTGGCAGAGGTGTATGTGACGGAAGTGGTATCTCGGCATGGGGTGCCGATCTCGATTGTTTCGGACCGTGATGTACGTTTCACTTCCATATTCTGGAAGAAATTTCATGAGGAGTTAGGTACTAGACTGCATTTTAGTACCGCATATCATCCCCAGACAGACGGCCAGAGTGAGCGGACGATTCAGACGCTTGAGTACATGCTCTGAGCATGTGTGTTGGATTTTGGGGGTAGTTGGGATGCGTATTTACCCTTGGTAGAGTTTTCCTACAACAACAGCCATGATTCGAGCATTGGTATGCCGCCCTTTTAGCTGTTGTACGGGAGGAGGTGTCGGACCCCCATTTATTGGGGAGAGGTTGGGCAGAGGGTGATGGGCAGTACGAAGATCGTGCTTCAGACGACAGAGCAGATTCAGCAGGTCAGACAGAGGTTGTTGACCGCCCAAAGCCGACAGAAGAGTTATGTGGACAAATGTCGATCCGAGCTTGAGTTTCAGGTCGGCAATCTCGTTTTCCTGAAGGTCTCTCCTTGGAAAGGAGTGATCCGATTCAGGAAGAGGGGCAAGTTGGGGCCCCGGTATATTGGACCATTTCGTGTGATTGCGAGGGTAGGCCGGGTAGCCTATCGTTTGGAGTTGCCAACAGAGTTGGGGCAGATTCACGACACTTTTCATGTGTCGCAGTTGAGGAAGTGTATAGCCAATGAGTCGGCAGTGGTTCCATTAGAGGATATTCAGGTGGATGCGAGCCTGAATTATGCCGAGAGAGCAGTGGCCATCAGAGATCGGAAGATCAAGGTTCTGAGGAACAAGGAGGTACCTCTGGTGTTGGTTCAGTGGCAACATCGGAAGGGTTCAGAGATGACCTGGGAGCCGGAGCATGAGATGCGTGAGCAGCATCCGAAGCTATTTTCAGAGCGAGACTTCGAGGGCGAAGTCTAGTTCTAGTGGGGGAGAGTTGTAACAACCCGGATTTCCAGGTATCTTTTATGTTTATGATTTTGGTGTTTTGAGAGGAGACTCGGCGAGTTGGAGCTCAGACTCGCCGAGTAGGATCCCGGATCTGGACGCGGGTTCGCGCCTGGACTCGGCGAGTCCAAGATATGGACTCAGCGAGTCCGCGCTGTTTAATGAAACCCTAATTTCTCGGGTTTGGGACCTATTTAAAGGGCCTTATGGCTGTCATTTGTGCTCACCAGTCCCTTGAGTGAAACCCTAATCGAGTGTGAGCGTTTGGAGCATAGAAGGAGGTCATTATTGATCTTGGAGGTGTCATCTTGCAAGGGAAAGGGAGGATCAGCTAAGGAAAGGCAAGAGGAGCCACTTCCTGAGAGTTTGGGGTCCAAAACATCACATTTGAGGTAATATCTTCGAGCTATCCTCTGCTATGTTGATGTTTTCATTAATTTAGGGCTTGTTGAGCCCTTTTGTGGCTGGATCTAGTGCCCCCTTGGTCCCTTAAGCGATTTAGACCATAGATCTGGACCTTTGGAGGTCCAGAGTGTCCCTTTGCCCAAGCTTTTTGTGAATCAATGGAGGTTTTGGATTGGAATCCTTATGCCTTAGGTCAAAATTCCATTTATGAGCCATGGGGTGTGTTATGAACACCAAGATAAGGACTTTACGTGATGAATCAGTCTAGGAAGGCCAGATCTATGAATTGTTGGAGCAGATCTGACCTTAGAAGCAAGTTTGAGTGATTGCATGGCATGGACTCGCCGAGTCTGACGATCAGACTCGACGAGTAGCTTGAAGATTGCCCTCAGATCGCCCAGTGAGTTGTCCAGTCGAGTTATAGGTTGACTCAGTGAGTCAGGGCGAGTTAGAGAGGATTGGCAGGTGGTCTGAGTTGAACTGGGACTCGCCGAGTTGTTCTTGAGACTCGGCGAGTTGAGTCGGGGTGGCCCCGCGATTCTTCCAGGTGGAACTCGTCGAGTCAGGGGGAGTACCCGACGTGTGAAAATGGAATCCTAGAGAGAATGGTGAAAACGTCTAGACTCGCCGAGTCGCCCTAGTGCACTCGCCGAGTCCGATCACAGTTGACCGTTGACCAAGAGTTGACTAGTGTTGACTTAAAGGGTAGTCAACCTTAGTGGTAAAAATGTTAATAAGAGACGTATGATGATATAGGGACATTGTAGCTCGGAGGATCGAGCACGAGTGATTTCGGGATTTGCTAGCTATCGATATTCTCGAGGTGAGTCTTCTCACTATACTATACCTGGAAGGGTTTGACTGTGTGACCGGAAGGTCGGATATGGTATGAGACATATGTGTTGTATGTGATAAGTTAATTTTTATATGTGCTATGTATGATATGCTTGATATGGGTCGGAAGGCATTATGTTATGGGCCGGAAGGCGTTGTAATATGGACCATAAGGTTGGCGTGGGTAGGACCGGAAGGTTTACCCAGCAGGGACGGAAGTCCCTGGAGACACATGGACCGGAAGGTCAGGGCCTGGAAAGGCGTATGTGCGTAAGTTGTATTTTGGGGAACTCACTAAGCATTTATGCTTACAGTTGTTGCGTATGTGTTTCAGGTACTAGCGAGGACCGTGGGAAGGCGCCGGCGTGATCTGTACACACTGATGGATGATTTATGATCTTGGGATTTATATGATTGTATTATGACATGATACGTTGGATATTTATGCCTTGTCACAGATGGTAATTTACGATACCTCTGGAAGATGACAACTAAAAGTAGTGCTGATTTCCCCACCTAACTTGCTCCAACCTCCTCTTCCTTCAAGCCTTCTCCTTCAAAATCTTCAAATCAAGCTTCACACACTTAACACGCACACTCACTCAATTCAGGGACTCACTAAGACTATAAAGAGACCCAAGGGGGGATAAGGCTCCTTTAAATAGGGACACAAACCTCGGGAATTAGGGTTTCACTTGCCAGATCCTACTCTCCGAGTCCTACTAGTGGACTCGCTGAGTCAGTCACTTAATTCGCGATCCAATCCCGCTGCTTACCCTACTCGTCGAGTAGGGCCAAAACCAAGAAACTATAATTTGAACAATACCTGAGAATCGGGGCGTTACACTGGGGTTGAAATCTAACTCTTTCAGAACGTCTAAGAGGTAATGACTCGTCAATCAGTTCAACCAGAGTTTCCTCCTCAGGTTGAGCGCCAGCGTTAGAGGTTCCTTCATCGCTTGATTCTTGAATCTCTTCAAGATCGATTTGCCTCCCACTATCCCCTTGGCTTATGAGTTCTCGCTCTCGGAAAACCCCTATCCTCGCAATGAAGACAACATTGTCACTCGGTCTATAGAAGAGATATCCAAAGAATTTTTGCGGGTAGCTGATGAAAATACATCGCTCACTACGAGGTTCGAGGTTGTCGTGAGTTTCTCGTCTTACGAAAGCTTCACAAACCCAAACCTTGATATGTGCCAACAAGGGAGCTTTCCCTGTCCACATCTCATGAGGTGTTTTGGCAACCTTCTTTGTAGGGACTCGGTTAAGGATATGGGCGGCAGTCTCTAAGGCATACCCCGAGAATGAGAAAGGTAGTAAAACACGACTCATCATAGCACGGACCATGTCTAACAGGGTTCGATTACGCCTTTCTACCACACCATTCAATTGCGGTGTCGTAGGTTGCGTCAATTGCGAAACTATTCCACATTCCTTGAGATAGTCGTGGAATTCAAGACTTAGGTACTCTCCTCCTCGATCGGATCGAAGCATCTTGATTTTCCTGCCCAATTGATTATCCACTTCATGCTTGAACTCTTTGAACTTTTCAAACGTTTCTGACTTGTGCTTGATTAAGTAAATATACCCATATCTATTATAATCATCGGTGAAAGTCACGTAGAAGCGGTTCCCATCCTTTATGGTCGATCTAAACGGCCCACACACGTCGGTGTGTATGAGATCCAATAAACCCTCACCCCTCTCACAAGTGCTAGTGAAGGGTGACTTGGTCATCTTTCCAAGTAAACAAGATTCACACGTGTCATCTTCCCTAAGGTCGAATGACTCCGACACTCCTTCCTTTTGGAGTTGGGCTATGCGCTTCTTGTTGACATGTCCAAGACGACAATGCCACAAGGATGCTTTATCCATACTACTGGAAGAATCCATACACAACACATCATTTCCTAGGTTATCTACAACCATAACAGTTTCATAAATTTCATTACAAGGCATTGCTTCAAAATATAAAATGCCATTTACATAAGCATAAATCGAGCCATTCTCATTATTAAACGAATATCTAAATCCTTGTCTAAATAAACCATGAAAAGAAATGATGTTTCTTGCCATATCTGACGAGTAGCAACAATTATTTAAATCTAAATTCAATCCATTACTAAGCACTAAAGAATACACTCCAATCTTTGTAACAGGCGATGATCTTCTATTCCCCATGATCTGGTTTATTCTTCCATGTTCGACATCCATATTTCTTCCTAGTCCCTGCAAATCAGAACAATTATGGTAACCACACCCTGTATCAAGAACCCAATAAATAGCATGAGATGAATCATTAGATTTAATTGTGTAAATACTTGCGAAAGATGGCTTGATCTTCCCATCCTTTATGGCTTGTAGATATTCCGGGCAGCTTGTCTTCCAATGCCCTATTTTGTGGCAATGATGGCACTCTGCCTCCTTTGGGTTTGGGTTGGGCTTAGCAGGATCAACCATGGTCCGACTAGAAGAGGAACCATCTTGGGACTTTCCCTTGTGGCGGTTCTTAGAAGAATCATTCCTCTTCTTGCCCCTTCCCTGCCCAATAGCCAAAACAGGAGCAGCTGGTGGATTGGGAGTTGGTGCAGCAGACTTGTCCTTGAGGTTGCTCTCAGCAGTCCTTAGGAGCCCTTGGAGTTTGCTTAGGATGACCTCTTCCTTGTTCATGTGGTAGGTCATCCGAAATTGGTTGTAGCAGGAGGGCAAGGATTGAAGAACAATGCCGATAGCCAAATCTTCCCCAAAGTTGACATCCAACTTGCGAAGACGATCAACATACCTTTGCATCTTTTGCAAGTGCACAGTTAGAGACTCTCCACTTCCCATTTTAGTAGTAATCATATTCGTTATGATCTCATAGCGCTCTTGCCTCGCGCTTTGGTGATATCTATCCATCAAGACTAGATGTATCTCATAAGGATACATGTCCTCATAGGACTTTTGGAATTCAGAGTTCATTGTGGCTATCATGATGCAATGGACTTTCGTTGCATCACGTTCATGGGTCTCAAAGATAGCCATTTCTTCGGGAGTAGCAGTTTCTGGATTGATCTTCTCGAGCTTCTCATAGAGAACATACTCCTTGTCTTCATAACGCGTGATTGTGCGAATCTATCTTATCCATTCACCAAAGTTCGATCCATCGAACGTCACTTTTTGACAAAAGATCATTAGCGTGAATGAGCTAGCAGCAGCGTTGTTTGCGTTAGACATATACAAATAGAAAGGAACAAAGTTGATTGGAATTAAGTCCCTAATTAACACCCAAAATGAAAATTTAGGGCTAGGACCCAACAACATTATTTACACATTCGAAAAGGGATGCCGTGATCCAACATGCAAATAATTTGGAGGTAAGTGAATGACGATTCACTAATTCTTCACCATGAAAAACATAAGCTTATGTTTTAAATGTATTGAGAATTCCTAGATTTCTTTGAGATTCATTGAACCTTTCAATGACATGTTTAAATCTCGATATGCCCCTCTAGTTTGTGACTGGGATACCGAGGATCACAAAGCTGGTGTGAATAACCATGCAAATCTACATGGTGCCTTCATTGTTACGGTCACCTATTTGATGTGCCGGTAAACCACACACGCTCCACCGAACTATGTCAAACAATGAATCAATCTTTGCCACCTTTGCTTAGAACCAATTAGTGTGCCGGTTAACCACACACGCTCCACTAACATCTTAACAAGGGTGCAAAGTGTAATTTTATGGGATTGCATCAATTCACTTTTCCTAAAGTAACTAAGATTGGGATTTTTATGAAACACGTTTAGTTAATTTATATAGATTTATTATACTTATTAATGAGAAGAGGTTTGCCCTATCCTACCCATTCGATTAACGACCCTCCACCAGTCAAGCAAGTGGTGGGTGTGAGCGTACACCCATTAAGCGCCATTTTATAGGTAGCAACCTTATACCCACCTTATAGACTGGCTTCGTGAATGAGGCCTACTAACGGTAAGACTAGCATTTTTTAATCATATATATATATATATATATATATATATATATATATATATATATATATATATATATATATATATATATATATATATATATATATATATAAAGCTTGTAATAATATATTAGTATAGAGTTGAATTTTAAACTTGTAAAATTCTAGGGTTTGAAGTTTAAATTATTCAAATTAAACTTTTAATCACAAAACTTAAAGTTCAAAACTTAAGGAAAAGTTTTAAAATTTTTCAAAACATAAGGATCAATTAGCAAATAATATAAATCAACTAATTAGATTATCTCAATTTGATCTTATTCAATATTACTTGCAAGGCAATTCACCATTTCAATTCAAATAATCAATTATTATCATATAAGGAAATTATTATTCAACTAATTGGTAATTATCTTTTGTTTGGTCAAGAATATAGTCATATATATGATTAAAATCGGATTTTAACGACCCAAAACAGTTAAGGCAAGTATCCTCAAGTAAAACAACAAGAAATCCTGAAACTACCTCCTTCTGACGCTCGAACTCGCCGAGTTCCTCTATGGACTCGCCGAGTTGGAGCTACTTGCCGAGTCCACAGAGGAACTCACCGAGTTCATCACGCAGAATCACAAAAATCAACTTTTTCAAGCAACAAGCAATCAACCAATGCATCAATTCAATAGAAATCAATCAAAGCTCTGATACCACTGACGGGTTTGAGCCATAAGAACATTCCTATGTGCACATGCAAACCCTAATGCTTGGATCTAGGTTTCTCTAATTGAGCACGCATTGTATCCAAGACTTACAATTCTAGATCTAATGAAAAACAATTGAATCTAATGATATGAAATCGGATCTAGAACAATATGTTGAGTTACGTGCTTGATACTTCTTCTTCTTGGAGCTTAGAGTCACAATTGTCACTCCTCTAATGGCTTACAAACACCAACTAGCAAGAGGATGATCTTGATAGAGAGAGGAGGGTGAGAAATTGGCTCTAGGGTTCCTTGCCTTGCATGAATGCCGATTTCTCTCACCTAAGGGATCTATTTATACTATGAGCCACTAGGGTTTCACCTTTAACCCTAATTGAATAACTTAGGCCCTAAGAAATGCAAGATCCTCCTAGATATTTGGACGATTTTAAGGTCTCCTAACCCTGAAATCCGTCCACCCTTATATCCATAAGGATACATAGCCCAAAACACAACTATCACACACTTGACAGTTTATGCCCCTTTATTTAATTATTCACCAAATTAATTCTCAATTAATATATGTCTTATATTAATCAAATAACATTATTATTCCTTTAATATATTATGCTCATAATATATTAACAACAATATCTCTTCTCTCTTAACAAATCATCCTGTTAAGTTGCTATGGTTAAGGCAACCCAAAAGGACCATGCACAACCGAGTCAAGTACTTACCAAATATAGTTAGAGCCTTAGACACTAATCCAACACACACACCTACCCGAATTATGCACCACTATAACTGACAACCATCGTCATAACAAAACACATTTCCTTGCTGCCATCCATTGCCTTAGATAATCCACTTGTCGTCTCAAATAATGACCCCAAAATTATCCGAAATCCAATACATTAAATTTAGATACCACGATACACCACCCTAGAACCTCACAATGTCTGTCCTCAGCCACTGATCTTCCTGATATACAACCCAAAATTATGAATATTTCAAATTCTTACTTTGAAATATGGAGGGATCGTCAATGACCCAGAACATGTTGATGGCAATCCGAAACCCCTTCCCATTTTGCTCATACCTATGCCAGAATACTCATAATGAATCTGAAATTGGTTGACTAGTCAACTTCTTCCCTTCCCAAACTGCATGAGAGCCCAAGCATTGAACCAACATTCGTCAACCAACGAACTACCCTATGAGCCAACGACCTTGATTTCATCATTATAACCTTAAAGAATTCATGTCCACCGCAAGGTCTCCGATCGATGGCCACTTGATGTGGATACATTCATCCTTTACCAAACACATGCCACATGCATTATCTCGCTTTGAACCTCGCTTCAAACACCAATAACCCTGATCACATGAATCCACACTGCAGGTCTCTATATCCAGATCTCTAACCGATCTTGAACAGATCTCTGATCCTCTCAACAAAATACATGGTCCTCCCCCACTTAGGGTTTGAACCATCACCAATTGGTGCACCAACACTCTGTCTCACAGACTGCCTCCACCAGTAACATCGTACCAAATACCGCAAGGTGCCCTGCAACGTTCGATGATCTCCCTGACAGAGATCAAACAACTCCAAGTACCCTAATCTCATAGGAAATCCTCAGAACTTACCATCACGACTGCCTCCAGTCATTCAGAATCTCACAACATACCATCACCGGACCTCCCAAATGTCCAGTATTAACCCTGACTCCTAATCTGGAAATAATGAACTATCATGCTCCTCATCCTCGACTTCTCGCCCAATGCACCGACACGTCCCTTATCATAAGAGCAGAAACCACATTTCCACTCTCTATACCCATCAAAGAAAATAAGAGTCACTGCCCTGATATACTCCTCTTGATTGTCCATCGCTGCAGCTAACATATGCCCTACTATACTCAAATAGGGTGTATCATGGTACTTGACCATCTCAGTCCCCATTGACAACCTGCTCAAGCTATATCATTCCCTCTCAATAGACCTACTTCTATATACGCAGTTTAAAGATCACCATCAGTGCGATCCCATAGGGCTCACCCCCAACTTAGAAACCGAAATCTCAACACCTCTTACGTCTCCCTCAGGAAACATAAATAGCACCACTCGGGTCACAAAAGGTGAAATATCTACTATCGGCCGGGCTCCCAACTCAGACTATATTCTTCCATAACGCACCGTCCCTACTCAACTCTGAGTCTTGCGACTCTACTGGCATATCACCAACAATCCCTCGGAGCTAACACGATTCCCTTATCAAGGGATGCTCCACTAAAACTCGTTCATCCTGGCCTTCTGGACCCATACTCTTTCACATCTGACCTCGGTCTAGATAATCTCTGCGGAATAACTGGTAAAAACAGAAGCACTGACCGCTACATATCATGGTACACGAACCACGATATCTCCTCTCAATCTGCCAACAATCATGGTACTCGAACCATGACGTCACCTCTCGATCTGCTACCAATCATGGTACTTGAACCATGACATCACCTGCCGACCTACTACCAATCATGGTACTCGAACCATGACATCACCTCTGGATCTGCTACCAATTATGGTACTCGAACCATGACATCACCTCTCGATCTACTACTTAGAACCTCTGGAATACTCCCCGCATCGAGTATGGGTCCTTTGCTTTCAGTAGTATGGTCCCATACTACCTGCCACATCTACCCATACTCTCTACACGGATCATCCCAGATTCCCTAAGTAGCTGCTTAACCTTCTCATCACTAATCTCAACACGCGTGCTTGCTCCCCAACAAAATGCTCTACTCTATCAGCGTACTTATCTGACTAAGGTTACTTCCTAGGATCTTCCTAGGTTCTCACACTTCTCGCCATCAGCTGCTGAGAAACTCCTTATGATGCCAGTCATCTACCTCTTGAATATCGTCACATTCACTTGGTAGCTGACTCCCATCATCGGGAGTTCCACAAAGCACGAAGCAAGCAGCATTCGGGCGTCTGATAAACACATATAACCCGCCCTAGGTGATAACTCCACTAACTCTACTCATACCCAAAAGATATTACCGAAATCTGCAACTCTATCCCCGTGGGTATCTGCCTACTCTCTCGGTAGGCTCCACCAATGCTCATCTAGGTATCTCTCCTAGATTACTCCTCTACTCAAATCCCTCTCTACAAGGATTCTCATTGGATACTCTTACTCAGCACATACTCGAATGCGTATCACAGATAACTACAACTCCTAGGCTAAGGCATCACAAACCAGGCCACTCTAGTCTTAATATATGAAACACCTAGCCTATCTCTAGCATGCATAATATCTCATAATATCTCATAAAACATAAGGTAAGGGTATTTTGGGAAATCACCGTTCGGGCTCTGGCTGATTGTACACACTGCTCTTTCTCGTTTTCTCTTAGAAACTCTTGCTCGTCTTAGAAAAGTCATTTATTTTGAAAATATCCCTCCATTCCTCAGTTTGAGTCTAGATATACCCAAAGCTGCATCCGAATCCCTCAAACTAAGGCTCTGATACCAACATGTAACGACGTGAAAATTTAAAACAAAATTTTCATTTTAGAATGCATACTTTTATAACACTTTGTAAAACAATCTTATTTTTTCAATTTTCAAAACATAACTCCATATTTGATTAATTAATAATCCAGGATCCTCAAAACATAGCTCTTCCTCTGGTGTGTACAATTAAGCCGGTGCCGTCCCGCTAACCTGAAAACCTGAAACACATAACACATAACACTGTAAGCACGAAGCTTAGTGAGTTCCTCAAAATACCACACACAATACATATTAGCCACTCGAGGCTATAACTCTATTTGACCCTCTGGTCAATATGTCTTAGTGGGACCCTCCAGTCCCATAACTCTGTGGACCCTCTAGTCCTAACTATGTGGACCTTCCGGTCAGAACTTTGTAAACTCTGAAACATACATAGCATAAATCACATAGAAATAATGTAATGTATCACATCATAAAAATAGCATACAAAATACTCTGTCACATAACTCTAATTACCACTATAGGTAATGTATAGTGAGAAGACTCACCTCGGATGAATAACAGCTCCTATAATCACTGCTGCTACACACCAGACTCTAACTCTGATCCAAACCCACAATAATCACAATTAGGAGCTAAGTCCAAACTCTCACTTATTGGGTCTATAGATAGACCACCCAACAACCCATTAATTCCCTAAGCCCATTCGGCCCACCAAATCCCAATAATAAATGGACCCTCACACGACCCAATTCCTAACCAAAAAGGCAAGTCCAAACCAAAGGCCCACAGCACATACCTACACTTCTTTAGTACAAGACTCTATTACATGAGGTCCAAACTCTTGGCTTAACACAATGCTTATCCCAAAAACCCCCAAAAGGAGTTACGCGGGGTGTACCCCCTGGTATGCTCAGCGTACCCAAACACTCAAGAAATTGATCGGGGACCTCAACCCAGTATGCGGGGCGTACTGGAATTACGCGGTGCGTACCTTCAGACTTGCGTAATCCATTTTTCTGGGTCTTAACCCGTTAAGACCTTAGCTCAACTCTTGGATCTGGACTTCCTAACATCTCTTACTCCATAAAGTTAACAACTTTAAGCCTTTGCATGGCTGATAAGGTCACAACACATAAAAATTCTTACTTTCTCAACCTAAAATGCTCATAACTCATGCATGGGTAGATTCACACGATCAAGGCCTTATTTTTATGGTTCTCCACCACTAGAAACACGTAAAAGGATAGGTTATTAAGCTTTGGAGTGCATCAAATCATAAAGCCTCAAGCATGGGACCAAAAACCCTAGAATGGACCTTAATATGCACAAAAGAAAAAGAGAGGGAAATCTTGGAGCTTTATACGTTCAAATGGTGATCTAGCCCCAAGGAAGCTCAGATCCACAACCTGTTCTTTAACTTCAATCCCTTCCATGCTCCTTCTTAACTCCCAAAAGCCCACAAGAACACAAACAAGCTCACCATGTCCACTCACAAGTTCAAGAACGTATATTAGGGTTTGAGAGGGTCTATTAACTGAGGAAGGTGGAAAAAATGAGACCATCTCATTCTTTTTATAGGGACACTTCACTTAATTAGGGTTTCTTTCTGTGCCTAGTACGCCTAGCGTACCCCCTGGTATGCCCATCGTACTAGGTGACTCTTGCTTAACAAACACACGCATCTGTACGCTAAGCGTACGCATACGTAAGGCCAACGTACTTCACTACCAAAATCCTCACTTAGGGACTTATCTTGCTAACTCTCCCAAACTTCCATAGAATCTTCGAAATGACTCGGATTCCGAAAATCCTCATACCTACGGAAAGGTAATGATATGCCCTACGTTTCTAGCAACCCACCTCAACCCGAGACCTCCTAGCCCTCGACTCACGGCCCATGAACTATAATCATGGATAATCCGAAACTGGATGTTACACATGGGGTTCTAGTTTCTATCGTTTCTGATCGAGATGTCAGGTTTACTTCCCGTTTTTGGCAGAAGTTACATCAGGAACTGGGTACGCGCCTGCATTTTAGTATAGCATTCCATCCGCAGACCGATGGGCATAGTGAGCGGACCATCCAGAGCCTCAAGGACATGTTGAGGGCATGCGTTATTGACTTTGGTGGGAGTTGTGATTCCCACCTACCGCTTGTAGAGTTCGCCTACAACAACAACTATCATTCCAGTATTGGCGCCCCGCCTTTCGAGCTGTTCTATGGTCAGAAGTGTAGAACCCCAGTCTGTTGGGGTGAGATTGGGCACATGGTGATGGGGCGGAAAGAGGTAGTTCTGCAAACTACCGAAAAGATACAACAGATTAGACAGCATTTGCAGACCGCTTAGAGTCGGTAGAAGAGTTATGCCGACAGACGCCGATCTGAGTTGGAATTTCAAGTGGGTGACATGGTACTCCTGAAGGTCTCACCTTGGAAGGGTGTGATTCACTTCAGGAAGAGGGGAAAATTGGGTCCCCATTATATTAGGACATTTAGGATCATTGCCAGAGTTGGCAGGGTGGCTTATAGGCTCGAGCTCCCCGAGGAGCTTAGCCGGATCAACAGCACGTTCCATGTATCGCAGTTGCAAAAGTGCATTTAGGATTAGGAGGCAGTAGTATCATTGGACGACATTCAAGTCGATGAGCGTCTGAATTATGTGGAGAGGCTGGTGGCCATTTTGGAATGGAAGAAGAAGATTCTTCAGAACAAGGAAATACCTTTGGTGAAGGTGCAGTGGAAACATCGGAGGGGTTCCGAGTTGACATGGGAGCCGGAGGCGGAGATGTGCGAGCATTACCCGACATTGTTTATTTCAAGGGACTTCGAGGGCGAAGTCTAGTTCAAGTGGGGGAGAATTGTAATGCCCCGATTCTCAGGTATGGATTTAAATTAAAGGTTCTTTTGTTTTAAGTCCTACTCGAAGAGTTGGTTGCCCTACTCGTCAAGTAGTAGCGGGGTGGGATCGCATGTTTAGTGACCTACTCGCCGAGTCCAGGGAGGGAGTCGATGAGTAGGAGCTGGTAGAGGAAACCCTAAATCTTGGGGTTTTGCACCCTATTTAAGGATACCTAAGCCTCCTTGGGCCTCTTTACAGTCATTGAGAGTTCAGTGAAACCCTAATTCGTGTGGTACTCTTTTGGTGTGTTTTAAGCCTTGGAAAGAAGGTTGGCTAAGAGGGAAAAGCATGAAGAGCAAAGGAGTTGAAGCAAGGAAGGGGTGGAAATCAGAACTTACCTCAGCTAGCATCTTTTGGAGGTATCAAGTTGCAATCTTTACTCCGCTTTTCTTCTAGATCTATTTGTGGTTGAGTTTTACGGTTTTATGGATTTTTGGAGTCAAAATTGTTGAGCTATGGGCTAGATCTGAAGTTGTAACTTCAGATCGGGACCCTTCTCAAGTTCTAGAATCATAAAGTTTTTGTTTTGGTCGTGGATGAAGCCCTCCTTATGCATGAAACCCCATTAAGAGCTTAGATTTGGCACTAAGAGCCTTTTTAGTCATGCATGCACGTAAAGTCTGCAACTTTACGTGAAAAGCATGCCCTAGAAGCATGGATCTATAATTTGAAGCCATTGCATGGCTTAAATGAGTCTGTATGGATTAAGGACTGAAGGAACTCAGCGAGTCGCAAGGTTGACTCGGCGAGTCATATGAAGATGACCATGAACTCGACGAGTTGGATGAACAACTCGGCGAGTCCGATGAAGATTGCCATAAACTCAACGAGTTATATGAACAACTCGGCGAGTCGGATGAGTTTTCCCCAAGTTATGAATGCGTGTGTATCTGTCACGTTGCAAGAAGGAAACTCGATGGGTGGCCTTAGGGTTTCGATCGAAAATCGTAGGAACTCGACGAGTCACCTAGGTGACTCGGTGAGTGGGATAGAACTTCAAGGAACTCGGCGAGTAGCCGAGGGTACTCGGTGACTAGCCAAGGGTACTCGGTGAGTTAAGGTCAACATGGACTGTTGACCTTGACCGAGGACTTTGACTTTGACCAGGGGTTGACTAGTTGGTTTATGGAGTACCTTGTGAGGTTGAGGACTTATGAGTATATTCATACTATGGTAATAGGTGGTGGAGTCTTTGGCAAGTGATCCGAGAGTTGGGATTTATCTACCTAGTCGACATCTGCAAGCTGAGTTATCCTCACTATGTCAAAAGGGTCTAAGGCACCAAGGCCGACCCTTTAGTTGTTATTGTTATGATATATATGGTTACGATCTGATAGATCGGAATCAAGATAGAAAGTATGTTATGATTCTATGATCCTTAGGGATCGGTATGTTAGTGGCCTTCTGATGGGTTTTAGCCATAAGAACTTTCCTATGTACGCATGCAAAACCCTATTGCTTGGATCTAGGCTTTTTAATTAAACATGCTTTGAATCCAAGACTTCTAATGGCTAATTAGGTTAAATAACAACATTGAAACAGATCTAGAACCATAACTTTGAATTCCTTGTTGACCTTGTTGTCTTGGAGCTTCTAGAGTCACAATTGTCACTCCTCTAATGGCTTACAAACACCAATAGCAAGAAAGATGATTTAGGAGAGAGGAGAGGGGAGGAAATCGGCCAGGGTTCTCTTACTTTAGGTGAGGTGTTGATTTCCCTTAGCCATGGGGTCTATTTATACTTGTAGACTCCTTAAGGGTTACAGCCTAAACCCTAATCGGATAATCTTCTCTTAAGGCTATCCAAATCCTTTCCATAGATAAGTCATTGGACGATTTTGAAGCTATCCTAGCTTCTAGAATCCGTCCACTATATATCTATAAGGATTTATAGTCTAAAGCTTAACTATCAAAGAATTGACAGTTTATACCCCTTTATTTAATTAATCTCTTTAAGTCACCAAATTAATTCCAATTAATTCTATGACTTATATTAATCAAATAACAATATATTATTATAAATATTATTCTCATAATATACTAATAATATTTAATCTCTCTTAATAAATCATCCTATCAAGTTGCTATGGTGAAGGCAACCCAAAAGGACCATGCACAACCGTGTCAAATACTTGCCTAATATAGTTGCAGCCTTAGACACTATTCCAACAGTCTCCCACTTGGATAAGTCTAGTAACTATATGCACAAGTACAATTCGGTTTGCAATCGTAGCTCTCAAAGACACTGTCAAACTCTGATCTAATCAATCTTGTCCTTTAGATAAGGGATCGTACAGTCCTCTGTTAGATATCATGCTGACAATCCTATGGAATAGTTAGTCAAGCATTTAGGTTTCTCGATCTTTGATTTATTCGAAATAGAACTTAATCGAACACATCAATCCAGTTCTGACCGGGCTCGGCACATAAGTCAAATCAAATCATCGAGCGGCTGAGATATCGCTTTTACCTTCTTAGATAAAAGTCACAGATAAACTTGACTTATATGCATTTACTTATTCATTAACCAACTATACACAACAATGTGTTTTATAACACCGAGTTACTGATGCGTTTTCGCATTATCAATGTGCAATCAATTAACAAATAACAAACCATATATCTAGGTTTTAAGACTATATGATATTATCGTCTTGCGATCACCCTTTTATATCATATTCCATAAGGTGATTCCAGCAAGCGCGGGTTAGTTCCAATGCTCAAAACCAGTTCATAAGCACTCATGAATGTCGCAGCAACCCTTTGCTATACCATTTAGACAATCTACGCACCGATTCACGACAATCTTCATTCATATCTACTTCCAACATATGAACGATTGTGGACAATTTGAACAATTCGATTATTCCTAATAAAGTCAATTATTTTGGAAGTCAAAACATGCAAAGTGAAACAATAGTTAAACAATTAACATAAGACAGTAACATTACTCATAAATAAAACTCCTTTATTTAATCATCAAATGTTAATTACATTTATCTATTACACGTTTCTAATACTATCTAATCTATGCTAATATCATCCTTCAGCCCAATACTCCTTGCATGCTGCAAGTGCTTAACCCTACTCAGTCCCTTCATGAGAGGATCTGCTGGGTTATCTTCTGATGATATCCTTTTCACTACGAGTTGTCCTTCTTCTACACGATGTCTAATGAAGTGATATTTTCTGTCGATATGTCTTGATCTACCATGATCCCTCGGTTCCTTGGTCAAGGCAACCGCTCCTTCGTTATCACAGAAAATCTCCATGGGCTCCTTTATGGCAGGTACAACTCCAAGATCATCGATGAAGTTGTTTAGCCATATTGCCTCTTTCGACGCTTCGCTCGCTGCAATGTTCTCTGATTCGCACGTTGAATCAGCTATGGTTTCCTGTTTGGAACTCTTCCATGCTACTGCTCCTCCATTTAGGGTAAAGACCCTGCCCGACTGCGAATGGTAGTTGTCCCTGTCGGTCTGAAAACTGGCGTTACTATACCCTCTTACCTTCAAGTCATCACTCCCTCCGAGGACTAAGAACCATTCCTTCGTCCTCCGAAGGTACTTAAGGATATTCTTCACCGCAATCCAATGTGCTCTGCCAGGGTTCCCTTGATATCTACTAACCATGCTCAAAGCGAAGGCTACATCAGGGCGAGTACAAGTTATAGCGTACATGATTGAGCCAACTGCGGAAGCATATGGTACTCGGCTCATTTCTGCTATTTCAGCTTCGGTACTTGGACTTTGAGTCTTACTCAACTTGGCATTACTTTGTATCGGTATTTCTCCTTTCTTCAGGTTTTCCATACTAAAACGTTTTAGTACTTTATCCAAGTAAGTATTCTGACTAAGTCCAATTAGTCTCTTACTTCTTTCTCTTACTATCCTTATTCCCAAAATATAAGAAGCCTCTCCGAGGTCCTTCATAGCGAAGCACTTCCCGAGCCAGGACTTAACCTCCTGCAAAGTCGGGATGTCGTTTCCTATGAGTAATATGTCATCGACATATAGAACGAGGAAGCTTACTATACTCCCACTGGCTTTGACATATACACATGACTCATCTTTGCTTCATACAAATCCAAACTCTTTGACTTTCTCATCGAAGCAAAGATTCCATCTGCGAGATGCTTGCTTAAGTCCATAGATGGACTTCTCAAGCTTACACACTCTATTCGGATGCTTCGATCCACAAACCCCTCTGGCTGAGCCATGTAAACATCCTCATCCAACTTTCCATCAAGGAAAGCGGTCTTGACATCCATTTGCCAAATCTCATAATCATGAAATGCGGCAATTGCTAGCATCACTCTAATAGATTTTATTTTCGCAACTAGTGAGAAGGTCTCATCATAATCAACTCCGGGAGTTTGAGTAAAGCCCTTCGCAACCAATCGTGCTTTATATGTGTGTACTCTTCCATCCACGTCGGTCTTCTTCATGAAGATCCATTTGCACCCAACGGTCTTACGTCCGGGCACATAATCAACCAAATTCCAAACTTGGTTGTCATACATGGATTGGATCTCGCTATCCATTGCCTCTTTCCATTTCGTAGACTCTGGGCCTGCCATGGCTTCCTTATAGCTATTAGGTTCATCAAGATTTATTAGTGTACCATCACTAATATACGTGTCCCCTTCAGTAGTAATATGAAAACCATAAAACTGGAGATGAACTCTAACTCTATCGGAACGTCTAAGAGGTAAGGACTCGTCAATCGGTTCAACCGGAGTTTCCTCCTCAGGTTGAGTGCCAGCGGTAGAGGTTCCTTCATCTATCGACTCTTGAATCTCTTCAAGCTCGATTTGCCTCCCACTGTCTCCTTGTCTTATGAGTTCTCGCTATCGGAAAACTCCTCTCCTCGCAACGAAGACAGCATTGTCCTTCGGTCTATAGAAGAGATATCCAAAGGATGTCTGCAGGTAGCCGATGAAAATACATCGCTCACTTCGAGGTTCGAGCTTGTCGTGAGTATATCGTCTTACGAAAGCCTCGCAACCCCAAACCTTGATATGTGCCAACGAAGGAGCTTTCCCTGTCCACATCTCGTGAGGTGTTTTGGGAACCTTCTTGGTAGGGACTCGGTTAAGGATATGGGCGACAGTCTCTAAGGCATATCCCCAGAAAGAGATAGGTAGTGAAGCACGACTCATCATAGAGCGAACCATATCCAATATGGTTCGATTACGCCTTTCTGCCACACCATGCAACTGCAGTGTCCTAGGAGGCGTCAATTGTGAAACTATTCCACACTCCTTGAAATAATCGTGGAATTCAAGACTTAGGTACTCTCCTCCTCGATCGGATCCAAGCATCTTGATTTTCCTGCCCAATTGATTCTCCACTTCATTCTTGAACTCTTTGAACTTTTCAAAAGTTTCTAACTTTTGCTTGATTAACTAGATATACCCATATCTACTATAATCATCGGTAAAAGTCACGTAGAAGCGGTTCCCATCCTTCGTGGTTGATCTAAACGGCCCACATACATCGGTATATATTAGGTCCAAAAGACCCTCACCCCTTTCACATGTACTTGTGAAGGGTAACTTAGTCATCTTTCCAAGTAAACAAGACTCGCATGTGTCATCTTCCCTAAGGTCGAATGACTCCAACACTCCATCCTTTTGGAGTTGGGCTATGCGTTTCTTATTGACATGTCCAAGACGACAATGCCACAAAGATGCTTTATCCATACTAGTGGAAGAATCTATATTCAAAACATCATTTCCTAAGTTATCAACAATCATAACAATTTCATATATTCCATTACATGGTATAGCTTCAAAGTAAAAGACACCATTTAGATAAGCCAAAATAGAACCATTCTCATTATTAAAAGAAAATCTAAATCCTTGTCTATATAAACCATGAAATGAAATGATGTTTCTGGCCGTTTCTGGCAAATAGCAACAATTTTTCAAATCTAAACACAAATTATTCCTAAGCACTAAAGAATACACTCCAATCTTGGTCACAGGCGACGATCTTCTGTTCCCCATGATTAGATTGATTTTTCCTTGCTCCACATCCCTACTTCTTCTTAGTCCCTGCATATTAGAACAAATTTGGTAACCACAACCGGTATCAAGAACCCAAGAAATAGCATGATTAGAATCGTTAGATTTAATTGTGTATATACCTGCGAAAGATGGCTTGATCTTTCCTTCTTTGATTTCTTGCAGGTACTCTGGGCAGCTTCTCTTCCAATGTCCTATCTTGTGGCAGTGGTGGCACTCTGCCTCCTTCGGGTTAGGACATGGCTTAGCGGGATCAACTTTGGTCCCACTAGAAGAGGCACCATCTCGGGCTTTAACCTTGCGATAGTTCTTCGATGAAGCTTTCCTCTTCTTTCCCTTTCCTTGACCAATAGCCAAGACAGGAGCAGTAGGCGGATTGGGAGTTGGTGCAACAGACTTGTCTTTGAAGTTGCTCTCAGCAACCCTCAAGAGACCTTGGAGTTTGCTTAGGGTGACCTCTTCTTTGTTCATGTGGTAGGTCATCCTAAATTGGTTGTACATCGGAGGCAAAGAGTGAAGCACCATGTCGATCGCCAAGTCTTCCCCAAAGTCAACATTTAACTTGCGAAGGCGGTCGACATACCTTTGCATCTTTTGCAGGTGCACGGTAAAAGACTCTCCATGACCCATCTTAGCGGAAATCATGTTGGTGAAAATCTCATAACGCTCTTGTCTCACGTTTTGATGGTATCTCTCCAATAAGTCTTGATGCATCTCATACGGGTACATGTCCTCGTAGGACTTTTGGAATTCGGAGTTCATGGTGGCAATCATGATACAATGTACCTTCCTTGCATCTCGCTCATGAGTTTCAAAAGCGGTGACTTCAGCCGGAGTAGCGATTTCGTGGTTGATCTTCTCAAGCTTCTCATTGAGGACATACTCCTTATCCTCATAGCGAGCAATGGTGCGAATGTATCTTATCCATTCGCTAAAGTTCGTTCCATCGAAGGTGACCTTTTGGCAAAGGCTCTTCAACGTGAAAGAACTAGCAGCAACGTTGTTAGCGTTCGACATCTACAAATAGAAAGGACAAAGATAGATTAGAATAAGAATCCCTAATTATCACCCAATAAGAAAATTAGGGCTAGGATCCAACAATAACATTTACATACTAGAAAAAGGATGTCGTAATCTAACATGCAAATAAATTGAAGGTTAGTGAATGACGATTCACTAATTCTCCATCACAAAAACCTAAATTCTTAGTCCTAAGTGTATTAAGAATTCCTAGGTTCGGATAAGATTCATTGAAACTATTCAATGTCATGTTTAAATCTTGATATGCCCCTCTTGTTTGTGACTGGGATACCGAGGATCACAAAGCGGGTGTGAATTACTATGCAAATTCACATGGTGCCTTCATTGTGATGATCACCTATTCGATGTGCCGGTAAACCACACACGCTCCATCGAACTATGATAAACAATGAATCACCCTTTGCCACCTTTGCTTAGAACCAATTAGTGTGCCGGTAAACCACACACGCTCCACTAACTTCTTAGCAAGGGTGCAAAGTGTAATTTCATGGGATTGCGTCAATTCACTTTTCCTAAAGTAACTAAGATTGGGAAATTTTAAAATATGTGTAGTTACTTTGTATTACTTATTATACTTTTAATGAGAGGATGAGGTTGCCCTTGTTGGGTTTTGAGCAATCTAACACTTCCTAAGTGTGCATGCAACCCTAATAAACCTTGGATCTATGTTTGTCTAAATACATGCAAAATAATAATTTTCCAAGGTTTATAACCTATCTAACATGGCATGGGGAACATTTCAACATAAAAGATTTAGAAGAGATTACATACCTTTGTTGTGTTGAGTTCTTAGGAGTTTGAGGGCCAAGCACCAATAGTGTGAATGCCTCAAATGGAATCACAAACACCACAAACTCTTGGAAAACTTTGAGAGAGTATACACACTCTTGTATTTTCGGCCACACACATGCACACACACACTAGAACACTAGCTTTCTCTTAGGCTATCTTAGGCTCTCTTTCATGCTCCATAAGCATGCTTATATAGTATGCATGGTTAGGGTGAAACCCTAATAACCCATGTCTTTTCCTATTCCAAGGATCCATGGGTTAAAAGCTCCATGGATCATCCATGGACTTCCACATAAGCCTAGCCCATTAACAAATGAGTATTAGCCCACACTATATAAAACAAATAGCCCATAATTTAATTAGTATTCCTTTTAATCTCTAAATTAATCCATAATTAATTTAAGACTAAAACTAATTAAATAACGTAACTTCATATTAATATATTATAACTCATAATATATTAATAAACATATGTGTATAACTCTCATAAAATTATCCATAATAGTTTGGATGAGATGCAACCCAAATGGACCATGCCGGTCGGGTCAAGTATATACCAAATAAGTTATGGACTTAGACACCTTATCCAACAGACTCCCACTTGGATAAGTCTAATAACTATATTTTCCTATAACTTCAGGAACCAACCAACAATCGTAGCTCTCGAAAACTCCCTCGAACAATGAAGACTCTGTCGAACTATGAAGCGCCATTTTAGATAAGTGATCACATAATCCTCTGTTCTCATGATATCAGCCGGACAAACACATGGAACTATGTCTTGCTTATTGTCTAGCAGTTGTTTCTCGATTATCCGATTTGTTTGACGAAGAACTTCACTGAACACATCGGTTTAGTTCTGACCAGGCCTGGTATATGGGTCAACACAAAATCATCGAGGGGCCCGGATATCGCTTCTATTTCTAGAAGGAACAGATAAACTTCGACTGATATGCTTGTTCTACTACTTATTGAATTGTACACAAAGGCACGTTTTATAACATCAAGTTACTGATGCGTTTACGTGCAATCAATGCACAACCAACTCATAGGTAACAACTCATATCTCTAGGTTTAAAGATTTATATGATGTTATCGTCTCACGATCACTCGAGATAAATTCCATGAAGTGATACAAGTGAGCGTGGGTTTATACCAATACTCATAACTTATGAGTACTCATGAATGTTGCAACAACCATTGCCATGCCTAAACACCTTTAAGGCATCTACAAACCCAATTCATGACAATCTTGATTCATACCTACTTCCGACGTATGATCGATTGTGGAGGTTTGAACAAATTAATTATTCTGGAAGTCAAAACATGCAAAACTGAAACAATAGTAAATAATTGACAATGATAGTAACACTTTACTCATAAATAAATCACAAATTTTATTCATCATCAAACGTCGATTACATTTTACAAGTTTCAGGAAAACTATCTAATCTGTAAAACTAATATCGTCCCTCAGCCCGATGCGTCTCGCATGCTGAAAATGCTTAACCCTCGTCAGTCCCTTCGTAAGGGGATCTGCAGGATTCTCATCTGACGATATCCTCCTTGTCACAAGGAGTCCTTCTTCAATCTTGTGTCTTATGAAGTGATATTTTCTGTCAATGTGTCGGGATCTGCCATGATCTCTTGGTTCCTTGGCTAAGGTAACCGCACTATTGTTGTCACAGAAAATCTCTATAGGTTCCTTAA
The DNA here is from genome assembly GCF_002870075.4 of Lactuca sativa. Classification (NCBI taxonomy): domain Eukaryota; kingdom Viridiplantae; phylum Streptophyta; class Magnoliopsida; order Asterales; family Asteraceae; genus Lactuca; species Lactuca sativa. Next base: position 338,603,862 of record NC_056630.2, on the reverse strand, counting down.
TAGCTGGTACAACTCCAAGGTCTCCGATGAAGTTCTTTAGCCATATCACCTCCTTCGCTGCTTCACTCGCTGCTATATACTCTGATTCACAAGTCGAATCAGCCACCGTCTCCTGCTTGGAACTCTTCCAAGAAATTGCCCCTCCATTTAAGGTAAAGATCCAGCCCCACTGAGAGCGGAAATTATCCCTATCAGTCTGAAAACCAGCATCACTATACCCTAATATTCTCAAGTCATCACTGCCACCAAGGGTAAGGACCCAATCCTTAGTCCTCCGCAGGTACTTGAGAATGTTCTTTACTGCGGTCCAATGAGCCTTGCCAGGGTTCCCCTGATACCTGCTGACCATGCTCAAAGCAAATGCCACATCAGGACGGGTACAAGTCATAGCATACATGATCGAGCCAACTGCGGAAGCATATGGTAATTGGCTCATCTCAGCTATCTCAGCCTCTGTACTCGGACTCTGAGTCTTACTCAGTTTGGTATTGCTTTGGATCGGTAAATCTCCTTTCTTGGAATTCTCCATGTTGAACCTTTTCAACACCTTATCCAAGTAGATACTCTGACTAAGTCCAATTAGTCTTCTACTCCTTTCTCTTAATATCCTTATCCCTAGGATATAGGTAGCCTCTCCTAGGTCCTTCATAGCAAAGCACTTCCCAAGCCAGGACTTAACCTCCTGCAAGGTTGGGATGTCATTTCCTATGAGTAGTATGTCATCCACATACAGTACCAAGAAGCTAACTATACTCCCACTAGCTCTGACATACACGCAAGACTCATCTTCGCTTCTCAAGAAGCCAAACTCTTTTACCTTCTCATCAAAACAAAGATTCCAGCTACGAGATGCTTGTTTTAATCCATAAATGGATTTCTTAAGCTTGCATACTCTATTAGGGTGCTCTGCATTGACAAAACCCTCTGGCTGATTCATGTACACATCCTCAGCCAACTTTCCATTAAGGAAAGCGGTTTTGACATCCATTTGCCATATTTCATAATCATGAAATGCTGCAATGGCTAACATAACCCTAATAGACTTAATCTTGGCCACCGGCGAGAAGGTTTCATCATAATCAATACCTTGAGTTTGAGTAAAACCCTTCGCAACCAGTCGAGCCTTATAAGTATGCACTTTTCCTTCCATGTCGGTCTTCTTTTTGAAGATCCATTTGCACCCGACTGTTTTACGGCCTGGTACATTGTCAACCAAGTTCCAAACTTGATTGTCATACATGGACTGTATCTCGCTGTCCATAGCCTCCTTCCATTTAGCAGACTCCGGGCCTGCCATGGCTTCCTTAACACTGCTAGGTTCATCCAAATTTACTAGTGTACTATCACTAATAAACGTATCACCTTCCGTAGTAATATGAAAACCATAATAAAACGAAGGTGTGTTCCTAACCCGTGTGGAACGTCTCGGAGGTACAGACTCGTCAGCTGGATCAACAGGAGTTTCTTCCTCAGGTTGATTGCTAGTGTCTGAGGTTCCTTCACCAATTGATTCTTGAATTTCTTCAAGATCAATCTGCCTCCCACTGTCTCCTTGGCTTATAAATTCTTTCTCGCGAAAGATCCCTCTTCGTGCTACAAAGACCACATTCTCACTGGGTCTGTAGAAAAGGTAACCGAAGGATTTCTGTGGGTAGCCGATGAAAATACACCTTTCACTTCGGGGTTCAAGCTTATCATGAGTTTCACGCCTCACGAAAGCTTCGCAACCCCAAATTTTGATGTGGTCCAAATTGGGAACCTTCCCAGTCCACATTTCATGAGGTGTTTTGGTAACCTTCTTTGTAGGGACTAGATTAAGGATATGGGCGGCAGTCTCTAAGGCATACCCCCAAAAAGAGATTGGTAACGAAACTCGACTCATCATAGAGCGAACCATGTCCAACAAGGTACGATTACGCCTCTCAGCTACACCATTCAGCTGTGGTGTCCTGGGAGGAGTCAATTGTGAGACAATCCCACACTCCTTAAGATAGTCAAGGAACTCGGTACTAAGATACTCACCACCTCGATCGGATCGAAGCATCTTAATGTTCCTGCCCAATTGATTTTCTACTTCCTGTTTGAATTCCTTAAACCTTTCAAAGGTTTCGGACTTGTGTTTGATCAAGTAGACATACCCATATCTACTATAATCATCAACACATAATACCGATTAGCGTCCCTTGTGGCGGTTTTGAATGGCCCACATACATCAGTATGTATTAGGTCCAACAAACCTTCACCCCTCTCACAAGTTCCAGTGAAGGGTGATTTTGTCATTTTTCCAAGTAGACAAGATTCACAACTATCATCTGATTTGAGGTCAAATGATTCCAAGACTCCACTCTTTTGGAGTTGTTCTATGCGTTTCTTGTTTACATGTCCAAGACGACAATGCCACAATGATGCTTTATCTAGGCTAGAAGAATCAATATACAACACATTATTTCCTAAGTTGTCTACAATCGACACAGTTTCATACACGCCATCACAAGGTAATGCTTTAAAATAAAACACATTATTAAAGAAAGCATTAATACCACCACATTCATTATCAAACGAAAAGGTAAAACCTTGTTTGTACAAAGCATGAAAAGAAATAATATTCCTCGCCATTTCAGACGAGTATACACATTTATTCAAATCTAATTTTAACCCATTATTAAGCAACAAAGTATAAACTCCAATCTTGGAAACAGGTGAAGCCTTCCTATTCCCCATGATTAAGTTTATCTTCCCGTGCTCCACATTCTCACTTCTTCTTAGGCCCTGCAAATCAGAACATATGTGAATACCATATCCTGTATCAAGCACCCAAGAGTTAGAATATGTTGAGTAATTAGACAATATAGTGTAAATACCTGCATAGGTGGGTTTCACTTTCCCATCCTTTAGATCCTGCAAGTACTTAGGGCAGTTTCGCTTCCAGTGTGCCTTTTCATGGCAATAAAAGCATTCAGCATCCTTTGGAATGGCAGAAGGAGTGACAGAACCGTTCTTAGTCTTGGATGAGGAGCCTTCAAGAGACTTTCCCATGGTACCCTTCGAAGGGTGCTTCCTCTTTTTCCCTTTGCCTTGCCCAATAGCTAAAACAGGGGTAGAAGTTGGAGTAGGAGTAGTAGAGGTAACCACCGCTTTACCCTTAAGACCGGTTTCAGCGGTCTTCAAGAGTCCTTGAAGCTTGCTGAGGGTAACTTCCTCCTTGTTCATATGATATGTCATTCGAAAATGATCATAACAAGAAGGCAAGGAGTGCAAAATGATGTCAATTGCTAACTCCTCGGGGATGTTAACATTCAGCTTCAGCAAACGGTCCACATACCTTTGCATCTTTTGCATGTGGCCCGTGACGGATTCACCGTCCTTCATGCGGGTAGTTATTATGGAGGAGATTATTTCATACCGCTCCTGACGAGCACTCTGATGGTACCTTTCCATCAAGTCTTGGTGCATCTCAAAAGGGTAGAAATCTTCATATGACTTTTGGAGCTCGGCTGTCATCGTGGCCATCATGATACATGCCACCTTAGTAGCATCTCTCTCATGAGTCCTGAATTCAGCGATCTCCTCAGGAGTAGCAGTAGACTCATCAAGTTCTTTTAACTCCTTATCGAGGACATATTCCTTGTCCTCGTAACGAGTAACCATCCTGATGTTCCTAATCCAATCCATGAAGTTGGAACCATCAAAGATGACCCTCCCACAAAGATTCATGAGAGAGAAAGAACCAGTTGGGTTAGAGCCTGAAGCATTAGTGTTGGAAGACATCTGAAAGAAGAAAGTAAGTTTAGATTAGATATTTAGGATCTTTAATAAGACACCCAAATGTAATATTAAGGCTAGGATCCAATCACAATATATTACACTTAGAAGAGGGATGCCGTAATCTAAGTAATAATATATTTGAAAGGTAGGCGAATGACGATTCACCAATTTCCACCATGAAAACGAAATGATTAATTAGGTTTAATTGGATTTGAAATTCCTAGATTCTTTTGAGATTCATTGAACTTTTCAATGGCATGTTTCAATCTCGATTGTGCCCTTCAAGTTTTGTGACTGGGATGCCGAGGATCACAAAACAAGGTGTGAATAACCATGCTAACTCACTTGGTACTCCTAATATCATCACCTAATCAATGTGCCGGTTAACCACACACGCTCCATTGATCTATGACAACATTAAGTTACCCTTCGTGATCCTTACTAGTCTAATTAGTGTGCCGGTTAACCACACACGCTCCACTAACGACTTGGTAAGGTACAAAGTGTGAATTCCATGGATTAGCACCATGTTCACATTTTCCTAAAATAACTAAGATTGGGAATTAAAAGAGTTTAGTTATTTTATAATATTCATTATACTTTTAATGAAGATTTAAAGTCGTTGTTCTACCCGTTCGGCTAACGACCCTCCACCGATCAAGCAAGCGGTGGGTGAGAGTATACACCCATTAAGTCGCCATTTTATAGGCAACAACCTTATACCCACCTTATAGACCGGCTTCGTGAATGAGGCCTACTAACGGTAAAACGACTTATTCTTATACATATATATAATAATTAACCATTAATGTTATAAATAGTATAAGGGTTGAATTTTAACTATTAAAACTCTAAGGTTTGGAATTAAAGTTTATTAAAGTGTGTGAAACTTTACAAATTCCAAAACTTGAGGACAAGTTTTGTAACTTTGCAAAACTCTTCATTTCATAACTTATGAATTAAAGGTTCATAAAAATGAAGACTCTTCATTTTCATGTAACTTATGTGTTTTAAGTGTGTGTTAAATGAAAGTGACCTTTGGTAATCCATAACTTGAGGACAAATTATGGACTCCATTAAAACACATAAATGATTAAGAATTAATTCTAAACAATTCAGCAAATAATTCCTATCATTTTCTAAATTCATAAGAACATGAACATGATCATCAAAAATTCAAGAATTATATGAACACATAAAATCATGGATTTTTGATATATGCTATTGTAAATGGATTAGAACAGCCATTACACCAACTAAAATAAGTTTTACAACACCAAAACAATTTAGGATAATGTTTCCAGTCCATTTCCAGCAGCAAAAGTCGAGATTCTGCATTCTTTCGATCCTACTCGCCGAGTGCACGAACGGACTCGTCGAGTAGGTTGAAGTTTGCCTTGGACTCGGCGAGTCCCCCCAATGGACTCGGCGAGTCTAGCATGCAGACAGCAACGATTTCGACTTTTTCACTATTTTGCATCAAGTATCAAACAAGCAAGCCTAGGCTCTGATACCACTGTTGGGTTTTGAGCAATCTAACACTTCCTAAGTGTGCATGCAACCCTAATAAACCTTGGATCTATGTTTGTCTAAATACATGCAAAATAATAATTTTCCAAGGTTTATAACCTATCTAACATGGCATGGGGAACATTTCAACATAAAAGAGTTAGAAGAGATTACATACCTTTGTTGTGTTGAGTTCTTAGGAGTTTGAGGGCCAAGCACCAATAGTGTGAATGCCTCAAATGGAATCACAAACACCACAAACTCTTGGAAAACTTTGAGAGAGTATACACACTCTTGTATTTTCGGCCACACACATGCACACACACACTAGAACACTAGCTTTCTCTTAGGCTATCTTAGGCTCTCTTTCATGCTCCATAAGCATGCTTATATAGTATGCATGGTTAGGGTGAAACCCTAATAACCCATGTCTTTTCCTATTCCAAGGATCCATGGGTTAAAAGCTCCATGGATCATCCATGGACTTCCACATAAGCCTAGCCCATTAACAAATGAGTATTAGCCCACACTATATAAAACAAATAGCCCATAATTTAATTAGTATTCCTTTTAATCTCTAAATTAATCCATAATTAATTTAAGACTAAAACTAATTAAATAACGTAACTTCATATTAATATATTATAACTCATAATATATTAATAAACATATGTGTATAACTCTCATAAAATTATCCATAATAGTTTGGATGAGATGCAACCCAAATGGACCATGCCGGTCGGGTCAAGTATATACCAAATAAGTTATGGACTTAGACACCTTATCCAACAGCCCTATCCTACCCGTTTGGCTAACGACCCTCCACCAATCAAGCAAACGGTGGGTGTGAGTGTACACCCATTAAGCGCCATTTTATAGGCCGCAACCTTATACCCACCTTATAGATCGGCTTCGTGAATGAGGCCTACTAATGGTAAGACTAGCATTTAGTTATACATATATATATTATTCTAGTAATATCATATTAGTATAGGGTTGTATTTTAAACCTTTTAAAATCTAGGGTTTGAAATTTAAAATTGTCTAAATTAAAACTTTTAAATATAAATTTCAAAACTTGAGGACAAGTTTTAAACATTTAAAACATGGAGGATCAAATAACAAATAATTCCAATTAACAATTAATATCCTAATTATCTATATTTGATTTTATTCAAGATTTCCTTTTGAGATAATTACCAAAATAATCAAAACAATTAATTAATTATCATATAAGGAAATTAAATATTTTAATAGTTGATAAATATCTTTAATGAGATCAAGATTATAGTCATATATACCAAAAAATCGGATTAGGGTTGATCTAATATGATTAAGGTAAGTTTCCATAAGATAATTATGAAAAAATCCCGAATTTGGCCATTCCTGACGCATGGACTCGCCGAGTGCACAAAGGGACTCGCCGAGTCAGGCCTACTCACCGAGTCCACTTTGGAACTCGCCGAGTCCATGACTCAGAAACCAAAAATCAAATTTTACAGGTTTGTTTCAATTAATCAAGCAACAATTTAATGAAAACCAAGCTAGGCTCTCATACCACTGATGGGTTTTAGCCATAAGAACTTTCCTATGTGCGCATGCAAAACCCTATTGCTTGAATCTAGGCTTTTTAATTAAACATGCTTTGAATCCAAGACTTCTAATGGCTAATTAGGTTAAATAACAACACTGAAACAGATCTAGAACCATACCTTTGAATTCCTTGTTGACCTTGTTGTCTTGGAGCTTCTAGAGTCACAATTGTCACTCCTCTAATGGCTTACAAACACCAATAGCAAGAAAGATGCTTTAGGAGAGAGGAGAGGGGAGGAAATCGGCCAGGGTTCTCTTACTTTAGGTGAGGTGCCGATTTCCCTTAGCCATAGGGTCTATTTATACTTGTAGACTCCTTAAGGGTTACAGCCTAAACCCTAATCGGATAATCTTCTCTTAAGGCTATCCAAATCCTTTCCATAGATAAGTCATTGGACGATTTTGAAGCTATCCTAGCTTCTAGAATCCGTCCACTAAATATCTATAAGGATTTATAGTCTAAAGCTTAACTATCAAACAATTGACAGTTTATACCCCTATATTTAATTAATCTCTTTAAGTCACCAAATTAATTCCAATTAATTCTATGACTTATATTAATCAAATAACAATATATTATTCTAAATATTATTCTCATAATATACTAATAATATTTACTCTCTCTTAATAAATCATCCTATCAAGTCGCTATGGTGAAGGCAACCCAAAAGGACCATGCACAACCGGGTCAAATACTTGCCTAATATAGTTGCAGCCTTAGACACTATTCCAACACCTTCTAGGTCGATGCTTTAGTTATGAGAGATTGCTATGATTTATGATCATGAGATAGATATGTTCGATGCTTATGTATGCCGGTATATGTTAATTATGCGCACATGATTAGTTGCTTGTTGTTTGGGTTGAGGCGATCCTGCTTTGTGTTGAAGGCCAACATACCCTATGAACGGTCCGGGGAGACTGTAGGCCCTTGTCGCGGTCCCGTCATGGCGAAGACTCATTATAGATTCAGTTAGACTGTAGGCCCTGTAGGGTGGTCTAGTCAGGCCATTGGCCCAGTATGCATGTTGTTGATTGATATTTACCGTTTTGGTATTTCAGTGTGGTATTTGTATTTTGGGGGTAGCTCACTAAGCCCTTGGGCTTACAGTTTTCAGTTATTGTTTTAGGTACTTCAGGAGATCGTGGCAAGGCGAAAGTGTGACCGTACCGATCCTCATCCTTATGATCTGTTTTTGGGACACTCTGATGAATAATGATTTGAAAACAATTTGTAAACAAACAATATCTGGGTTTTAATTATGATTGGAAAAGTTTAAATTTGGCGTAAAATTTATGGATGTTACATATGCCCTACCCTTAAATCAAATTATCCGAACACAAGTCAGATCTGATTCAAGAACAAAATAATAACTAATATTTGAAAAAAAATTCAACATTAAAATCTCCCTATAATAAAATGATTCCAACGGTTTGAGAACCTGAATCTTCATAATATTTATAGTGCCCTACAATCAAAAAAGTCCCAATAAGGAGTTTATTGAAGCAATAAACAAAAGACACAATATGAGAGGTTGTACATTAACAAAAGCGTTTGAAAATTCTAAGTATGTTGTTATTATCGGTAAACATTAGAGCATAGAGGCTAAGTACATTGCAATTTTTTGCAATATAAAAACAAAAAAACTAATAAAAAAAATAAAACAAATCAAAGGGTGATTAGATAACCAGCCGGTTAGAAACCAAAATATTTTGGTGTGTGTGACAACTTTTTCTTTCCAAAACTTTTGAGAACTTTTTCTTTCCAAATAACTATTTTGACATTTTATAAGCAGTCAAAATGGTTAATTTGAAACAAATGTTCAATGGTTTGACCGAAAAGAATTAAATTAAAAATGATTTTTCCTTTTTTGTAATTTGCACAAATAAAAAGAAACACTTACCTGCCATTTTTTGTAGACTGAAAAAATCTGGTTAAATTATGTATTTATCGCACGAAGAAAGTCATTGGAAAGACTTTGCATTATGGGGTCAAGAAATACAACATTTGAGAAATGCCACATCAGTAAAGAATAAATACCATTTACAAAATTACAAAAGTACCCTTTTCAACAGATGAATCCTGCTCTTTTTGTGAACTGTTTCCACTTGGCATAGCTGCTTTTGCTTTAACGTATTCTTTAGGAGGTTTAGTAGAAATAATGAACCTTTTTTTTTAAAGATTCAGGTGATAGAAATTCTGCTAAACCCTCTTTTTTAGGAGTAAGTAGCATTTCCCCAAATGTTTCAGTAACCATCTACAATTTAGTCACAAAGGATAAAACACTTAGATGAACATTAAGTTTTTAATAGAATTATATATGAGAAACAATGAGAGAATTACTCACCTTGGCTAAATTAGCCTGAAGATCTGGAGTAAGGTGGTCTTCTAGGGTAATTACAACAAGGTATTTGGATGCAGCGAAGGCATGATTCTTGATAGATCTTAAACAGTCACACAGTGGAACCGGAGCAGTCAATGTCCTACAGAACATAACCAAGAATCAATGAACAATGGCTCATATTTCAAATTGAAAATTGGCTTCATATGATAATGTACTTATATACATATGTCAGAAAATTTAGCAGACTTACATGTTCTTCCTTCCACCTGGATGGACTCATCGAGTCTTTCCAAAGGTCAACCTTTGCAGGTCCATAATGGTCTCCAAATGAAAAGAAACATTATGTTCTTGTTTGGAGAAATAGAAACAAAGATCACAATAGAGTTTTTTTTAGCATTGAAGCTTTTACGATTTCCAGTTCTGGGAGATGGTGATCTGTGACTGGAATAGGAATTGCAATATGATGGTGTTCCATCTGCATTAGTAATTTAAGGCAATCAGATCTCATATTTTAACTTCGAATCATTAATATTTTGAACAAAACCTTAAAAAAACAGTCATAACTAACGATGATTCAATAACAACATAGATCTATTAATACTTAAGCTTCAAACTATACCAGCAGTGTAACAGCCCAAATCCAGGTAAGCTTTGTGGCCCTTCTATTTTGAAAGTTGGCAAGTGTAGTCCTTTGAGTTGTCTGTTGAATTGGCGAGTACGCTGGGCATACTGGGGTATACGGCGCGCGTACTCACGCGTTTAATTTGGACGCGGACTTGACTGAGTACGCTCGGCGTACTTAGGGGTACGCTGGGCGTAGTGAGCCCAGATGCAACCCCTAATTTCTGGCTTGTGCACTATAAAAGGAACATGTGGCCCTTTGCCCTAGCCACCATATTCCTTGAGTGGGTCCCTTGAGAAGCTGAGATCCGTGCCTTAGCCTATGTGTGTATGTTTTGAGCTTGGAGTTAACTTTTCAAGGTGAAGAAAGGAAGGAGGATCCATTGTTGGTGCTAGAAGTGGAAGAACAAGTGTAGATCCGTGCGCTACAGTGGTTGGAGATCTCTTTTGAGGTAAAAAGCTCTGAGTTTTCCTTGTTCTTCTTAAGTTTTGCTTTTTGGGACCATTTTAGGGTTTTTGGGTCCAAAGTTTGAGACTTTGTGTGCAAATAGTCTCCATGAGCATGAATCTGCCCTCTTCTAGTGTGTTTGATATTAAAGGTTCATAAAAATCCAGTCTTGTTCGTGGATCTAGTCTCATGCATGAGTTATAGTCTCATTATGGAAAGAGAAATGGTGTTTTGAGCACAAAGTGACCTCTACAACCATGCAAAGGCATAAAGGTCTCGACTTTATGGGTTAAGTCGTATAAAAGGAGTCGGATCTAGAGTTTGGACCAAAGTCTTAACAGATTAAGGTCTGAATGAGTGGGATAAGGGAACTGGGTGTTCCGCTGGGCGTAATCCCAGTACGCGCGGCGTAGAGTGTCGCGTACCTCGATTCTGTGGAAGCTCCGGGTACACCCACCGTACATGTTGGTACGTGCAGCGTAACCCGGAGAGGGTTGACTTTTGTAGACTTTTAGGGTTTGGTCAAATCTAGCGTATTTGATCCTAGCAGGGGGGGGAAATGGTCTTTTACCCTTCCTAAGAGTGTTTAGAGAGTTTGGTCTAGCCTTGGGAAATTATGTTGATGACGAGTGTATATTTCATATGATTAGGCGGTGGCTAGGTCCTATTCATCGAGTTCGAGGTTTTCCGAGTTACCGAGTTACGCGAGGTGAGTCTTCTCACTATACGTTACCTTGAGTGGTATTCTAAGTTGACCAGAGGGTCTTATGTGCTATGTATGAGAATATGTGTTATATTAGAGATTACATGCTATGTGTTATTTGTATGCTGTATGATTATATAGACCGGACCGGAGGGTCCAATGATTCAGACCGGGTCAGAGGGCCCAATGAGCTATGACTGGACCGGAGGGTCCGACGAGCTGCGGGACTGGAGGGTCCTGCTGAGACATCTTGACCGGAGGGTCGGGTTTAGCCTCGAGTGGCGTATTTGTGGTATGTGGTATTTTGGGGAACTCACTAAGCATTTATGCTTACAGTTGTTGCGTTTGATGTCTCAGGTACCAACGAGGACCGTGGGAAGGGGACGGCTTGACTCGTACACACCCACACCGATGGAGTTCACAATAGAGAGATATTGGGATTTGTTTTGAAAACACTGTTGTTTTGGATTTGAGATTATGATATGATATACATTTTGTGGTTTAAAAATGAAAAATTAAATTGGAATTTTACGTCGTTACAAGTTGGTATCAGAGCCTTGGTTTGAGGGATCCGGATGCACCTTCGGGCGTATTTGAACTCAAACCGAGGATTTGATAAATTTTACAACCAAAACTGCAAATTTTCTAAAAAGAAAAAGAAGTTTTGGAAACAAGCGGAGTGGATGGTGTGTACGGTCAGCCAGTGCCCGAACGGTGAATCCCCAAAATACGTTTACATGATATGTTATGAGTTATGAGATATTATGTTATGCATGTTAGAGAGGCTAGGTACTCCTATGAGGACTAGAGTGGCCTGATTTGTGATGCCTTAGCCTAGGAGATTACTGCTGCTATGGGATACTTTGAGAGTGAGTAGGTAGCAGTGAGGAGCTCATGAGAGGTATACTGAGGGTAGCCAGTGCATAGTGAGAGTAAAGTATTTATGACTTGGGATCCTAGGAGGAGGACTTGGGTTGTATATTGATTCGACATGGACAATAGTATTGGGCCCGTACTATTGAAAACACCGGATTGGTGTGCAGTCTACGTAAGAATCCTTGGGGGTACCAGAAGTGAGGATGATTGAGTTATCGAATGTGAGTATACTCGAAAGTGTCCCTGATATTTCTTATGTTGTATTTCAGAGGTTGATCATGGTCGGGACACGCCATACCGCCGAGAGCAGTGGGGTGAGTGATGAGGAGATCTGTCGGATCATCCATGAGGAGGTGGCTGCTGCCATCAGAGCCATGATTCCGGAGATATTTGGGTCTATTAAGACCACACTGATCGAGGTGTTTGATGAGCGTTACGCTGCCTTGACTGATGCTGCTCTTGCTGCAGCCACAACAACTGTTGCTGCTATTGCGGCAGCCACAACAGCTGTTGCTGCTGCGAGATCCCAGGTTGGTGATTTGTTGCTGTACCGAGAGTTCAGCAACACGAAACCACCAGAGTTCGATGGTACATAGGATACGATCGCTGCCATGAGGTGGATCTCAGACATAGAGGGGTGTTTCTATACGTTCTCGTGTCCGGAGCATTTAAGGGTGCGCTTCGCACTCAACCAGCTTCGCTTGGGGGCGAAGGACTGGTGGAAGTTTGTCACCGCGAGCTATTCGACAGCTGAGCTGGTTGCAGTGACTTGGGAGAGGTTTACTGTAATGTTTCGTGACGAGTATGTTCCCCAGGTGGAGAGGGAACGTTTAGCTCAGGAGATTCTGACCCTCAAGCAGGGGACTGATTCGGTGACAGTGATTACGAGGATGTTTCATGAGCGGGCGCTGTTTTGCCCGAAACTGGTGTCCACTGAGCAGGCTCGCATGAGCTGTTATCTGAGTATTCTAGGGAGGGACATCCGTGAGTTCGTGGCAAACTCGACTTACCAGACATTTGCCGAGCTCCAGGAAAATGCCCGGAAGAGGGAGATTGAGCTTGAGACACAGGCTAGGGAGGAGACCGAGTCTCAGAGGGGTGATCGGAGACCGACGCAGTCGCAGCCGACCGCCATGCGGGCAAATCCTGTTGATTCGAGGACGGGTAGTTCGAGGGGTCGCACTTTTGGGAAGTGCGGCAAGAGCCATGATGGGTCGTGCAAGACTGGGGTATGCTATAAGTGTGGGAAGGAAGGACATTTCATGAGGGATTGTCCTAAGGGGTTCTCAGTTTGCTTTCATTGCAACCAGACCGGCCATCGGAAGGTCGAGTGCCCCCAGCTTCAGAGGTCAGTGCAGGGATCTGCACTTGCGGTTCGAGCTACCGACACCCGGCCAGTGAAGGCCGAAGCACCGAAGGCTAGGGGGAGAGCCTTCCAGTTGACTGCGGAGGAGGTCCGCGCAGCGCCTGACATCGTGGCAGGTATGTAATCTTTATTTATTTTACGTTGAGTTTATGCTATTGAAATTGCTATATGTTATGCGTAGGTACTTTTCTTGTGAGTTCTGTACCTGCATTAGTGTTGTTCGACTCGGGTGCGAGTCAGTCTTTCATATCTGTGACTTTTAGTCGACACATTATTCTTCCGAGAGAGGCGTTGAGTCGACCTCTGCGGGTTTCCATAGCAGATGAGCGTGAGGTATGTGCTACCGAGGTGATACATGGATGCGTGCTGGAGATCTTCGGGGTGGAGTTTCCGATTGATTTGATTCCGATTGTTATGAGGGATGTTTGTGTTATAGTAGGCATGTATTGGTTGAGCCGTTTCGGGGCTGTCATAGATTGCGAGCGTCAATTGGTGACGATCCGAGATCCTAGTGAGGGAGCGCTGACAGTTTATGGCGAGGCAACTCGTGGTGGTTCGGTATTCTGTTCGGCTGCCAGAGCGAGGCGGAGTTTGCAGCAGGGTTGCAAGGGGTTCGTAGCCTATGTGATGGATGTACGAGAGGCCGCTGGGAGGCCAAGTTCAGTGGATGAGGTGCCGATAGTGCATGAGTTTCCGGACGTGTTCCCCGAGGAGTTGTCGGCTGTGCCTCCCGAGAGGCAGGTGGAGTTTTGTATTGATTTGATTCCCGGGGCTGCGCCTATCGCTAAGTCGCCATATCGGCTAGCATCACCATAGATGCAGGAGTTATCCTCACAGTTGCAAGAGCTGTTGGGGAAAGGGTTCATCCGTCCTAGTAGCTCTCCCTGGGGAGCGCCGATCCTTTTTGTCAAGAAAAAGGATGGTTCACAACGGATGTGCATTGATTACCGGGAGTTGAACAAGTTGACGGTCAAGAACCGTTATCCGTTACCGAGGATCGACGATCTATTCGATCAGTTGCAGGGGGCGTCTTGGTTCTCCAAGATAGACTTGAGGTTGGGATATCACCAGATGAGAGTTCGGGATGAGGATATCCAAAAGACGGCGTTTAGGACCTGTTACAGGCATTACGAGTTCGTGGTGATGCCATTCGGGCTCACCAACGCACCAGCGGCGTCCATGGATCTCATGAACAGGGTGTGTAGGCCGATGTTGGGTCGTTCGGTAATTGTATTCATTGATGACATCCTGGTGTATTCGAGGACCAGAGAGCAGCATGAGGAACATTTGAGGGAGCTCCTCGGAGTTTTGAGATCGGAGAGGCTTTTCGCCAAATTCTCCAAGTGCGATTTTTGGTTACGGGAGGTCCAGTTCTTAGGGCATCTTGTTAACCATAATGGGATATTGGTTGACCCAGCCAAGATTGAGGTTGTGATGAGTTGGGAGGTGCCGAGGTCATCTACGGAGATCAGGAGCTTCTTAGGGCTGGCAGGCTACTATCGGAGATTTATCAGAGATTTCTCCAAGATCGCCGTGCCACTTACCAAGTTGACCCGGAAGGGTGTTACTTTCTCATGGGGTCCAGAGCAGCAGACCTCGTTTGAGACCCTTCGCCAGAGATTGTGCGAAGCTCCCGTGCTCGCACTACCGGAAGGGATGGAGGATTTTGTGGTATACTGTGATGCATCGATATCTGGGTTGGGAGCGGTGTTGATACAGTGAGGGCATGTGATCGCGTATGCATCGAGGTAGTTGAAGCCTAATGAGACGAGATATCCCACCCACGATCTGGAGTTGGGGGCTATGGTGTTCGCCCTCAAGATCTGGCATCACTATCTATATGGGGTTCGGTGTACGATATACACTGACCACAAGAGCTTGAAGTATTTGATGGATCAGACCAATCTGAACATGCGACATAGGAGATGGATGGATGTGGTAAAGGATTATGATTGCAAGATCCTGTACCACCTGGGCAAGGCTAATGTGGTAGCCGACACCCTGAGTCGTACGACAGAGGGTGCCCCGATGCGGGATATTTGTATGAGGTTGATAGTGATGAATCCGGTATTGGATACCATCAGAGGGGCCCAGGCAGAGGCAGTGAGGCCGGAGAATCGTAAGAGAGAGCGAGTTATCGGGCAGGTGTCAGGGTTTTTTACCGATAGCCGAGGGCTTATGACCTTTCAGGGTCGGATTTACGTACCGTTTGTGGGCGGGACGCGTACTATCTTGATGGAGGAGGCGCACAGATCGATGTTTTCGATCCATCCTGGGGCCACTAAGATGTATCTGGATCCGAAGAGGGAGTATTGGTGGCCCTGTATAAAGAGGGATGTGGCGTGGTTCGTTGAGAGATGCCTAACCTGTCGTAGGGTTAAGGCCGAGCACCAAAAACTGCATGGGAAGCTGCAGCCACCTGAGATTACGGAGTGGAAGTGGGAGCAGATATCCATGGATTTCATCACCAAATTGCATAGAACGGCAAGGGGTGTCGACGCGATCTGGGTGATAGTGGACCGATTGACGAAGAGCGCCCACTTTCTCGCTTTTAGCGAGAGTTCTTCTACGGAAAGATTGGCAGAGCTATACGTGAGGGAGGTGGTATCGCGGCATGGAGTACCCATCTCGATCGTGTCAGACCGAGATGTGTGTTTCACTTCCAGATTTTGGAAGAAATTTCACGAGGAGTTGGGTACGAGGCTGCATTTTAGTACCGCATACCACCCACAGACTGACTGGCAAAGTGAGCGGACGATTCAGACACTCAAGGACATGCTCCGAGCATGTGTGTTGGATTTCAGCGGGAGCTGGGACACATGTTTGCCCTTGGCGGAGTTTTCCTACAACAACAGCCATCATTCGAGCATCGGTATGCCATCTTTTGAGCTGTTGTATGGGAGGAGGTGTCGTACCCCTATTTGCTGGGGTGAGGTGGGGCAACGCGTGATGGGTAGTACGGAGATAGTGCTTCAGACAACAGAGCAGATCCAATAGGTCAGACAGAGGTTGTTGACCGCTCAGAGTCATCAGAAGAGTTATGCGGATAGGCGACGATCTGAGCTCGAGTTCGAGGTCGGCAATTTCGTACTCCTGAAGGTATCTCCTTGGAAAGGAGTGATCCGATTTAGGAAAAGGGGAAAGCTGGGGCCCCGATATATTGGGTCGTTTAGGGTGATCGCGAGGGTGGGCAAGGTAGCATATCGCCTAAAGCTACCTGCAGAGTTGAACCAGATTCATGATACCTTCCATGTGTCATAGTTGAGGAAGTGCATTGCCGACGAGTCGGTAGTGGTACCGTTGGAGGACATCCAGGTGGATGCAAGTCTGAATTATGCTGAGAAACCGATTGCGATTTTGGATCGGACGATCAAGGTTCTGAGGAACAAGGAAGTGCCCCTGGTTCAGGTCCAGTGGCAACATCTGAAGGGGTCCGAGCTGACCTGGGAGCCGGAGTCAGAGATGCGGGAGCAGCATCCGGAGTTGTTCGCAGCTTGAGACTTCGAGGGGGAAGTCTGGTTCTAGTGGGGGAGAATTCTAACAGCCCAAAATCCAGGTAAGCTTTATGGTCCTTCTATTTTGAAAGTTGGCAAGTGTAGTCCTTTGAGTTGTATGTTGAATTGGCGAGTACGCTGGGCGTACTGGGGTGTACGCCGCGCGTACTCACGCGCTTAATTTGGACGCGGACTTGACCGAGTACGCTGGGCGTAGTGAGCCCATATGCAAACCATAATTTCTGGTTTGTTCACTATAAAAGGAACATGTGGCCCTTTGCCCTAGCCACCATATTCCTTGAGTGAGTCCCTTGAGAAGCTGAGATCCGTGCCTTAGCCTGTGTGTGTATGTTTTGAGCTTGGAGTTAACTTTTCAAGGTGAAGAAGGGAGGGAGGAGCCATTGTTGGTGCTAGAAGTGGAAGAACAAGTGTAGATCCGTGCTCTATAGTGGTTGGAGATCTCTTTTGAGGTAAAAAGCTCTGAGCTTTCCTTGATCTTCTTAAGTTTTAATTTTTGGGAACATTTTAGGGTTTTTGGGTCCAAAGTTTGAGACTTTGTGTGCAAATAGTCTCCATGAGCATGAATCTGGCCTTTTCTAGTGTGTTTGATGTTAAGGGTTCATAAAAATCCAGTCTTAGTCGTGGATCTAGTGTCATGCATGAGTTATAGTCCCATTATGGAAAGAGAAATGGTGTTTTGAGCACAAAGTGACCTCTACAGCCATGCAAAGGCATAAAGATCTCGACTTTATGGGTTAAGTCGTATAAAAGGAGTCGGATCTGGAGTTTGGACCAAAGTCTTAACAGATTAACGTCTGAATGAGTGGGATAAGGGAACTAGGTGTTACGCTGGGCGTAATCCCAGTACGCGCGGCGTAGAGTGTCGCGTACCCCGATTCTGTGGAAGCTTCGGGTACGCCCAGCGTACATGTTGGTACGCGCAGCGTAACCCGGAGAGGGTTGACTTTTGTTGACTTTTAGGGTTTGTTCAACTCTAGTGTATTTGAGCCTAGCAGGGGGGGGGGGTAAAATGGTCTTTTACCCTTCCTAAGAATGTTTAGAGAGTTTGGTCTAGCCTTGGGAAATTATGTTGATGACAAGTGTATATTTCATATGATTAGGCGGAGGCTAGGTCCTATTCACCGAGTTCGAGGTTTTCTCACTATACGTTACCTTGAGTGGTATTCTAAGTTGACTAGAGGGTCTTATGTGCTATGTATGAGAATATGTGTTATATTAGAGATTACATGCTATGTGTTATTTGTATGCTATGTGATTATATAGACCGGACCGGAGGGTCCAACGATTCAGACCAGGCCAGAGGGCCCAATGAGCTATGACTGGACCAGAGGGTCCGACGAGCTGCGGAACTGGAGGGTCCCGCTGAGACATCTTGACCGGAGGGTCGCGTTTAGCCTCGAGTGGCATATTTGTGGTATGTGGTATTTTGGGGAACTCACTAAGCATTTATGCTTACAATTGTTGCGTTTGATGTCTCAGGTACCAGTGAGGACCGTGGGAAGGCGACGACTTGACTCGTACACACCCACACTGATGGAGTTCGCATTAGAGAGATCTTGGGATTTGTTTTGAAAACACTGTTGTTTTGGATTGGAGATTATGATATGATATACATTTTGTGGTTTAAAAATGAAAAATTAAATTGGAATTTTACGTCATTACAAGCAGTCGAAAAAAAAACGATTAATGGTGTTCGAAAGGGGTTCAAACTTTGAGTTTGACTTGTGGAATTCATGAATACGAACTATTAATTGATCAAATCAGCGGATTGGAGCAACATATTGGGCTTAAAATAAACAGTGAAATCAAAACAAAGATATGTAATGATAGAGCGTAATTTTGGGCTGACTTATTACCTTAGAACATGATCTAAATAAATTCATATTAAAGCTGACGATTGTGTCAACTCTCCGCCGCCGTCACAACCCACCTCTTTCTATCGGTCCTAACAGCCTCCCCCGTCACGGTGTGACAAAGGAATAACCATGCTATCTCCATCTGGGTTTGCTGCTGGACGAACGAAACCGAAAAGGAAGAAGAGGTGGAGCCGTCAACTGCCGCCGCTGAGTGTCGATCTCCATACCCTTGTTCGTCAATAATCACCGAGACCAACTCCCTTTTCTCTTTTTTCTTCTGTCCGGCTCCATCGGAGACCTTTTCTTCCAACTGATCGAACCCCGTCGCATCCACATCTTCACCTTCTGTCGAGCAAAACTCCACCGAGCAAAACTCCACCGTAAGCACGTATGAACTGTTATTTGAGTATTTTGCGGAGAGATATTTGGGAGTTCGTGGCGAACTCCTCGTACCGGACATTTTCCGAGCTTCAGGAAAATGCCCGGAGGAGGGAGATTGAGCTAGAGACTCAAGCTAGGGAGGAGGCAGAGTCTCAAGGGAGGGATCGGCGACCGGCACAGTCCCAGCCGGCAGCCAAGCGGGCCAAGCCCACTGATCCCAAAGCAGGGAGCCAGAAGGGCCGCACCTGTGGAAAGTGCGGCAAGGTTCACGATGGAGTTCGTAGAGCTGGATCTTGTTACAAATGTGGCAAGGAGGGGCATATGGCCAAGGACTGCCCCAAGGGGTTTGTAGTATGTTTTCACTGCAACCAGACCGGACGCCGGAAGGCAGAGTGTCCGCAGTTGCGGGGATCAGCACAGGGAGCACCTCAGGGATCTACCCCTGCCGCCATCAGAGGTACCGAGAGTTGGCCACTGAAGACCGAGGTACCGAGGGCACGAGGGAGAGCCTTTCAGTTGACCACAGAGGAGGTCCGCGCAGCGCCCGATGTCGTGGCTGGTATGTATTCTTTCGTGTATTTATTTTGATGTTGAGATATTATGCTTATATTATGTTATGTGTAGGTACTTTTCTTGTGAATTCTGTACCTGCCTTGGTGTTATTTGACTCGGGTGCGAGTCATTCTTTTGTATCTTTGGCTTTTAGTCAGCATATCAGTGTTAGTCGTGAGGCGTTGAGTCGGCCTCTGAGAGTTTCCATAGCTGACGAGAGGGTGATATATGCCACAGAGGTGATCTGACAGTTCGTATTCGAGATTTTCGGTGTTGAGTTCCTGATTGATTTGGTTCCTATTGCGATGGGTGATGTCTGTGTCATTGTGGGCATGGACTGGTGACCATACGAGACCATAGTGGGGGAGTTCTTATGGTGTACGGCAATGGTACACGTTTTGGGTCAGCGTTTTGTTCGGCCGCTAGAGTGAGGCAGTGTTTTTAGCAGGGCTGTAAGGGCTTTGAGGCGTATGTGATGGATACGCGGGTTGATTCAGAGAGACCGATGTCAGTTGAGGAGGTTCTATAGTGTGTGAGTTCCCGAATGTATTTCCAGAGGAGTTGTCGGGTGTGCCTCCCGTGAGGCAAGTGGAGTTCATTATCGATTTGCTTCCGGGGGCCGCGCCTATTGCCAAAGTGCCCTATCGTCTTGCACCTCCAGAGATGCATGAGTTATCCTCGCAGCTTTAGGAGCTGTTGGGGAAGGGATTTATTCGATCGAGCAGCTCGCCGTGGGGAGCGCCTATCCTTTTTGTCAAGAAGAAGGATGGTTCACACCCGATGTGCATTGATTACCGGGAGTTGAACAAGCTGACGGTCAAGAACCGTTACCCGTTGTCGAGGATCGATGATTTGTTCGATCAGTTGTAGGGAGCATCTTGGTTCTCCAAGATCGATTTGAGGTCGGGGTATCATCAGGTAAGGGCGCGAGATGAGGATATTCAGAAGACAGCATTCAGGACTCGTTATGGGCATTATGAGTTTGTGGTGATGCCTTTCGGACTCACCAATGCCCCGACAGTGTTCATGGATCTCATGAACATAGTGTACAGGCCGATGTTTGATCGGTCGGTGATCGTGCTCATCGATGATATTTTGGTGTTTTCGAGATCCAGAGAGCAGCATGAGGAGCATTTGAGGGAGATCCTCGGAGTACTGAGATCGGAGAGGCTTTACGCCAAATTCTCCAAGTGTGATTTCTGGTTGCGAGAGGTCCAGTTCCTAGGGCACCTTGTTAACCAACAGGGGATATTGGTCGACCCGGCCAAAGTAGAGGCAGTGACGATTTGGGAGGTGCCGAGGTCACCGTCCGAGATCAGGAGTTTCTTGGGATTGGCAGGCTATTATCGGAGATTTATCAGGGATTTCTCCAAGATCGCCATGCCACTCACCAAGTTAACCCGGAAGGGTGTCGCTTCTTCATTGGGACCAAAGCAGCAGACCTCCTTTGAGACACTTCGCCAAGGGCGTATCTGGGTACGCGTACCATTTTGATGGAAGAGGATCATCGGTCAAAGTTCTTGATCCATCTTGGTGCCACTATGATGTATTTAGACCTGAAGAGGGAGTATTGGTGGCCATGTATGAAGAGGGATGTCGCATGGTTTGTTGAGAGGTGCTTAACCTGCCGTAGGGTAAGGCCAAGCACCAGAGACCGCATGGTAAGTTGCAGCCGTTGGAGGTTCCCAAATGTAAATGGGAGCAGATATCCATGGATTTTATCACCAAATTGCCGAGAACGGCGAGGGGTGTCGATGCGATTTGGGTGATAGTAGACCGTTTGACAAAGAGTGCTCACTTTCTTGCCATCAGTGAGAGTTCTTTTGCGGAAAAGTTAGCAGAGGTATATGTGAGAGAGGTGGTATCACGGCATGGAGTGTCGCTCTGGATTGTGTTAGATCGAGATGTGCATTTCACTTCCAGATTTTGGAAGAAATTCCATGAGGAGTTGGGTACGAGGCTGCATTTTAGTACCGCATACCACCCATAGACTGACGGTCAGAGCGAGTGGACGATTCAGACGCTCGAGGACATGCTCCGAGCATGCGTGTTGGAGTTTGGCGGAAGTTGGGACACGTATTTTCCCTTAGCAGAGTTCTCCTACAATAACAACCATCATTCGAGCATTGGTATGCCGCCTCTTGAGCTGTTGTATGGGAGGAGGTGTCAGACTCCCATTTGTTGGGGAGAGGTAGGGCAACGAGTGATGGGTAGCACAGAAATTGTGCTTCAGACGACAGAGCAGATACAGAGGGTCAGGAAGAGATTATTGACCGCTCAGAGCCGCCAGAAGAGTTATGCGGATGGACGTCGATCCGAGCTTGAGTTCCAGGTCGGTGATTATGTTCTCCTGAAGGTATCTCCTTGGAAAAGAGTGATTCGATTCAGGAAGAGGGGCAAGCTAGGGCCCCGGTATATTAGGCCGTTCAGAGTGATCGTGAGGGTGGGCAGGGTAGCGTATCACTTGGATCTACCTGCAAATTTGGAGCGGATTCATAATACCTTCCACGTGTCTTAGTTGAGGAATTGTATAGCCGAAGAGTCGGGGGTGGTGCCATTAGAGGACATTCAGGTGGATGTGAGCCTGAACTACGTGGAGAGACCAATTCAGATTATGGATCAGAAGATCAAGGTTCTGAGGAACAAGGAGGTGCCTCTGGTACAGGTTCAGTGGCAACATCAGAGAGGATCCGAGTTGACCTGGGAGCTAGAGCGTGAGATGCGGGAGCAGCATCCGGAGCTATTTCAGGGATGAGACTTCGAGGGCGAAGTCAGATTCAAGTGGGGGAGAATTGTAACATCCGGAATTTCAGGTATTATATTTATTCATTTTTATTTCGAGTTTTGTGAGAGGACTCGGCGAGTTGGTGCGTAGACTTGCCGAGTAGAGACGTGATTTCTCACCCGGATTAATGACCGGACTCGACGAGTCGCATTGGTGGACTCGGCGAGTCCGTGCTGTTTAATGAAACCCTAATTTCTCGGGTTTGGGGCATATTACAATGGCCTTATGGCCTTCATTTGTGCTCACCAGCCCCCAGAGCGAAACCCTGGTGAGCTTGAGCGTTTGTAGTAAGAGAAGGAGCCATTGTTGACCTTGGTGGTGTTGTCTAGCAAGGGAAAGGGAGCTATAGCCTAGAGGAAGCAAGAGGGTTAACTTATTGAAAATCTGAGGTCCAGAACATCACGTTTGAGGTACTGTTTTCAAACCATTTTCTGTTGAGGTGATGTTCATGTTGATTTAGGGCTTATTGAGCCCTTTTGTGACTAGATCTAGTGCTCCCATGGTCCCTTAAGCGAGTGAGGTTTTGGATCTTGACCCATGGAGGTCCAGAGTGCCTCTTTGTCCATGCTTTATATGAGTCTATGGAGGTTTTGGTATGGGATCATTATGTTTGAGGTTAAAACACCATTTACGAGTCAATAGGTGTGATATGAGCGCCAAGACATAGACTTTACGCGATAAATAAGCTTGGAAAGACTGGATCTATGAGTTAGTGGAACAGATCTGACCTCAAAAGGTCGTTTGGGGTTGTGCATGGAATGCACTTGTCGAGTCCATTGGCAGACTCGACGAGTTGGAGCGAGTGGTTCCGTGTTTTCGAACCAGGGGGTTGACGGACCGAGTTGGGTGAGTGACTCGGTGAGTCGGAAGGGGATTCAGAGGAATCGGGTCCCCGAAGGGACTCGATGAGTCCACGCCAGACTCGGCGAGTTGGGTTGACCGTTGACCAGAGTTGACCGATGTTGACTTGATAAAGTTAGTCAACCCTAGTTTAGAAAGTGTTAATTAGGGATGTATTTGTGTTATAGAGGGACTATAGCTCGGGTGATCGAGCACTAGTGATTTCAGGGATTTACAAGTTACCGAGATACGCGAGGTGAGTCTTCTCACTATACTTTACCTTGAGTAGGTAATTAGAGTTATGTGATACAGTGTTGTATGCTATATGTATGTGTTATGTGTTGCACTGCATTATTCTATGTGATTTATGATGTGTATGCTACAGAGTTAGAACCGGAAGGTTCACAGAGATAGAGCCTGAGGGTTCATAGAGTTGGGTGCACGGACCCAAAGAGTTATAGCCTCGAGTGGCTAATAGGTGTTATATATATATGGTATTTTGGGGAACTCACTAAGCTTTGTACTTACAGTGTATGGTACTATTTGTTTCAGGTACTAGTGAGGATCGCGGGAAGGCCCCGGCCAGATCAGTACACACACGAGATTTTTTTTATGTTATGAGATCTTGGGATTCTTATATGTTATGGATTCGAGCGTCAAACAATGATGCTTTTATGAATACTAAATGAATTATGTCTTTATAAAATGCGAAAAATTGTTTTGAAATTTATAGTGTTACACCATTTGGGTTTGCTGCCAGACGAACGAAACAGAAGAGGAAGAAGTGGTGGAGCCGCCTACTGCCGCCGCTGAGTGTTGATCTCCATATCCCTATTCGTCAATCATCACCGAGACAAACTCCCCTTTCTCTTT
Source organism: Lactuca sativa (assembly GCF_002870075.4). NCBI lineage: Eukaryota > Viridiplantae > Streptophyta > Magnoliopsida > Asterales > Asteraceae > Lactuca > Lactuca sativa. The sequence continues at coordinate 338,579,835 of NC_056630.2, read as the reverse complement.
TTCTTCTGTCCGACTCCATCAGAGACCTTTTCTTGCAACTGATCGAACCCCATCGCATCCACATCATCACCTTCCGTCGAGCAAAATCCACCGCAGACCCCCTCTACGTCACTCCTATCGGAGCCCTTGTATACAGAGAAACCTAATGCGCATGATGCTTGCATCAATTAAAAAAACAGGATCGAGTAATGTAAACACGAACCGAAAACATAATAGACACAAACCCTTGGGAAAAAAGCAGAACACGAACTTGAAGTAGCAAGGAACGAAGCAGGGAAAGTAGAAGACAGCCAGTGATTTGTTTTTGATTTCTGATTTTCTTTTACCTGGAAACTCAGTGAACACCTAGTAGGAAAAATGTGTTTGACTTTCCCATATGTTCTTCGTTCCACCTGGATGGACTCATCGGGTCTTTCCAAAGGTCAACCTTTGCAGGTCCATAATGGTCTGCAGTTAAGTAAAAACACTATGTTCTTGCTTGGAGAAATAGAAACAACGATCACAACATAATTTTTTTCAGCTTTGAAGCTTTTACCATTTCCAGTTCTGGGAGATGGTGATCTGTGACTGGAATCGGAATTGCAATATGATGGTGTTCCATCTGTATTAGTAAATTAAGGCGATCAGATCTCATATTTTAACTTCAAATTATTCATATTTTGCACAAAACCTTAAGAAAACAATCATAACTAATGATGATTCAATAATAACATAGATCTATTAATACTTAAGCTTCAAACCACACACTAGCAGTCGAACAAAAAACGATTAATGGTGTTCGAAAGGGGTTCAAACTTTGAGTTTGACTCGTGGAATTCATGAATACGAACTATTAATTGATCAAATATGTGGATTGGAGCAACATATTGAGCTTAAAATAAACAGAGAGATCAAAACAAAGATATGTAATGATAGAGCGTAATTTTGGATTAACTTATTACCTTAGAACATGATCCAAATAAATTCGTATTAAAGCTGATGATTGTGTCAATTGTCCACCGCCATGACAACCCACCTCTTTCTATCGGTCCTAACAGCCTCCCCCGTCATGGTGTGACAACGAAATCACCATGCTATCCCCATCTGGGTTTGCTGTCGGACGAATGAAATAGAAGATGAAGAAGTGGTGGAGCCGCCTACTGCCGCCGTTGAGTGTCAATCTCCATACCCTTGTTCATCAATCATCATCGAGACCAACTCCCTTTTCTCTTTTTCTTCTGTCAGGCTCCATCGGAGACCTTTTCTGCCAACTTATCGAACCCCGTCGCATCCACATCTTCACCTTCTGTCGAGAAAAACTCCACCGCAAACCCCCTCTACTTCACTCCTATCGCAGCCCTTGTTTATAGAGAAACCTGATGCGCATGATGCTTGCATCAATAAAAAAATAGGATCGAGTAATGTAAACACGAACCAAAAACATAATTGACACAAACCCTTGGGAAAAAAGAAGAACACGGACTTGAAGTAGCAAGGAACGAAGTAGAGGAAGCTGAAGATAGCCGGTGATTTGTTTTGGATTTTTTATTTTCTTTTATCTGGAAACTCAGCGAACACCTAGTGGGAAAATATGTTTGTCTTTCCCATATATTCTTCGTTCCACCTGGATGGACTCATCGGGTCTTTCCAAGGGTCAACCTTTGCAGGTCTATAATGGTCTGCAAATAAACAGAAACATTATGTTCTTGTTTGGAGAAATAGAAACAATAATCACAACAGAGTTTTTTCAGCTTTGAAGCTTTCACCATTTCCAGTTCTGGGAGATGGTGATCTGTGACAGGAATCGGAATTGCAATATGATGGTGTTCCATCTATATTAGTAAATTAGGGCGATCAGGTCTCATATTTTAACTTAAAATCATTCATATTTTGAACGAAACCTTAAGAAAACAATCATAAGTAACGATGATTCAATAATAACATGGATCAATTAATATTTAAGCTTCAAACCATACACCAACAGTCGAAAAAAAAACGATTAATGGTGTTCGAAAGGGGTTCGAACTTTGAGTTTGACTCATGGAATTCATGAATACGAACTATTAATTGATCAAATCAGCGGATTGGAGCAACATATTGAGCTTAAAATAAACAGAGAGATCAAAACAAATATATGTAATGATAAAGCGTAATTTTGGGTTGAATTATTACCTTAGAACATGATCAAAATAAATTCGTAATAAAGCTGACGATTGTGTCAACTCCCCACCGCCATGACAACCCACCTCATTCTATCGGTCCTAACAGCCTCCCCCGTCATGGTGTGACAACGGAATAACCATGCTATCTCCATCTGGGTTTGCAGTTGGACGAACGGAACAAAAGAGGAAGAAGTGGTGGAGCCGCCTACTGTCGCCGCTGAGTGTCGATCTCCATACCCCTATTCGTCAATCATCACCAAGACCAAGTCCTTTTTCTCTTTTTCTTCTGTCCGGCTCCATCGGAGACCTTTTCTTCCAACTTATCGAACTCCATCACATCCAAATATTCACCTTCTGTCGAGCAAAACTGATGGGTTTTGAGCATTCTAACACTTCCTAAGTATAAATGCAACCCTAATAACCTTGGATCTATGTTTGTCTAATAATCATGCAATGTTATGAACCTATCTAGCATACATGGGGTACAATTTTCTTGGTATAAAATATAGAACTACATACCTTGTTGTTGAAAGTGTTCCTTGAAACCTTGTGAGCCTAGCACCTCAAGTGTGATGCCTCAAATGCTTCACACAATACCAAATGCATAGAATAAACTTGAGAGAATACTCTAACACATGCAAAATCGGCCAAACCCTCTTGTTTCGTAGTGTGTAGCCAATTTTGAGGAGAGTTACATTGCTTATATAGTGTGTGACATTAGGTAAACCCTAATTTTCCATGACTCTTCATTTCTTGATCCATGGGTTAACTCCATGGAGCATCTTATGGGTGGAACCCAACTTCATAATCCATGGAGCCTCTTAGCACACTATATAAGATATGGAAGATTTACATAATCTACCCATACATTTAATTAGTTATCTTTTGATCACTTAATTAATTCTAAAATAATTGTTAATCAAAACTAGTTAAATAATATTATTAATATATTAGAACTTATAATATATTAATAAACCATATGTGTTATTTCTCTCATTTAGTTTATCCAATTGCGTGGTGCCATGCAAACCAAATGGACCATGTCGGGCCGGGTCAAGTACTTACCAGAAATAGTTATGGACTTAGACACCTTATCCAACAGTCTCCCACTTGGATAAGTGTAATAACTATCACTGCAATACTTCAGGAACTGATCGGCAATCGTAGCTCTTTGAAGGTCTCTCGGAACTGAGAAGATGTTGATACACCATTTAAGGTAAGTGATCATATAATCCTCTGTTCTAGATATCAGCCGGACAATTACATGGAACAATGTCTTACTTATTGTCCAGCAGTCTGTTTCCCGATTCCTGATTTGTTTGACAAAGAACATAATTGAACACATCAACTTAGTTTTGACCGGGTCCGGTACATAGGTCAAAAAAAAATCATCGAGGGGCCCAGATATCACCTTCTAATCCAAGAAGGAACATATAAACTTCGACTCATATGTTTTTTCTACTACTAGTTGAATTATACACAAAAGCACGTTTTATAACATCAAGTTACCAATGCGGTTTCGTACAATCAATTCATAGGTAACAAATCATATCTCTAGGTTTGAAGACTTATATGATATTACCGTCTCACGATCACTCGAGATAAAATTCGATGAAGTGTTCCAGTGAGCGTGGGTTGATTCCAATACTCAGAACTTATGAGCACTCATGAAGTGTTGTCTTATATCCTGACACCTACAACCAACTTCATGACAGTCTTACTTCATATCTACTTCCCACATATGACTGACCGTGGAAAATTTGAATAATTTGTGAAACCACAACATACTATTCTGGAAGTCAAAACATGCAAAAGAAATTATAGTAAACGACTGATAAATGATAGCATGACTTTCCTCGTGAATAAACACAACTTTTATTCATCATCAGATGTCAATTACACTTTAGAAATTTCATAATTTATCTAACTAATAAAACTTATATCATCCTTCATCCCTATGCTCCGAGCATGCTGGAGATGCTTAACCTTACTCAGTCCCTTCGTGAGGGGATCTGTTGGGTTCTCATCCGATGATACCCTCTTTGCCACGAGGATTCCTTCTTCTATGCGATGTCTGATAAAATGATATTTTCTATTGATGTGTCTGGATCTCCTGTGATCCCTTGGTTCCTTGGCTAAGGCAACAACACTTTCACTATCACAAAAAATTTCCATGGGCCCCGTTATAGCTGGTACTACTCCAAGGTCTCCTATGAAGTTCTTCAGCCATATAGCCTCCTTTGGAGCCTCGCTTGCTGCTATATACTCTGATTCACAAGTGAAATCAGCCACTGTCTCCTGCTTGGAACTCTTCCAAGTGATTGCTCCTCCGTTTAGGGTGAAGACCCAGCCCAACTGAGAGCAGAAATTATCCCTATCAGTCTGGAAACCAGCATCAGAATACCCTACAACTCTTAAGTCATCACTCCCACCGAGGGTAAGGACCCAGTCCTTAGTCCTCCGTAGGTACTTGAGGATATTCTTTACTGCAGTCCAGTGAGCCTTGCCAACATTCCCCTGATACCTGCTAACCATGCTCAAGGCAAAGGCTACATCAGGTCGAATATAAGTCATAGCATACATGATCGAGCCTACTGCCGAAGCATAAGGCACTCGACTCATTTCTGCTATCTCAGCCTCAATACTAGGGCTTTGTGTCTTACTCAATCTGGCGTTACTCTAACTCTCCTTTCTTGGAGTTCTGCATGCTGAATCTCTTCACCACCTTGTCCAAGTAGGTACTTTGACTAAATCCAATTAGTCTTTTACTCCGGTTTTTCAAAATCCTTATCCCTAGAATATAAGCAGCTTCTCCTAGGTCCTTCATAGAGAAACACTTCCCATGCCAGGACTTAACTTCCTGCATAGTCATGAAATGCAGCTATGGCTAACATAACCCTACTAGACTTAATCTTGGCTATTGGAGAAAAAGTCTCATCATAATCCACTCCAGGAGTTTGAGAGAAGCTCTTTGCAACCAGTCGACCCTTATAAGTGTGTACATTACCATCCATGTCGGACTTCTTCTTGAAGATCCATTTGCACCCTACAGTCTTACAACCTGGTACATTTTCAACCAAGTTCCAAACTTGATTGTCATACATGGATTGTATCTCGCTATCCATAGCCTCTTTCCATTTAGCAGACTCAGGGCCTGCCATGGCTTCTGCGTAGCTGTTAGGTTCATTCAGACGTACTATTGTCTCATCACTAATAAGTGTCTCACCTTCCACAGTAATATGGAAACGATAGTAATGCTCAGGTGCATTCCTAACTCTCGTGGAACGCCTCAAAGGTACAGACTTGTCAATTGGCTCAACAGGAGTTTCCTCCTCAAGTGGAGGGCTAGGGTTTGAAGTTCCTTCACCACTTGACTCTTGAAGTTCTTTAAGGTCAATTTTCCTCCCACTTTCTCCTTGGCTTATAATCTCTCTCTCAAAAGACTCCTCTTCTTGCTACAAAGACCACATTATCACTAGGTCTGTAGAAGAGGTAACCAAAGGATCTTTGTGGGTAGCCGATGAAAATACACCTATCGCTTCGGGGTTCTAGCTTATCATGAGACTCACACCTAACAAAAGCCTCGCAACCCCAAATCTTGATGTGGTCTAGTTTGGCTACTTTACTAGTCCACATCTCGTGAGGAGTTTTGGCAACATTCTTTGTTGGGACTAGATTAAGGATATGGGAGACAGTCTCTAAGCCATACCCCTAGAATGAGATTGGTAGCGATGCTCGACTCATCATGGAACGAACCATATCCAACAAGGTTCGATTATGCCTCTCAGCTACACCATTCAACTGTAGTGTCCTGGGAGGTGTCAATTGTGAGACAATCCCACATTCCCTAAGATAGTCGAGGAACTCTAAACTAAGATACTCACCACCTCGATCGGATCGAGGCATCTTAATGTTCCTGCCCAACTGATTCTCGACTTCTTGTTTAAATTCCATAAACCTTTCGAAAGTCTTTGACTTATGCTTGATTAAGTAGACATGTCCATATCTACTGTAATCATCAGTAAAAGTCAAATAATAACGATTAGCATCCCTTGTGGCATGTTTGAATGGTCCACACACATCTGTGTGTACATGGTCCAACAAACCTTCACCCCTCTCACAAGAACCTATGAAGGGTGACTTTGTCATTTTTCCAAGTAAGCATGATTCGCAACTATCATCTGACTTTAGGTCAAATGACTCCAAGACTCCATCCTTTTGGAGTTGGCCTATGCGTTTCTTGCTTATATGTCCAATACAAAAATGCCATAATGAAGCTTTATCCAAGTTATTATTATTAGCAGAACCAATACACAAAACATTATTTCCTAAGTTATCAACCACAAATACAGTTTTATATACACCATCACAAGGTAATGCTTTAAAATAAAGAATATTCTTAAAGAAAGCATTAACCGAACCAACTTCATTATAAAATGAAAAGGTAAAACCTTGTTTATACAATGCATGAAAGGAAATAATATTTCTTTCCATTTTTGGTGAATAACAACATTTACTCAAATCTAAACTAAACCCACTACTTAGCGATAAATTATAAACTCCAATCTTGGTGATAGGTGAAGCTTTCCTGTTTCCCATGATCAAGTTTATTCTTCCTTGCTGCACATTCTCACTTCTTCTTAGTCCCTGTAAATCAGAACAGATATGAATACCACAACCGGTATAAAGGACCCATGAGTTAGAATGTGGTGAGTTATTAGATAAGATAGTGTAAATACCTGCATGGTTGGGTTTTACTTTCCCATCCTTCACATCTTGCTGGTACTTTGGGCAGTTCCGCTTCCAATGTGCCTTTTCATGGCAATAGAAGCATTCAGCATCTTTTGGGTCAGAAGAAGGAGTGATGAAACCTTTCTTGGTTCCACTTGAAGAAGAGCCATCAAGGGTCCTAGCCTTGGTACCCTTCGATGAACTCTTTCTCTTCTTCCCTCGTCTTTTCCCGATTGCCAAGACATGGGTGGAGTTGGTAGGAGTAGGAGTAGTAACAATCGTCTTACCCTTAAGACCACTTTCCGCGGTCTTTAAGAGTCCTTGAAGTTTGCTGAGAGTGACCTCTTCCTTATTCATGTGGTATGTCATGCGGAATTGATCATAACATGAAGGTAAGGAGTGCAAAATGATGTCTATTGCAAGCTCCTCGGGGAAGTTCACATTAAGTTCAACAAACGGTCCACAAATATTTTCATTTTCTACATGTGGCCCGTGATGGGTTCACCATCCTTCATTCGGGTTGTTATCATGGAGGAGATGATTTCATACCTCTCTTGTCTTGCACTTTGATGGTATCTTTCCATCAAATATTGGTGCATTTCAAAAGGGTAGAAGTCCTCGTAGGACTTTTGGAGGTCGGCTGTCATAGTGGCCATCATGATGCATGCCACCTTGGTGGCATCCCTTTCATGTGCCCTTAAAGTCAGCGATCTCTTGAGGAGTAGCAACTGTCTCATCAATCTCCATAAGCTCATTATCGAGGACATATTCTTTGTTCTCGTAGCGGGTAATAATTCGGATGTTTCTGATCCACTCATTAAAGTTGGATCCATCAAACGTGACTTTCCTACACAAGTTCATTAGAGAAAAGGAGCCATTAGGATTAGAGCCAGAAGTAGCAGTGTTTGTAGACATCTGAAAAAAATAAGAGTTTAGTTTAGAAATAGAGATAGTCCTTAATAAAACACCTAAATGTAGTATTTAGGCGAGGACCCAATCACAATATATTATACTTAGAAGAGGTATGCTGTAATCTAAGTAATAACATATTTGAAAGGTAGGTGAATGACGATTCACCAATTTCCACCAAAAACGAAATATTAAAATATTTAATTTGGTTCTTAGAAACTCCTAGATTCTTTTGAGATTCAATGAACTTTTCAAAGGCATGTTTCAATCTCGAGTGTGCCCTCCAAGTTTTGTGATGGGAGGCCGAGGATCACAAAACAAGGTGTGAAGAAACCATGCAAATTAGTTGGTACCCTTAATGTATTACCCCTCAATCGATGTGCCGGTTAACCACACACGCTCCATCGATACTGTGATAAACATTAAGTCACCCTTTTACCTACCTTGTTAAGTTCATGTTAGTGTGCCGGTTAATCACACACGCTCCACTAACGACTTAGACAAAGTGTAAAGTGTAATTTCATGGATTAGCACCTTATTGACATTTTTCCTAAAGTAACTAAGATTGGGAATTTAATAAAACATTTAGTTACTTTATAATATTCATCATACTTTTAATGAGAATTTGTAAGTCCTTGTCCTACCCATTCGGCTAACGACCCTCCACCAGTCAAGCAAGTGGTAGGTGAGAGTGGACACCCATTAAGTTGCCATTTTATAGGCAACAACCTTATACCCACCTTATAGACTAGCTTCGTGAATGAGGCGTACTAGCGGTAAGACGACTTTGATCTTATACATATATATATATATATATATATATATATATATATATATATATATATATATATATATATATATATATATATATATTATTAACTTATAATATTATAAAGTATAAGGGTTGAATTTTAACTTTTAAAATTCTAAGGGTTGGAACAAAAGTTTTAATATGACTTTACTTGTTCCAAAACTTGAGGGCAAGTTTTGTAAACTTTCAAAACTTTTCATATCTAGTGACTTATGAGTTAATTAGAGTATTAAAAATGAAGACTCTTCATTTTTATAACCCATGTGTTATTTTAGTGGTTTTAAAACAAATTGACTTTTGGTTTTCCATAACTTGAGGAAAAGTTATGGACTCCATTAAAAACATAATGATCATGAATTAATCAACCACATAGGTTACAAATAATTCCTATGATCATCTAAACATCATAAGATCAAGAATATGAATATAAACACTTTCATGAATCAAAAATTACACTTAAAACCTGTAAATTTTGATAATTTGTCATTGTAAATGGATTAACATGAACATTACACCAACTAAAACAAGTTTTAAAACACCAAACCAGTTTAGGGTAATGTTCCTAGTCCATTTCCAGCAACAAAAACTCGAAATTCTGAAAACTGCAGCCTCTACTCGTCGAGTGCATGAACAGACTCGACGAGTAGCTTGCATTTGGTCATTGACTCGTCAAGTCCCCCCATGGACTCGACGAGTTCATACAGGCAGAAAGTAGAAAACTGGATTTTTCAAGCAGTTTGCACAAAAAACAAACAAGCAAACCTAGGCTCTGATACCACTGATGGGTTTTGAGCATTCTAACTCTTCCTAAGTGTACATGAAACCCTAATAACCTTGGATCTATGTTTGTCTAATAATCATGCAAAGTTGTTTCCCAAGGTTATGAACCTATCTAGCATACATGGGGTACAATTTTCTTTCTATAAAAGATAGAACTACATACCTTGTTGTTGAAAGTGTTCCTTGAAACCTTGTGAGCCTAGCACCTCAAGTGTGATGCCTCAACTGCTTCACACAACAGCAAATGCAAAGAATAAACTTGAGAGAATACTCTAACACATGCAAAATCGGCCAAGCCCTCTTGTTTCTTAGTGTGTAGCCGATTTTGGTTACATTGCTTATATAGTGTGTGACATTATGTAAACCGTAATGTTCCATGACTCTTCATTTCTTGATCTATGGGTTAACTCCATGGAGCATCCATGGAGCATCTTGTGGGTGAAACCCAACTTGATAATCCATGGAGCCTCTTAGCCTACTATATAAGATATGGAAGATTTACATAATCTACCCATATATTTAATTAGTTATCTTTTAATCACTTAATTAATTCTAAATTAATTCTTAATCAAAACTAATTAAATAATATTATTAATATATTAGAACATATAATATATTATTAACCCATATGTGTCATTTCTCTCATTTAGGTTATCCAATTGCATGGTGCCATGCAACCCTAATGGACCATGCCGGGTCGGGTCATGTACTTACCAGAAATAGTTTTGGACTTAGACATCTTGTCCAACAAAAACTCCACCACAGACCCCCTCTGCGTCACTCCTATCAGAGCCCTTGTTTACAGAGAAACCTGATGCGCACGATGCTTGCATCAATTAAAAAAACACGATCGAGTAATGTGAACACGAACCGAGAACATAATTGACACAAACCCTTGGGAAAAAAGTAGAACACGAACTTGAAGTAGCAAGGAACGAAGCAGGGAAAGCAGAAGACAGCCGATGATTTGTTTTTGATTTTTGATTTTCTTTTATCTAGAAACTCATTGAACACCTAGTGGGAAAAAATATGTTTGTCTTTCCCATATGTTCTTCCTTCCACCTGGATGAACTCATCGGGTATTTCCAAAGGTCAACCTTTGCAGGTCAATAATGGTGTGCAAATAAACAGAAACATTATGTTCTTCTTTGGAGAAATAGAAACAACGATCACAACAGAGTTTTTTCAGCTTTGAAGCTTTACCATTTCTAGTACTGGGAGATGGTGATCTGTGACTGGAATCAGAATTGCAATATGATGGTGTTCCATCTATATTAGTAAATTAAAGCAATCAGATCTCATATTTTAACTTTGAATCATTCATATTTTGAACAAAACCTTAAGAAAACAATCATAACTAACGATGATTCAATAATAACATGGATCTATTAATATTTAAGCTTCAAAGCATACACAAGCAGTCGAAAAAAAATGATTAATGGTGTTCGAAAGGGGTTCAAACTTTGAGTTTGACTCATGGAATTTGATAAGATTTAAAAAAAAAACAATAGCTTTTAATCTATAAAGATCGATTAGATCTTGAACAAGTATGTGAATGTGAAACAGCAAGAACACAATATAAATAACAAGGAAGAACGCAATATTAAGAACAAACAGCTTGAATCAAACGTGTTGAATGATTAAATAAAATCCTTAGAAGAGCTCGATTAAGAACATCAACTGTAAAGGATTAGAAGATTACAAGAGAGCAAATACGTAAACTCTGAAACACTTAAACAGAAATCTTGAATCTTAATGCTTAACCTAATATGCATGTAAGCGATAACTTATATACTATACATAAAAGGCTCTCGGTTGGACAGGCCCAAACCGGAGAATACTAGGCTAATCTACGAGCCCAAAAGACGCAATACAAAACAGAACTTCAGCCCAACAATCTCCCCCTTTGCGTCAATTTGGAGCGAGACCATTACTTCGTACTTGGGCCGGCAGCTGAAGCTGGTACCTTCTTCTTCACGGTACTAAACAGACACTTGGTTATTGAAAGGATGGTCTGTCTAAACCGGATGTACCAGTTGATCATGTCTTCAAAATATTTGATGTCATCAGCCGAATTGTCCTTACACCGCTTGACGATAGATAGAACGTGTTCCAAGCAGGGAGTGGTGTAGAGGTGCTTGTCAGCTAACGCGAACAGACATTTCTGTCCTTCGGCTCTGGTGAACATCACAGAGTTTCGCCTTGAATCAATCTTGCCCATTTTCATTGTGTTTAGATCACTGGCCGATCCCACAGGCTTGACTTTCGGTTTCTTCTTGAACACTGTGGCAACCTCCTGATCCATAAGGGCCACCTCCATGATGTAGCATGCCAGCATCCTTTTGACATGGTCTAAGATGAGACCATATTCAGCTTCGTTTGTCAGCAAGATGTTGTACAAGACTATCCAATCATGAGGGTTCAGATTGGGCAGATCCGCCAGAGAGATCATGTGAGCAGTTCTTGCAGATCCTCGGATAAGCTTGAACTTGACGTTGGTGAATCTCCCCACGGCAAACGGCTTCATCACCCGAACATTGACAATCTTCTGTGCGCTCCATGTAAGGTATTGAGGGCGAGCGGCCTCCAGATAAAAGTCAATGAGCTCCCTGTCAAGCTCATCGTTCGGATGCGGGACTTCGTAAATGTTGGAGAAGGCGTGGAAGATGAACGCCTTTCGAGTCAGCGGCATATCAAATTGCGAATCGACCGAGTTGATGCAGTCGAATGATATCACCGGCTCGAGCCATAGTATACTTGGAGTCTCTATGGCCTCCTTTATCAGTCGATCCCTGGTCCAGGCAGGGAAGAGCAGCTTTCGGCTCTCAAGGAGATCGTTGGCTTCTTTTTGTTTACGTTCGGCTTCTTCAGCTTCACATGCCACACGACTGACATCGTCATCAGTATTGCGACTGTTCTTTCTCTTCAACATGTCCGCAATAGTCTCCTTGTCTTCATCTTCATCTTCATCTTCATCTCCTCCCTCTGCAATATTTTTGCCCTTGTCCTTCACACCCGAACCCGAGGCATGACCAGTTGGGGTTGGTTCGGTTGTGTGAGTTGCTTTTGAGGAAGGAGGTGGTTTCGATCCAGTCTTCTTCTCATCTCCCCCTTGTTTCGGAATGGACACGAAACTGGGTAGGCCTTCAATTTTACTCAAGAGAGCCATGGCCGGAGAGAGTTTCTCAGCGAGGGTACGCCTCACCGAGTGGTTCAGAATGGGGTCGTGTGCTTCCAGGATGTTTGACAGAGCAGCGTGGACATCCGAAACACACGTCTTGATTATTTCCCTTTCGGATCGAAGAGCCTCCAATTGTTGTTCGGAGTTGGAAAGTTGGGTGCTCTTGACCTTGAGGGCAGTGGTCTTACTTGCCAGGACGTCCATCAATTTATTTTCAGCCGCAAGATCTTCTTGTAGCTTTGCCAGGCGGGCTTCAATGGAGGCACGGAGTGCCGAGTTGTCGTCGCTAATGTTTTGTCTGAGGGTAGCGAACGAGGATAACTCCGTCTTCACAAACTGGGCCAATTGATTAACAAGTGGTTCCAGTGTTGTTTTGGTGACTGCGGCGCTTTCCTGCATGGACTGCAGCAGGATAGTAGCGTCATGGAATAGTTTATCGACTTTTTCGGTCGCCGCCTCACAAGCTCGGGTGGAGGCGTCTATAGCAGCAGTAGCAGAGGCCACCGAGTCATGTTGAGCCCTAGAGAAGGCATCAACTATCCTCTGAAGGGCAGCTTCAGATAAGGACGACTGCTGATTGGAAGAGGAGGCGAGAAGTTGATCAACCTTCTCGTTTAGCTCACGGAGATGCTTCTTAGTTACAGGAGCATCATCCTCCTCATCACTTTGAACTTGAAACGGACTATAGTAGACCGAATCAAAGTTCAGGTTGTCACCACCGAGATATTGATCATCGCCATCGGAGGCGGCTTCTGGAGATGGAGGTGGTGGTGAAGCTGGGGGTGTTATAGGTTTGGTTGGTGCAGGTTGAGTGGGTGGGGGGTTAGTTTCGGGTGGTGGTTGTGTATGTGATTCGGTTTGTGGAGGTTCGGTTACGGGAGGGGTTTCGGTTACAGGTGGTGTTTCGGTTGAGGTAGTGAATATGGGTGGAGGAATAGGGAATGAGGTTGGTGGTACAGTAGGGGTTATGGTGGGAATGGAAATAGGAATTGTGGGTGGAGGGGAAGGAATTGGGGATTGGTGAAGTTCCATCTCCGGGGTTGGGGAACGAGGAGGTGTGTTGCCTCTTTGTGGAGATTCGTCGCCTTGTGACCCCTCAGAGCCCGAACTCCCACCTTCGGATTCGGTAGAGGATGATGAAAGGACGAGCGTCCGTTTCGGTTGGGTCTTCCTCCTTTTTGGTTTTGGGGATAAAGTAGGCTTTGGTTGTTTGCGTTTCTTGGGAGTAGGTTTTGGGGCTTTGGATGGTTTCTTCCCCTTGTCTGCTTTCTTGCCCCTGGCCCCCGGTTTGTCGGCATCATGGATTGATCTCAACATGTCCGGAGTCAGTTCCCTTGGACCAGATGGCCCTAACTCCTTGATTGCCTTGATGAAACTGCTCTCTGAAGGCACACTACCATACATCGACTCCGGGATAGAGCCAATGAAGGAGAATTTCGATGCAGCAGATACGATGATCTTGGTGGTGTGGAACGTACCAACCGAAGACATCGGTGCACCGTCAGCAGTTTGGACATCGAACTTGTCCATAGCCCATCTTGTGATCAGGATCCAGAACCGGGCCAGGGACACTTCAGAGTGTCGAGAAGTGGAAGATAGGCTCTGAATCAGCTGTTGCCAAAGGACAAACCCGTAGTCGAGGTTGATCCCGTTGTAGACCCCATACATGATTGACAAAAACAGACGACTGGCCCCGTCTGATCCTGAGCTTCGTTCTGACAGTCCCTTGAAGAGAACTGTGAATAACCCATTCCATTGGGGCGGTAGGCATGACTTCTTGAATCTGGCAACGGAGGTGAGAACTTCCGTGTAGCCCATGTTGTAGAACATGCTGTAGAACATACCAACCGGAATTGTCTCCGGGTGAACACGCGATGGGTCAGCGGCAAACCCAAGCATAGAGCAGAAGCGGGGACGAGAAATTGACGTCTTGTGTTCCGCTACTTCGAAAAAGATCCTGTCGACACCCTTGTCGTAGTAGGCCGTGGCATAGACCTGAGAAAGAGCCACCATTGGCACCGTTTCAATCTTGGACAATGCCGGAGCAAGTTGGGAGTACTTGAGGCATTCAATAATCGGCGACATGTAGGGATCATAGGCTTCTGGGTTCAGATCAATGACAAGACATTGTTGAGGTCTGATGGGGAGAATCTGAGAAGTAGCATGGACGGAAGAGGATTCAGCCATTGTTGCAGGTGTGGAGAAGAAGATGACCGGGAGAGAGTTTGGAAGTGTTTTGCTTTGGAAATTATGGAGGCAGTAAAGAGGTAAAAGGTGGTCTGGATGGGTTTTTATAGTAGGTGATAGGAGAGAGAAAGAACGATTCAAATCTTTTATGGGAATATGGAAGGGTTTTTGAGTGACTGATTGGTGACAGTTGGGACGTGCGATGATCACGTAGGAGAGAGAATGTCAGATTCCTAGGATCACGCCGCCCAATAAGCGCCGGTTTAGAGAGAGGAACCGTTTCCATTTCCACACGCGCCATTAATGCTTGATGGATGACGCTTCAATATTGTACACGCGTCCAATAGTGTCAGAAAAAGCGCGGCCTCTTCAAATTCACGCGCCCGCTTTTTACCGTCGTTTGAATTCCTATCCTTTGAACTTCCGCCGCGTCAGCATCTTTTTTCTTTTCCTCTTTTTAACGGCTGTCTTTTGAATAAAACGCCCACGTGGATTATTGGTAACCACAACTTCATTATGAACCATCGATTAATTATCCAGCCTGTAAAATAATTAGTAACGGAATTTATTTGAAAATCAAGGATTTTCGTGCAAGGAGTGTAAAAGAAAAAGAAATAAAGCAACTCTTTTTAGGATAATCTGTGATGTCAATTATGACACGAAACTGATGATCCCGGGCACGAATCTCTTCCTTCAAGATCAAGAGAGACCTTAAAGTGTTAGTGTGGAATCCCGTTGAATTACGATCTAACATTTATTAATAAATGTTGAAAGGCTTCTTTTAATAAGATAAAGTAAGGGTGGTTTCGCTTTGATTCAACAATTCAATTCTTGATATAAGAACGAATGTGAACAAAGTACTTGTGAGACCAGTGTAGTCTGTTGAACAAGTAGGTTGGAGTTGTTTATTAAGTGACTTGGATAAGTATAAAATCTCAGATAAATTATAAAACTGGATCCCTTGGGAAGAAATGTTATGGTGTGTAACAATTTCATTGGAACCACGCAAAAAGAAAAGAAATTGAGATTTCATGAAGGTACATTCGTCAATTCATTGGTAAATACTTGATCAAATTAATTTGTCACCGTCAATTCATTGGTGTTGAGTTTTGGGTTTCACTCAGCTCGTAGTGGCATGAAACTAAGATCATAAACACAGATGTTGCGTAACCATAAACCTCAGTGGTAGTTTCTGAGAGTCTCTAGGGTTACAGTGATGAAACGAATGTTATGGAGAAGTGTAATGGGGATGGTGAAAGAAGACATAGTACCTCTGCTGTGAAAGAAAGGACCAAGCAGGAGACTCTTAACTCATGTGAGAATAGAGTGAGGTAGCTCATGATTAGAATAAATAAGTTAGCCTTATTGGGAAGACAAGGTTTGTATTTACCAGGTCATGAAGGCTATTATTCAAAATCTTATGAGGCTTGGGACACATACAGCAGCATGCTTCTAGGGACACTTAAGTAATTCAGCAAATATATCCCCATAAATAAACGAACATACAAAAAAAATAATTTTGGAGTTTTTGAAATTTATAAAAAAAATAAAATTAAAAAAATGGAAAAGAAAAAAAAATAGAAAAGATTAAAATTAAGAAAAAGAAAAAAAAACTTTTGATAAAAAAAAAAATGGAAAACCGAACCCGAACGTTCAGTTGGTTTCGGTTCAGGAAAATTTTGAAAAACCGAACCCGAACCTTCGGTTGGTTTCGGTTCAGGAAAATTTTGAAAAACCGAACCCGAACCTTCGGTTGGTTTCGGTTCTTGAAACTTTTGAAAAACCGAACCCGAACCTTCGGTTGGTTTCGGTTCTTGAAAATTTTGAAGAAACCAAGAAGATTAGATATGCAATAAAAAAAAAATTTTACATACAGAAAAACAAATTTTGCACAAGAAATTTACAACTTAGAAAAACTACCTTTGAATTTCTGAGCGAGTGAAATGGTTGAACCGAACCCGAACGTTCGGTTGGTTTCGCTTCTTACGTTTGAGATTGAGAGGTAGTGTGTGGTACTGACTCTGATTCCATCATACCTAGGCCTTGCAGAATTTTATTGAATGAGGCTTCTGGAAGAGCTTTGGTGAAGACGTCAGCCAGTTGATCAGTGGTTCTCACGAAGTGAACATCGACATTTCCATCTTCCACATGATCTTTGATGAAGTGATACCTCAGTGCTATGTGTTTGGTTTTAGAATGTTGCACCGGGTTATGACAGATCCTAATTGCACTTTCAGAGTCGCAATATAGAGGGATCTTCTTCATATTGAGTCCATAGTCTCGAAGTTGACTCTGGATCCAAATCACTTGTGATGTGCAGGATGCAGCGGCAATGTATTCCGCTTCAGCAGTAGACAGCGACACACATGTTTGTTTCTTGGATTGCCAACTGACCAACTTCCCATCAAGAAATTGACAGCCACCAGTTGTACTTTTGCGGTCGAGTCCACATCCTCCAAGGTCTGCATCAGAATAGGCTTGAACAAAGAAGCCAGAGTTGGATGGATACCATAGACCCAAGGAGGCGGTTCGCTTGAGGTAGCGTAGGATGTTCTTCACTGCCAGCATGTGAGGTTCGCGTGGGTTAGCCTGAAATCGAGCACAATAACATATAGAAAACATGATGTCAGGCCTGCTAGCAGTTAGATACATCAGTGAGCCTATCATTTGACGATAGAGCGTGATGTCGACAGCCGGTTTATCCAGTGAAGGGGTAAGTTTGGTGCCGAATGCCATAGGGACTTTGACTTTTGAGTCTCCCATCATGCCAAACTTTGCTAGGAGAGTCTTTGTGTAAGCTTCCTGATTGATAAAGATGCCTTCGGGTCCCTGTCTTATATTTAAACCAAGGAAAAAATTAATAGGACCCATTGAGCTCATTTCAAACTTAGTCTCCATCAACTTTCTGAATTCAGCTGTTAAGCTGGGATTCGTAGAGCCAAAGATGATGTCATCGACATAAATTTGAACGA
Organism: Lactuca sativa; assembly: GCF_002870075.4. Lineage (NCBI taxonomy): Eukaryota > Viridiplantae > Streptophyta > Magnoliopsida > Asterales > Asteraceae > Lactuca > Lactuca sativa. Next base: position 338,562,123 of record NC_056630.2, on the reverse strand, counting down.
TCATAAGGTGGTTACCTTCCTTTTTGCGAAAGAAGGTTGGGTCAACCGAACCTTGTTTGAATTTGGACATCTTTAAAAATTTTGTAAGCGTTTCATACCAGGCTCTCGGAGCTTGTTTGAGGCCGTACACAGCTTTATCCAGAATGTAGCAATGATTTGGATAATTTTCATTTACGAACCCAGGAGGTTGCTCCACATACACTGTTTCTTCAAGTTCTCCATTGAGAAATGCGCACTTGACGTCCATTTGGAAGACCTCAAAGTTTTTGTGAGCAGCATAGGCCAGAAATATTCTAACTGATTCTAGCCTAGCTACTGGAGCGAACGTCTCTTCGTAATCTATCCCTTCCTCCTGACAGTATCCCTTGACAACCAGACGAGCCTTGTTCCTTATGACATTACCTTCCTTGTCCATTTTGTTTCTGAAGACCCATTTAAGACCAACAACCGAAGCATCTGGAGGAGTTGGAATGAGGCGCCAGACTTTGTTCCTTTCAAACTCATTCAGTTCGTCTTGCATCGCTTGAACCCAATCAGAGTGATCGAGGGCAGTGTTCACTGTCTTCGGTTCAACTTTTGATACAAATGAGTTAAACATACAGAACTCAACTTTTGAGAATACGGATGTCTGTTTTGCCTTCAGTTGAGATCGGGTCAAAACCTTGTCAGATACATCACCAACTACTTGAGAGATGGGATGATCTCTGGTCCATTTTGTAAGAGGAGGGTAATTCGGATCAAAGGATGGATCTAGTTCAGCGTTGATCATCTCTTCAGGCTCAGATTGGCTATCGAAATCAAGTGTCATATCATCATGCTCCCCCTCAATTGATGAGTCTTGAGAAACATGAGTTTCAGGGGTGTCTTGTGGTGCTGGAGTTTCAGGCATTGAAGCATCTTCGTTTGGAGGGGCACCTTCGGTTGAAGAAGTACCTTCGGTTGATGAAGGACCTTCGGTTGAAGGAGTAGAGGTTGGCTCCCCCTGGATTTGTGAGCTAGGCTCCCCCTCGACAAGAGAATTTGGCTCCCCCTCGGCTGAAGCATTGTTGGTTGGAGATTCATCAGTAGGCGATTCTCCTTCATGCATTCTTCTTGCAGCATCTTCGACAATCTGCTTCATATGATCTATTTTGTTGTCGGCTGCCCCTGCTTCTGAGAGAGAAGCTTTTTCCGGTTCATCAAAGAGTTCCAGAAAATTCTCGTACAAATTGGCGATTGAGACTGTGACTTGGCCAGTTTGAGGAAAGATTTCACTGGCAGTGTCATCTATGGCCTGTAGCTTCTTGACATAGCTATCATCGAAGGTCACATAGTATGTCTCTTCAATCCTTCTTGAGCGTTTGTTCAGGACCCTGTACGCCTTGGATGTGAGTGAGTAACCCAGAAAGATTCCCTCGTCGGCTTTGACATCAAATTTGTTGCGGTGCTCTTTAGAGTTAAAGATGAAACACCTTGAGCCAAAAACGTGGAAAAATTTCACATTGGGCTTTCTGTTGTTCAGTATCTCATATGGTGTGAGCGTGAATCGCTTGTTGAGATAGGACATGTTTTGTGTATAACAAGCAGCAGAAATAGCATCAGCCCAAAAATAAAGAGGTAAGGAAGCGAAAGTTAACATAGTTCGGGCAGCTTCACACAGAGATCGGTTTCGTCTTTCGACTATTCCATTCTGCTGTGGTGTGTAGGGAGCTGAGAAATTATGACTGATTCCCTTTTCTGCAAGAAACGCTTCAAACTCCCTGTTCTTGAATTCGAGACCATTGTCGCTCCTGATGTTGCGAACGACCTTCTTGAGCTGGACTTCAATTTGCTTGATAAACACTTTCAACTTTTGAGTCGCTTCAGATTTGAGCTTTAGAAAGAACACCCATGTAAATCGTGAAAAGTCATCAACGATAACAAGAATATACTTGCTACCACCGATGCTTTCTATAGATGAAGGACCACACAAATCGATATGAAGCAATTCGAGTGGTTCAACAACTTTTGTGTTGATTATAGATGGGTGACTTTGACGACTCTGCTTTCCCATTTCGCATGCAGCACACAAATGTTCTCTGTCGAACTTGAGCAATGGAAGACCCCTAACATGACCTCCAGTGACAAGTCGGTTGATGTCTTTGAAGTTGAGATGAGAGAGTCTTCTGTGCCACAACCAGCTTTCGTCGGATTGAGCTTTTGATAGCAGACAGATTGCTGGGTTCCCTTTGATGGGTTTCAAGTTCAGCGGAAACATTTGACCCTTTCGCTCTGACTTCAGAATCACTTTCTTTGTTGTTTTCTCTATGATTTCAGAACCTTCATCATCGAATGAAACTTGGAGACCTGTACCTCCAACAAGCTGAGATACACTGATGAGGTTGTGTTGAAGTCCTTCCACATAAGCCACCTTTCTTATGGTAAAATCACCATTCGTTATCATCCCATATCCCTTTATGGTGTCGTAAGAGTTATTTCCAAACTTAACGTTGCCACCATTTGCAAGAGATCTGTATTCCCTGAGTTCCTCCTTCCTTCCTGTCATGTGACGCGAGCAGCCACTGTCGATGTACCATTCTTCGTCAAACTGCTCGTCACTTATAACCTGCAAAAGTTAAGCAGATTTAGGAACCCAAAGTTTCTTGGGTCCATGTGAGGATTTCATGGGAACAGGAATAGTTAGAGAGATATCAACAAGATATGTTCTTTTAATTAAAGTTGTTTCATCTTTCTTTTTAATGGTGAAAACTTTTATTTTGTTAGGATTAGGTTGGTTTCCTTTGGGCTCAGGCCTGGATTCATCGACTTTTTGCTTTCCCTTCTGTTCAGCTGATGAATGAGATTTTTGAGGAGAAGTGGGATTAGCTTTAGAGCGAGAAGGAGATGAACAAGAAGAATTAGGAAGAGAGGATTTGGATTTGGATGGAGGTGTCTTCCTTGCTGATGACTCTAGGTGACCCTTTTGCTTTTGATCGTGGGTGGATTTAACCTTTGAGTCTTGTTCTCTTCTGACTTCAGAACCGAACCTCTGCGTTCGGTTGGAGTTGTTCTTGGAACCGAACCTTTGGTTTCGGTTGAGATCCTTTTCAGAACCGAACCTTTGCTTTCGGTTGGTATTTTCATGCGAACCGAACCTTGGCTTTCGGTTGGTATCTTCTTGCGAACCGAACCTTGGCTTTCGGTTGGTATCTTCTTGCGAACCGAACCTTGGCTTTCGGTTGTTGGAATTATCACTATTTTCAAACCTCAGATTCTTGTCCTTGTGCGAATAGTATGCATTTTGGGAGTGCCAGAATTGTTTCCTTTCAGAAAGGTTTTTCCTGTATCTTAGGTTCCTTTCTATCTTTTTATCCCTCATTTGTTTAGGTTGATGATGAACGTTCGCTTTCGCTTTTGATGTCACGCTGGCTGGTTCCTTTTGATCTTTAGTGGTTTTTCTTTGAGCTGAGGGTGCAGAGGAAATGTTAGACGAAGACTCAGTTTGCCCTGAGGAAGTGGAAGGAGTATCTGATGAAGTTTCACTTCGAGCTGTTGGCGTTGAAGGAATGTCTTCTTTTGCCGAATGATCACCCTCTTGAGGAGTGTCTTTAGTCCCACTTGTGCTTGGTTCACTGAAATTATCAGGCTTGTTCAAAGGTTCAGGTATGTATCTCCCTTTCTTCATCCAAGAGGTTCTTTCAGATAGGCCAACGGTTTCGTTTTCATTGTCAATAGGAGCTTCCCAGAAGAACTCGTCACAGCCATCAGCATTGTCTTCATTAACGATAGCCGTGAGTTCAGCTGTCTGATGTTCGGTTACTCCAGTCACTTTGTATACCTGATTCGGAGTAGTTCTGACCTTTTGATAGACAACAGCTTTTTCTACTAATTTCGGGGACTTTTGTTGGGACAATCTAGCGAATTCCACAGAATTTTCAGAAATAAGATTTTTGTGGTTTTCAGTTTCACTTTTCACAAATTCTGAGCAGTCAACCGTATCCTCTACAGAAATTTCACTCATGTTTTCATCCTCGTTAAGCTCAGATGCATTTTCAACATCAATTTTATTTTCTGAGCTTACTTTGGCATTTAGAGAGTTAAATTTTTGTATGGTTTCGGTTCTCAGTTTAAGTTTATCATTTTCGTCCAACAGATTTTTGAGCATGTCTTTATGGTCTTTGGATTTAATGAAGGACTCAATTTTGTCCAGTCCAATTTGATAAGATGGGTTGACATCATCAGACGAAATCACACTCTCACAGTTGTAGGCTTCGGCATCGATTTCATCCTCCTTAAATTCAAGGAATGGTAAAATCATACGATGGATCTTTTTGCCTATCTCACAGTCCAAGTGCAACTGAGTTATATTGGAATATAAACGTTTAGCTATTAAACAAAAAACATTTCGTTGTTTTAACAATTTCAAATTGTCTCTCTGCAAATAAATGTTTTCGTCTTTGACTTTAATTAATTCCGACTCTTTTAACTCAATCCACATACGCCGCTCCTCACTCTTCGACGCCACCCTGCTTAATTGATCAGTCAGGTTAGAATTGGTGACTCTAGTTTGAGTTAAGCTACTATCTAAATGAGAAAATCTTGTGTTAACGCTTTTTAGTTCTTTCTCATATGAGGATGATGGTACTTTAGATGAAATAAAAACAGATTGTACCTTCTTTATCAGTTCATCAAGCTCATTGAACTGTTGGCTGAGTGGTTTGGCTGTGAAGCACATGTCTTCCTGCACTTTCGGTCCATTGCTTCCTCCATCGGTGTTGTATCCCCTCATTTGAGATGAGCTTGACACCATGAAGCATGTTCCACCACTGCTTTCCTCCTTAGCCATGTAAGCCTTTCCATGAGTAGGCTTCCTCACTTCTTCGTCTTCTGAGTCAGTAGACCAAACTTCGGTGCTACCGAACTCATCATTATTAACCGAACCCTGCACAATAAGAGCATTAATAGAAGGGTTAGCGGTAGACTTTTTCTTCCTCAACTCATCCAACCTCTTCTGCAGCACAGCTTCCTCATCCTTTCCATCGTCCTTTTCAGCCATCTTCTTAAGAACACAGTCCTTAGCATAGTGGTTCTTGCCACCACAGTAGAAGCAGCTTACTCCGGAATCGCCATCTGCCTTCGGTTCCTTCTTGGACTCCTCAGCCTTCGGTTCATTATTTTCCTTTTCAGAGCTATAACTCCCCTGCCAGTTTCGGTTTTTGTTGCTGGGGAATCTCTTCTTTATGAACCTCTTAGGATTGGATACCATCATGGCATAATCCTCAGTTGTGAGGTCATATTCTTCCAAGTTGAGCTCTTCATCCTCCTTCACGGCTTTACTTTTAGATAGGAGGGCCAACGAACCAAGACTTGACACCACGTTCTTCTCATGAACAACAATCTTCTCTTGGGACTTTAGAATACCCACAAGTTTCGCCAAAGAGTATGATTTAAACTGTTCATGGGCTTTGACTGTGGAAACTACTGCTCTCCATTCCGATCTCAGTCCGTTCAAGAAAGTAACCTTTTGTTCGATGAGCTTCCTTTCAATGTCGTGTTTTATCATCTTGCTGAGAAGATGATTGAAGCGATCAAACGTCTGGGTCACGATTTCTTCGGCTCCTTGCCTGAATTCTCCAAACTCAGATAGAAGCAAGGTTTGGATGGAGTGTTCAAGATCTTCGTCTGTTGAATACAGTTCGCGAAGTCTATCCCACACTTCCTTCGCCGTAGTGCATGAGCTGACTAGTCGGAATGTGTTGGACTGAAGGGCGAATCTGATTAACCTTAGTGCCTTAATGTTGCATTGGAATTTATCTTTCTCATCCTGTGCAAGATTCGTCACGTCCTTGAGCAAATCGTTGTATTCTTTTTGCGTCTTAATAACTCTGGATGTCGCTGAATGAGAAAATGGTCCATTGATAATGGCTTCCCATATGAGAAAACCATTGTCCTCCGATCCAATCACGTAATCTTCAAAATGATGTGCCCATACTTCGTAGTCATGGGTGTATAAGATTGGAATCTTTGTCGTCAAACCAATGCTGTTGGAAATATTAATAGGGTTTGATTGCGTTGCGTCCATAATGATCGTAATAACCTGTTCAAAGATCAGACTTGTAATAAAGCAGATTAGGGCAAAACAATAAATACTAAGATACGTCAATTAAGATGACGGCTTAATAAATATCGATGATTGCAGAAAACCCTAATGAAAATCTTTTTCACAGAAAAGAAGTGTATCGATTACACAGCCTCCTGCTCTGATACCAATTGATAAGATTTAAAAAAAAAACAATAGCTTTTAATCTATAAAGATCGATTAGATCTTGAACAAGTATGTGAATGTGAAACAGCAAGAACACAATATAAATAACAAGGAAGAACGCAATATTAAGAACAAACAGCTTGAATCAAACGTGTTGAATGATTAAATAAAATCCTTAGAAGAGCTCGATTAAGAACATCAACTGTAAAGGATTAGAAGATTACAAGAGAGCAAATACGTAAACTCTGAAACACTTAAACATAAATCTTGAATCTTAATGCTTAACCTAATATGCATGTAAGCGATAACTTATATACTATACATAAAAGGCTCTCGGTTGGACAGGCCCAAACCGGAGAATACTAGGCTAATCTACGAGCCCAAAAGACGCAATACAAAACAGAACTTCAGCCCAACAGAATTCATGAATACGAACTATTAATTGATCAAATCAGCGGATTGGAGCAACATATTGAGCTTAAAATAAACAAAGAGATCAAAACAAAGATATGTAATGATAGAGCGTAATTTTGGGTTGACTTATTACATTAGAACATGATCTGAATAAATTCGTATTCAAGATGACGATTGTGTCACCTCTCCACCGCCATGACAACCCACCTCTTTCTATCGGTCCAAACAGCCTCCCCTGTCACGGTGTGACAACGGAATCACCATGCTATCCCCATCTGGGTTTGCTGCCGGACGAACGAAATAGAAGAGGAATAAGTGGTGGAGCCGCCTACTGCCACCGCTGAGTGTCGATCTCCATACCCCGGTTCGTCAATCATCATCGAGACCAACTCCCTTTTCTCTTTTTCTTCTGTCTGGCTCCATCGGAGACCTTTTCTTCTAACTTATCGAACCCTGTCGCAACCACATCTTCACCTTCCGTCGAGCAAAACTCCACCGCAGACCCCCTCTGCGTCACTCCTATCGGAGCCCTTGTTTATAGAGAAAATTGATGTGCAAGATGCTTGCATGAATAAAAAACAGGATCGAGTACTGTAAACACGAACCGAAAACATAATTGATACAAACCCATAGGAAAAAAGCAGAAAACAAACTTGAAGTTGCAAGGAACGCAGCAGGGAAAGCAGAAGACAGCCGGTGATTTGTTTTTGATTTTTGATTTTCTTTTATCTGGAAACTTAGCGAACACCTAGTAGGAAAAAATACGTTTGTCTTTCCCATATGTTCTTCATTCCACCTGGTTGGACTCATCGGGTTTTTCCAAAGGTCAACCTTTGCAGCTCCATAATGGTCTGCAAATAAACTGAAACATTATGTTCTTATTTGGAGAAATAGAAACAACGATCACAACAGTGTTTCTTAAGCTTTGAAGATTTTAGCATTTCCAGTTCTGGGAGATGGTGATCTGTGACTGGAATCAGAATTGCAATATGATGGTGTTCCATCTGTATTAGTAAATTAAGGCGATCAGATCTCATCTTTTAACTTCGAATCATTCATATTTTGAACAAAACCTTAAGAAAACAATCATAACTAATGATGATTCAATAATAACATATATCTATTAATACTTAAGCTTTAAACCATACACCAGCAGTCGAAAAAAAACGATTAATGGTGTTCGAAAGGGGGTCGAACTTTGAGTTCGACTCGTGGAATTCATGAATCTAAACTATTAATTGATCAAATCAATGGATTGGAGCAACATATTGAGCTTAAAATAAACAGAGAGATCAAAACAAAGATATGTAATTATAGAGCGTAATTATGGGTTGACGTATTACCTTACAACATGATCTGAATAAATTCGGATTAAAGCTGACGACTGTGTCAACTCTCCACCACCATGACAACCCACCTCTTTCTATCGGTCCTAACTGCCTCCCCCGTCACGGTGTGACAACGGAATAACCATGCTATCTCCATTTGGGTTTGCTGCCGGATGAACGAAACAGAAGAGCAAGAAGTGGTGGAGCCGCCTACTGCCGCCGTTGAGTGTCGATCTCCATACCCCTATTCGTCAATCATCACCGAGACAAACTCCCCTTTCTCTTTTTCTTCTGTCCAACTCCATCAGAGACCTTTTCTTCCAACTGATCGAACCCCATCGCATCCACATCATCACCTTCCATCGAGCACAATCCACCGAAGACCCTCTCTGCGTCACTCCTATCGGAGCCCTTGTTTACAAAGACACCTGATCCGCATGATGCTTGCATCAATAAAAAAACAGGATCGAGTAATGTAAACATGAACCGAAAACATAATTGAAACAAACCCTTGGGAAAAAAGCAGAACACGAACTTGAAGTAGCAAGGAACGAAGTAGGGAAAGCAGAAGATAGCCGGTGATTTGTTTTTGATTTTTGATTTTCTTTTATCTGGAAACTTAGCGAAGACCTAGTGGGAAAAAATATGTTTGTGTTTCCCATATGTTCTTCCTTCCACCTTGATAGACTCATCGGGTCTTTCCAAAGGTCAACCATTGCAGGTCCATAATGGTCTGCAAATAAACAGAAACATTATGTTCTTGTTTGGAGAAATAGAAACAACGATCACAACAAAGTTTTTTCATCTTTGAAGTTTTTACCATTTCCAGTTCTGGGAGATGGTGATCTGTAACTGGAATCAGACTTGCAATATGATGGTGTTCCATCTATATTAGTAAATTAAGGCGATCATATCTCATATTTTAACTTCGAATCATTCATATTTTGAACAAACCCTTAAGAAAACAATCATAACTATCGATGATTCAATAATAACATGGATCTATTAATATTTAAGCTTCAAACCATACATCAACAGTCGAAAAATAAAACGATGAATGGTGTTCGAAAGGGGTTTGAACTTTGAGTTTGACTCGTGGAATTCATGAATACGAGCTATTAATTGATCAAATCAGCAGATTGGAGCAACATATTGAGCATAAAATAAACTGAGAGATCAAAATAAAGATATGTAATGATAGAGCATAATTTTGGGTTGACTTATTACGTTAGAACATGATCTGAATAAATTCGTATTAAAGCTGACGATTGTGTCAAGTCCCCACTGCCATGACAACCCACCTCATTATTGATGGGTTTTAGCCATAAGAACTTTCCTATGTGCGCATGCAAAACCCTAATGCTTGGATTTGGGCTTTCTAATCAAACATGCTTTGAATCCAAGACTTCTAATGACTATTTAGGTGTAATTACAATATTGAAATAGATCTAGAATTATACCTTTGAATTCCTTGTTGATCTTGTTCTCTTGGAGCTTCTAGAGTCACAATTGTCACTCCTCTAATGGCTTACAAACACCAACTAGCAAGGAGGATGATTTGGGAGAGAGGAGAGGGGAGGAAATCGGCCAGGGTTCTCTTACTTTTGATGAAGTACCGATTTCCTTATGCCATAGGGTGTATTTATACTTGTAGACTCCTTAAGGGTTACAACCTAAACCCTAATTGGATAATCTTCTCTTAAGGCTATCCAAATCAATTCCTTAGATAACTCTTGGACGATTTGAGCTATCCTTTAGCTTCTAGAATCCGTCCAATCCTTATCTATATGGATTTACAGTCTAAAGTTTAACTATCAAACAATTGACAATTTATACCCTCTTATTTAATTAATCTCTTTAAGTCACCAAATTAATTCCAATTAATTCTATGACTTATATTAATGAAATAACAATATATTATTCTTTATAATATACTAATAATATTTACTCTCTCTTAATAAATCATCCTATCAAGTTGCTATGGTGAAGGCAACCCAAAAGGACCATGCACAACCGGGTCAATTACTTGCCTAATATAGTTGCAGCCTTAGACACTATTCCAACAGTCTTCCACATGGATAAGTCTAGTAACTATATGCACAAGTACAATTCGGTTTACAATCGTAGCTCTCAAAGACGCTGTCAAACTGTGATCTAATCAATCTTGTCCTTTAGATAAGGGATCGTACAATCCTCTGTTAGATATCATGCTGACAATCCTATGGAATGGTTAGTCAAGCATTTAGGCTTCTCGATCTCTGATTTATTCGACATAGAACATAATCGAACACATCAATTCAGTTCTGACCGGGCCCGACACATAAGTCAAATCAAATCATCGAGCGGTCGAGATATCGCTTTTACCTTCTTAGATAAAAGTTACAGATAAACTTCGACTTATATGCATTTACTTATTCAATAATCAACTATACACAACAATGTGTTTTATAACATTGAGTTACCAATGCGTTTTCGCATTATCGATGTACAATCAATTAGCAAATAACAAACAATATATCTAGATTTTAAGACTATATGATATTATCATCTTGCGATCATCTCTTATATATCATATTCCATATGGTGATTCCTACAAGCACGGGTTTGTTCCAATGCTCAAAACCAGTTCATAAGCACTCATGAATGTCGCAGCAACCCTTTGCTATATCTAATACCTTTTAGACAATCTACGCACCGATTCATGACAATCTTCATTCATATCTACTTCCAACATATAAATGACTGTCGACAATTTGAACAATTCGATTATTCCTAATAAACTCAATTATTCTGGAAGTCAAAACATGCAAAGTGAAACAATAGCTAAACAATTAACATAAGATAGTAACATTAGTCATAAATAAAACTCCTTTATTTAATCATCAAATATTAATTACATTTATCTATTACACGTTTCTAATACTATCTAATCTATGCTAATATCATCCTTCAGCCCAATACTCCTAGCATGCTGCAAGTGCTTAACCCTACTCAGTCCCTTCGTAAGCGGATATGCTGGGTTATCTTCTAATGATATCCTCTTCACTACGAGTTGTCCTTCTTCTACACGATGTCTAATGAAGTGATATTTTTGTCGATATGTCTTGATCTACCATGATCCCTCGGTTCCTTGGTTAAAGCAACCGCACCTTCGTTATCACAGAAAATCTCCAGTGGCTCCTTTATGGCAGGTAAAACTCCAAGATCACCGATGAAGTTCTTTAGCCATATTGCCTCCTTCGACGCTTCGCTCGCTGCAATGTACTCTGATTCGCACGTTGAATCAGCTACGGTTTCCTGCTTGGAACTTTTCCATGTCACTGCTCCTCCATTCAAGGTAAACACGCAACCCGACTGCGAACGGTAGTTGTCCCTGCTGGTTTGAAAGCTAGCATCACTATACCCTCGCACCTTCAAGTCATCACTCCCTCCGAGGACTAAGAACCATTCCTTTGTCCTCCGAAGGTACTTAAGGATATTCTTCACCGCAATCCAATGTGCTCTGCCAAGATTCCCTTGATATCTGCTAACCGTGCTCAAAGCAAAGGCTACATCAGGGCGAGTAGAAGTCATAGCGTACATGATTGAGCCAATTGCGGAAGTGTATGGAACTCGGCTCATTTCTGCTATCTCAGCTTCGGTACTCGGAATTTGAGTCTTACTCAACTTGGCATTACTTTGTATCGGTAATTCTCCCTTCTTCGAGTTTTCCATACTAAAACGTTTTAGTACTTTATCCAAGTAAGTATTCTGACTAAGTCCAATTAGTCTCTTACTTCTTTCTCTTACTATCCTTATTCCCAAAATATAAGAAGCCTCTCCGAGGTCCTTCATAGCGAAGCACTTCCCGAGCCAGGACTTAACCTCCTGCAAAGTCGGGATGTAATTTCCTATGAGTAATATGTCATCGACATATAGAACGAGGAAGCTTACTATACTCCCACTGGCTTTGACATATACACATGACTCATCTTTGCTTCGTACAAATCCAAACTCTTTGACTTTCTCATCGAAGCAAAGATTCCATCTGTTAGATGCTTGCTTAAGTCCATAGATGGACTTCTCAAGCTTACACACTCTATTCGGATGCTTCGGATCCACAAACCCCTCTGGCTGAGCCATGTAAACATCCTCAGCCAACTTTCCATTAAGGAAAGTGGTCTTGACATCCATTTGCCAAATCTCATAATCATGAAATGCAGCAATCGCTAGCATCACTCTAATAGATTTTATCTTCGCAACTGGTGAGAAGGTCTCATCATAGTCAACTCCGGGATTTTGAGTAAAGCCCTTCGCAACCAACCGCGCCTTATATGTGTATACGTTTCCATCCACGTCGATCTTCTTCTTGAAGATCCATTTGCACCCAACGGTCTTACGTCCGGGCACATAATCAACCAAATTCCAAACTTGGTTATCATACATGCATTCGATCTCGCTATCCATTGCCTCTTTCCATTTCGCAGACTCCGGGCCTGCCATGGTTTCCTTATAGCTATTAGGTTTATCAAGATTTATTAGTGTACCATCACTAATATACGTGTCTCCTTCGGTAGTAATATGAAAACCATAAAACTGGGGTAGAACTCTAACTCTATCGGAACGTCTAAGAGGTAAGGATTCGTCAATCGGTTCAACCGGAGTTTCCTCCTCGGGTTGAGTGCCAGTGGTAGAGGTTCCTTCATCTATCGACTCTTGAATCTATTCAAGCTCGATTTGCCTCCCACTATCTCCTTGGCCTATGAGTTCTCGCTCTCGGAAAACTCCTCTCCTCGCAACAAAGACAACATTGTCCTTCCGTCTATAGCAGAGATATCCAAAGGATGTCTGCGGGTAGACGATGAAAATACATCGCTCACTTCGGGGTTCGAGCTTGTCTTGAGTATCTCGTCTTACGAAAGCCTCGCAACCCCAAACCTTGATATGTGCCAATGAAGGAGCTTTCCCAGTCCACATCTCGTGAGGTGTTTTGGCAACCTTCTTAATAGGGACTCGGTTAAGGATATGGGCGACAGTCTCTAAGGCATACCCCCAAAAAGAGATAGGTAGTGAAGCACGACTCATCATAGAGCGAACCATATCCAATAAGGTTCGATTACGCCTTTCTGCTACACCATTCAACTGCGGTGTCCTAGGAGGCGTCAATTGCGAAACTATTCCACACTCCTTGAGATAATCGTGGAATTCAAGACTTAGGTACTCTCCTCCTCAATCGGATCGAAGCATCTTGATTTTCCTGCCCAATTGATTCTCCACTTCATTCTTGAACTCTTTGAACTTTTCAAAAGTTTCTGACTTTTGCTTGATTAAATAGATATACCCATATCTACTATAGTCCTCGGTAAAAGTCACGTAGAAACGGTTCCCATCCTTCGTGGTTGATCTAAACGGTCCACATACATTGGTATGTATTAGGTCCAATAAACCTTCACCCCTTTCGCACGTACTGGCGAAGGGTGACTTAGTCATCTTTCCAAGTAAACAAGACTTGCACGTGTCATCTTCCCTAAGGTCGAATGACTCCAACACTCCATCCTTTTGGAGTTGGGCTATGCGTTTCTTGTTGACATGTCCATGATGACTATGCCACAAGGATGCTTTATCCATACTAGTGGAAGAATCTATGTTCAAAACATCATTTCCTAAGTTATCAACAATCATAACAGTTTCATAAATTCCATTACATGGTATAGTTTCAAAGTAAAAGACACCATTTAGATAAGCCAAAATAGAACCATTCTCATTATTAAAAGAAAATCTAAAACCTTGTCTATATAAACCATGAAATGAAATGATGTTTCTAGCCATTTCTGGGAAATAGCAACAATTGTTCAAATCTAAACATAAATTATTCCTAAGCACTAAAGAATACACTCCAATCTTGGTCACAGGCGACAATCTTTTGTTTCCCATGATTAGATTGATTCTTCCTTGCTCCACATCTCTACTTCTTCTTAGTCCCTGCACATTAGAACAAATGTGACGACCACAACCGGTGTCAAGAACCCAAGAAATAGCATGATTAGAATCGTTAGATTTGATTGTATATATACATGCGAAAGATGGCTTGATCTTTCCTTCCTTTATGGCTTGCAGGTATTCCGGGCAGCTTCTCTTCCAATGTCCTATCTTGTGGCAGTGGTGGCACTATGCCTCCTTCGGGTTAGGTCAGGGCTTAGCGGGATCAACTTTGGTCCCACTAGAAGAGGCACCATCTCGGGCTTTAACCTTGCGATAGTTCTTAGACGAAGCCTTCCTCTTCTTTCCCTTTCCTCGACCAATAGCCAAGACAGGAGCAGCGGGTGGATTGGGAGTTGGTGCAACAGACTTGTCTTTGAAGTTGCTCTCAGCGACCCTCAAGAGACCTTGGAGTTTGCTTAGGGTGACCTCCTCTTTGTTTATGTGGTAGGTCATCCTAAATTGATTATACATCAAAGGCAAAGAGTGAAGCACCATGTCGATCACCAAGTCTTCCCCAAAGTCAACATTTAACTTGCGAAGGCGGTCGACATACCTTTGCATCTTTTGCAGGTGCACGGTAAGAGATTCTCCATGACCCATCTTAGCGGAAATCATGTTAGTGAAAATCTCATAACGCTCTTGTCTCGCGCTTTGGTGGTATCTCTCCAATAAGTCTTGATGCATCTCGCTCATGAGTTTCAAAAGCGGTAATTACAGCCGGAGTAGCGATTTCAGGGTTGATCTTCTCAAGCTTCCCATCGAGGACATACTCCTTATCCTCATAGCGAGCAATGGTGCGAATGTATCTTATACATTCGCTATAGTTCGTTCCATCGAAGGTGACCTTTTGGCAAAGGCTCATCAATGTGAAAGAACTAGCAGCAGCGTTGTTGGCGTTCAACATCTACAAATAGAAAGGACAAAGATAGATTAGAATATGAATCCCTAATTATCACCCAATAAGAAAAATTAGGGCTAGGATCCAACAATAACATTTACATATGAGAAAAGGGATGCCGTAATCTAACATGCAAATAAATTGAAGGTAAGTGAATGACGATTCACTAATTCTCCACCATAAAACCTAACTATTAGTTCTAAATGTATTGAGAATTCCTAGGTTCGGATGAGATTCATTGAAACTATTCAATGGCATGTTTAAATCTCCATATGCCCCTCTAGTTTGTGACTGGGATACCGAGGATCACAAAGCGGGTGTGAATTACCATGCAAATTCACATGGTGCCTTCATTGTAACGATCACCTATTCGATGTGCCGGTAAACCACACACGCTCCATCGAACTATGATAAACAATGAATCACCCTTTGCCACCTTTGCTTAGAACTAATTAGTGTGCCGGTAAACCACACACGCTCCACTAACTTCTTAGCAAGGATGCAAAGTGTAATTTCATGGGATTGCATCAATTCACTTTTCCTAAAGTAACTAAGATTGGGAAATTTTAAAATATGTGTAGTTACTTTGTATTTCCTATTATACTTTTAATGAGAGGATGAGGTTGCCCTATCCTACTCGTTCGGCTAACGACCCTCCACCGATCAAGCAAGCGGTAGGTGTGAGTGTACACCCATTAAGCTGATGGGTTTTAGCCATAAGAACTTTCCTATGTGCGCATGCAAAACCCTAATGCTCGGATCTAGGCTTTCTAATAAACATGCATTGAATCCAAGTCTTCTAATGACTAATTAGGTTAAATAACAACATTGAAACAGATCTAGAATCATACTTTTGAATTCCTTGTTGATCTTGAGGTCTTGGAGCTTCTAGAGTCACAAATGTCACTCCTCTAATGGCTTACAAACACCAATAGCAATAAGAATGATTTAGGAGAGAGGAGAGGGGAGGAATTTTGACCAGAGGTTCCTTGCTTTAGGAGATGTGTCGAATTCCCTATGCCATGGGGTCTATTTATACTTGTAGACTCCTTAAGGGTTACAACCTAAACCCTAATTGGATAATCTTCTCTTAAGGCTATCCAAATCCATTCCTAGATAACTCTAATGGACGATTTTAGCTATCCTATAGCCTCTAGAATCCGTCCATAGCATATCCAAATGGATTTACAGTCTAAAGCTTAATTATCAAACAATTGACAGTTTATACCCCTTTATTTAATTAATCTCTTTAAGTCACCAAATTAATTCTAATCAATTCTATGACTTATATTAATCAAATAACAAATATATTATTCAATATATTATTCCCATAATATATAAATAGTATTTACTCTCTCTTATTAAATCATCCTATCAAGTTGCTACGGTGAAGGCAACCCAAAAGGACCATGCACAACCGGATCAAATACTTGCCTAATATAGTTACAGCCTTAGACACTATTCCAACAGTCTCCCACTTGGATAAGTCTAGTAACTATACAAGTACAATTCGGTTTGCAATCGTAGCTCTCAAAGACGCTGTCAACTCTGATCTAATCAATCTTGTCCTTTAGATAAGGGAACGTACAGTCCTCTGTTAGATATCATGCTGACAATCCTATGGAATGGTTAGTCAAGCATTTAGGTTTCTCGATCTTTGATTTATTTGACATAGAACTTAATCGAACACATCAATTCAGTTCTGACCGGGCCCGGCACATAAGTCAAATCAAATCATCGAGCGGCCGAGATATCGCTTTTACCTTCTTAGATAAAAGTTACAGATAAACTTCGACTTATATGCATTTACTTATTCATTAACCAACTATACACAACAATGCGTTTTATGACACCGAGTTACTGATGCGTTTTCGCATTATCAATGTACAACCAATTAACAAATAATAAACCATATATCTAGGTTTTAAGACTATATGATATTATCGTCTTGCGATCACCTTTTATATCGTATTCCATAAGGTGATTCCAGCAAGCGCGGGTTTATTCCAATTCTCAAAACTAGTTCATAAGCACTCATGTACGTTGCAGCAACCCTTTGCTATGTCTAACACCATTTAGACATTCTACACCCTAATTCATGACAATCTTCATTCATATCTACTTCCAACATATGAACGATTGTGGACCATTTGAACAATTCGATTATTCCTAATAATTTCAATTATTCTGGAAGTCAAAACATGCAAAGTGAAACAATAGCTAAACAATTAACATAAGTTAGTAACTTTACTCATAAATAAAACTCCTTTATTTATTCATCAAATGTCAATTACATTTATCTATTACACGTTTCTAACACTATCTAATCTATGCTAATATCATCCTTCAGCCCAATACTCCTAGCATGCTGCAAGTGCTTAACCCTACTCAGTCCCTTCGTAAGCGGATCTGCTGGGTTATCTTCTGATGATATCCTCTTCACTACGAGTTGTCCTTCTTCTACACGATGTATAATGAAGTGATATTTTCTGTCGATATGTCTTGATCTACCATGATCCCTCGGTTCCTTGGTTAAAGCAACCGCACCTTCGTTATCACAGAAAATCTCCATTGGCTCCTTTATGGCAGGTACAACTCCAAGATCACCGATGAAGTTCTTTAGCCATATTGCCTCCATCGACGCTTCGCTCGCTGCAATGTACTCTGATTCGCACGTTGAATCAGTTACGGTTTCCTGCTTGGAACTCTTCCATGTCACTGCTCCTCCATTTAGGGTAAAGACCCAGCCCGACTGCGAACGGCAGTTGTCCCTGTCGGTCTGAAAGCTGGCGTCACTATACCCTCGCACCTTCAAGTCATCACTCCCTCCGAGGACTAAGAACCATTCCTTCGTCCTCCGAAGGTACTTAAGGATATTCTTCACCGCAATCCAATGTGCTTTGCCAGGATTCCCTTGATATCTGCTAACCATGCTCAAAGCGAAGGCTACATCAGGGCGAGTACAAGTCATAGAGTACATGATTGAGCCAACTGCGGAAGCGTATGGTACTCGGCTCATTTCTGCTATCTCAGCTTCGGTACTCGGACTTTGAGTCTTACTCAACTTGGCATTACTTTGTATCGGTAGTTCTCCCTTCTTTGAGTTTTCCATACTAAAATGTTTTAGTACCTTCTCTAAGTAAGTATTCTGACTAAGTCTAATTAGTCTCTTACTTCTTTCTCTCACTATCCTTATTCCCAAAATGTAAGAAGCCTCTCCGAGGTCCTTCATAGCGAAGCACTTCCCGAGCCAGGACTTAACCTCCTGCAGAGTCGGGATGTCGTTTCCTATGAGTAATATGTCATCGACATATAGAACGAGGAAGCTTACTATACTCCCACTGGCTTTGACATATACACAAGACTCGTCTTCGCTTCGTACAAATCCAAACTCTTTGACTTTCTCATCGAAGCAAAGATTCCATCTGCGAGACGCTTGCTTAAGTCCATAAATGGACTTCTCAAGCTTACACACTCTATTCGGATGCTTCGGATCCACAAACCCCTCGGGCTGAGCCATGTAAACATCCTCAGCCAACTTCCCATTAAGGAAAGCGGTCTTGACATCCATTTGCCAAATCTCATAATCATGAAATGCAACAATAGCTAGCATCACTCTAATAGATTTAATCTTCGCAACTGGTGAGAAGATCTCATCATAGTCAACTCCGGGAGTTTGAGTAAAGCCCTTCGCGACCAATCGCGCTTTATATGTGTGTACGTTTCCATCCACGTCGGTCTTTTTCTTGAAGATCCATTTGCACCCAACGGTCTTACGTCCGGGCACATAATCAACCAAATTCCAAACTTGGTTATCATACATGGATTGGATCTCGCTATCCATTGCCTCTTTCCATTTCGCAGACTCCAGGCCTGCCATGGCTTCCTTATAGCTATTAGGTTCATCAAGATTTATTAGTGTACCATCACTAATATACATATCCCCTTCGGTAGTAATATGAAAACCATAAAACTGGGGTAGAACTCTAATTCTATCGAAACGTCTAAGAGGTAAGGATTCGTCAATCGGTTCAACCGGAGTTTCCTCCTCGGGTTGAGTGCCAGCGGTAGAGGTTCCTTCATCTATCGACTCTTGAATCTCTTCAAGCTTGATTTGCCTCCCACTGTCTCCTTGGCTTATGAGTTCTCGCTCTCGGAAAACTCCTCTCCTTGCAACGAAGACTACATTGTCCTTCGGTCTATAGAAGAGATATCCAAAGGATGTCTGCGGGTAGCCGATGAAAATACATCGCTCACTTCGAGGTTCAAGCTTGTCGTGAGTATCTCGTCTTGCGAAAGCCTCACAACCCCAAACCTTGATATGTGCCAACGAGGGAGCTTTCCCTGTCCATATCTCGTGAGGTGTTTTGGCAACCTTCTTAGTAGGGACTCGGTTAAGGATATGGGCGGCAGTCTCTAAGGCATACCCCCAAAAAGAGATAGGTAGTGAAGCACGACTCATCATACAGCGAACCATATCCAATAAGGTTTGATTACGCCTTTCTGCCACACCATTCAACTGCGGTGTCCTAGGAGGCGTCAATTGCGAAACTATTCCACACTCCTTGAGATAATCGTGGAATTCAAGACTTAGGTACTCTCCTCCTCGATCGGATCGAAGCATCTTGATTTTCCTGCCCAATTGATTCTCCACTTCATTCTTGAACTCTTTGAATTTTTCAAAGGTTTCTGACTTTTGCTTGATTAAGTAGATATACCCATATCTACTATAGTCATCGGTAAAAGTCACATAGAAGCGGTTCCCATCCTTTGTGGTTGATCTAAATGGTCCACATACATCGGTATGTATTAGGTCCAATAGACCTTCGCCCCTTTCACATGTCCAAGACGACAATGCCACAAGGATGCTTTATCCATACTAGTGGAAGAATCAATATTCAAAACATCATTTCCTAAGTTATCAACAATCATAATAGTTTCATATATTCCATTACATGGTATAGCTTCAAAGTAAAAGACACCATTTAGATAAGCTAAAATAGAACCATTCTCATTATTAAAAGAAAATCTAAATCCTTGTCTATATAAACCATGAAATGAAATGATGTTTCTAGCCATTTCTGGCGAATAGCAACAATTGTTCAAATCTAAAACCAAACTATTCCTAAGCACTAAAGAATACACTCCAATCTTGGTCACAGGCGACGATCTTCTGTTCCCCATGATTAGATTTATCCTTCCTTGCTCCACATCCCCACTTCTTCTTAGTCCCTGCACATTAGAACAAATGTGATAACCACAACCGGTATCAAGAACCCAAGAAATAGCTTGATTAGAATCGTTAGATTTGATTGTGTATATACCTGCGAAAGATGGCTTGATCTTTCCCTCTTTGATTGCTTGGAGGTAATCCGGGCAGCTTCTCTTCCAATGTCCTATCTTGTGGCAGTGGTGACACTCTGCCTCCTTCGGGTTAGAACAGGGCTTAGCGGGATCAACTTTGGTCCCACTAGAAGAAGCACCATCTCGGGCTTTCGCCTTGCGATAGTTCTTCGATTAAGCTTTCCTCTTCTTTCCCTTTCCTTGACCAATAGCCAAGACAGGAGCAGCGTGCGGATTGGGAGTAGGTGCAACAGACTTGTCCTTGAAGTTGCTCTCAGCGACTTTCAAGAGACCTTGGAGTTTGCTTAGGGTGACCTCTTCTTTGTTCATGTGGTAGGTCATCCTAAATTGGTTGTACATCGGAGGCAAAGAGTGAAGCACCATGTCGATCGCCAAGTCCTCACCGAAGTCAACATTCAACTTGCGAAGGCGGTCGACATACCTTTGCATCTTTTGTAGGTGCACGGTAAGAGATTCTCCATGACCCATCTTCGCGGAAATCATGTTAGTGAAAATCTCATACCGCTCTTGTCTCGCGTTTTGGTGGTACCTTTGCAATAAGTCTTGGTGCATCTCGTACGGGTACATGTCCTCGTAGGACTTTTGGAATTCGGAGTTCATGGTGGCGATCATGATGCAATGTACCTTCGTTGCATCTCGCTCATGAGTTTCAAAGGTGGTGATTTCGGCTGGAGTAGCGATTTCGGTGTTGATTTTCTCGAGCTTCTCATCAAGGACATACTCCTTGTCCTCATAGCAAGCAATGGTGCGAATGTATCTTATCCATTCGCTAAAGTTCGTTCCATCGAAGGTGACCTTTTGGCAAAGGCTCATCAACGTGAAAGAACTAGCAGCAGCGTTGTTTGCGTTCGACATCTATAATTAGAAAAGGACAAAGATAGATTAGAATAAGAATCCCTAATTATCACCCAATAAGAAAAAATTAGGGCTAGGATCCAACAATAACATTTACATATTAGAAAAGGGATGCCGTAATCTAACATGCAAATAAATTGAAGGTAAGTGAATGACGATTCACTAATTCTCCATCACAAAAACCTAAACTATTAGTCCTAAGTGTTTTTGAGAATTCCCAGGTTCGGATGAGATTCATTGAAACTATTCAATGGCATGTTTAAATCTCGATATGCCCCTCTTGTTTGTGACTGGGATGCCGAGGATCACAAAGCGGGTGTGAATAACCATGCAAATTCACATGGTGCCTTCATTGTAACGATCACCTATTCGATGTGCTGGTAAACCACACACGCTCCATCGAACTATGATAAAAAATGAATCACCCTTTGCCACCTTCGCTTAGAACCAATTAGTGTGCCGGTAAACCACACACGCTCCACTAACATCTTAGCAAGGTGCAAAGTGTAATTTCATGGGATTGCATCAATTCACTTTTCCTAAAGTAACTAGGATTGGGAAATTTTAAAAAATATGTGTAGTTACTTTATATTTCTTATTATACTTTTAATGAGAGGATGAGGTTGCCCTATCCTACCCGTTCGGCTAACGACCCTCCACCAATCAAGCAAGCGGTGGGTGTGAGTGTACACCCGTTAAGTGCCATTTTATAGGCCGCAACCTTATACCCACCTTATAGATTGGCTTCGTGAATGAGGCCTACTAACGGTAAGACTAGCATTTAGTTATACATATATATATATATATATATATATATATATATATATATATATATATTATTCTAGTAATATCATATTAGTATAGGGTTGTATTTTAAAACCTTTTAAAATCTAGGGTTTTGAAATTTAAGTTGTCTAAATTAAAACTTTTAATCACAAATATAAATTTCAAAACTTGAGGACAAGTTTTAAACATTTAAAACATGGAGGATCAAATAACAAATAATTCCAATTAACAATTAATATCCTAATTATCTATATTTGATTTATTCAAGATTTCTTTTGAGATAATTATCAAAATAATCAAAATAATTAATTAATTATCATATAAGGAAATTAAATATTTTATTATATGATAAATATCTTTAATTCGATCAAGATTGTAGTTATATTTATCAGAAAAACGAATTAACATTGATCTGATTAGTTTATGGAAAGTTTAGATAAGATAATTACAAAGAAATCCCGAATCTGGCCATTCCTGACGCCTGTACTCGCCGAGTGCACAAGGGGACTCGCCGAGTCAGGCCTACTCGCTGAGTCCACCTTGGGACTCGCCGAGTCAGTGACTCAGAAACCTAAAAATCGAATTCTGCAGGTTTGTTTCATTTAATTAAGCAACAATTTAAAGAAAACCAAGCTAGGCTCTGATACCACTGATGGGTTTTAGCCATAAGAACTTTCCTATGTGCGCATGCAAAACCCTAATGCTCGGATCTAGGCTTTCTAATAAACATGCTTTGAATCCAAGACTTGTAATGACTATTTAGGTGTAATCACAATATTGAAACAGATCTAGAATTATACCTTTGAATTCCTTGTTGATCTTGTTGTCTTGGAGCTTCTAGAGTCACAGTTGTCACTCCTCTAATGGCTTACAAACACCAACTAGCAAGGAGGATGATTTGGGAGAGAGGAGAGGGGAGGAAATCGGCCAGGGTTCTCTTACTTTTGATGAAGTACCGATTTCCTTATGCCATAGGGTCTATTTATACTTGTAGACTCCTTAAGGGTTACAACCAAAACCCTAATTGGATAATCTTCTCTTAAGGCTATCCAAATCCATTCCTTAGAAAACTCTTGGATGATTTGAGCTATCCTTTAGCTTCTAGAATCCGTCCAATCCATATCTATATGGGTTTACAGTCTAAAGTTTAACTATCAAACAATTGACAGTTTATACCCTCTTATTTAATTAATCTCTTTAAGTCACCAAATTAATTCTAATTAATTCTATGACTTATATTAATGAAATAACAATATATTATTCTTTATAATATACTAACAATATTTACTCTCTCTTAATAAATCATCCTATCAAGTTGCTATGGTGAAGGCAACCCAAAAGGACCATGCACAACCGGGTCAATTACTTGCCTAATATAGTTGCAGCCTTAGACACTATTCCAACAATTATATCGGTCCTAACAGCCTCCCCCGTCACGGTGTGAAAATGGAATAACCATGCTATCTCTATCTGGGTTTGCTGTCGGACGAACGAAACAGAAGAGGAAGAAGTGGTGGTGCCGCCTACTGCCGCCGCTGAGTGTCGATCTCCATACCCCTGTTTGTTAATCATCACCAAGACCAACTCCTTTTTCTCTTTTTCTTCTGTCCAGCTCCATCGGAGACCTTTTCTTCCAACTGATCGAACTCCGTCGCATCCATATATTCACCTTCCGTCGAGCAAAACTCCACCACAGACCCGCTCTGCGTCACACTTTATCGGAGCCCTTGTTTACAGAGAAACCTGATGCGCATGATGCTTACATCAATTAAAAAAACAGGATCGAGTAATGTAAACACGAACCAAAAACATAATTGACACAAACCCTTGGGAGAAAAGCAGAACACGAACATAGCGACGGAAAGCTGAGGACAGCCGGTGATTTGTTTTTGATTTTTGATTTTCATTTATCTGGAAACTTAGCGAAGACCTAGTGGGAAAAAATATGTTTGTCTTTCCCATATGTTCATCCTTCCACCTTGATGGACTCATCGGATCTTTCCAAAGGTCAACCATTGCAGGTCCGTAATGGTCTGCAAATAAACAGAAACATTATGTTCTTGTTTGGAGAAATAGAAACAACGATCACAATAGAGTTTTTTCATCTTTGAAGCTTTTACCATTTCTAGTTCTGGGAGATGGTGATCTGTGACTGGAATCAGAATTGCAATATGATGGTGTTCCATCTGTATTAGTAAATTAAGGCGATCAGATCTCATATTTTAACTTCAAATCATTCATATTTTGGACAAAACCTTAAGAAAACATTCATAACTAACAATGATATAATAACATAGATCTATTAATACTTAAGCTTCAAACCATACACCAACAGTCGAAAAAAAAAACGATTAATGGTATTCGAAAGGGTTTCGAACTTTGAGTTTGACTCGTCGAATTCATGAATACAAACTATTAATTGATCAAATCAGCAGATTGGAGCAACATATTGAGCTTAAAATAAACAGAGAGATCAAAACAAAGATATGTAATGATAGAGCATAATTTTGGGCTGACTTATTACCTTAGAACATGATCTGAATAAATTCGTATTAAAGTTGATGATTGTGTCAACTCTCCTTCGCTATGACAACTCACCTCTTTCTATCGGTCCTAACAGCCTCCCCAGTCACGGGGTGACAATGAAATCACCATGCTATGTCCACCTGGGTTTGCCGTCGGACGAACGAAACAGAAGAGGAAGAAGTGGTGGAGCCACCTACTGCCGCCGTTGAGTGTCAATCTCCATACCCCTGTTCGTCAATCATCACCGAGACCAACTCCCTTTTCTCTTTTTCTTCTGTTCGGCTCCATTTGAGACCTTTTCTTCCCACTGATCAAACCCCGTCGCATCCACATCTTCACCTTCTGTCGAGCAAAACTCCACCGCAGACCCCCTCTGCGTCACTCCTATCGGAGCCCTTGTTTACAGAGAAACCTGATGCGCATGATGCTTGCATCAATTATAAAAACAGGATTGAGTAATGTAAACACGAACTGAAAACATAATTGACACAAACCCTCGGAAAAAAAGCAGAACACGAACTTGAAGTAGCAAGGAACGAAGTTGGGAAAGCAGAAGACAACTGGTGATTTGTTTTTTATTTTTGGTTTTTGTGACAACCCGATATTTCGAGTCAATGTAATGTAAAAACCGATCAAATTTAGGTCAAAGTGTAACCTTCCTAAAATCTTATTCGGATTAAATAAAGTAATAGGAATCATATCAAGGTTTGCGTACATAAAAAGAACGTCCAAATCTGACCTCGGACGAGGAAGTTATAAATTTTTGAAGAAATTCCTTAATCACGTCATTTTAATAAATAAATAATAAAAATGATTTCGGAATTTGCCAGCGGAATCTCAACGGAAGTCATACATCATGGTCTCACCTTCGCGTGGATATAAAGAACGTCAAAAACGGAGTTCGTATGAGAGAGATATGAATTTTTGAAGTTTATTTAAAATAAATAAGAATTTAATTATAAATTCCCGGTAATATCCGAAGGGGAGTCATCGGATTGGACCGAAGTACGCCCTGCGTACCTTCGTACGCCCCGCGTACTGAGATCGAGGGTCTCGGATCGTCCACGTCGCGCTATCCGAAGAATCTAACCCGTCCGACCCGTCCGAAGCTCCGACCCGTCCGACCCGCTGTCCCGTCCGACCCGCCGTCCCATCCGACCCGCGTACCCAGCAACCCGTCCCATCCGAACCGAGGCAGTCGAGGCTTCGGTCATGCATGACGTACGCGTACGCGCTGCGTACGAGCGTACGCCCTGCGTTCGGAGGCGGTTCAGCCTTCCTATAAATAGGATGCGAGGCTTTCCGAAAATGTTGCTCATTTCTCTCCTCTCTCTCACAACTTTGTCTCGTTTTCCGTGCCCGTTATAACCCGAAGCTCTGGTCTTTTTGCTCAAGTCCCGAGGGTCGATTTTACTCCCGAGATTCCTGAGAAACCCGAGAAAAATCCGTTTTCCGAGACGAAACTCTGCCCGGTTTTCCATCTCGCTTTCCTCAATCAATCATGTGAGTTTCATACCCCTTAATCAACCTGTTAAATATTCTAAATGCTTTTATATGCTTTCAAAAGGGGGGGAATGCAAGTTAAATACTTATAGTTATTGTTTCAATCACATGTGATTGTACTAATCACATGTGATTAATAACTAGGGAAATCAGTGGTTTTATCACTATTCAAACTATCTATCAAACTGTTTTACTTCTAAATGTTTTCCAAACCCATTTACTTTTCGAATTTACACTGCAACTGTGATTTAAGCAAATGTTCCTTATACTTAAACTGTTTTAATCAAATCTACACCTTCAAATGGTTTTATAGATTGACATCAAGTCAATATTTCTTTAAAAATAATACTTATGTTTCAAATGCCTTATAAATACTTATTTATGCTTTTATATTACAAATT
Source organism: Lactuca sativa (assembly GCF_002870075.4). Lineage (NCBI taxonomy): Eukaryota > Viridiplantae > Streptophyta > Magnoliopsida > Asterales > Asteraceae > Lactuca > Lactuca sativa. The sequence goes on along the minus strand of NC_056630.2, from coordinate 338,535,864 downwards.
GCATGCCCATATATGTATAGACGTATAAATAATGTTTAAAGGACTTAGGAAGGCTATCCACCTTGTTTCCTTTTCCTCGATTTGGATGTGGTCTGATAGGATTTTGGGTGACCATCCGAAGGTCGTTTCCATATTAATTATATATCAAATATACATATATAGACATGAAAGTACTTCCATAATCATATGTACTAAACGCACTGTTAACAAGTTACCATCGGGGTAACACAGAATCATACTATTACAACTGCTAGATCAATGAGTCAGTTCATTCATGAGTCTATACTAGGAAGAGAATATATACAACTATACTACGAGAATATATACAACTATACTACGAGAACATATACTACTATACTAGAACAAGAAACATTTCATCACACATGCAAGAATACGATAACAAATGTGATCCACTGTATCGGAGCATGCCTTAAATGTCATGGCCCGAGTTGTAGCCAGAATTCTCTTGGAGGGAGAGCGTTGAGTTTGCGTATAGATCTATACTGGATTGACTATCCTACACCTTGCTGCTAGCTACAGCCGGACCTGCAGGTCTGCGGGTGCCAAACGTCATTCCGTTATTACGACCGTTCTTTATGTCGTTGTTATCAGTCGATAGTATGGTGCAATTATCACATTATACCTTAATATAAATCCGGTTTAAGGTAGTAGTAATCAGTACAACAGTAGTTCTTATTATACAAAACTACAGTACTACAATGATTTACCCATTACATATTTTGGTGATAATCTCACTTAAGCATTAATGTACAAACTATATTTTATCAAATGATAGTTATACTTGGGTAATCACACACTTTTACAACAGACGAGTTTACAAAACAGTTAAGCCTTGGTAGAAGGTTACTATTATAGAAAATATAGGATTTTCTGAGAGATTCAAACTTTTGCAAATACTTTTAAACATTTATTTACATTTTTACAAACTTATACATTGGGACAAGTTCAAACGTTTTTGACAATGAACATTGACAGTAAAATACTTATGAACTCACCAGCTTAATGCTGATAAACTCTTTCAAAATAACTTGTATTCTCAGGTCATCAGTAGACAGGTACCGATGCCAGCTTTTGAGATGATGGAGCGTACTCAAGACTCATCATTTTGTTATTTTGATTTACGTTATATTTTTGGTGTCTAAAATTTTACAGAACACACATGTATTAAATTTATATATTTAATGCAATGGATGATGTTGTTTGCCTATTTACATTTACTGTGTTGTGATTACCTTACATGACGTCCTCCGCCCCAGAACGTTTCCGCCGTTCTTGGTTTTGGGGTGTGACAGATTGGTATCAGAGCATTGTTTATAGTGAATTGAGTATATCAACCCATAAAAGATATACTAAACTATAAACCCATTGGGGATTAAATTCTGACCAAGAGTCTATACTTAAAATAATAAAATATTTAACTAAGTATACTAGTCTGCATTCATACTAAAATAAGTGTCACAATGACAAGAACAAAAGTATTACGATTGTTAAAAATCACAAGTGAGCTCGGGGATGTATGGTCAGCCCTGGGAATGGCATAGCCTGATCAACTATGCTGATCCTAGGAGTGATTAGCACATGCCTTAGAATGGTTGTGATAGGTTAGCAAGTCTAAAAACTTACCAACAATACCACAAGAAGATCAATAGAACTTAAACTTAAAATACTATAGGAGTATTTTGCGCTACTAGTTACACGTATACTATATTCTTATACCTCTATTCTCGCGTAGATCTTGATGGCTAGATATCCATCATGGCGACCCGTACTTTCCCAATGAAGGCAATGCCGGGTGGATCGATGAAGAGCCCGAAGTTAATCATCCAATCCCTTTGAATGATCACCTCGCAGAAGGCTTTTCAGATGGGTCCGACTCCGAGCCTGAAGTCAACAACCTACCGATTGTAGGTCAAGCCCCGAACAACAACCCTCGACCAGCGTTTCCAGGTCCTACACCCATGTGGGCAAACAACCTGAACCGCTGGAGTGATGATCAGGGTCAACCCTTACCATACTTTGGGGACCGAACCTTTTACAACGTCAGCGATGGTGGCTCTACTGACCGAGCTCTGCCTGTCATTATCCGCAGAATAGCTCGTATTGTCGAGCAAGGTGGAGCAGCCGTCGACCGGGTCATAGAGATTGATGCCGACTCAGGTGTCAACACAGTCAGCATCCGCCGTCTTGAAGAAGACATGGAAGGGACCCGGAGGACAAATAAAACCCTGCTGTAGCAGTTGGCTGCCTCACGAGCTGAAATATTGGAACTTCGAGCTTGTCAGAGGACTCAGGATCGACCCATTCAAGAAGTGTTTCGTCAAGTATCCGACCGCAGTACTCGCCCGGGATTTTCCCATCGCCGTTGGTTGATGTCTAGTACAGATCCGTCTTTTAATTAAAGAATAGCCTTTAACATCTGTGCTCCAAGTAGCGCTTGTGTGTAAAATGTTTCTAACTTCCGTACTCAAATTTGAAATCTAAGAACTGTCAAACTTTTCTATATGGTATGATGTATGACCTACCGTTAGGTCGATTTTCACTGAACTTATTACATCGGTAATACCAGTATTTTTGAGATCTATCTATCTGGGAAAAGTCTATACACTTATGCTTTCCTTCAAATATTTCTTATTAAGGTTTCAAACACTCTTTCAACTGTTGGACTATGGTTAGTTAGTCCGTGTGTCACTCTCACGTTGCTTACAAATTGATTCTTGCCATCTTTCTTATCTTTATAAACTTTTAGCTGAAGGATGCCTCCTCGCAAGTCTCCCAGGAATAGGAATAATCCTGCACCTCCAACACCTCCTCCGCCTCCGGTCATCGATACTGTAGCCCTGAATGCTGTTGTAGCTGCAGCAGTGGCAACTGCCATGGCTCAGTATCACTCTTCTGATGCCAGCAGAGGTGGAACCCCTGTGGAATCTATTCCGATCGAAATCCCTGTGTGCTCAAGGGAGTGCTCTTACAAGGATTTTACAAACTGCAAGCCGAAGCCTTTCTATGGCACCGGCGGAGTCATTGCTCTCTCGCAGTGGTTCGAGAAGACTGAATCAGTCTTCGAAATCTGTTCATGCCCTGCTGCGTGCAAGGTGAAATATGCCGCCTGCACCTTTGAGGGTAAAGCCCTAACGTGGTGGAACGGCCACGTCAAAGCCCTAACTCTCGTCGTAGCCAACGACATGGGCTGGGAAACAATGAAAGACCTCATGACTGAGGAATACTGCCCGAGGGGCGAGATCCAGAAACTGGAGCAGGAACTCTGGAGCCTGTCGATGAAGGGCACCAATGTGGTCGCTTATACTGCCCGATTCAGCGAGCTGGTGGCCCTCTGCCCCAATATGGTTCCCACCGAGGGGAAGAAGATCGAGAGGTACATATGGGGACTAGTGCCTCCGTATCAGGGGAATGTGCTAGCGTCAAACCCCGCTACCTTCGACAGTGCCAAACGATTGGCACAACGACTCATTGACCATGGAGTCAAAACCCCTGCAACCACAACCACCTTAGCCATCCCGGAACCCTCCAAACCCGCCGATACTAAGCGGAAATTCTGGGATGAAAGGAAGAAGCATCAGGCTGCTAAAAAGCAGCAATTGGTGGCAATTCATGCCGCAGTAACCCCTACTGCTGCTACTACTGCTCCGGTGAGTCGGTATGCTGGAAGTTCGCCCAAGTGCACCAAATGCAGCTACCACCACAACGGCCCCTGCCGTGAATTGCAGTGCTCTAACTGCAACAGGAAAGGACACACCGTTCGATTCTGTAAGTTCCCGGAACAACCTATCAACCAAGTCCCTGGCCCTGGCGCAAGCCCAACCTGCTATGGATGTGGCGAAGCAGGCCACTTTAAGAGGGACTGCCCCAAAGCGAGGAATGCTGGAGGAGCAGGGAGGGTACTGGCTATAGGCCACGGGGAAGCAGTTGCTGACCCGACAGTAGTAACCGGTACGTTCCTCCTCGATAACTCCTATGCATGCATTCTATTCGATAGTGGAGCGGAGCGAAGCTTCGTAAACCATAAATTTGCTCGCATGCTTAATCAACCACCGCACGCACTCAAAGAACTATTTACAGTAGAAATGGCTAATGGAAAAACTGAAAATACGAGTAGCATATACTTAGGTTGTACCCTAACCCTAGACAACCATTCATTTCCAATCGACCTCATGCCAGTCTCAATAAAAAGTTTCGACGTCATCATTGGCATGGACTGGTTAAGCCTTCATCGTGCCGACATCATGTGCTTCGAGAAAGCAGTCCATCTAAACCTCCCGTCTAACGAAACTCTTATAGTCTATGGCGACAAACCCGGTGCAAGTCTTCGCATCATATCAAGTATTCAAGCACAGAAATACCTGCGTAAGGAATACCACGCATTCCTTGCTCACGTCGTCGACACGAACCTAGAAACGAAAGAACTAAAGAACCTCCCAGTAGTGAGCGACTTCCCCGACATTTTCCCAGAAGAACTACCCGGATTACCTCCGCAACGACAAGTCGAGTTCAGAATCGACTTAGTCCCAGGAGCTACCCCAGTAGCCAAGTCGCCCTACCGTTTAGCACCAGCCGAGATGCAAGAACTCTCTGGTCAACTTAACGAACTGCTCAGCAAGGGCTTTATAAGGCCAAGTTTCTCACCTTGGGGAGCACCGGTCTTGTTTGTTAAGAAGAAGGACGGATCCTTCCATATGTGTATTGACTACAGAGAACTCAACAAACTGACGGTCAAGAATCGTTATCCTCTACCACGCATAGATGATCTATTCGACCAACTGCAAGGGGCGAACTATTTTTCTAAGATTGATCTGAGATCCGGGTATCACCAGTTACGAGTGCTAGAGGAGGATGTGCCGAAGACCGCCTTCCGAACTCGTTACGGACATTACGAGTTCGTGGTGATGCCATTCGGATTGACCAATGCGCCCGCAGTATTCATGGATCTGATGAATAGAGTATGCCGACCCTACTTGGATCAGTTCGTCATCGTTTTCATTGACGACATCCTAATCTACTCCCGAAGTAAGAAAGAACATGGCGATCATCTGCGACAAGTTCTAGGGACATTACGAAAAGAGAAACTTTATGCGAAGTTCTCGAAATGTGAATTTTGGATCCGAAGAGTCGAATTCTTAGGACACGTGGTAAGCGAAGAGGGAATCCACGTGGACCCATCCAAAATTAAGGCCATTGAGAACTGGTCAGCACCGAAGACTCCTACAGAAATTCGTCAATTTCTAGGTCTCGCTGGCTACTACCGCAGGTTCATTCAGAACTTCTCACGAATAGCGAAGCCTCTTACAACCCTAACCCAGAAAGGTGTGGCCTTTGACTGGGAAGAGAAACAAGAAAGAGCGTTCCAAACGCTCAAACGAGCCTTGTGCACCGCACCAATACTATCCCTTCCCGAAGGAATAGAAGACTTCGTAGTTTATTGCGATGCATCAAACCAAGGACTCGGATGTGTTCTGATGCAGCGAGGTAAGGTCATCGCCTACGCCTCAAGACAATTGAAGACACACGAGGTTAACTACACGACCCACGATCTTGAGCTAGGAGCAGTAGTGTTTGCTCTGAAGATCTGGAGACATTACTTGTATGGAACGAAGAGCACTATCTTTACCGACCACAAGAGTTTACAACACATTTTCGATCAGAAGGAGCTCAACATGAGACAACGACGATGGGTCGAGCTACTCAGTGATTACGAATGCGATATTCGTTATCATCCGGGTAAAGCCAACGTAGTAGCAGACGCCCTAAGTCGGAAGGAATATTCTGGTCGCAAAGTCAAGTCATTATCGATAACCATCCATTCACACCTGACTAAGCAAATTCAGGCGGCTCAACTTGAGGCCATGAAATCTGAAAATGTGTCAAGTGAATCCCTTAGAGGAATGGACAAGAATTTAGAAGCCAAGGGTGATGGAGCTTTATATTTCATGAACCGGATCTGGACACCGAAGCATGGTGGCTTCCGAGACTTGGTCATGACCGACGCGCACAACACTCGGTATTCCGTCCACCCAGGTTCAGATAAGATGTATCTGGATCTTAAGAAGCTATACTGGTGGCCTAATATGAAAGCAGAGATTGCTACCTTCGTAAGTAAATGCCTTACTTGCGCAAAGGTTAAGGTCGAGTACCAGAAGCCCTCTGGTTTATTGCAGCAACCAGAGATCCCGGAATGGAAGTGGGAGCGGATCACTATGGATTTCATAACCAAGTTGCCCAAGACACCGGGTGGACTTGACACCATATGGGTCATCGTTGATAGATTAACCAAGTCTGCACACTTCCTGCCTATCAAAGAAACCGACAAGATGGAGAAGCTTACGAGAACATACATTAGGGAAATCGTACGGCTACATGGTGTACCTATGTCCATTATCTCCGATAGAGATAGTAGGTTCACCTCAAGATTTTGGCAATCACTACAACATTCCCTAGGAACGAGGCTGGACATGAGCACAGCCTACCATCCTCAGACCGACGGACAGAGTGAGAGGACCATCCAAACTCTTGAAGATATGTTGCGAGCCTGCGTGATTGACTTTGGGAAGGCATGGGATACTCATTTACCCCTTGTCGAGTTTTCCTATAATAACAGTTATCACACGAGCATCAAGGCTGCTCCATTTGAAGCTCTCTACGGCCGTAAGTGCAGATCCCCTCTGTGCTGGGCTGAGGTGGGTGATACCCAATTAGCCAGGGGGCAAACTTCCGACAGTACTCTCACCGGTCCGGAGATCATTCGGGAAACAGCAGAGAAGATCGTTCAGATCCGTGAACGATTGAAAGCCTCTAGAGACCGACAGAAGAGCTACGCTGATAAGCGAAGGAAACCTTTGGAATTTCAGGTGGGAGACCGAGTCCTCCTCAAAGTCTCACCCTGGAAGGGCTTGATACGCTTCGGCAAGCGTGGAAAGCTTAATCCGAGGTACATAGGGCCTTTCGAGATTCTTGCAAGAGTCGGCCCCGTAGCTTACAAACTCGAACTACCAGACGCACTTCGTAACGTACATTCTACATTCCACGTATCTAACTTGAAAAAGTGTCTATCCGACGAGACTCTTCTAATCCCACTCGACGAGATCGAAATCAACGAGAGCCTCAACTTCGTGGAAGAACCTATAGAGATCATGGACCGTGAAGTCAAGCAGACAAAGCAAAGCCGTATCCCTATCGTGAAGGTTCGCTGGAATGCCAAGCGAGGACCGGAATTCACTTGGGAACGTGAGGATCAGATGAAACTGAAATATCCTCACCTTTTTGCTTAGTTATTCGTAATTTCTAACTTGCTTAAAATTCTAATTTCGGGACGAAATTCCTTCTAACGGGGGGATGATGTGACAACCCGATATTTCGAGTCAATGTAATGTAAAAACCGATCAAATTTAGGTCAAAATGTAACCTTCCTAAAATCTTATTCGGATTAAATAAAGTAATAGGAATCATATCAAGGTTTGCGTACATAAAAAGAACGTCCAAATCTGACCTCGGACGAGGAAGTTATAAATTTTTGAAGAAATTCCTTAATCACGTCATTTTAATAAATAAATAATAAAAATGATTTCGGAATTTGCCAGTGGAATCTAAACGGAAGTCGTAGATCATGGTCTCACCTTCGCGTGGATATAAAGAACGTCAAAAACGGAGTTCGTATGAGAGAGATATGAATTTTTGAAGTTTATTTAAAATAAATAAGAATTTAATTATAAATTCCCGGTAATATCCGAAGGGGAGTCATCGGATTGGACCGAAGTACGCCCTGCGTACCTTCGTACGCCCCGCGTACTGAGATCGAGGGTCTCGGATCGTCCACGTCGCGCTATCCGAAGAATCTAACCCGTCCGACCCGTCCGAAGCTCCGACCCGTCCGACCCGCTGTCCCGTCCGACCCGCCGTCCCATCCGACACGCGTACCCAGCAACCCGTCCCATCCGAACCGAGGCAGTCGAGGCTTCGGTCATGCATGACGTACGCGTACGCGCTGCGTACGAGCGTACGCCCCGCGTTCGGAGGCGGTTCAGCCTTCCTATAAATAGGATGCGAGGCTTTCCGAAAATGTTGCTCATTTCTCTCCTCTCTCTCACAACTTTGTCTCGTTTTCCGTGCCCGTTATAACCCGAAGCTCTGGTCTTTTTGCTCAAGTCCCGAGGGTCGATTTTACTCCCGAGATTCCCGAGAAACCCGAGAAAAATCCGTTTTCCGAGACGAAACTCTGCCCGGTTTTCCATCTCGCTTTCCTCAATCAATCATGTGAGTTTCATACCCCTTAATCAACCTGTTAAATATTCTAAATGCTTTTATATGCTTTCAAAAGTGGGGGAATGCAAGTTAAATACTTATAGTTATTGTTTCAATCACATGTGATTAATAACTAGGGAAATCAGTGGTTTTATCACTATTCAAACTATCTATCAAACTGTTTTACTTCTAAATGTTTTCCAAACCCATTTTACTTTTCGAATTTACACTGCAACTGTGATTTAAGCAAATGTTCCTTATACTTAAACTGTTTTAATCAAATCTACACCTTCAAATGGTTTTATAGATTGACATCAAGTCAATCTTTCTTTAAAAATAATACTTATGTTTCAAATGCCTTATAAATACTTATTTATGCTTTTATATTACAAATTGCATGCCCATATATGTATAGACGTATAAATAATGTTTAAAGGACTTAGGAAGGCTATCCACCTTGTTTCCTTTTCCTCGATTTGGATGTGGTCTGATAGGATTTTGGGTGACCATCCGAAGGTCGTTTCCATATTAATTATATATCAAATATACATATATAGACATGAAAGTACTTCCATAATCATATGTACTAAACGCACTGTTAACAAGTTACCATCGGGGTAACACAGAATCATACTATTACAACTGCTAGATCAATGAGTCAGTTCATTCATGAGTCTATACTAGGAAGAGAATATATACAACTATACTACGAGAATATATACAACTATACTACGAGAACATATACAACTATACTAGAACAAGAAACATTTCATCACACATGCAAGAATACGATAACAAATGTGATCCACTGTATCGGAGCATGCCTTAAATGTCATGGCCCGAGTTGTAGCCAGAATTCTCTTGGAGGGAGAGCGTTGAGTTTGAGTATAGATCTATACTGGATTGACTATCCTACACCTTGCTGCTAGCTACAGCCGGACCTGCAGGTCTGCGGGTGCCAAACGTCATTCCGTTATTACGACCGTTCTTTATGTCGTTGTTATCAGTCGATAGTATGGTGCAATTATCACATTATACCTTAATATAAATCCGGTTTAAGGTAGTAGTAATCAGTACAACAATAGTTCTTATTATACAAAACTACAGTACTACAATGATTTACCCATTACATATTTTGGTGATAATCTCACTTAAGCATTAATGTACAAACTATATTTTATCAAATGATAGTTATACTTGGGTAATCACACACTTTTACAACAGACGAGTTTACAAAACAGTTAAGCCTTGGTAGAAGGTTACTATTATAGAAAATATAGGATTTTCTGAGAGATTCAAACTTTTGCAAATACTTTTAAACATTTATTTACATTTTTACAAACTTATACATTGGGACAAGTTCAAACGTTTTTGACAATGAACATTGACACTAAAATACTTATGAACTCACCAGCTTAATGCTGATAAACTCTTTCAAAATAACTTGTATTCTCAGGTCATCAGTAGACAGGTACCGATGCCAGCTTTTGAGATGATGGAGCGTACTCAAGACTCATCATTTTGTTATTTTGATTTACGTTATATTTTTGGTGTCTAAAATTTTACAGAACACACATGTATTAAATTTATATATTTAATGCAATGGATGATGTTGTTTGCCTATTTACATTTACTGTGTTGTGATTACCTTACATGACGTCCTCCGCCCCAGAACGTTTCCGCCGTTCTTGGTTTTGGGGTGTGACAATTTTCTTTTATCTGTAAACTCAACAAACACCTAATGGGAATAAATATGTTTGTCTTTCCCATATGTTCTTCCTTCCACCTTGATGGACTCATCGGGTCTTTCCAAAGGTCAACCTTGGCAGGTCCATAATGGTCGACAAATAAACAGAAACATTATGTTCTTATTTGGAGAAATAGAAACAACGATCACAACATAATTTTTTCGAGATTTGAAGCTTTTACCATTTCCAGTTCTGGGAGATGGTGATCTGTGACTGGAATCGGAATTGCAATATGATGGTGTTCCATCTGTATTAGTAAATTAAGGCGATCAGATCTCATATTTTCACTTCGAATCATTCATATTTTGAACAAAACCTTAAGAAAACAATCATAACTAATGATGATTCAATAATAACATAGATGTATTAATACTTTAGCTTCAAACCATACACCAACAGTCGAAAAAAAAAACGATTCATGGTGTTCAAAAGGGGTTCGGACTTTGAGTTTGACTCGTGGAATTCATGAATCTTAACTATTAATTGATCAAATCAGCGGATTGGAGCAACATGTTGAGCTTAAAATAAAAAGAGACATCAAAACAAAGATATGTAATGATAGAGCGTAATATTGGGTTGACTTATTACCTTAGAACATGATCGAAATGAATTCGTATTAAAGATGACGATTGTGTCAACTCTCCACCGCCATGATAACCCACCTCTTTCTATTGGTCCTAACAGCCTCCCCCGTAACGGTGTTAAAACGGAATCACCATGCTCTCTTCATCTGGGTTTGCTGCCGAACGAACGAAACATAAGAGGAAGAAGTGGTGGAGCCGCCTACTGCCGCCGCTGAGTGTCGATCTCCATACCCATGTTCGTGAATCATCACCGAGACCAACTCGTTTTTCTCTTTTTCTTCTGTCCGGCTCCTTTCGAGATCTTTTCTTCCAATTGATTGAACCCCGTCGCATCCTCATCTTCACCTTCCGTCGAGCAAAACTCCACTGTAGACCCCCTCTGCGTCACTCCTGTCGGATTGTTTATAGAGAAACCTGATGCGCATGATGCTCACATCAATTAAAAAAACAGGATCGAGTAATGTAAACACGAACCAAAAACATAACTGACACAAACCCTTGGGAAAAAAGCAGAACACGAACTTGAAGTAGCAAGGAACGAAGTAGGGAAAGCAGAAGACAGTCGGTGATTTGTTTTTAATTTTTGATTTTCTTTTATCTAGAAACTCAGCGAACACCTAGTGGGAAAAAATATGTTTGTCTTTCCCATTCCCTCTCAATTTCTGGTAATGGTGGGTAGCAAACAAACAAAAATTATGACCTATCAACCCCTTCGAAACTCATCTGTTAGAGAAGATGAGGAGTGGAGCTCTTCTCGATTACTCGGTTGCTGTGAGCAAAAGAGGCCAGACAGATATGCGGAAGGATCTGGAAGATAAACATGAAATGCAACCACACAACAGCAACGATGATCATCAACATGTGTACATAGAAACAAATTAATTATATAAAAAATATCCTTATAGAAAAACATATAGGTAAGGGACCATTTCTGCCAAACACTTGCCAAGTTCACTATATATACATATATATATATATATATATATATATATATATATATAATTTGAATTGACATGACTTGTTAAATGGTTTACAAAACTTGCGCTTGTGGTCCATAAACATGTTATCGCCTAAGATGTTCCAGGAAATACCTATAAAATGATCTTTTTTTTTAGACTTTGGACTAAATTTTACAAAAGTTATGTAATTCCAATGACTAATTCTGAATTTTTTTGGAAAACTTATAATCCTTAAATCTAATATAACAATCATTGACTTCTTTGCCACTCCCTCGATGCATCCTCATCGCCCAACCTATCCTTATCCATCTCCTTTGTATTGGGTGATACCACCTTCTTCACCGAAAACCATCAGCTCTAAGCCACACATTTGGCTTCGCCATAGAACCTACAACACTCTCTTACCATCACCTAATCACCTCAATTAGAAAATTGTCTGCAACTATGGAAGACCCAAACCCATCTCCTCCCTAGTCGCCACTTCCTTACCTACTGCCACCTGAACTCTTCACCTCTACTTTCCTCCTCATTCATCTCTAGTGGTCTACCTTGTTCGCATGTGTCATAACTCGCATTCTCTCCAGTCTTTGTTTTATCATATTTTCTCTCATGGTTCTCCATCTCTACCTTCAAAATCCACAAAAGATGCCTCATATTCTTCTCTATCTAATCTTCTTTGAAGATGATGACGAGGTGGTTGCAACTTTACGGTGGCAACACATATGAGAAAAGAATGGTGGTTTTAGGTTTTATTGGGAGGTAGCGACTCTTGTGTTTACTTCAAGATTTTCTGTTTTGGAATCCATAAAAGACATTAGCATCACCAACTTATTCATAATCTTAAAGTCACGCTAGAATTTTTCTGATTTCGTGTCGTAGAGGATTCACATTTCCATAATTATAAAATGGACTCATGGACCACATGTGTAAGTTTTGGAAACCATGGGGATGGCCTATGTCAAAAAAATCAAAAGTTAGACTAAAAGTGCAGATGGGTGTAAACCATAGGAACAAAAACTATAATTTATTCATTTATTATCATAGTAAGGTTGGAGAAAGTGTAGCTCAACAAGCAGAGGTGTGGTGCCTAATTGGCATGTAATTGTGGCATTGAGAGGTCAACATATGCTTTATGTTTTTCTCTAATTTTCATGTTGCTTATTTCTCTTCTTCTTTCTCCCTACTTGCTTGTTATTTCCCGCTCCTGTTGCTTGGCAAAAGTGACGGCAATGTCAAGTCGAGCTCGACATAAGGAACACCACTCAATGTGGCATAACATGTTGGATTAGGTGTTTAAGCCAATAACTGAACTGATATATACTTGAATTATTAAAAAAGTCCTTTTGGGTTCCCCTCAAACCTAGTAATTGAAAATGATGACTTTTAGAGATAGAGAGTGAGAGAGAGAGAGAGAGACTGATTTATTGATTTATTATATGATTAATAAATAACAATAAATGAATTTTTTAATATGTTATGAAAATAATATATTAATTACAAATAGTAATATTTATTTAAGAATTAATCAGAAATTAATTAGAATTAATTGAATTAACGAAATATGTAAGGGTTAAAGTGTAATTGTTCAATAGTTGAACAAGTAAGAGTCTAGAACCTTCCTTGAAAGGGGTGGATGAGTTCTAGGATATTCTAGTGGTGGATAATTACCAATTTGAATAGATATTATTTTATACATTTTTAGGTTATCTAGGGTTTCTAAGTTTCACTATATAAGAAACCGTTAGGCTCCAATATTTGGTCACTTCATTGTTGAGAGCCAAGGCCGAAAATTTTATATCCCCTCTCCTATCTCAAAAGCTTGTTAGTTGCTAGTGTTGGGTGTGTGTTAGTGTCAAATATGCTATAATGTGTCGAAGTTATTTGAGTCAGTTTCAAAAGTCATTTTTTTTATTAACTAAGGCAGAATAGTTTCGAAGTCTTGATGTTTAGCCCTTAGTCTTTTTTGTATACTTTCTGTTAGAACAAAAGTTCTTTAAGGATCGTTAGATTCTATGCGAGCAAACAAATAAGAAAGTAAATAAGAACACAAGAATGGCTTTGAATGTGTCGAATGATTAAAACTTCAACACCTCAGAAGAGCTCCATTAGGAACTTCGACTGTAGAGGTGTTTAGGATTACAAAATAATGAACATAAAGACTGACTCTGAATTATGCATACATGCATGCATATTTATATTATAACCGTACAAGATAATCACGGATGGATTGGCCCAATCCGGATACAAAACATGAGGCCCATGACGCCATACTAATAGACTCAACAATCTCCCCCTTTGCGTATTTGGAGCCGAAACCTCAATATTGTTTAGCAACAGAAGACTTCTTCACTGTCTTGAACACCCTCGGTATGATGGCCAAAAGATGATAGCGAAACGTAATGTACCACCGAAGCATATCCGTAAAGTTCTTCTTGTCAGCTTCAGAGTTCTGATTGCACCGATGAATTATGTTGATTATGTGCTCCAAGCAGTCGGTAGAGAACAAGTGTTTATCTACAAGAGAGAATAAAAACCTGTGAGCTTACATCGCAGTCAAATGTGTTGAATCGATTTGACCCATCTTCATGTTGTTTACATCTCCAGGTTTTGGTGTAAGCTTCACGGTAGGCTTCTTGTTCATAACCTTCGCAATCTCCTGATCCATAGTTGCAACTTCATAGATGTAGGAGGCCAACATTCTCTTTAAGTTTTCCAGAATCGGCTCATATTCCGTCGGATTAGTGAGCAGAATGTTGTATAGCAGAATCTATTCATGGGGATTCAAACTAGGAAGGTCTGCTAGAGAGATAGTTGACACCAAGTTTGCAGAACCTCGATTGTTTTTAAAATTGACATTGACAAATTTCCCAGCTGGTGAGGGTTTGAGCACCTTAACAGTCACAATCTTCTGAGCACTCCATGTTTGCTACTGAGGTTGGCCATACTTCAGATAGAAGTCAATCAGCTCTCGGTCAACCTTCGGATGAGGAAAAGGAACCTCAACAGTCGAGTCAAAGCAATGAAATGTGAATGCTTTTCTTGTTATCGGCATATCGAACTGTGAGTCCTTCGAGTTATCACAGTCAAACGAAGCAACAGGTTCCAACCAATAAGTACTTGGAAACTCTATAGCTTGATTGATAAGTACATCTCTGGTTCATAAGGGAAACAAGGCCTTCTTACAGTTCAAGGCTTCTTCTTCTTCCTTGTTTCTTCTTTCCCTCTCCTCTGCTTCCTTTGCAACTTTGAGAGTTTCATCCAACTCTCATTCACTCTTCTTTCTCTTGAGAGCCTCAATAATAGTTTCACCAACATCACTATCACTATCATCAGCGGTCTCTTTTTGCTTTTCATGTGTACCAGAACCTGAAGCTACATAATCGTTCAGTTCGGTTGTGACTTTGACTTCTGGGTGTGTAGTTTCTATTTTTGTTTTCATAGTCACTCTCGGTTAAGCACTTTCTCCCCCTTGTTTTGGAGGTCAGAATCCCTCCGAAACACCCTTCATCTGATGTAACATGGCAATGGTAGCAGCCAATTTTGTGGTGAGATGATTCCGAATGGTCAAAGTTATAATAGAATCATGAGTACCAAGAATGTTGGTGAGCATATCATTAACATCCCCTGTACAACTACGGAAAACAGCCCTTTCAATCTTTAATAAAGAAATTTCTTTTTCTTCTTGGGCGAGCTGCACTTTCTGTACTTCAATCGTAGAGGATCATCGTGCCAGTTCTTCCTTCAGATCACTTTCAGTTGCCAGATTAGCGTGAAGAGAGTCAAGCTTAGAAGTGACTGAGCTGATAAGCGAAGAATTCTCAGCATGGATAGAGGAACGCACAGCCTAAATCTTTGACTGCTCTTCTTGAAGAGACTTAGAAAAAGAATCTACATAATCATGTATCTTGGCTGCATTTGTGTTGGCATGCCCTTTCAGAGACTCAAGAAAAATCTGTGTTGTTTCAACAATCTCAGTAACATCAGTTGAAGCCTTTTTGCAGGAGGAAGTAGAAGCACCAACAGCTTTGGTTGATTTTTCAATAGAATCAGTATATTGTTCCAGAGCAGTGTCTAGTAAGGCTTTGAGAACCACACCACTATAGGCTTTGCTGTCTTCAAGAAATCGATCGAGTTTCTCATTAAGGCTCTGCAAGTGTTGGCTAGTGACAGCAACATCATCATCCTCATCAGTTAGTAGCCGATATGGACTAAAGTATGTAGAATCATACTTGTCATTCTCACCACCGAGAGTTGCACTAGAATCGGTTCAGTGGGTGGGTGAAAGAGGTTTATGGATGATGGTAGTTTCAGTTACAGCAGTGGCCCCGATATCAGATACGTTGACTTCCACTGTCGGTTCAGGAATCGTAGTGGTAGTGGTTTGAGAATACATAGGAGGTGGTAATTGAGTTGTAGAAATAAGAGTAGTAGTAACTGGTGGAGGTGGTGGTAAAGAAGTTTTTGGTTGTGAAGTAGTGGATGGAGGATCGATAGGAACCGAAATTGGAATTGTTTGTTTTGGTGATGGAGGTGGGGTAGGAATTTTGTCATGAATGGGTTCGGTTGGAGATGGGGATCTGGGAGGTGTAGTGCCTCTCGGTGATTGTGACAACCTGAAATTTCCATTCTGTACAAACTATTGTTGGGTTTTGAGCAATCTAACACTCCTAAGTGTACATACAACCCTAAATACCTTGGATCTATGTTTTCTCTATTATACATGCAAATATCAACTTTCCAAGGTATTGTTCTATTCTAGCATACAAAACTTTGAATAACACAAGTTAGAATAACATACCTTTTGTTGGTGCTTGTCTTCATGAAGATTGAGTGCCTAGTGCCCCAAGTGTGACACTTCAAATGGTTCACACAACACCATAAGTACTTGGAATAACTTAGAGAGAAATTAGAACACTTCAAGAATCGGCTTGCCCTCCATGCATATCTAGTGGCCGATTTCTCACATCAATAAGATGCTTATATAGTTGTTACAATTAGGGTAAACCCTAATTGTCATGGCTTTCCATTTCCTTGCATCCATGGGTTCAAATACACCATGGAGCATCCATGGAGCGTCCAATGGGTTGGAGCCCAACTTGATAATCCATGGAGCATTAGCCCACTATATAAGTATGGATAATTTACACAATCAACCCATATGTAATTAGTCTTCTTTTGATCACATAATTAATTCTAAATGAATTATTGATCAATACTAATTAAATAATCTTATTAATACATTAGAACTTATAATATATTAATAAATCTTAAGTGTTATTTCTCTCATTTTAGTCTATGCAAGTGCATGATGCCATGCAACCCAAATGGACCATGTCGGGTCAGGTCAAGTCTTACCAATTATAGTTATGGACTTAGAAATGAATCCAATAGTCTCCCACTTGGATAAGTCTAAAACTATTATTGCAAGTATGACTTCAGAACCCGACTAGAAATCGTAGCTCTCAAAAGCTTCTGTAGATGTCTGACCTTGTCGATGAACTTTGACCTCTGTCAATGACTTGTCCATTAGATAAGTGATCATATATTCCTCCATTCTAGATATCATATGGACTGAGACATGGATTATAATCATTCTCTCTGTCCATTTGTTGTTTCCCGATTTTTGATTTATGACGACTGACTAATTGAACAAATCAAATCAGTCCTGGCCCGGCCGAGCACTTCCATTTGTCATCATCAAATCATCGAGGGGCCCACAGATATCGATTTTATCCCGAAGGTAAAACGAATGGATAAACTTCGACTCATATGCTTGTACTAACTATTTTTTGAATCATACACAAAGGCACGTTTTATAACATCGAGTTACCAATGCGTTTACGTGCAATCAATGTATAACCAACTCATAGTCAACAACTCATATCTCTAGGTCTGAAGAATATAAGATATTATCGTCTCATGATTCACTCGTGATGAAATCCATGAAGTGAATCCAAATGAGCGTGGGTTGAATCCAATACTCAGCCCTTATGAGTACTCATGAATGTTGTAGCAACTGTTGCATTGTCTAAAGCATTTTAGACAAATCATACAAGCCAAATTCATGACAGTCTTGATTCATATCTACTTCCAACATATGACCGACTGTGGATGGTTTGAATAACTTGGTCATTCAGGAGAATGACCTAGTTATTCTGGAAGTCAAAACATGCAAAGTGAAACACAAAATAATACTAGTCCTATATGGCCTCAACGCTTTGAGCGTAAATAAAACACCTTTTATCTAAGCACCATATTGATCACTCATTATTCATGTTTCGATTAATCAACTTAATACTTGAATTGAATCAGTAGTGATGCCATGCTCCAAGCATGCATGCTATGTTTCTCTAAACAATAGATATGCCATACTCCAAGTATGCACACTATGTTTACATATGGTCATCTGTTTGTGAAATGTATATCAATTGAACATGACCTCAATGATTTTCATTTCACAATCCCAATCCTTATTGTAAATGTAAGAATACTAAGTTCTTGTCATTTACCGTAATCTATGCAATGATCCTCTTGTAATGATATTCACACAAGTCACAAAGACTTGGAAACAAACATTACAAAGTGTTCCAATGGAAAGCAATTCCATGGAGATGAAGTCTCAAATTCAAAATACATTCCTTTGAACATCCTTCTTTGCATTAAGTTCTTTAATCTTACACAAATTCAACGAACAACTTCCACCTATGGAAACAATTCCATATTCCCATCTTGACCATCACTTTTGAACAAGAGTTGCCTCTTTCCAAAATATGTCAATACGATCCTTACTCTATACTTCCAATTGTCCATGAGTAACCAAACTTTGGAAAACCCCAAATTGTTCTCGACAATTGCTTAATCATCTTAGTCATATCCAGTTCTAATCCCTTTTCCCTTCTTAACGCCCTAAGAATTAGGAAAAATTAGAATAGATGAATATTATAACACATGCTGTCGATCCTGTATCCGAAGCATATGGGATACGATTCATGCTATAAAATTTTTATTTGCCATGTTCTCTTAATTCGAACTATGAAGAGGGATGCCGTAATCATAATCGAATTTTGAGAAAGCAACATATATAGAATTTCCTTATGTTGAACCATTTCAACATAACATTCATATATATTCTTGACTAAAGTTGATTAAAATCTCAATCTAAGCTTGTAGAATTGGAATGAAGTATAAATTTCTCTCCCTTAATTATAGTAAAACAACTTTTTCAAAGCGGGATGAAACTTTTGTTTTCTATAATTAACACTGCTAACTTGCAACATAATCATCATGCTCCCACTAGCATAATGAGTATTATCTAACTAGCATAACACTTTATGCTCACACTAGCTTTGACATGTACCTAGAAATCAGTCAGATTTCTGATACTAGATTGCCTTGATAAGACTTTATCAACTCATACACCTAGAGTCTAAACCTTTCCTTAGATAGCTCACATGTGAGTCTAAACCTTTGCCATTTTCATTAGTTAGTGTGTCGGTTAACCACACACGCTCCACTAACGACATGAGAATGCAAACTTCACACTTGCTATCCACTTAAATCTACTTAGTGAAAAAGTTTCCTCATTATCATTTTCATGAATCGGAGAGAAACCTTATGACACTTAGATTTTGAAGGTGTATGTGTTCCTATCCATGTGAATTTGACATAACCATAATCACACAACAAGGTTAATGACAAATCCAAATTCATATGGACTGAACTTGTGTAGTCTTAATTTCTTGCCACCTGGTGGCACAGGGGCCTGCCATTGCTTCCAAGTTGTTATGCAACCAGTTGAGAACTCTCAGAACTGCAATGCAAAACCAACTTTAACTGGAATGGGCACAGAATATGTCAACACGATAGGTTACAAACCTCAAGTCATGGTCTAGTGATTAACAAAACTCTTGATTAGTTCTTGAATCTATCTTAAGATCCTTTTAAGACTCCCACTAACCTCCTGACATATAAGATTCTCTTTGTCAATAACCATTCCTTGACAAAAACGAATATTCAAGAGTTAGTGCAGATTCTTATCAAGTTAAACACTTCTCACAATTGGTCTTAGTTGGTCTTTGTTTTATCCAAAACATCACAACTTACCAATTTCAAATGTACAAGAGTAAGAACACATTTTACTCTACATTTAACAAGTGTTTTAAACCTTTCTTAAGATTATGTCACTCAAGGCTTAATCTTGGAGTATGACTCCAAGATTTAATTTTGGAACGGAGTATAATTTATCTTTTGATCTAACCATTTCAACAATTCACGATTCCTCTCCTTAGCCAAACAAAATGAACTAAGGTGTCCTTAGAGGATCAATTGTGACATGGTTTCATAATCACTGAGATAATCATAAAACAAGATACTCAAGTACACTCCCATATCTTCAGATTAGAGAAACTTTTATCTTATTTGATTATTCTTACTCATTATGTCTATCATTGAAACTTCTCCAATGATCCAGAACTATACTTAAACTTGTAAGTATAACCATATTTACTATACTTTAGAAAATCATAATCAAAAAACCTTATGAACTTTGTGGTGGACCTGATCAGCGCACACCCAAGTGTATCCGATCCCTTTGTCCTTCACTTGGTTCACATATACATGAGAATAAGGAATTAGACTTAATTTCCCAAACATATAAAAAAAAATTCTCATGATCATACAATACAAGTTGCATGATTCCAAGTTTCTATCCAACTAAAACTTGGGTGATGAGAATCTTTCCTTATTTGGTAAATTATGACACTTCCACTAATGAAAGAATCAAATCCATTTACCCATATTGCTTATCAATGGAAACATATAATCAACAATTTTTCACAAATGCCATTGTAAGGATACTTAAAATAAATAAAATCAAAAACATTTTTCTTTTATTTTAAAACTTTGCGGAAAAATTTATCCTTACAACCCATATGGAAAATTTATTGTTATCTATTCCTATGCAATATATCATAACTCTTAAGTAATAGCTCAAAATTCTGATCAGCGAACCATGCGATCGAAATCCATCTTCGCGATCAGAATCATCATATACTTCCTTTAAGTTTCTTCACTTTTTTTTTTATTCTTAAAACATCAACATGTGACCTCGTCACATTATGCAATAAGAATCTCAGAATAGAAACTTAATAGAGTTGGACAATGGACTTTACCTGAAGTAGAGTCAAACCTATTGACTTTACCATCCTTAAGATGTTTTAGGTAAATTTAGCAGCTTCGCAACCAATGTCTTTCCTTTGGCAACAAAATCTTATGGACTCTTTGGAAACGGTACATGGGACTATCACAGACTTAACCTTTCTCTTTACCATTTAGTCAACTGAATTGACTATGGCCGATCCCTTTTCATTGGGAAGAGAAAGTTTTTCCTGGACCTCCAATGTCACCATTTTCAATGTCCAAATAGATTTGGAAAGTAGATCTTCTAATCCAATTTGCTTTACTAATGCTCCAAATCACTGCTGATTTAGCATCATTAAGCAAATAGGTAAGATCATTAAGGGTCTTGTCGCGACCTGTCATCAGGGAGTGACTGAAGAACCAAGTTAGCAGCCAGCTACCCCGAGACTTCGACACCCGACTCTCCCGACTTGTCAATATGTGGCTTAATCCCCAAGATCTAAGCACATATAGACTTTTCTTGCTAATAGGGATTGAGTGACTTAGAACTTATCAAGTCTTAAAACTTGTGGGATAGGGAGATTTATTGGAGTAGGTGGATGAAGTGAAGTATGATTTCTAGTCCCACAAATGCCCAACAAAGGGATTGATCTTTCACCTTGATTGCCATATGGGATATCATCTTCATTAGGAAGCTTGTTCCTAAAGATTTGGGAAGACCACAACTGTCTAAACTAGACATCTATAATGGGAGAAATTCAAGTTAGTTGATTTAAAGTCCTTAATATAACACCCAATATGAAATACTAAGCTAGGACCCAACAACCTATTTATAACTGGAAGAGGGATGCCGTAATCCAAATTATAAAATAGTTGAAGGTAGGTAAATGACGATTTACCAATTTCCACCATGAAAACGAAATATTTTATTATTAGGTTTTATTAGTTTTGAAACTCCTAGATCTTTTGAGATACATTGAACTTTTCAATGGCATATTTGAATCTCGATTGTGCCCTCTCAAATTTGTGACTGGGATGCCGAGGATCACAAACAAGGTGTGAATAACCATACAAATTGACTTGGTACCCTTAACAATATTACCTAATCGATGTGCCGGTTAACCACACACACTCCACCGATCTATAATAAAGTCAAGTTATCCTTTGCCACTCTTACTAGTCCATGTTAGTGTGCCGGCTAACCACATACGTTCCATTAACGACTTCGTAAGGTACAAAGTGTAATTTTATGGGCTAGCACCTTTTCACATTTTCCTAAGTAACTAAGATTGGGAATTTATAAGTGTTTATTTACTTAGTATTTTTCATTATACTTTTAATGAAGGGAGAATTATAGTCCATTCCTACCCGTTCGGCTAACGACCCTCCACCAGTCAAGGAAGCGGTGGGTGAGAGTGGACACCCATTAAACTGCCATTTTATAGGCAGTAACCTTATACCCCCCTTATAGACCGGCTTCGTGAATGAGGCCTACTAACGGTAAGATTGACTTCCTCTTATACATATCTATATAATTATAATTATAATAATAGTATAAGGGTTGAATTTTAAACTTTTTAAAATTTCAATGTTCAATTTGGAATTAAAGTATACATGAGGAGTAACTTTTCAAATTCCAAAACTTGAGGGCAAGTTTTGAAACTATTTCAAGACTCTTTAAATCATAACTTATGAGTTTAATGGTTCATTAAAATGAAGACTCTTCATTTCAATGTAACCCCTTATTCTTTAAAAAAAACACTTTAAAGAAGTGTCTCTTCAACATCCATAACTTGAGGACAAGTTATGGAGTCATTAAACTATTTAATGGAAAAAACTCTTACATTTTATGTAACCTACAAAACTTTTATGAGTTTTTAAGATTCTTAAATATGATTTTTCACATAACTTGAAGACAAATTACAAAAACGTATTTTATGAACTTCTTTTAGACTAATATGGATTGAAAACAACTAAAACATAATTTTTTCTTTATCAATCTAAACTAACTCATAAATCAAGGAAACATAAAATTCTTGAAAATTCATAACTTGAGGACAAGTTATGAACTCCATACGATTTTCAACAAGATCATGAATTATATCAACAAACAATTTGCACACAATTCCTATGATCGAGCAAAACTCATAAGCATGATCATTCATAATCAACAATTTTCAAGAACAACATGAACACATATAAACTTGAAACTTTTATTATAGCATTGAAATTGGTTTAACATAATCATTACCACATTCAAAACAAGTTTTATAAGCCCAAAACAGTCAAAGGTAATGATTCTAGACCAATTCCAGCACCAAATCTCGAAAATATGCTGTCTAGGGGTCCAACTCGTTGAGTGCATGAACAAACTCGGCGAGTTGGATGCATTTTGCCTTGGACTCGTCGAGTCCCTTCATGGAATCGGCGAGTCTGCTGGGCAGACAACACCAAAAGTCGATTTTTAAGCAGTTTAAGCAAGTAAAACAAGAAAACAAGCCTAGGCTCTGATACCACTGTTGGGTATTGAGAAATCTAACACTCCTAAGTGTACATGCAACCCTAAATACCTTGGATCTATGTTTTCTCTATTATACATGCAAATATCAACTTTCCAAGGTATTGTTCTATTCTAGCATACAAAACTTTGAATAACACAAGTTAGAATAACATACCTTTTGTTGGTGCTTGTCTACATGAAGCTTGAGTGCCTAGTGCCCCAAGTGTGACACCTCAAATGGTTCACACAACACCATAAGCACATGGAATAACTTAGAGAGAAATTAGAACACTTTAAGAATCGGCTTGCCCTCCATGCATATCTAGTGGACGATTTCTCACATCAATAAGATGCTTATATAGTTGTTACAATTAGGGTAAACCCTAATTGTCATGGCTTTCCATTTCCTTGGATCCATGGGTTCAAATACACCATGGAGCATCCAATGGGTTCGAGCCCAACTTGATAATCCAAGGAGCATTAGCCCACTATACAAGTATGGATAATTTACACAATCAACCCATATATGTAATTAGTCTTCTTTTGATCACATAATTAATTCTAAATCAATTATTGATCAATACTAATTAAATAATCTTATTAATATATTAGAACTTATAATATATTAATAAACCTTAAGTGTTATTTCTCTCATTTTAGTCTATCCAAGTACATGATGCCATGCAACCCAAATGGACCATGCCGGGTCGGGTCAAGTCTTACCAATTATAGTTATGGACTTAGACATTAATCCAACAACTATATCACTTCAATAGAAGTTATAGCAGTCACATTTATTTTTCAGACTTTTTCGTGTAAGTTTGAGTAATTCAGGGTTTACACTTCAGGAGATATCAGGAGAGTGGATGCACTAGGGTTTAGTTCAACACTATTATTCCAACACTCTGTTATATGAGAAATCATTTCGGGAATAAAAATATTTTTTGCCAAAAATATCTCAGGACTATAAATAGAATTCTGAACCAAATTCATTCATTATTCGCATTTCCAACTAGAGAAAAGCCATTTTCTCTCTCACGGATCTTCGGGTTTTTATACCAGAATGTGAGTAACTCTTTCTAGTAGTGTTAGAAAGCTTATTATGTGTTTATAACATGATTTAGATGGCTAAATCACTAGATTTAGGAGTTTACTCTCCAAGGTGTTCTTGGGCGGTAAACTCCCGAAACAATGCCTATACCTTCCCTTATGATATGATACTACCTTGGACTCATATATAGGTGTGTTAGGACATGAAAACAACCAAGAATCATCAAGTTTTGGGTGTTCACGGCCCAAGAAGATCTTGGACCGTGAACTCCAAAATCTTGGACAAAAGGGTGCTTTTAAGGCACCTAAATCCTTAGACATTTACTAGGAATTGTTACCACTTAAATCAAGGACCAAATCACATCAAAAACACCCCTCAAAGTGATTTCACGGCCCTAATAAGGTTCTTTGGCCGTGAACATCATAGAAGGGCACCAAAGTGTGCCTAAGGCCTTCATATGCTTGGGATAAAAGTCTAAGACCTATACTACATGTGTATGAGACTTGAAAGCATCAAAAACACCCATCCTTAAGAGTTCACGGCCACAAACTCTAAAGGAAATGGCCTTAGGGCCGTAAACTCCTTAAAGGAGTGTTTCTATGCCTTAAACCCTTCCAAGGATTTAACCACAAAGTTGGAATAATTCTAGGAATCATTTAGAACTTCAAAACACAAAATACCACCAAGTTTGGGAGTTTACGGCCGTAAACTCAAGAGTTTACAACCGTAAACTCCATGTGTGAGGATATATGGAGAGAAACCAATATATGGGGTCCTTTGGAACCCTAAAACCAAGTACCTTGTCCCACAATAGCTTAGATGCAATCCTTAGGGCTTAAAACACTTATATAAAGTGTTTATTATGTCTAGGATGTCTTAACATTATCAATTAGTAATTTAAGACTAATTGAGTGCATATATGTGTGATTATATGTTCATTAGGATCGTAGTGAGTGTACAAGTCCTCACTTGACACCTAACAATCCTACACCGTCCAGTTCATCCAAACCACCATCTACAGGTGAGGTCATACCCCTAATCAATATTTAAATGATTTTAAATGCTTTAATGGGGGGGGGGGAATACAAGTAGAAAACAACAGGTTATGAAATCATCTATATGTATTTTATAACTGTGTTTTCATTCAACATATTTCACATACTACAAAATGTGATGCATGAAATGGTTTTCTATCTTTAAAATACCTTGTAAGAAAATGAACTAAACTATGAATATATACTTATATTCTTATATATGTATTGATGTTATAGTTTACATATTTCATTTAGTTTCTCACACCCTTGAGTAGTAAGAGTGTATAAACCTACTTGAACAACCAATTACCTTTCAGTAAATTATCATAGGGATAATTTGAAGATATCAAACATTATTCCTATGACAAGGAATCACACAAGAGTCAGTTCATTCATGAGTCTATACCAGTACATTACATGATACATGAGTACATTTATCTAGGATTACATGATACATGAGTACATTTATCTGAATACGCTTACATGAATACCATACATGAGTACTGTTACATAGATACATTATGCTGTATTCACTTACCTGGATACTTGTACCTAGAGTTATGAGGAAGATTTATTCGTACCTTCTGTGTAAATTTTCCTGCCTATCCCTATTCGACAAGATGTATAGACGGGACTAACCATTCTGGAACCTAGCTGTTAGCAACACTGGGTGATGAACATCTACAGATGTCTAAGGTTATCACTTTTCATATATAGATTGATATCGGAACTAACCATTCCTCCATCCTGCTTTTGCAACAGAGGATGAGATGAAAGTCTTCGGATGATCATTAGGTTACCACTTATATTAGGAGTCGGCTACGAGACTAACCCTCCCTCCACCCTGTTGCCGCTACAGAGGATGAGTGGACAATCTTCGGATGTTCATTAGGGTATACCTTTCGCTTCGGCGATGTCGTGTTAATCCTGGTCACCCAGGGATAACACTTACTTGATTATGCTTTTTCCTGTTTACTTTATTTTGTGAGATGTTCACATAAAAGATGAGTTAGACTAAGTACCTTACTACTAGTCAATAGGAAGGAAAAACTATCATTTTACTGACAAAACATTCGGGTCTTGGTAGAAGACTACATTATCATAACAAAACATTCGGGTCGTGGTAGAAGACTACATTATTGTAACAAAACATTCGGGTCTTGGTAAAGACTACATTATCATAACAAAACATTCGGGTCTTGGTAGAAGACTATATTATCATAACAAAGCATTCGGATCTTGGTAGAAGACTACATTGTCATAACAAAACATTCGGGTCTTAGTAGAAGACTACATCTCAAACTAATAGAAAATAAGGGATTTTCTAGGGCTTATCATACTTATAAAAACATTTTCATTTAAAGGTTTACACGACTTTTAAAACAGCTTTTAGTAAGCAAGACAATGACACTTAAATACTTATGAATTCACCAGCTTTAAAGCTGATACTCTCTTTCAAAATAGCTTGTATTCTCAGGTCATCAGTAGACAAGTACGGTGGCCAGGTTTTGAGAAGACGGAGCAGACAAGTCTCGTCTTTTATTTTTATTGTATATTTTTGGTGTCTTATTACAATGAAAGAACACACATGTATTAAAACTTTACTTATAATGCAATGGATGATGTTGTTGCTTGTTTACTATTTTACACTGTTGTGATACTGTACATGACGTCCTCCACCCCTAAACGTTTCCGCCGTTCGTGGTTTTGGGGTGTGACAGATTGGTATCAGAGCGTCGTTTATAGTGAATATAGTATATCAACCTATAAAAGATATACTAACTATAAATACATGGGATTGAAACACTCTGTCTAAGAGTTATACTTTTAAATAATAAAATATTTAACAAAGTATATGTGCCTACATTCATACTAAAATCAGTGTCACAATGATAAGAACAAAAGTATTATGATTGTTGAATATCACAAGTAAGCCTGGGGATGTATGGTCAGTCTTGGGAATGGCATAGCCTGATCAACTATGCTGGTCCAAGGAGTGATTAGCATATGCCCAAGAATTGTTGTGATGTGGCAACAAGTCTAAAAACTTACCAACACAACCATAAAGAAATACCATAGGGTTATTTGGTCTTACTTTAATTATCTTAGTTAGTTCGTCTATTTAGCTATTTCTTATATCCCTTTTCTTGTGTAGATTTTAATGGCTAGATTTCACCACGGCGATCCGTACTTCCCGAACCAAGGCAATGTTGGTTAGCTAGAGGCAGAACCAGAAGATGATCACCCAATCCCTTTGGATGATCACCATGCTGAGGGTTTTTCTGATTGTTCTGACTCGGAGCCGGAAGTCAACAACCTACCCCCAGCTGCTCAAAACCCAAACCTGAACCCCCGTACCGCGTTTCAAGGACCCACACCTCTGTGCGCCACTAACTTGACTAGATGGAGTCTGGAACAAGGTCAGCCCATTCCCTACAATGGAGATCGAAGTTTCTACAACCTCACTAAAGGAGGTTCTGCTGACAGGGTCCTACCCATCATGGTTCGTAGAATTTCCAGAAACACGATATTAAGTCAAGCAACTATTGACCGGGTCGTGGAGATTGAACCCAACTCTGGCGTTAACACTGTCCACATTCGTTAACTAGAGTCTGCTCATGAAAGGACTCTGGTCCGCAATGCAAATCTATAGAGGGAACTTGCTGAAACTCAAGCTGAAGTTAGGGAACTTCGAGCTCAGCAAGTGAGAGCTGACAGGCGTATGAGGGACATGGAATGTCTACTATCGGGATCAAGAACTCATGCTAGTAGTTCTCGTCGCTGATAGAATCTCGTCGACTCATCTTTTGGATATAACCTAGTCTATGTAAAACTTTGGTCTAATTTCCTGTCTTTATAAATCTTAGACCTGTTAGGTGTTGATCTAGTTTTAATTTTGTCAAAATTTTCCATCTTGGTTGATGTAAGGCCTACTTCTAGGCCATTTTTCCCGAACTTCTTACATCTGTAATTCCAGTATTATTGACAGATATCTAATCTTATGGAAATTATTATCCAAATGCTGTCATTTTCATTTAGTCATTCTATTCATTCTGTTGTTGGACTATGGGGAGTTAGTCCATGAGACATGTTCATTATTCATTTATTCTTATCCATGTCGTCATCTTTTAAACATATAGTTAAAGATGTCGCCATGCAGAAATACAAGGCGTAACCCAAACAACGAAACAACGATACCACCACCTCCACCACCACCTTAACCTCTTCAACCACCTAATCCTTTCGATGCCAACATGTTCCAGGCAGCTTTCATAGCAGCAGTTGTAGCTACTGTGTCAGCAATCAATGCTCCTGCCCTTAGTGGATCAGGAACAGGTGCACCTCCCTCGAACCACGGCGAAAGCCATGGACATCCTCGCGGATGCACCTACAAGGACTTCACGAACGCCAAACCACGCAGCTTCAATGGAATTGGGGGTGTTATGGTGTTGACACAATGGATTGAAAACATGGAATCCGTCTTTGAAATCTGTGCTTGCCAGGAGGGCAACAAGGTCAAGTTTGCAGCTTGTACGTCCTCTGACAGAGCACTAACATGGTGGAACGACCATGTTAACTATCTGACTTTGGTGGTGGGGTATTCCATCAGCTGGGAAAAGTTAAAGGACATGATGATGAAAGAGTAATGTCCTCGAGGTGAAGTACAGAAACTCGAATAGGAATTTTGGGGTCTACAAATGGTTGGACCCGACTTCACAACCTACACAAACAGGTTTTGTGATCTTGCAAACCTATGCCCTGATATGGTTGCTCTCGAGAGCAAAAAGATAGAGAGATATATCTGGGGACTGTCGCCCCAGATCAAGTCAAGTGTGATAGCTTCTAGGCCTATTACCTTCGATAGCGCCAAGGAACTGGCATAATCTCTCGTCGATCACCGGAAACCTCAGAACCCAACAATCCCTACACCCATACCACAAAAGTCCGAACCCGACCACAATAGGAAGGGGTGGAATAAGAGGAAAAGAGGGGCTTTGCAAGGATCCTCCAAGAAACAACAACTTGTGGCAATCAATGTTGCCACAGTGACTCCCATTGTCCCTGCGAAACCCTTACCAGCAAAAACTTATGCCAGAACTCTTCTGAAGTGCAACAAATGCAGCTTCCACCACCACGGACCTTGCAGGGAGATGCAATGCTCTAACTGCAATAGAAAGGAGCACACAGTCCGTTTCTACAAGACTCCAACAGCTCAGGCCGCCTAGCTTCCTAACGCCGGTATGGGCCAAGCTTGCTACGATTGTGGCGAAGTGGGCGACTACAAGAGGAACTGCCCTAAGGCAGGGATGGCTGGAGGAGTAGGAAGAGTTATGGCCCTAGGCCACGAGGAAGCGGTAGCTGATCCTACAATAGTTACTGGTACGTTTCTCCTCGATAACTCATGTGCTTGCATACTTTTGGATAGCAGAGCAGAGAAAAGTTTCGTAAGTCACAAATTTGCACACCTGCTTAAACAAAACCATGTGCGTTAGATAGTTCATTCACGGTAAAAATGGCTAACAGGAAAATAGAGAGTACTAACTGCATATACATAGGTTGTACTTTAACTTTAGATGGCCATTCTTTCAAGATAGATCTCATGCAAGTCCCAATTAAATGTTTCGACGTTATCATCAGCATGGATTGGTTGAGTCTTCTTTGCGCCGACCTCATGTGCTTTGAAAATGCAATTCGTCTTAACCTTCCTAACAACGAAACCATAATTATATACGGCGACAAACCTAGTACGAACCTTCGCATCATTTCGTGCATTCAAGCTCAGAAGTTCTTGCGAAAGGAGTATCATGCATTCCTCGCACACGTTGTTGATACAAGTCAAGAAATGAAAGACATTCAGAACATCCCAGAAGTACATGACATTCCCGACATCTTCCCAGAAGAACTTCCCAGTTTACGACCGCAACGCCAAGTCAAGTTCATAATCGACTTAGTGCCAGGAGATACCCAAGTAGCCAAATCTCCTTATCGTCTGGCACCGGCTGAGATGCAGGAGCTTTCCATTCAACTTAACGAATTTCTCAAGAAGGGATTCATTCGACCAAGCTTCTCACCATGGGGAGCACCAGTCTTGTTCGTCAAGAAGAAAGATGGATCGTTTCGCATGTGCATCGACTATAGAGAACTCAACAAACTTACCATTAAAAATCGTTATCCTTTGCCCCGCATTGACGATTTATTTGATCAACTTCAAGGAGCCAACTACTTCTCGAAGATAGATCTACGATCTGGATATCACTAACTACGAGTGTTAGAGGAGGATGTTCGCAAGACAGCCTTGCGAACTCGTTATGGACACTACGAGTTTGTGGTGATGCCGTTCGGATTGACCAACGCGCCCGCAGTATTCATGGATCTGATGAATAGGGTGTGTCGTCCTTACAAGGATCAGTTCGTCATCGTCTTCATCAATGACATAGTCATCTACTCTCAAAGTAAGGAGGAACATAGTCAACACCTCCGTAGAGTCTTAGAAACATTACGGTTGGAGAAGCTCTACGCAAAGTTCTCCAAGTGCGAATTTTGGATTCGGCGAGTCGAATTTTTGGGCCATGTTGTTAGCGAAGAGGGAATACACGTGGACCCTTCCAAAATTAAGGCCATCGAGAGCTGTTCAGCACCGAAGACACCTACATAAATTCGCCAATTTCTAGGTCTGGCTGGCTACTATCGCAGGTTTATTTAGAAGTTCTCCCACATAGCAAAACCTCTTACAACCCTGACCCAGAAGGGCGTAGCCTTTGACTGGGAAGAGAAACAAGAAAGAGCGTTCCAAACGCTCAAACGAGCCTTGTGCACTGCACCAATACTATCCCTCCCCGAAGGGATAGAGGACTTTGTTGTCTATTGCGATGCATCAAATCAAGGGCTCGGATGTGTTCTGATGTAGCGAGGTAAAGTCATAGCCTATGCCTCGAG
Organism: Lactuca sativa; assembly: GCF_002870075.4. Taxonomy (NCBI): domain Eukaryota; kingdom Viridiplantae; phylum Streptophyta; class Magnoliopsida; order Asterales; family Asteraceae; genus Lactuca; species Lactuca sativa. Next base: position 338,504,642 of record NC_056630.2, on the reverse strand, counting down.
ACAGCTAAAGACACATGAGGTTAACTACACCACCCATGATCTTGAAATAGGAGCAGTTGTGTTTGCTCTTAACATCTGGCGACATTACCTATTTCGTACAAAAAGCACGATCTTCACCCACCATAAGAGTCTACAACACATTTTCGACCAGAAAGAGCTTAACATGAGACAACGACGGTGGGTCAAGCTACTCAGTGATTACGAGTGCGATATTCGTTATCATCTGGGTAAAGCCAATGTAGTAGCTGACGCCCTAAGTCGAAAAGAATATTCGGGTCGAACGGTCAAATCTTTGACTCTAACTATCCATTCACACTTGTCCACGCAAATAGAGGAGGCTCAGCTCGATGCTTTGAAACCATAAAACGTGGCTGGTGAATCCCTTAGAGGAATGGAAAAGAACTTGTGAGTCAAGGGTGGCGGAGCCTTGTACCTCATGGATAGGATCTGGACACCGAAACACGGTGGCTTCAGAGACTTAGTCATGACGGAAGCTCACAACACACATTATTCCGTCCACCCGAGTTCAGATAAGATGTATCTGGATCTTAAAAAGTTATACTGGTGGCCTAACATTAAAGCATATATTGCTACCTTCGTGAGTAAATGCCTTACTTGTGCAAAGGTCAAGTTCGAATACCAGAAACCCTCCGGTCTTCTACAAGCACCGAAGATACCAGAATGGAAGTGGGAGCGGATCACTATGGACTTCATAACGAAGTTGCCCAAGACGACGGGTGGACTTGATTCCATATGGGTCATCGTCGATAGACTGACCAAGTCTGCTCACTTCCTACCGATCAAAGAAACAGACAAGATGGAGAAACTTACCAGAACTTACATTAGGGAGATTGTAAGACTGCACGATATTCCTTTATCTATCATCTCGGACCGAGATAGTAGATTCACTTCGAGGTTCTGGCAGTCATTACAAAGTTCCTTAGGAACTAGGCTGGACATGAGTACAACCTACCACCCACAGACCGACGGGCAAAGTGAAAGAACTATCCAAACATTAGAAGATATGTTGTGTGCCTGTGTGATTAACTTTGGAAAAGCTTTGGATACCCATTTACCCCTTGTTGAATTTTCCTACAACAACAGTTATCACACGAGCATAAAGGCAGCTCCATTCGAGGCCCTCTATGGCCAAAAGCGCAGATCCCCTCTGTGCTGGGCTGAGGTGGGTGATACCCAGTTAGCTAAGGGACGAGTTCCTGAAAGCACTCTCACGGGTCCGGAGATCATTCGGGAAATAACAGAGAAGATCGTTCAAATTTATTGAATGATTGAAAGCCTCTAGAGACCGACAGAAAAGCTACGCTGACAAGCGAAGGAAACCGTTGGAATTCCAGGTGGGCGACCGAGTCCTACTGAAGGTCTCACCCTGGAAGGGCTTGATACGCTTTGGAAAGCGTGGGAAGCTCAATCGAAGATATATAGGGCCTTTTGAGATTCTCGCGCGAATCGGACCTGTAGCTTACAAACTCAATCTACCGCACGAACTCAGTAACGTACATCCTACCTTCCACGTCTCGAACTTGAAAAAGTGTCTGTCCGACGAGACTCTTGTTATTCCACTCGACGAAATCGAGATCAATGAGAGCCTCAACTTCGTGGAGGAACCAGTAGAGATCATCGACCGAGAGGTCAAGCAAACAAAGCAGAGCCGTATCCTGATAGTGAAGGTGCACTGGAACGCAAAGCGTGGACCTGAATTCACTTGGGAACGAGAGGATCAGATGAAACTTAAATACCCTCACCTTTTCGCTTAGTTATTTATAACTTGTTAATTGCTTAAATTCTAATTTCGGGACGAAATTCCTTCTAACGGGGGGGGGGGGGATGATGTGACAACCCTAAATTTACATTTTGTACAAACTATATCACTTCAATAGAAGTTATAGCAGTCACAGTTAATTTTCAGATTTTTTCGTGTAAGTTTGAGTAATTAAGGGTTTACACTTCAGGAGATATCAAGAGAGTGGATGCACTAGGGTTTAGTGCAACACTGTTATTCCTGTTGGAATAGTGTCTAAGGCTGTAACTATATTAGGCAAGTATTTGATCCGGTTGTGCATGGTCCTTTTGGGTTGCCTTCACCATAGCAACTTGATAGGATGATTTAATAAGAGAGAGTAAATATTATTTATATATTATGGGAATAATATATTGAATAATATATTTTTTATGTGATTATATAAGTCATAGAATTAATTAGAATTAATTTGGTGACTTAAAGAGATTAATTAAATAAAGGGGTATAAACTGTCAATTGTTTGATAGTTAAGCTTTAGACTGTAAATCCATTTGGATATGCTATGGACAGATTCTAGAGGCTATAGGATAGCTAAAATCGTCCATTAGAGTTATCTAGGAATGGATTTGGATAGCCTTAAGAGAAGATTATCCAATTAGGGTTTAGGTTGTAACCCTTAAGGAGTCTACAAGTATAAATAGACCCCATGGCATAGGGAATTCGACACATCTCCTAAAGCAAGGAACCTCTGGTCGAAATTCCTCCCCTCTCCTCTCTCCTAAATCAATCTTATTGCTATTGGTGTTTGTAAGCCATTAGAGGAGTGACATTTGTCACTCTAGAAGCTCCAAGACCTCAAGATCAACAAGGAATTCAAAAGTATGATTCTAGATCTGTTTCAATGTTGTTATTTAACCTAATTAGTCATTAGAAGACTTGGATTCAATGCATGTTTATTAGAAAGCCTAGATCCGAGCATTAGGGTTTTGCACGCGCACATAGGAAAGTTCTTATGGCTTAAACCCATCAGTGGTATCAGAGCCTAGCTTGGTTTTCTTTAAATTGTTGCTTAATTAAATGAAACAAACCTGCAAAATTCGATTTTTAGGTTTCTGAGTCACTGACTCGGCGAGTCCCAAGGTGGACTCGGCGAGTAGACCTGACTCGGCGAGTCCCCTTGTGCACTCGGCGAGTCCAGGCGTCAGGAATGGCCAGATTTGGGATTTCTTTGTAATTATCTTATCTAAACTTTCCATAAACTAATTAGATCAATGTTAATTCGTTTTTCTGATAAATATAACTGCAATCTTGATCTAATTAAAGATATTTATCATATAATAAAATATTTAATTTCCTTATATGATAATTAATTAATTATTTTGATTATTTTGATAATTATCTCAAAAGAAATCTTGAATAAATCAAATATAGATAATTAGGATATTAATTGTTAATTGGAATTATTTGTTATTTGATCCTCCATGTTTTAAATGTTTAAAACTTGTCCTCAAGTTTTGAAATTTATATTTGTGATTAAAAGTTTTAATTTAGACAACTTAAATTTCAAAACCCTAGATTTTAAAAGGTTTTAAAATACAACCCTATACTAATATGATATTACTAGAATAATATATATATATATATATATATATATATATATATATATATATATATATATATGTATAACTAAATGCTAGTCTTACCGTTAGTAGGCCTCATTCACGAAGCCAATCTATAAGGTGGGTATAAGGTTGCGGCCTATAAAATGGCGCTTAATGGGTGTACACTCACACCCACCGCTTGCTTGATTGGTGGAGGGTCGTTAGCCGAACGGGTAGGATAGGGCAACCTCATCCTCTCATTAAAAGTATAATAAGAAATATAAAGTAACTACACATATTTTTTAAAAGTTCCCAATCGTAGTTACTTTAGGAAAAGTGAATTGATGCAATCCCATGAAATTACACTTTGCACCTTGCTAAGATGTTAGTGGAGCGTGTGTGGTTTACCGGCACACTAATTGGTTCTAAGCGAAGGTGGCAAAGGGTGATTCATTGTTTATCATAGTTCGATGGGGCGTGTGTGGTTTACCGGCACATCGAATAGGTGATCGTTACAATGAAGGCACCATGTGAATTTGCATGGTTATTCACACCCGCTTTGTGATCCTCGGCATCCCAGTCACAAACAAGAGGGGCATATCGAGATTTAAACATGCCATTGAATAGTTTCAATGAATCTCATCCGAACCTGGGAATTCTCAAAAACACTTAGGACTAATAGTTTAGGTTTTTGTGATGGAGAATTAGTGAATCGTCATTGACTTACATTCAATTTATTTGCATGTTAGATTACGACATCCCTTTTCTAATATGTAAATGTTATTGTTGGATCCTAGCCCTAATTTTTTCTTATTGGGTGATAATTAGGGATTCTTATTCTAATCTATCTTTGTCCTTTTCTAATTATAGATGTCGAACGCAAACAACGCTGCTGCTAGTTCTTTCACGTTGATGAGCCTTTGCCAAAAGGTCACCTTCGATGGAACGAACTTTAGCGAATGGATAAGATACATTCGCACCATTGCTTGCTATGAGGACAAGGAGTATGTCCTTGATGAGAAGCTCGAGAAAATCAACACCGAAATCGCTACTCCAGCCGAAATCACCGCCTTTGAAACTCATGAGCGAGATGCAACGAAGGTACATTGCATCATGATCGCCACCATGAACTCCGAATTCCAAAAGTCCTACGAGGACATGTACCCGTATGAGATGCACCAAGACTTATTGGAAAGGTACCACCAAAACGCGAGACAAGAGCGGTATGAGATTTTTACTAACATGATTTCCGCGAAGATGGGTCATGGAGAATCTCTTACCGTGCACCTGCAAAAGATGCAAAGGTATGTCGACCGCGTTCGCAAGTTGAATGTTGACTTCGGTGAGGACTTGGCGATCGACATGGTGCTTCACTCTTTGCCTCCGATGTACAACCAATTTAGGATGACCTACCACATGAACAAAGAAGAGGTCACCCTAAGCAAACTCCATGGTCTCTTGAAAGTCGCTGAGAGCAACTTCAAGGACAAGTCTGTTGCACCTACTCCCAATCTGCCCGCTGCTCCTGTCTTGGCTATTGGTCAAGGAAAGGGAAAGAAGAGGAAAGCTTCATCGAAGAACTATCGCAAGGAGAAAGCCCGAGATGGTGCTTCTTCTAGTGGGACCAAAGTTGATCCCGCTAAGCCCTGTTCTAACCCGAAGGAGGCAGAGTGTCACCACTGCCACAATATAGGACATTGGAAGAGAAGCTGCCCGGATTACCTGCAAGCAATCAAAGAGGGAAAGATCAAGCCATCTTTTGCAGGTATATACACAATCAAATCTAACGATTCTAATCATGCTATTTCTTGGGTTCTTGATACCGGTTGTGGTTATCACATTTGTTCTAATGTGCAGGGACTAAGAAGAAGTAGGGATGTGGAGCAAGGAAGGATAAATCTAATCATGGGGAACAGAAGATCGTCGCCTGTGACCAAGATTGGAGTGTATTCTTTAGTGCTTAGGAATAGTTTGGTTTTAGATTTGAACAATTGTTGCTATTCGCCAGAAATGGCTAGAAACATCATTTCATTTCATGGTTTATATAGACAAGGATTTAGATTTTCTTTTAATAATGAGAATGGTTCTATTTTAGCTTATCTAAATGGTGTCTTTTACTTTGAAGCTATACCATGTAATGGAATATATGAAACTGTTATGATTGTTGATAACTTAGGAAATGATGTTTTGAATATTGATTCTTCCACTAGTATGGATAAAGCATCCTTGTGGCATTGTCGTCTTGGACATGTGAAAGGGGCAAAGGTCTATTGGACCTAATACATACCGATGTATGTGGACCATTTAGATCAACCACGAAGGATGGGAACCACTTCTATGTGACTTTTACCGATGACTATAGTAGATATGGGTATATCTACTTAATCAAGCAAAAGTCAGAAACCTTTGAAAAATTCAAAGAGTTCAAGAATGAAGTGGAGAATCAATTGGGCAGGAAAATCAAGATGCTTCGATCCGATCGAGGAGGAGAGTACCTAAGTCTTGAATTCCACGATTATCTCAAGGAGTGTGGAATAGTTTCGCAATTGACGCCTCCTAGGACGCCGCAGTTGAATGGTGTGGAAGAAAGGCGTAATCAAACCTTATTGGATATGGTTCGCTCTATGATGAGTCGTGCTTCACTACCTATCTCTTTTTGGGGGTATGCCTTAGAGACTGCCGCCCATATCCTTAACCGAGTCCCTACTAAGAAGGTTGCCAAAACACCTCACGAGATGTGGTCAGGGAAAGCTCCCTCGTTGGCACATATCAAGGTTTGGGGTTGCGAGGCTTTCGCAAGACGAGATACTCACGACAAGCTTGAACCTCGAAGTGAGCGATGTATTTTCATCGGCTACCCGCAGACATCCTTTGGATATCTCTTCTATAGACCGAAGGACAATGTAGTCTTCGTTGCAAGGAGAGGAGTTTTCCGAGAGCGAGAACTCATAAGCAAAGGAGACAGTGGGAGGCAAATCGAGCTTGAAGAGATTCAAGAGTCGATAGATGAAGGAACCTCTACTGCTGGCACTCAACCCGAGGAGGAAACTCCGGTTGAACCGATTGACGAATCCTTACCTCTTAGACGTTCCGATAGAATTAGAGTTCTACCCCAGTTTTATGGTTTTCATATTACTACCGAAGGGGATATGTATATTAGTGATGGTACACTAATAAATCTTGATGAACCTAATAGCTATAAGGAAGCCATGGCAGGCCCGGAGTCTGCGAAATGGAAAGAGGCAATGGATAGCGAGATCCAATCCATGTATGATAACCAAGTTTGGAATTTGGTTGATTATGTGCCCGGACGTAAGACCGTTGGGTGCAAATGGATCTTCAAGAAAAAGACCGACGTGGATGGAAACGTACACACATATAAAGCGCGATTGGTCGCGATGGGCTTTACTCAAACTCCCGGAGTTGACTATGATGAGACCTTCTCACCAGTTGCGAAGATTAAATCTATTAGAGTGATGCTAGCTATTGCTACATTTCATGATTATGAGATTTGGCAAATGGATGTCAAGACCGCTTTCCTTAATGGGAAGTTGGCTGAGGATGTTTACATGGCTCAGCCCGAGGGGTTTGTGGATCCGAAGCATCCGAATAGAGTGTGTAAGCTTGAGAAGTCCGTTTATGGACTTAAGCAAGCGTCTCGCAGATGGAATCTTTGCTTCGATGAGAAAGTCAAAGAGTTTGGATTTATACGAAGCGAAGACGAGTCTTGTGTATATGTCAAAGCCAGTGGGAGTATAGTAAGCTTCCTCGTTCTATATGTCGATGACATATTACTCATAGGAAACGACATCCCGACTCTGCAGGAGGTTAAGTCCTAGCTCGGGAAGTGCTTCGCTATGAAGGACCTCGGAGAGGCTTCCTACATTTTGGGAATAAGGATAGTGAGAGAAAGAAGTAAGAGACTAATTGGACTTATTCAGAATACTTACTTAGAGAAGGTACTAAAACATTTTAGTATGGAAAACTCAAAGAAGGGAGAACTACCGATACAAAGTAATGCCAAGTTGAGTAAGACTCAAAGTCCGAGTACCGAAGCTGAGATAGCAGAAATGAGCCGAGTACCATACGCTTCCGCAGTTGGCTCAATCATGTACTCTATGACTTGTACTCGCCCTGATGTAGCCTTCGCTTTGAGCATGGTTAGCAGATATCAAGGGAATCCTGGCAAAGCACATTGGATTGCGGTGAAGAATATCCTTAAGTACCTTTGGAGGACGAAGGAATGGTTCTTAGTCCTTGGAGGGAGTGATGACTTGAAGGTGCGAGGGTATAGTGACGCCAGCTTTCAGACCGACAGGGACAACTACCGTTCGCAGTCGGGCTGGGTCTTTACCCTAAATGGAGGAGCAGTGACATGGAAGAGTTCCAAGCAGGAAACCGTAGCTGATTCAACGTGCGTATCAGAGTACATTGTAGCGAGCGAAGCGTCGAAGGAGGCAATATGGCTAAAGAACTTCATCGGTGATCTTGGAGTTGTACCTGCCATAAAGGAGCCAATGGAGATTTTCTGTGATAACGAAGGTGCGGTTTCTTTAACCAAGGAACCAAGGGATCATGGTAGATCAAGACATATCGACAGAAAATATCACTTCATTAGACATCGTGTAGAAGAAGGACAACTCGTAGTGAAGAGGATATCATCAGAAGATAACCCAGCAGATCCGCTTACTAAGGGATTGAGTAGGGTTAAGCGCTTGCAGCATGCTAGGAGTATTGGGCTGAAGGATGATATTAGCATAGATTAGATAGTGTTAGAAACGTGTAATAGATAAATGTAATTGACATTTGATGAAAACGCATCAGTAACTCGGTGTCATAAAACGCATTGTTGTGTATTGTTGGTAAATGAATAAGTAAATGCATATAAGTCGAAGTTTATCTGTAACTTTTATCTAAGAAGGTAAAAGCGATATCTCGGCCGCTCGATGATTTGATTTGACTTATGTGCCGGGCCCGGTCAGAACTGAATTGATGTGTTCGATTAAGTTCTATGTCAAATAAATCAGAGATCGAGAAACCTAAATGCTTGACTAACCATTCCATAGGATTGTCAGGATGATATCTAACAGAGGACTGTATGTTCCCTTATCTAAAGGACAAGATTGATTAGATCAGAGTTGACAGCGTCTTTGAGAGCTACGATTGCAAACCGAATTGTACTTGTATAGTTACTAGACTTATCCAAGTGGGAGACTGTTGGAATAGTGTCTAAGGCTGTAACTATATTAGGCAAGTATTTAATCCGGTTGTGCATGGTCCTTTTGGGTTGCCTTCACCATAGCAACTTGATAGGATGATTTAATAAGAGAGAGTAAATATTATTTATATATTATGGGAACAATATATTGAATAATATATTTTTTATTTGATTAATATAAGTCATAGAATTAATTAGAATTAATTTGGTGACTTAAAGAGATTAATTAAATAAAGGGGTATAAACTGTCAATTGTTTGATAGTTAAGCTTTAGACTGTAAATCCATTTGGATATGCTATGGACAGATTCTAGAGGCTATAGGATAGCTAAAATCGTCCATTAGAGTTATCTAGGAACGGATTTGGATAGCCTTAAGAGAAGATTATCCAATTAGGGTTTAGGTTGTAACCCTTAAGGAGTCTACAAGTATAACAAGACCCCATGGCATAGGGAATTCGATACATCTCCTAAAGCAAGGAACCTTTGGTCGAAATTCCTCCCCTCTCCTCTCTCCTAAATCATACTTATTGCTATTGGTGTTTGTAAGCCATTAGAAGAGTGACATTTGTGACTCTAGAAGCTCCAAGACCTCAAGATCAACAAGGAATTCAAAAGTATGATTCTAGATCTGTTTCAATGTTGTTATTTAACCTAATTAGTCATTAGAAGACTTGGATTCAATGCATGTTTATTAGAAAGCCTAGATCCGAGCATTAGAGTTTTGCATGCGCACATAGGAAAGTTCTTATGGCTTAAACCCATCAATTCCAACACTCTGTTATATGAGAAATCATTTAAGGAATAAAATTATTTTTTACAAAGATATCTCAGGACTATAAATAGAATTTTGAACCAAATTCATTCATTATTCGCATTTCCAACTAGAGAAAAGCCATTTTCTCTCTCACGGATATTTGGGTTTTTATACCACAACGTTAGTAACTCTTTCGGGTAGTGTTAGAAAGCTCATTATGTGTTTATGACATGATTTAGATGGCTAAATCACTAGATTTAGGAGTTTACTCCCCAAGGTGTTCTTGGGCGGTAACTCCCGAAACAATGCCTATACCTTACCTTATGATATGATACTACCTTGGACTCATATATAGGTGTGTTAGGACATGAAAACAACCAAGAATCATCAAGTTTTGGGTGTTCACGGCCCAAGAAGATCTTGGACTGTGAACTCCAAAATCTTGGACAAAAGGGTGCTTTTAAGGCACCTAAATCCTTAGACATTTACTAGGAATTGTTACCACTTAAATCAAGGACCAAATCACATCAAAAACACCCCTCAAAGTGAGTTCACGGCCCTAATAAGGTTCTTTGGCCGTGAACATCATAGAAGGGCACCAAAGTGTGCCTAAGGCCTTCATATGCTTGGGATAAAAGTCTAAGACCTATACTACATGTGTATGAGACTTGAAAGCATCAAAAACACCCATCCTTAACAGTTCACGGCTGCAAACTCTAAAGGAAATGGCCTTAGGACCGTAAACTCCTTAAATGAGTGTTTCTATGCCTTAAACCCTTCCAAGGATTTAACCACGAAGTTGGAATAATTCTAGGAATCATTTAGAACTTCAAAACACAAAATACCACCAAGTTTGGGAGTTTACGGCCGTAAACTCAAGAGTTTACAACTATAAACTCCATGTGTGAGGATATATGGAGAGCAAACTCATATATGGGGTCCTTTGGAACCCTAAACCGAAGTACCTTGTCCCACAATAGCTTAGATGTAATCCTTAGGGCTTAAAATACTTATATATAGTGTTTATTATGTCTAGGATGTCTTAACATTATCAATTAGTAATTTAAGACTAATTGAGTGCATATATGTGTGATTATATGTTCATTAGGATCGTAGTGTGTGTACAAGTCCTCACTTGACACCTAACAATCCTACACTGTCCAGTTCATCCAAACCACCATCTACAGGTGAGTTCATACCCCTAATCAATGTTTAAATGAAGTTAAATTCTTTAATGGGGGGAATACAAGTAGAAAACAGCATGTTATTAAATCATCTATGTGTATTTTATAACTGTGTTTTCATTCAACATATTTCATATACTACAAAATGTGATGCATGAAATGGTTTTCTATCTTTAAAATACCTTGTTACCAAATGTATTACTTTTGAACTGTTTAACAAAATGACATCAAGTCACTTTTATATTTGTTCAAAACCCTTAGATGTCTTACAAAACCATTTTACATTCTTGAACTAAACTATGCATATATACTTATATTCTTATATATGTATTGATGTTATAGTTTACATCTTTCATTTAGTTTCTCACACCCTTGAGTAGTAAGAGTGTATAAACCTACTTGAACAACCAGTTACCTTTCAGTAAATTATCATAGGGATAATTTGAAGATATCAAACATTATTCCTATTACAAGAAATCACACAAGAGTCAGTTCATTCATGAGTCTATACCAGTATATTACATGATACATGAGTACATTTATCTAGGATTACATGACACATGAGTACATTTATCTGAATACGCTTACATGAATACCATACGTGAGTACTGTTACATAGATACATTATACTGTATTCACTTACATGGATACTTGTACCTAGAGTTATGAGGAAGATTTATTCGTACCTTCTGTGTAAATTTTCCTGCCTATCCATGTTCGACGGGATGTCTAGACGGGACTAACCATTCCGGAACGCAGCTGTTAGCAACATTGGGTGTTGAACATCTGCGGATATCTAAGGTTATCACTTATCATAGATAGATTGATATCAGAACTAACCATTCCTCCATCCTGCTGTTGCAACAGAGGATGAGATGAAAATCTTCGGATGATCATTAGGTTACCACTTATATTAGGAGTCGGCTATGGGACTAACCCTCCCTCCACCCTGCTGCCGCTACAGAGGATGAGTGGACAATCTTCGGATGTTCATTAGGGTATACCTTTTTCTTTGGCGATATCTTGTTCATCCTGGTCACCCAGGGATAACACTTACATGATTATGCTTTCTCTTGTTTACTTTATTTTGTGAGATGTTCACATAAAAGATGAGTTAGACTAAGTACCTTAGTACTAGTCAATAGGAAGGAAAAACTATCATTTTACTGACAAAACATTTGGGTCTTGGTAGAAGACTACATTATCATAACAAAACATTCGGGTCTTGGTAGAAGACTACATTATCATTACAAAAGATCCGGGTGTTGGTAAAAGACTACATTATCATAACAAAACATTCGGTTCTTGGTAGAAGACTATATTATCATAACAATACATTCGGGTCTTGGTAGAAGACTACATTGTCATAACAAAACATTCGGGTCTTGGTAGGAGACTACATCTCAAACTAATAGAAAATTAGGGATTTTTTAGGGCTTTTCATACTTATAACAACATTTTTATTTAAAGGTTTACATGACTTTTAAAACAGCTTTTAGTAAGCAAGACAATGACACTTAAATACTTATGAATTCACCAGCTTTAAAGCTGATACTCTCTTTCAAAATAGCTTGTATTCTCAGGTCATCGGTAGACAGGTACGGTGGCCAGGTTTTGAGAAGACGGAGCAGACAAGTCTTGTCTTTTATTTTGATTGTATATTTTTGGTGTCTTATTACAATGAAAGAACACACATGTATTAAAACTTTACTTATAATGCAATGGATGATGTTGTTGCTTGTTTACTATTTTACACTGTTGTGATACTGTACATGACGTCCTCCACCCCTGAACGTTTCCGCTGTTCTTGGTTTTGGGGTGTGACAGATTGGTATCAGAGCATTCTTTATAGTGAATATAGTATATCAACTCATAAAAGATATACTAACTATAAATACATGGGATTAAAACACTCTGTCTAAGAGTAATACTTTTAAATAATAAAATATTTAACAAAGTATATGTGCCTGCATTCATACTAAAATCAGTGTCACAATGACAAGAACAAAAGTATTACGATTGTTGAATATCACAAGTAAGCCTGGGGATGTATGGTCAGTCTTGGGAATGGCATAGCCTGATCAACTATGCTGGTCCAAGGAGTGATTAACATATACCCAAGAATGGTTGTGATGTGGCAACAAGTCTAAAAACTTACCAACACAACCATAAAGAAATACCATAGGGGTATTTGGTCTTACTATAATTATCTTAGTTAGTTCGTCTATTTAGCTATTTCTTATATCCCTTTTCTTGTGTAGATTTTAATGCCTGGATTTCACCACTGCGATCCGTACTTCCCGAACCAAGGCAATGTTGGTTGGCTAGAGGCAGAACCAGAAGATGATCACCCAATCCCTTTGGATGATCACCATGCTGAGGGTTTTTCCGATTGTTCTGACTCGGAGCCGGAAATCAACAACCTACCCCCAGCTGCTCAAAACCCAAACCTGAACCCCCGTCCCGCGTTTCAAGGACCCACACCTCTGTGGGCAACTAACTTGACTAGATGGAGTCTGGAACAAGGTCAACCCATTCCCTACAATGGAGACCGAAGTTTCTACAACCTCACTGAAGGAGGTTCTGCTGATAGGGTCCTACCCATCATGGTTCGTAGAATTTCCAGAAACACGATATTAAGTCAAGCAACTATTGACCGGGTCGTGGAGATTGAACCAAACTCTGGCGTTAACACTGTCCACATTCGTTAACTAGAGTCTGCTCATGAAAGGACTCTGGTCCGCAATGCAAATCTACAGAGGGAACTTGCTGAAACTCAACTAGAAGTTAGGGAACTTCGAGCTCAGCAAGTGAGAGCTAATAGGCGTATGAGGGACATGGAATGTCTGTTATCGGGATCAAGAACTCATGCTAGCAGTTCTCGTCGCCAATAGAATCTCGTCGACTCATCTTTTGGATATAACCTAGTCTATGTAAAACTTTGGTCTAATTTCTTGTCTTTATAAATCTTAGACCTGTTAGGTGTTGATCTAGTTTTAATTCTGTTAAAATTTTCCATCTTGGTTGATGTAAGGCCTACTTCTAGGCCATTTTTCCAGAACTTCTTACATCTGTAATTCCAGTATTATTGACAGATATCTAATCTTATGGATATTATTATCCAAATGCTGTCATTTTCATTTAGTCATTCTATTCATTCTGTTGTTGGACTATGGGGAGTTAGTCCATGAGACACATTCATTAATCATTTATTCTTATCCATGTCGTCATCATTTAAACGTATAGTTAAAGATGCCGCCACGCAGAAACACAAGGCGTAACCCAAACAACAAAACACCGATACCACCACCTCCACCACCACCTGAACCTCTTCAACCACCTAATCCTTTCGATGCCAACATGTTCCAGACAGCTTTCACAGCAGCAGTTGCAGCTGCTGTGTCAGCAATCAACCCGCCTGCCCCTCGTGGATCAGGAACAGGTGCACCTCCCTCGAACCACGGCGAAAGCCATGGACATCCGCGGGGATGCACCTACAAGGACTTCACGAACGCTAAACCCCGCAGCTTCAATGGAACTAGGGGTGTTATGGTGTTAACACAATGGATTGAAAAGATGGAATCCGTCTTTGAAATCTGTGCTTGCTAGGAGGGAAACAAGTTCAAGTTTGCAGCTTGTATGTTCTCTGACAGAGCACTAACATGGTGGAACAGCCATGTTAACTATCTGACGTTGGTGGTGGCGTATTCCATCAGTTGGGAAAAGTTAAAGGACATGCTGATGAAAGAGTATTGTCCTCGAGGTGAATTAAAGAAACTCAAACATGAATTCTAGGGTCTACAAATGGTTGGATCCGACATCACAACCTACACAAATAGGTTATGTGATCTGGCAAACCTGTGCCCTGATATGGTTGCACTCGAGAGCAAAAAGATAGAGAGATATATCTAGGGACTGTCGCCCCAGATCCAGTCAAGTGTGATAGCTTCTAAGCCTATTACCTTCGATAGCGCCAAGCAACTGGCACAATCTCTCATCGATCACCGGAAACCTCAGAACCCAACAATCCCTACACCCGTACCGCAAAAGTCGGACCCCAACCACAACAGGAAGGGATGGAATAAGAGGAAAAGAGGGGCTTCGCAAGGATCCTCCAAGAAACAACAACTTGTGGCGATCAATCCTGCCACAGTGACTCCCATTGTCCCTGCGAACCCCTTACCAGCAAAAACTTATGTTGTAACTCTTACGAAGTGCAATAAATGCAGCTTCCACCACCACGGACCTTGCAGGGAGATGCAGTGCTCTAACTGCAACAAAAAGGGGCACACAGTCCGTTTCTGCAAGGCTCCAACAGCTCAGGCAGGGATGGCTGGAGGAGTAGGAAGAGTTATGGCCCTAGGCCACGAGGAAGCGGTAGCTGATCCTATAATAGTTACTGGTAGGTTTCACCTCGATAACTCATATGCTTGCATACTTTTCAATAGCGGAGCAGAGAAAAGTTTCGTAAGTCACAAATTTTCACACCTGCTTAAACAAAAACCATGTGCGTTAGATAGTTCATTCACGGTAGAAATGGCTAATGGGAAAACAGAGAGTACTAACTGCATATACGTATGTTGTACTTTAACTTTAGATGGCCATACTTTCAAGATAGATCTCATGCCAATCCCAATTAAATTTTTCGACATTATAATCGGCATGGATTGGTTGAGTCTTCTTCGCGCCGACATCATGTGCTTTGAAAAAGCAGTTCATCTTAACCTTCCTAACAATGAAACCTTAATTATCTACGGCGACAAACCTAGTACGAACCTTCGCATCATTTCGTGCATTCAAGCTCAGAAGTGCTTACGAAAGGAGTATCATGCATTCCTTGCACACGTTGTTGATACAAGTCAAGAAATGAAATACATTCAGAACATCCCATAAGTAAGCGACTTTCCCGACATCTTCCCAGAAGAACTTCCCGGTTTACCACCGCAACGCCAAGTCGAGTTCAGAATCGACTTAGTGCCAGCAGCTACCCCAGTAGCCAAATTTCCTTATCGTCTGGCACCGGCTGAGATGCAGGAACTTTCCAGTCAACTTAACGAAATTCTCAAGAAGGGATTCATTCGACCAAGCTTCTCAGGACTATAAACCAAATTCTGAACCAAATTCTCAGCTGTTAGCAACATTGGGTGTTGAACATCTACGGATGTCTAAGGTTATCACTTATCATAGATGGATTGACATCAGAACTAACCATTCCTCCATCCTGTTGTTGCAACAGAGGATGAGATGAAAATCTTCGGATGATCATTAGGTTTCCACTTATATTAGGAGTCATCTACGGGACTAACCCTCCCTCCACCTTGCTGCCGCTACAGAGGATGAGTGGACAATATTCGGATGTTCATTAGGGTATACCTTTCGCTTCGGCGATGTCGTGTTAATCCTGGTCACCCAGGGATAAAACTTACATGATTATGGTTTTTCCTGTTTACTTTATTATGTGAGATGTTCACATAAAATATGAGTTAGACTAAGTACTTTAGTACTAGTCAATAGGAAGGAAAAACTATCCTTTTACTGAAAAAACATTCGGGTCTTGGTAGAAGACTACATTATCATAACAAAATATTCGGGTCTTGAAAGAAGACTACAGTATCATAACAAAACATTCGGGTCTCGGTAGCAGACTACATTATCATAACAAAACATCTGGGTCTTGGTAGAAGACTACATTATCATAACAAAACATTTAGGTCTTGGTAGAAGACTACATTGTCATAACAAAACATTCGGGTCTTGGTAGAAGACTACATCTCAAACTAATAGAAAATGAGGGATTTTCTAGGGCTTTTCATACTTATAACAACATTTGCATTTAAAGGTTTACATGATTTTTAAAATAGCTTTTAGTAAGCAAGACAATGACACTTAAATACTAATGAATTCACCAGCTTTAAAGTCGATACTCTCTTTCAAAATAACTTGTATTCTCAGGTCATCAGTAGACAGGTACGGTGGCCAGGTTTTGAGAAGATGGAGCAGACAAGTCTCGTCTTTTATTTTGATTCTATATTTTTGGTTTCTTATTACAATGAAAGAACACAGATGTATTAAAACTTTACTTATAATGCAATGGATGATATTGTTGCTTGTTTACTATTTTACATTGTTGTGATACTGTACATGACGTCCTCCACCCCTGAACGTTTCCGCCGTTCGTGGTTTTGGGGTGTTACAGTGATTGATGATGACCCTCCTCTTCTTCATTTTCCTTGTCATTTTCTGAGCTTGGAGGAGTGGGACTCTTAGATTTTCATGCCATTTTCTTAAGCTTCTTGGGATTGGAAGAATATCCTTTATTAGACTTTCGTTTTCATGACTTAGAAGTTGTAGTCTTATCGTCTTATATGGACTCCTTCTTTGTGGTAGTGCATTTCCCTCGGTAGCCAGGCTTGTCTACAGATTCCAGGGCAGCCTGCTATTCTAGAGTAAGGACTCTCGGTCCCTTAGGAGTAAGTTTGATGTATTCTGCCATAACATGACTTTCAACTGAGACACAACGATACATGGATTCAGGAATGGAGCCATTGTGATGGAACTATGTTGGATCAGAGATGATGATCTTCTTCATGTGAAACATAGTAATGGACGCGACTAGGGAATCCTTCATCATAGGAAAGTCCAAAGTGTTAATCGCCCTTCTGGTAATAAGCGTCCAGAAGCGCCCACATGATATCTCTGAATGCCTCGTAGATCTATTGAGACTCTGCACCACTTGAGACCAGATAATCGTCCCATAATCAAGGTTGATGCCATTGTAGAGACCATATAAAAGGGTAAGAAAACCCTTTCTAGTGCCATCTGATCCACCACTTCTTTCTACCAAACTCTTAATGAGAAGAGTTAACAAACCATTCCATTGAGAAGGTAAACAAGACTTCTTAACTTTTGTGATAGTGGTGAGCAAATCCGTATATCCCATCTCGTAAAGCATTGAGAACAACTGTGTAATCGTGATAAAGTCTGGTGAGACTACTGAGGAATCAACAGCAAGATTCATCAACGAGCAAAATCCCCCCTTTGAAATATAAGCCTTCTTATTATGTATTTGAAAGAAAATACGTTCTTTGTTCTTGTCATATGAGGCCGTGGAGTAGACCTGCGATAATAGTGACATCAGAACGTCTTCAATTTGAGTTAGGGCTACAACCAGTGGAGAATACTTCAAACACTCAACAACATGAAGCATATTCGAATCATACAAAAATGGGTTAAGTTCGATGATTATATTTTGATTTGGCTTGATTGAAAGCAATGTAGACGAAGCAGTCTGATCGTGAACGGATGAAGAAGTCGCCATTGTTAAACGAAGAAGGAAGATAAACAGTTGGAGCTTGCGTTGTAATCTTGAGAGAATTTGTTGATGTTAAAAGACAAATAAAGGAAAATCTCTTTATATACCGTTGCCAGGAGAGAGAATGTAGATGACGATAATGACGTGATCACTAAAACGTCGCCTGGAAAAGCGCAATATGACAGGTTGGGTACTCCCAGGTAAATGTCAGCACGCGTGGGTATAGAGACTGTTCAAATTCACACGCCTAAATTCTTATCCTCAATCGTCATTTAAAATTTAGTGTTACTTCAAGAAACATGATTGCCCCTGTTTAAACAAAACTTGAACCAACAGCAACTAGAGTTTTGGAAAATAAAATTTTCATGCAATAGAGTGACAAACGATAAAGAAATAAAGCAAATGTGTATGGGATGTGAGTAATGTTCATTATAAGACAGAAAGCAGGTGATCCCGAGCAAGAATCGCTTCGTTCAAAGTCAAGATAGACTTGAAGTGCTTGTGTGGTTTCCCGAAAAATACGATCAACTGTTTGTTGAGAAACAATGAAAGGCTTCCTTTTAAGACATAGGATTAAGGTGGCTTAACTTCAACCGATCGTCGATTCTTAATGTAAGACCGAACATTGGAAAAAGTACTTGGGAGACCGATGTGGTCTGTTGAACAAGTAGGTGGGATATATTTTATAATGACTAAAGAAGTTACAGAAATCTCAAAAAAAAAAAACTGGATCTTTATGGGAAGAAAGGCCTTGGTGTTAGACAAATTCATAAATGATCACACAAAAATAAAAATAAGATTTCAATTGGTAACCAGTAAGAACTAGAATGCCATGATTCACCGTCAATTCATTATAGGTGTTGGATTTTGGGTTTCACTCCGCAGGTGGTGTATGTATCTAAGATCACAAACACATAAATGATGCAACCATAAACCTCAGTGGTAAGGACCGAGAGTCTCAGGGGTTATAGTGGTGAACCGAAAGTTGATGGAGAATTTAAGGAGGATGGCTAAAGAATCGAAAGTACCTTTTGCTATAAAGACATGGCAAAGCAGACAAACTATTAACTCATATGAGAAGAGTAAGATAGTTGTAGACTAAGTTGATGTTAATAGCCTGATTTTGAAGATACGATAGGTATATATTGAATCATTAAGGCCTTGCTCTAAGTCGTAGAGGGGTTGGTCAACATACAATAGCATGCTTCTAGGGACTCTTAACTAGTTCTCACGAAAAAGGTTGTACCTTCCTTAGCTCCAAATTCTGTTATCCTGGTACACTGGTGACCTAATTAAAAGAAAGAGCAAACAAACACTCCACACAAACCAAACTAGCATACAAACAAAAGAAAATGCTTTTGAATTTTTTGAAGTTTTCTAAAAAATAATTAAAAACAGAAAGAGAAAATATTTTTGAAAATTTTGAAGTTTTCTGAAAAATAATAAAAACAGAAAGTAGTTAAAAGAATAGAGATTATAGAAAATACTGAATATACAACCGAAACCTTATCATTAAGGAGTGAAGTGAAATAGACCGAGCGTTCGGTTCATTTCGGTTCCTTAAAATTCCAGAGCCGAAATGGACCGAGCGGTCGGTTCATTTCGGTTCCTGAAAATTAATGAGCCGAAATAGATCGAGCATTTGGTTCATTTTGGTTCCTTAAAATTCCAGAGCCGAAATAGACCAAAAGATCGGTTCATTTCGGTTCTCGAAAATTAATGAGCCGAAATAGACCGAGTGTTCGCTCCATTTCGCCTGTTTAAATTTTTAGTGCAAGATTTGAGAATTCGGTACCGACTATGCTTCCATCATTCCCAGACCTTCTAAAATTTTATTGAAACTTATTTCAGGTAAGGCCTTCATGAATATGTCTGCAAGTTGATCAGAGGATCGAACAAAGTGTACTTCCACGTTCCCATCTTCTACATGATCCTTGATGAAATGATATCTGAGTGCAATGTGCTTAGTTTTTGAGTGTTGCACTGGATTGTGACAAATCCTTATTGCACTTTCTGAATCACAATATAAAGGAATCTTCTCATACTCAGCCCGTAATCTCTTAGTTGACTTTGAATCCATATTACTTGAGAAGTGCAAGACGTTGCAGCTATATACTCAGCTTCTGTTGTTTAAAGTAACACACAAATCTGCTTCTTGGTCTTCCAGCTAACAAGTTTTCCATCAAGATATTGGCATCCATCTGTAGCGCTCTTTCTATGTACACCACATCCTCCAAGATCAGCATCAGAAAAAGATTGAATGAAGAATCCAGATCTTGCAGGATACCAGAGACCAAGAGATGAGGTTCGCTTCAGGTAACGTAATATATTCTTCACTGCCACCATGTGAGGTTCTCTTGGATTAGCTTGAAACCTAGCACATTAACAAACAAAAAACATAATATCCGGTCTACTAGTTGTTAGATACATAAGGGACCCTATCATTTGACGATATAGTGTTACGTCGACAACATGTTTTTCCAGAGATGGTGTTAACATGGTGCCAAATGCCATAGTAACCTTACTTTTGAGTCACCTGTCATACCAAATTTCGTCAGTAAGTTCTTTGTATAAGCCTCCTGGTTGATAAATATACCTTCTATTCCCTGTCTAATATTTAAACCAAGGAAAAAGTCAATTGGACCCATTATGCTCATTTCAAATTTAGTCTCCATCAACTTCCTGAATTCAGCTGTTAAGCTAGGATTCGTAGAGCCGAAGATGATATCATCAACATAAATCTGAACTATCATAAGATGTTCGCCTTTTTTCTTTCGGAAGAAGATTGGGTCAACCAAACCTTGTTTAAATTTTGACATTTTTAAGAAGCGAGTTAAAGTTTAATACCAGGCTTTCGGTGCTTGCTTTAATCCATAGACTGCTTTATCCAACACATAGCAATGATTAGGGAATTTCTTATTCACAAACCCTGGTGGTTGCTCAACATAAACAGTTTCCAATTCTCCATTCAAAAATGCACATTTGACATCCATTTGGAAAACTTCAAAGTTTTTAAGAGTAGCATACGCCAATAAGATTCTAACTGATTCCAACTTAGCTATAGGAGAGAAGGTTTCCACATAGTCTATTCCTTCCTCTTGGCAATAACCTTTGACCACCAACCGAGCCTTTTGTGAATGACATTCCCTTCCTTATCCAACTTATTTCTAAAGACCCACTTCAAGCCAACCACAGACACATCCTTTGGTGTAGGTATCAGCCTCCAAACTTGGTTACGTTCGAACTCATGAAGCTCATCTTGCATTGCTTGGACCCAATGTGAATGATCAAGTGCGACATTTATAGTTTCTGGTTCAATCTTGGAATCAAACGAATTAAACATACAAAATTCAACTTTAGAGAATAATGCAGTTTGTTTCGCTTTCAATTGAGAACGAGTAAGAACTTTTTCTGAAGTTTCACCAATAATCTATGCTTTTGGATGGTCCCTTGTCCATTTTAATAACAGAGGATAATTTGGATCATATGCGAGGTCTAATTCAGCGTTGACTTCAACTTCAAATTCTAATTGATCATCATCACCTTCGTCAGTTGTATTTCCTTTCTCCCCCTCGACTGGCGAAGTGTAATCTGTGGCAACATCAAAGGTTGCATTCTCTGTGGGAGTGGGATTCTCCCCCTCAATAGGACTACTATTGTGTGGTTTTGGAGCAGAAGTTTCCCCTTCACCTGAACCTTTATGAGGTGGGGACGAAATTGGATCCTCCCCCTCGAAAGATACTTTGTTTGTTTTTGATGCAGTTGAACTTTCCCCCTAAAACTTTGATTCTGTTGACGGTGGATTACCCTTAGCTGTCGGAGGTTCACTTTCCACATCTTTGGCAGCTTCAACTATAATCTTCATGAGATTATCAATTTTGTTATCTGCTGCTTTTGCTTCTGAGTGTGCCATTTTCTCTGGTTCGTCAAACAGCCGCATGTATTCATCAAATAGGTTGGCTATTGGAACTGAGACTTCTCCAGATTCTGGAAAAATTTTTCCTAAGTCACTTTCACTTCTTTGAACTTTCTTCATGTAGTTATCGTCGAAGGTGACATAATAGGTTTCTTCAATTCGTTTTGAGCATTTATTCAACACTCTATATGCTTTTTATGTTAGTGAATAACCCATAAAAATTCCTTCATCGGCTTTGACATCAAACTTATTTCGGTTCTCTTTAGAATTGAAAATAAAGCACCTAGAACCGAATATGTGGAAAAATTTGACATTTGGCTTTCGGTTGTTTAAAATCTCATATGAAGTAATTGAGAATCTCTTGTTTAGCAAGGACCGATTCTGAGTGTAGCATGCGGTTGCAACAACATCAGCCCAAAAATATAACGGAAGTGAAGCGAAACTAAGCATGGTTCTAGCTGCCTCACAAAAAGAACGGTTTCGTCTTTCAACAATCCCATTCTGTTGTGGTGTATAAAGGGCCGAAAAATTGTGAGTTATCTCCTTGTCATCCAGAAAGCTCTCAAAATCGTTATTCTTGAATTCCATACCATTGTCACTTCTGATATTCCTTACCGTCTTCCTCAGCTGCACTTCCACTTGCTTGATGAATGTCTTCAACTTGGGAGTTGCATCTAATTTCTGCTTAAGAAAGAAAACCCAGGTGAAGCGCGAAAAGTCATCTACAATAACAAGAATGTACTTACTACCACAGAAGCTTTCTATAGCGGAAGGTCCACATAAGTCGATGTGCAAGAGTTCAAGAGCTTTAATAATCTTTGTATTGATTCTTGTAGGGTGGCTCTTTCTGCTTTGTTTGCCCATTTCACATGTTGCACACAGATATTCCTTGTCGAACGTGAGAAGAGGAAGTCCTCGAACGTGATCACCAAGCACCTACTTATTAATGTATTTTAAGTTCAGGTGCGATAATTGTCGATGCCACAACCAGCTTTCATCTGTATTTTCCTTTGACAACAAACATATTGGTGGTTTTCCTCGTATAGGGTTGAGATTTAAAGGGTAAAGAAAAATTTAAGGGATAATCTGTGATGTCGTAAGTAGACATAAGACAATTGATTCTAGGCAAAAATCACTTCCTTCAAAGTCAAGAGAGACATTGAAGTGCTTGCTTGGTTTCACATTGAATAACGATCAATAACTTGTTGAGAAGTATTGAAAGGCATCTTTTGAAGGTTAAAAAGGGTGGCTTTCGCTTTAATTCATAATTTCGATACTTGACATAAGACCGAAACTGAATGAAGTACTTGTGAGATCATTGTGATCTGTTGACCAAGTTGGTAGGATAAACTTTCTAGTGATGAGGGAAGTAAGGAAATCTAAAAAAAATTAAACTGGATCGTTTAGGGTTAGAGAAGCCTTGGTGAAAGGCAAGCTCATAAAGATCACTCAAAAGAAAAAAAAGAGATTTCATAGGTAACAAGTAAGATCTTGAATATTTGAATTCACCGTGAATTCATTAGTGGTGTTGAACTTTGGGTTTCACTTTGTACATAGTGGCATGAAACTAAGATCATGAACACAGTTTTGGTATAACCATAAACCTCAGTGGTTAATACTGAAAATCTCAGGGGTTATTTTGATGAAACGAATTATAATGGAGAAAGATGATGGAGATGGTATAAGAAGCGAATGTACATCTGCTTTAAAGAAAAGAAGGACCGAGCAGAAAACTCTAAACTCAATTTGAGTTGAGTAAGGTAGCTAATGATTAGAGTGAATTTGATAGCCTGGATTGGGAAAACATGATTCATATATATCATGTTATTAATGTTGGATTAATGTCTAAGTCCATAACTATATTTGGTAAGACTTGACCCGACCCGACATGGTCCATTTGGGTTGCATACCATCATGCACTTGAATGAGAGAAATAAGACACTTATGGTTATTAATATATTATAAGTTCTAGTATATTAATGATAAGAATAATAAGATTATTTAATTAGTATTGATCAAGAATTAATCTAGGATTAATTAAGTGATCAAAAGAAGACTAATTAAATATATGGGTTGATTGTGTAAATCATCCATACTTGTATAGTGGGCTAATGCTCCATGGATAATCAAGTTGGGCTAAAACCCATAGGATGGTCCATGGATGCTCCATGGTGTATTTGTACCCATGGATCCAAGGAAATGGAAAGCCATGACAATTAAGAGTTTACCCTAATTGTGTAACTATATAAGCATCTTATTATTGAGGAAAAATCGGCCACTAGTAGTATTCAAGAAAGGGCTAGCCGATTTTGGTGAGTGTAGAATTCTCTCAAGTCATTCTAAGTGTTTTGATGATTGTGATTCCATTTGAGGTGTCACACTTGGGGCACTAAGCACTCAAGCTTCATGAAGACTTACTACACCAAAAAGGTATGTATTCTATCCTACTATATCCATTGTTTTATATGCTAGATTAGGATAATACCTTGGAAGTTCTTATTTGCATGTATAATAGAGAAAACATAGATCCAAGGTATTTAGGGTTGCATGTACACTTAGGAGTGTTAGAATGCTCAAAACCCAACAGTGGTATTAGAGCCAGGTTGTTTTCTGTTATATTGATGCAAATATTTTATTTTCAAAGTTGAAAAAAAAAAAGAAAGAAAAAAAAACATGAAGTTCGTCAAATTTTAAGATAATTACTTGTTCTTGTGAAAAAACTAATAATTTGTAAAATTTGAATAATTTGATTTATGAGTTGAATTAGGTCAAATTTAATAAAAGATAAAATAATATGATTATTTTATTAGTCTTAAAAGTTTGATCTAAAAAGTTTTATTTTTTTGAAACCTCCATAAGTTATGGATTTGAAAAGGTTTTAAAAAAAAAAAAATTGATTCAAAGTTTTTTTGGAGTTACAAAATTTGGTGTTAATGTTTTAAAGGATTACATAACTTAAGAATAAGTTATGGATCACCAAAAGTTTTTTGTGTTACCTTGTTTTATGAGTGAATTTAGATTAATGAATAAAATTATGTGATAGTTGGTTTTAATCCAAATTAATCTAAGAATTGATTCTAAAATGTGTTTTTGTAACTTGTCCTCAAGTTATATGAAAAGTCACATTTAAGAATCATAAAACTCATAAAAATTGGCAAAGGTTACAAAAATGAAGAGTCTAGTTCTAATTAAATGGTTTTATGACTCCATAACTTGTCCTCAAGTTATGGAGGACCAAGAGTCTCTTCATTTAATAAAATAAAATAAAATAAAAAAAGTGTAACCTTAATTAATTCCATAAGTTATAAAATAAAGAAAAGTTAATTCTTTTATTAGTTTAAAGTCTTCCATAACTTGTCCTCAAGTTATGGAACTTGAAGAGTTTTTGGATTAAAACTACTTTAAACACATAAGTTATGGAATTAATTAGTTTTGAATAGTTTCAAAACTTGCCCTCAAGTTTTGGAATTTGTAAAGTTTTCACTTATGAATACTTTAATTCCAAGTTAGCCCTTAGAATTTTAAAAGTTAAAATTCAACCCTTATACTTTATAATATTATAAGTTAATAATATATATATGTATAAGAGTAAAGTCAGTCTTACCGCTAGTACGCCTCATTCACGAAGCCGGTCTATAAGGTGGGTATAAGGTTGTTGCCTATAAAATGGCAACTTAATGGGTGTCCACTCTCACCCACCGCTTGCTTGACTGGTGGAGGGTCGTTAGCCGAACGGGTTTGACAGGACTAGAATTCTCCCTTCATTAAAAGTATTAATGATAATACTAAGTAACTAAACTCTTAATAATACCCAATCTTAGTTACTTAGGAAAAATGTGAATAAGGTGCTAATCCATGAAATTACACTTTACACTTTGTCTAAGTCGTTAGTGGAGCGTGTGTGGTTAACCGGCACACTGACTTGGACTTAACAAGGTAGGTAAAGGGTGACTTAATATTTATCATAGTATCGATGGAGCGTGTGTGGTTAACCGGCACATCAATTGAGGGGTAATTTATTAAGGGTACCAAGTGATTTGCATGGTTACTTCACACCTTGTTTTGTGATCCTCGGCATCCCAGTCACAAAACCTGAAGGGCACACTCGAGATTGAAACATGCCTTTGAAAAGTTCAATGAATCTCAAAGATCTAGGAGTTTCAAAACCAATTAAAACCTAATAATACATTTCGTTTATCTTGGTGGAAATTGGTGAATCGTCATTCACCTACCTTCAAATATTTTATAGCTTGGATTACGGCATACCTCTTCTAAGTTATAAAATAGTTTGTTGGGTCCTAGCCTTAATATTTCATATTGGGTGTCATATTAAGGACTTTAAATCAACTATCTTGAATATCTCCCAAAAGATGTCTGGTTTAGACACCTATGATCTTCCCAAATCTCTTGAAACAAGGTTTCCTAATGAAGATGATGTCCCATGGATATCATACTTCTTCACCTCTTCAAATTATTCTCCCTAACCCATAAGTTCTTGAAAAGTTTAAGGTCACTCAGGCCCTATTAGGCAAGGCAAGGTCTAGGTGTGGTCACATCTTGGAGATGTAGTCACATAGTGACAAGCCGGGAGAGTTGGGTGTCAAAGTCTTGAGAAAGTTGGTGGTTCAACTACTTTCTAAGTCACATAGTGAGTTCTTTTGGAACACCTATGAAAAAGACTATGACAAGACCCTTAATGATCTTATCTATTTGTTAAGATCAACTTCCTAAAACTTTATGGACATTGACAATGATGACATTGGATATCCAGTAAAGCATTCTCTTCCCAATGGAAAGGGATCGGCTATAGTCAGCTCGGTTGACCAAATGGTAAAGAGAAAAGTTAAGTCTATGATAGTCCTGTGTACCATTATCAAAGGGTCCATATGTTTGTATTGCCAAAGAAAGGGCATTGGTTGCGAAGCTACCAAATTTACCTAAGGATGTTAAAGTCAATAAGTTTGACTCTACTTCAAGTAAAATCCACTATCTAACTCTGTTATGTTTCTATTCTGAGATTCTTGATACATGATGTGACCGGGTCGCATGGTGATGGTTTAAGAATCAAAGGAAAGTGAAGAAACTTAAAGGAAGAATATGCTGAATCTGATCGCATAAATGGATTTCTATCGCATAGTTTGAAAAAATCGGATTCTTGAGCTACTTCTTAGGAGTTATGAGATATTGCTTAGGAATAGATAACAACAAGTTTTCATATGGATTGTAAGGATAGTTTTTCCGCAAAGTTTTAAAATAAAAGGAAATTTTTGATTTTATTTATTTTAAAATATCCTTACAATGGCATCTATGGAAATTTTTGTTGCTTATAAGATTCCATTAGTAACAAGAGTGGAAGTATGAAATTGATTCTTTCATTTGTGGTAATGTCTAAATTTACCAAATAAGGAAAGATTCTCATCACCCAAGTTTCAATTGGACCGGAACTTGGAATCATGCAAGTTGTATAGCATGATGAATGAGAACTTTCAAGTTTTGGAAAATTAAGACTAATTACTTGTTCACATGGATGTGTGAGTCAAGTAAAGGACTTAGGGATCGAGTACACATTCTTGTGCACTGATTAAGTCCACCACTAAAGATCGATAAGAAGAATCAAATAAGGCAGAAGGATAAAAGTTTCTCAAATCTGAAAAGATGGGAGAGTACTTTAGTATCAGTTTTGTGATCATCTTAATGATTAAGAAACCATATCAAAATTAGTTCTCTAAGGAAATCTTAGTGCATTCTTATGACTAAGAAGAGGGATCTTGAATTGTTGAAGTGGTTAAATCAAGAAGATGAGTCATACTTCGTTCCAATACAAGTCTTAGAGTCATACTCCAAGATTGTAATTTGAGTGACATGTCTCAAAAGAAGGTTAAAACACTTGTCAAATGTAAGAGTAAAAGTTTTTCTACTCTTGTACATTTGAAATTGGTAAGTTGTGATGTTTTGGATAAAACAAAGACCAACTTAGGCCAATTGTGTGAAGTGTTTGTCTTGATTAGAATCCACACTATCTCTTGGATATTTGACAAGGGAGTCTTATAGATCAAGAGGACAGTGGGAGTCTTAAAGGTCTTGAAAGTCTCAAGAACTAATCAAGAATAAAACCTAAAGTTCTTCTCTAGCACACAATTTGAGGTTTATAATCTATTGTGTTGACATATCAGTGCCCATTCCAGTTAAAGTTGGCTTTGCATATGAGTTCTTAGAGTTCTCAGTTTGTTGCATAACAACTTGGAAGCAATGGCAGGCCCTTGAGCTGCCAGGTGGCAAGAAGTTAAGATTGAGTTCAATCCATATGGTTTTGGATTTGTCATTATCTTTGTCTTGTGATTATGGTTTGACAAATTCATATGGGTAGGAACTCATACACCATATAAATCTAAGTGTCATAAGGTTTCTCTCCGATTCATGAAAATGATGGTGAGGAAACACTTTCACTAAGTAGATTTTATCTAGATAGCAATTGTGATATTTGCATTCTCAAAGTCGTTAGTGGAGCGCGTGTGGTTAACCGGCACACTAACCTGGACTTGTGAGAAGTGGCAAAAAGGTCTAAACATTATGATTACGGCATCCCTCTTCATAATTGTTTAGATACACAAGTGTGCTATCTAAGGGAAGGTGTATGATTTTGATAAAGACTTATCAAAGCAATCTAGTATCAGAAATCTGAACTTTGGTAAGAAAGTCAACTGATTTCTGAGTACATGTCAAAGCTAGTGGGAGCATAAGTGTTATGCTAATAATCATCATGTTAGTGGGAGCATGATAATTATGATAAGTATTGCAAGTTAGCAATGTTAATTATAGAAAACAAAAGTTTCAATTGGGAAAAAGTTGTTTTGCTATAATTAAGGGAGAGGAAATTATGCTTCATCTCAAATCTATAAGCTTAGATCGTGAGGTTTTTATCATTTAGTCAAGGATATATATGAATTTCATGTTGGAATGGCTCAACATAAGGAAATTTTGTATATGGGTCCATTATTTGCGTTCTAAAATTCGATTATGATTACGGCATCCCTTTTCATAATCTGAATTATGAGAACTTGGCAAATTGAAATGGAAATATTATAGCAAAAGACTGATTTAGTCTTTATGTAAGACATCATGAATCGTGTCCCATATGCTTCGGATATAGGATCGATTACATGTGCTATATTCATCCGTTCTAAAATTTTCCAAATGCCTGGGGCACTAAGAAGGGAAAAGGTTTAGAACTGGATATGACTAAAAGGATTAAACAATTGTCGAGGACAATCTAAGGTTTACCAAAGATTGGTTGCTCAAGGACAATTGGAAGTATAGTGATAATTCTGGAAGGACCATATTGACATAGTCTGTAAGGAGGCAACTCTTGTTCAGAAGTGATAGTCTAAATGGAATCTAGAAATGTTTCAAAGTTAGAATTTTCAATCTGTTTAAGATTAGGAAACTTAATGCAAGAAGGATGTTTCCAAGGAGCTGATCTCCTTTGGAATACTCTGTAATGATTGTTGTCAAGTCTTTCTGACTTTGTGCATAATCATTACAAGAGGATCAATGCATATAAGTTTAGAATCTAACATATTTCAGTAAATGGCATGAATTTGGAATTCTTGCATTTGCAGTAAGGATTTGGGGGTGTGAAAAGAGAATCATTGAAGTTATGTTCAATTGATCTAGTTCACAAAGTAAAGATCATAGAAAAACATAGTATGCATACTTGGTGTGTGGCATGACTAGTGTTTTGAAAAAAAAAACATAGTGTACATGCTTGGAGCATGGGACAACTATTGTTTTAAATTCAAGAATAAAGTTGATAGCTGAAACAGTGTACAATGAATAATGTGTAATCATATGGTGATAAATAAAAGGTGTTTTATTTATGTTCAAAGGGTTGATACCATATTGGATTCAATTATTATTGTGTTTCACTTTGCATGTTTTGACTTCCCGAATAAACTGGGTTATTCTTCCGGAATGACTAAGTTACTCAAACCATCCACAGTCAGTCATATTTTGGAAGTAGATATGAATTAAGACTGTCATGATGGGTTGTAGAGGTCTAAGGTGTTGGACAAGGCTACAACAATCATGAGTGCTCATAAGTTCTGAGTATTGGATTCAACCCGCGCTCATTGGAATCACTTCATGGATTTTATCACGAGTGATCATGAGACGATAATATCTTATATTCTTCAAACCTAGAGATATGAGTTGTTACTATGAGTTGATAGTACATTGATTGCACGAAACCGCATTTGGTAACTCTGTGCTATAAAACGTGCCTTTGTGTGTGATTCAACAAGTAGTAGAACAAGCCATATGAGTCGAAGTTTATCCGTTCCTTTTACCTTCGGGATAAAAGCGATATCTGTGGGCCCCTCGATGATTTGATGATGACAAATGGAAGTGCTCGGCCGGGCCAGGACTGATTTGATTTGTTCAATTAGTCAGTTGTCATAAATCGGAAATCGGGAAACAACAAATGGACAGAGAGAATGATTATAATCCATGTCTCAGTCCATATGATATCTAGAATGGAGGAATATATGATCCCTTATCTAATGGACAAGTCACTGACAAAGGTCAGAGTTCATCGACAAGGTCAGAGTTCGACAGAAGCTTTTGAGAGCTACGATTGCCGGTTGGTTCCTGAAGTCATACGCAATAATAGTTTTAGACTTATCCAAGTGGGAGACTGTTGGATTAATGTCTAAGTCCATAACTATATTTGGTAAGACTTGACCCGACCCGACATGGTCCATTTGGGTTGCATACCATCATGCACTTGAATGAGAGAAATAAGACACTTATGGTTATTAATATATTATAAGTTCTAGTATATTAATGATAAGAATAATAAGATTATTTAATTAGTATTGATCAAGAATTAATCTAGGATTAATTAAGTGATCAAAAGAAGACTAATTAAATATATGGGTTGATTGTGTAAATCATCCATACTTGTATAGTGGGCTAATGCTCCATGGATAATCAAGTTGGGCTAAAACCCATAGGATGGTCCATGGATGCTCCATGGTGTATTTGTACCCATGGATCCAAGGAAATGGAAAGCCATGACAATTAAGAGTTTACCCTAATTGTGTAACTATATAAGCATCTTATTATTGAGGAAAAATCGGCCACTAGTAGTATTCAAGAAAGGGCAAGCCGATTTTGGTGAGTGTAGAATTCTCTCAAGTCATTCTAAGTGTTTTGATGATTGTGATTCCATTTGAGGTGTCACACTTGGGGCACTAAGCACTCAAGCTTCATGAAGACTTACTACACCAAAAAGGTATGTATTCTATCCTACTATATCCATTGTTTTATATGCTAGATTAGGATAATACCTTGGAAGTTCTTATTTGCATGTATAATAGAGAAAACATAGATCCAAGGTATTTAGGGTTGCATGTACACTTAGGAGTGTTAGAATGCTCAAAACCCAACAATTAAGGCTTCACTCAAAATCTTTCGAGGCTTTAGTCAACCTACAACAACATGCTTCTTAGGAATTCTAACTAAGAAAACCATTTACCAGCTTTAATTTCACTATAGAGAATCACACTTATACAAAACAAACAAAAAAACATTAGATAAAAAGATAAAAACAAAAAAAATTGAAATTTTTATAAGTAGAAAAGAAGTAATGGAAAAAGGTTTACATTAGAAAACAGTTGAAATGCCTTGTTAAGAAAAAGAAGTGAACGAGTTCAGAAGGACCGAACCCGAAATAGACCAAACGTTCGGTTCATTTCGGTTCATGGTTGAATTTCACCCGAAATAGACCTAACGTTCGGTTCATTTCGGTACATTAGAAAACAGTTGAAATGCCTTGGTAAGGCGATTTCGGTACAGATTCGGCTTGCATCATTCCTAGGCCTTGTAGAATCTTATTGAAGCTTGCTTCATGTAAGGCCTTCGTGAATATGTCTTCCAATTGATCAATTGTACTGACGAAGTGAATTTCTACATTACCATCTTCGACGCGATCCTTGATGAAATGGTACCTCAATGCAATATGCTTGGTCTTCGAATGTTGCACTGGGTTGTGACAAATCTTAATTGCGCTTTCAGAGTCACAATATAGTGGGATTTTCTTCATGTTTAGCCCTTATCCTTGAGTTGACTTTGTATCCATACGACTTGAGATGTACAGGATGCTACAGCAATATATTCAGCTTCTACAGTGGATAGCGAAACACAAGTTTCTTTCTTCGATTGCCAAATGACTAATTTACCATCTAGAAATTGACATCCTCCAGTGGTGCTTTTACGATCTAGTCCACAGCCACCTAAATCAGCATCTGAAAATGCTTGGACAAAGAATCCTGAGTTGGATGGATACCACATACCGAGAGAGGAGGTTCGCTTCAAATAGCGAAAGATGTTTTTCACGGCTTGAAGGTGAGGTTCTCGTGGGTTGGCTTGAAATCGTGCACAGTAACAGAACGATTCGTGGAGCCAAAGATGATGTCATCAACATAAATTTGGACTATCATATGGTGGTTACCTTCTCGCTTACGAAAGAAGGTTGGTTCAACCGAACCTTGTTTGAATTTAGACATTTTTAAGAAACGAGTGAGAGTTTCATACCATGCTCTAGGAGCCTGTTTGAGGCCATATACAACTTTGTCAAGGATATAACAATGATCGGGATACTTCTCATTCATGAAGTCGGGCGGTTGCTCAACATATACGGTTTCTTCAAGTTCACCGTTGAGGAAGGCACATTTGACGTCCATTTGATAGACTTCAAAGTTTTTGTGAGCGGCGTATGCAAGAAAGATACGAACAGACTCTAATCTTGCAACGGGAGCGAAGGTTTCTTCATAATTGATTCCCTCTTCCTGACAATATTCTTTGACCACCAGCCTCGCTTTGTTATGAATAACATTCCCTTCTTTGTCCATCTTGTTTTTGATACCCATTTGAGACCGACAACTGAAGCATCCTCTGGAATTGGAATAAGACGCCATACATTGTTTCTTTCAAGTTCATTTAATTCATCCTGCATGGCTTGAACCCAGTCTGAATGATCAAGAGCTGAGTTAACTGTCTTCGGTTCAAATTTTGAAACGAAGGAATTGAACATACAAAACTCGACTTTTGAAAAGAGTGCAGCCATTTTCGCTTTGATTTGAGAGCGAGTTAACACTATTTCTGAAGATTACCTGATAATTTGACTTTGAGGGTGATCTTTGGTCCATTTGATAAGTGGAGGAAATTTTGGATCATAGATAGGATCCAATTCAGCATTGATTTCTTCTTCTAGTTCAGACGGAATGTCATCATCACCAACATTGGTGTTCTCCCCCTCGAAGAATGACTCCTGTTCAGGACCAGCATTTGTATCCCCTTCATTGGTTGGTATTTCAGTAGAGATTGATGTATTTGGCGATGAGTTCTCCCCTGAAATGAAGATCCTTGATCGTGATGAGGAGTTGGACCCTCCCCCTGGACATTAGGACGGTTACCTGAAGGTTCGCTTGCGTCTGCTCTTTCGGTTTCTTTGGATTGGTCATCAGCCATCTTTTTAGCAGCGTCGTCGATAACTTGTTTCAGATTATCAACTTTGTTGTCTTTTGCAGTTGATTCAGAGTCAATCGCTTTTTGAGGCTCATCAAACAAGAGCATGAATTCGTCGAAAAGATTCGAGATAGAGATAGTAACTTGACCATTCTTTGGAAAGATCTCTTGCGATGCATCTTCTGTTGATTTCATTTTCTTAATATAAATATTGTCAAAGGTGACATAGTATGTTTCCTCAAATTTCTTAGAGCATTTATTGAGAACTCTATACGCCTTGGAGTTCAGAGAGTAGCCTAAGAAAATTCCTTCATCAGCCTTAGCATCGAACTTATTTCGATTTTCTCTGGAGTTGAAAATGAAACATCTTGAACCAAACACATGAAAGAATTTCACATTTGGTTTTCGATTGTTCAGGATCTCGTAAGCGGTAATGGAGAACCGCTTATTCAAATATGATATATTTTGAGTATAACATGCAACAGCAATTGCATCAGCCCAGAAATACAGAGGTAAGGAAGCGAAGCATAGCATAGTGCGAGCAGCTTCACACAGGAATCGGTTTCTCCTTTCAACAATGCCATTTTTCTGTGGAGTATAAGGGGCTGAGAGATTGTGAGTCGTCCCCTTTTCAGAAAGAAAATATTCAAAGTCTTTGTTCTTGAATTCCAGGCCATTGTCGCTCCGCACATTACGAACCACCTTTCTTAGTTGCGTTTCTATCTGCTTAATAAAGAGCTTAAGCTTTGGAGTGACTTCAGACTTTTGCTTGAGGAAGAAAACCCATGTAAATCTTGAAAAATCGTCCACAATAACCAGAACGGATTTGTTTCCTCCAATGCTTTCGATGGACGATGGACTACATAGATCGATATGCAATAACTCCAATGGTTCTATCACCTTAGTATTGATAGTAGAAGGATGACTCTGCCTACTCTGCTTTCCCATTTCACACACTGCATATAGATGTTCTTTATCAAATTTTAGAACTACTAGATCTCGAACAAGATCACCCAAGACCAACTTGTTGATATCCTTGAAGTTCAGATGAGATAGTCTTCTATGCTATAACCAACATTCATCAGAGTGAGCCTTTGTGAGTAAGCACACAGCTGGTTTACCTCGAATTGGGTTGAGGTTCAAGGGATACATTTGTTGGATTAATGTCTAAGTCCATAACTATATTTGGTAAGACTTGACCCGACCCGGCATGGTCCATTTGGGTTGCATACCATCATGCACTTGAATGAGAGAAATAAGACACTTATGGTTATTAATATATTATAAGTTCTAGTATATTAATAATAAGAATAATAAGATTATTTAATTAGTATTGATCAAGAATTAATCTAGGATTAATTAAGTGATCAAAAGAAGACTAATTAAATATATGGGTTGATTGTGTAAATCATCCATACTTGTATAGTGGGCTAATGCTCCATGGATAATCAAGTTGGGCTAAAACCCATAGGATGGTCCATGGATGCTCCATGGTGTATTTGTACCCATTGATCCAAGGAAATGGAAAGCCATGACAATTAAGAGTTTACCCTAATTGTGTAACTATATAAGCATCTTATTATTGAGGAAAAATCGGCCACTAGAGATAGTGAAGAAAGGGCTAGCCGATTTTGATGAGTGTAGAATTCTCTCAAGTCATTCCAAGTGTTTTGATGATTGTGATTCCATTTGAGGTGTCACACTTGGGGCACTAAGCACTCAAGCTTCATGAAGACTTACTACACCAAAAAGGTATGTATTCTATCCTACTATATCCATTGTTTTATGTGCTAGATTAGGATAATACCTTGGAAGTTCTTATTTGCATGTATAATAGAGAAAACATAGATCCAAGGTATTTAGGGTTGCATGTACACTTAGGAAGTGTTAGAATGCTCAAAACCCAACAGTGGTATCAGAGCCACGGGTTGTTTTCTGTTATATTGATGCAAATATTTTATTTTCAAAGTTGGAAAAAAAAAACATGAAGTTTGTCAAATTTTAAAATAATTACTTGTTCTTGTGAAAAACTAATTATTTGTAAAATTTGAATAATTTGCTTTATGAGTTGAATTAGGTCAAATTTAATAAAAGATAAAATAATATGATTATTTTATTAGTTTTAAAAGTTTGATCTAAAAAGTTTTATTTTTTTTGAAACCTCCATAAGTTATGGATTTGAAAAGGTTTTAAAAAAAAAAAAATTGATTCAAAGTTTTTATGGAGTTACAAAATTTGGTGTTAATGTTTTAAAGGATTCCATAACTTAAGAATAAGTTATGGATCACCAAAAGTTTTTTGTGTTACCTTGTTTTATGAGTGAATTTAGATTAATGAATATATTATGTGATAGTTGGTTTTAATCCAAATTAATCTAAGAATTGATTCTAAAATGTGTTTTTGTAACTTGTCCTCAAGTTATATGAAAAGTCACATTTAAGAATCATAAAACTCATAAAAATTGGCAAAGGTTACAAAAATGAAGAGTCTAGTTCTAATTAAATGGTTTTATGACTCCATAACTTGTCCTCAAGTTATGGAGGACCAAGAGTCTCTTCATTTAATAAAATAAAATAAAATAAAAAAAGGTGTAACCTTAATTAATTCCATAAGTTATAAAATAAAGAAAAGTTAATTCTTTTATTAGTTTAAAGTCTTCCATAACTTGTCCTCAAGTTATGGAACTTGAAGAGTTTTTGGATTAAAACTACTTTAAACACATAAGTTATGGAATTAATTAGTTTTGAATAGTTTCAAAACTTGCCCTCAAGTTTTGGAATTTGTAAAGTTTTCTCTTATGAATACTTTAATTCCAAGTTAGCCCTTAGAATTTTAAAAGTTAAAATTCAACCCTTATACTTTATAATATTATAAGTTAATAATATATATATGTATAAGAGTAAAGTCAGTCTTACCGCTAGTACGCCTCATTCACGAAGCCGGTCTATAAGGTGGGTATAAGGTTGTTGCCTATAAAATGGCAACTTAATGGGTGTCCACTCTCACCCACCGCTTGCTTGACCGGTGGAGGGTCGTTAGCCGAACGGGTTTGACAGGACTATAATTCTCCCTTCATTAAAAGTATTAATGAAAATACTAAGTAACTAAACTTTTAATAATACCCAATCTTAGTTACTTAGGAAAAATGTGAATAAGGTGCTAACCCATGAAATTACACTTTACACTTTGTTTAAGTCGTTAGTGGAGCGTGTGTGGTTAACCGGCACACTAACTTGGACTTAACAAGGTAGGTAAAGGGTGACTTAATATTTATCATAGTATCGATGGAGCGTGTGTGGTTAACCGGCACATCGATTGAGGGGTAATTTATTAAGGGTACCAAGTGATTTGCATGGTTACTTCACACCTTGTTTTGTGATCCTCGGCATCCCAGTCACAAAACCTGAAGGGCACACTCGAGATTGAAACATGCCTTTGAAAAGTTCAATGAATCTCAAAGATCTAGGAGTTTCAAAACCAATTAAAACCTAATAATACATTTCGTTTATCTTGGTGGAAATTGGTGAATCGTCATTCACCTACCTTCAAATATTTTATAGCTTGGATTACGGCATACCTCTTCTAAGTTGTAAAATAGTTTGTTGGGTCCTAGCCTTAATATTTCATATTGGGTGTCATATTAAGGACTTAAGATCAACTATCTTGAATATCTCCCAAAAGATGTCTGGTTTAGACATTTATGATCTTCCCAAATCTAGTGAAACAAGGTTTCCTAATGAAGATGATGTCCCATGGATATCATACTTCTTCACCTCTTCAAATTATTCTCCCTAACCCACAAGTTCTTGAAAAGTTTAAGGTCACTCAGGCCCTATTGGCAAGGCAAGGTCTAGGTGTGGTCACATCTTGGAGATGTAGTCACATATTGACAAGCCGGGAGAGTTGGGTGTCAAAGTCTTGAGAAAGTTGGTGGTTCAACTACTTTCTAAGTCACATAGTGAGTTCTTTTGGAACACCTATGAAAAAGACTATGACAAGACCCTTAATGATCTTATCTATTTGTTAAGATCAACTTACTAAAACTTTATGGACATTGACAATGATGACATTGGATATCCAGTAAAGCATTCTCTTCCCAATGGAAAGGGATCGGCCATAGTCAACTCGGTTGACCAAATGGTAAAGAGAAAAGCTAAGTCTGTGATAGTCCTGTGTACCATTATCAAAGGGTCCATATGTTTGTATTGCCAAAGAAAGGGCATTGGTTGCGAAGCTGCCAAATTTACCTAAGGATGTTAAAGTCAATAAGTTTGACTCTACTTCAGGTAAAATCCACTATCTAACTCTGTTAAGTTTCTATTCTGAGATTCTTGATACATGATGTGACCGGGTCGCATGGTGATGGTTTAAGAATCAAAGGAAAGTGAAGAAACTTAAAGGAAGAATATGCTGAATCTGATCGCATAGATGGATTTCTATCGCATAGTTTGAAAAAT
Source organism: Lactuca sativa (assembly GCF_002870075.4). Classification (NCBI taxonomy): domain Eukaryota; kingdom Viridiplantae; phylum Streptophyta; class Magnoliopsida; order Asterales; family Asteraceae; genus Lactuca; species Lactuca sativa. The sequence goes on along the minus strand of NC_056630.2, from coordinate 338,466,914 downwards.
CGGATTCTTGAGCTACTTCTTAGGAGTTATGAGATATTGCTTAGGAATAGATAACAACAAGTTTTCATATGGATTTTAAGGATAGTTTTTCCGCAAAGTTTTAAAATAAAAGGAAATTTTTGATTTTATTTATTTTAAAATATCCTTACAATGGCATTTGGAAAGAAAATTGTTGCTTATAAGATTCCATTAACAGCAAGAGTGGAAACATGAAATTGATTCTTTCATTTGTGGTAATGTCTAAATTTACCAAATAAGGAAAGATTCTCATCACCCAAGTTTCAAGTGGACCGGAACTTGGAATCATGCAAGTTGTATAGCATGATGAATGAGAACTTTCAAGTTTTGGAAAAATTAAGACTAATTACTTGTTCACATGGATGTGTGAGTCAAGTAAAGGACTAAGGGATCGAGTACACATTCTTGTGCACTGATTAAGTCCACCACAAAAGATCGATAAGAAGAATCAAATAAGGCAGAAGGATAAAAGTTTCTCAAATCTGAAAAGATGGGAGAGTACTTTAGTATCAGTTTTGTGATCATCTTAATGATTAAGAAACCATATCAAAATTAGTTCTCTAAGGAAATCTTAGTGCATTCTTATGACTAAGAAGAGGAACTTGAATTGTTGAAATGGTTAAATCAAGAAGATGAGTCATACTTCGTTCCAATACAAGTCTTAGAGTCATACTCCAAGATTGTCATTTGAGTGACATGTCTTAAAGAAGGTTTAAAACACTTGTCAAATGTAAGAGTAAAAGTTTTCTACTCTTGTACATTTGAAATTGGTAAGTTGTGATGTTTTGGATAAAACAAAGACCAACTTAGGCCAATTGGGTAAAGTGTTTTTCTTGATTAGAATCCGCACTATCTCTTGGATGTTTGACAAGGGAGTCTTATATGTCAAGAGGACAGTGGGAGTCTTAAAGGTCTTGAAAGTCTCAAGAAATAATCAAGAATAAAACCTCAAGTTCTTCACTAGCACACGACTTGAGGTTTATAACCTATCGTGTTGACATATCTGTGCCCATTCCAGTTAAAGTTGGCTTTGCATATGAGTTCTTAGAGTTCTCAGTTTGTTGCATAACAACTTGGAAGCAATGGCAGGCCCTTGAGCTGCCAGGTGGCAAGAAGTTAAGATTGAGTTCAATCCATATGGTTTTGGATTTGTCATTATCTTTGTCTTGTGATTATGATTTTGACAGTTCATATGGGTAGGAACTCATACACCATTAAATCTAAGTGTCATAAGGTTTCTCTCTGATTCATGAAAATGATGGTGAGGAAACACTTTCACTAAGTAGATTTTAGCTAGATAGCAATTGTGATATTTGCATTCTCAAAGTCGTTAGTGGAGCGCGTGTGGTTAACCGGCACACTAATATGGACTTGTGAGAAGTGGCAAAAAAGGTCTAGCCATTATGATTACGGCATACCTCTTCATAATTGTTTAGACCCACAAGTGTGCTATCTAAGGGAAGGTGTATGATTTTGATAAAGTCTTATCAAAACAATCTAGCATCAGAAATCTGAACTTTGGTAAGAAAGTCAATGAAGTATTGATTTCTAGAAGTCCAGCTGATTTCTGAGTACATGTCAAAGCTAGTGGGAGCATAAGTGTTATGCTAATAATCATCATGTTAGTGGGAGCATGATAATTATGATAAGTATTGCAAGTTAGCAATGTTAATTATAGAAAACAAAAATTTCAATTGGGGAAAAGTTGTTTTGCTATAATTAAGGGAGAGGAAATTATACTTCATATCAAATCTATAAGGTTTAGATCTGAGGTTTTAATCATTTAGTCAAGGATATATATATGAATTTCATGTTGGAATGGCTCAACATAAGGAAATTCTGTATATGGGTCCATTATTTGCGTTCTAAAATTCGATTATGATTACGGCATCCCTTTTCATAATCTGAATTATGAGAACTTGGCAAATAGAAATGGACATATTATAGCAAAAGACTGGTTTAGTCTTTATGTGAGACATCATGAATCGTGTCCCATATGCTTCGGATATAGGATCGATTACATGTGCTATATTCATCCGTTCTAAAATTTTCCAAATGCCTGGGGCATTAAGAAGGGAAAAGGTTTTGAACTGGATATGACTAAAAGGATTAAACAATTGTCGAGGACAATCTAAGGTTTACCAAAGATTGGTTGCTCAAGGACAATTGGAAGTATAGTGATAATTCTGGAAGGACCATATTGACATAGTCTGTAAGGAGGCAACTCTTGTTCAGAAGTGATAGTCAAAATGGAATCTGGAAATGTTTCAAAGTTAGAATTTTCAATCTGTTTAAGATTAGGAAACTTAATGCAAGAAGGATGTTTCCAAGGAGCTGATCTCCTTTGGAATACTCTGTAATGATTGTTGTCAAGTCTTTCTGACTTTGTGCATAATCATTACAAGAGGATCAATGCATATAAGTTTAAAATCTAACAGATTTCAGTAAATGGCATGAATTTGGAATTCTTGCATTTGCAGTAAGGATTTGGGGGTGTGAGAAGAGAATCATTGAAGTTATGTTCAATTGATATAGTTCACAAAGTAAAGATCATAGACAAACATAGTATGCATACTTGGTGTATGGCATGACTAGTGTTTAGAAAACATAGTGTACGTGCTTGGAGCATGGGACAACTATTGTTTTAAATTCAAGAATAAAGTTGATAGCTGAAACAGTGTACAATGAATAATGTGTAATCATATGGTGATAAATAAAAGGTGTTTTATTTATGTTCAAAGGGTTGATACCATATTGGATTCAATTATTATTGTGTTTCACTTTGCATGTTTTGACTTCCCGAATAAACTGGGTTATTCTTCCGGAATGACTAAGTTATTCAAACCATCCACAGTCGGTCATATTTTGGAAGTAGATATGAATTAAGACTGTCATGATGGGTTGTAGAGGTCTAAGGTGTTGGACAAGGCTACAACAATCATGAGTGCTCATAAGTTCTGAGTATTGGATTCAACCCGCGCTCATTGGAATCACTTCATGGATTTTATCACGAGTGATCATGAGACGATAATATCTTATATTCTTCAAACCTAGAGATATGAGTTGTTACTATGAGTTGATAGTACATTGATTGCACGAAACCGCATTTGGTAACTCTGTGCTATAAAACGTGCCTTTGTGTATGATTCAACAAGTAGTAGAACAAGCCATATGAGTCGAAGTTTATCCGTTCCTTTTACCTTCGGGATAAAAGCGATATCTATGGGCCCCTCGATGATTTGATGATGACAAATGGAAGTGCTCGGCCGGGCCAGGACTGATTTGATTTGTTCAATTAGTCAGTCGTCATAAATCGGAAATCGGGAAACAACAAATGGACAGAGAGAATGATTATAATCCATGTCTCAGTCCATATGATATCTAGAATGGAGGAATATATGATCCCTTATCTAATGGACAAGTCATTGACAAAGGTCAGAGTTCATCGACAAGGTCAGAGTTCGACAGAAGCTTTTGAGAGCTACGATTGCCGGTTGGTTCCTGAAGTCATACGCAATAATAGTTTTAGACTTATCCAAGTGGGAGACTGTTGGATTAATGTCTAAGTCCATAACTATATTTGGTAAGACTTGACCCGACCCGGCATGGTCCATTTGGGTTGCATACCATCATGCACTTGAATGAGAGAAATAAGACACTTATGGTTATTAATATATTATAAGTTCTAGTATATTAATAATAAGAATAATAAGATTATTTAATTAGTATTGATCAAGAATTAATCTAGGATTAATTAAGTGATCAAAAGAAGACTAATTAAATATATGGGTTGATTGTGTAAATCATCCATACTTGTATAGTGGGCTAATGCTCCATGGATAATCAAGTTGGGCTAAAACCCATAGGATGGTCCATGGATGCTCCATGGTGTATTTGTACCCATTGATCCAAGGAAATGGAAAGCCATGACAATTAAGAGTTTACCCTAATTGTGTAACTATATAAGCATCTTATTATTGAGGAAAAATCGGCCACTAGAGATAGTGAAGAAAGGGCTAGCCGATTTTGATGAGTGTAGAATTCTCTCAAGTCAT